>NC_138081.1:9011400-9651400 GCF_964212035.1 Myotis nattereri
GTTTATTTTTTCTAAGAAGAGAAGGACATATATCCAGGCATTTCTCCCAAGGCTTTAAGTGTAAACTGAGCCTGAATCAACACTTAAGTATTCACCTTGTTTTCTATCTCTTGAAACCAAATTCTTTGGTTTCTCTGGAAGGCTACAGAATGGGGTCTTTTACCCCCTGGGTGTACCCAGCAGTAACCTCTTCAGGAACCTGTTCTCTCCAGTGAAGGGACTGTCAGTAATTTGCAAAGCCTCGGAAGCCTGGTTTCACAGGTGGTGCCTGTGATCATGCAGTGTTTGGCCTGCATCCTCTGAAACTCAGCACACCCTCATTTGACAGAGTTAGAAAATCACCTTTTTGTGACCCTACTGAAATAACTGCTGTGAAGAAAAATCAGGGGATGCTGGAAGCCTTAAGTGAAAGGGCCTGAGGCTGTTCTAGCATCATTCATAACGGGACAAATGGCCTTACTGCTCCTTCAAGTCCACATTCTTACCAAAAATGCTTAACCCACTTCTTACCTAATTGTTAGATCTAACTGGTTTTCAGGGGAATTACAGGGGGTAGGAGAAGACAAGGGTGTAGATTCATGATGAACATTCGCAGGACAACCGGGCTGTCTGAATAGGAAAAGGGAAAATTAGTTTCTCTAACTAGATCTAAGATAATAGGTAAGATATTTTGAGAAACTAAAGAAACCCAATCAAATGCAGTGTGTGGCCCTTAATTGGTCCTGGTTTGAACAAGGTGGGTGTAAAAGACAATGATGGGATAATCAGAGAAATTCTAACTTGAACTGGATGTTAGATATTTGGGAATTACATATTTGTCAGATGTGATAGTTTTATGATTATATAGGAAGATGTCTTTTTAAAAAAATATATTTTATTGGTTTTTTACAGAGAGGAAGGGAGAGGGATAGAAAGTCAGAAACATCAATGAGAAACATCGATCAGCTGCCTCCTGCACACCCCCCACTGGGGATGTGCCCGCAATCAAGGTACATGCCCTTGACCGGAATCGAACCTGGAACCTTTCAGTCCGCAGGCCGACGCTCTCTATCCACTGAACCAAACCGGTTAGGGCAGGAAGATGTCTTTATGTGGAAATATTTAACTGTAAAGTATCATGTGTATAATTTTATTTTAAAATGGGGGAGCAATGCCCTGACCGGTTTGGCTCAGTGGTAAAGCGTCGGCCTGCGGACTAAAGGGTCCTAGGTTCCATTCTGGTCAAGGGCATGTACCTTAGTTGCAGGCACATCCCCAGTAAGGGGTGTGCAGGAGGCAGCTGATTGATGTTTCTCTCTCATCGATGTTTCTAACTCTCTATTCCTCTCCCTTCCTCTCTGTAAAAAAATCAATAAAATATATATTTAAAAAAATAAAAATAAATTTTTGTGGCAGCAAAAAATAGAAAGAAATACAAAATGTTAATTGTTGGATGTGGGTGGTCAACATGAATATTCATTGTATTGTATATTGAAAATTTTCACATGAAAATTTTAAAAATAAAATAAAATATCAGTTTATCCAAATGCCCTGCCTCTGATCCACACACTCATGCAAAGAAAGCCCTCATTCTGTCCATTGTTTGAAGACCCGTTTGATGAATAGTCATTTGCCTTATGTTAGTAAATAAACAGTGAGGGGGACAAAAAAGTTGAAAAATTAAAAACCAGTCCTACTTACCTCTTCTAGGTCACTTTAGTTCTAAGCTTTCGTTTTGACACAGTTGGACTATAGTGGTAACAGTTTGGCCGGACATTCCACAGAATGTCTGCTTGTTCTCATGGAATCTGTTATTTTTTTTTTTTTTAATTCTTCAGTAACATATTCTTTAAAAATAATACAAAATACACACAAGAGAGAAAAGTGAAAGTATGTCCTGGAGCCGACGCTCTGGAGGAGAATTCTTCCTGTAGGCTTGAAGGGTGGAAGCTGTGTGTTTGCTTAGTAAGGCAGAATTTTTGCTAACATGTTAAAAATTAAAACCTTCCCTTTTTTGTGGACTAACAGCTGTCGACTTGCTGGAGAAGATGCTTGTACTGGACTCGGACAAGAGGATCACGGCAGCCCAAGCGCTCGCACACGACTACTTCGCTCAGTACCACGATCCTGACGACGAGCCCGTGGCTGACCCTTACGACCAGTCCTTCGAGAGCCGGGACCTGCTTATCGATGAATGGAAAAGTAAGGCACGAAGGCAGCACTGACACCTGCCTGAGAGCTTGGTCTGACAATCCTTCCTCGGTGAGCCGCTCGCCATAAGCTGTGCACAGGAGAATAAAATGCCTGGCTGGCAGCAGCTCGCCAAAACTGTGGTCAGGGCCTCGCCCAGAGTGAGTGCCTCTGTCGAAAGCGTGAAGGGGTGACACTCTCCAAGCCGGGAGACCCTCACGTCTGCTCTGATTTTGCGCGCAGCCCCTCACACCTGCCTCGTCTCTGAGGTTCTCAGAATCTTTTCCTTTACAGCATCTCTCTGAGATGAGTAAAGGAAGGGGATTTTTACAGTTTTATACTTGATACAATTGGGACAAAATATCTTGCCTATTACCTTAGACCTAGTTAGGGACACTACCAGAAATGGGACCCAGGCCTGATCTCATATTCTTTCCATAAAACACAAATCCGGAGCTCCGGGCAACTGCCCAAAGCCAGGCTTTCCTGCTGCTGGAGCTTGTTGGCGGGCTGCTCCGTTATTGAGCTCTAGGAGGAGGCACTGAGCGATGAAAGAAACAAGGAAGATGGGTTTAGATATGTGCCCTTGAACTTCTGAGCAGTCACATGATCCAGTGGGATATCACACAGCAGTGAATGGTTACTGGCAGCGTCCCTCTCAGCATCAGCTGGGAGAGGCAGGGCAGGTCTGCGCTCAGAAAGAAGCACAGTGCTTGCCAGCAAAGAGCAGCCTGACCTCACCTGGGCTTTCCTTCCCAACCCCTAGGCCTGACCTACGATGAAGTCGTCAGCTTTGTGCCTCCGCCCCTTGACCAAGAAGAGATGGAATCCTGAGCACCTGGTTTCTGTTCTGCTGATCCCACTTCACTGTGAGGGGAAGGCCTTTTCACGGGAACTCTCCAAATCTCATTCAAGTGCCTCCTGTTGCGAAGATCTCCTCCATGGTGGAAGAGGGGTGTGTGCGTGCACGCATGTGTGTTAGTGTGTGTGTCTGTCTTTGTGGGAGGGTAAGAGACTGAGCAGCAAACTGCCATCACAGAGACTCCGTGGCGTCCAGACACCCGTGGCCTCTGCTCCCGCTTCTTCGTGAGTCGGCTCTTAGGGTGGTTCAGTGCAAAGTAACAAATATTCAGCGTCCTACATCCAGGCATGCTTTTACTCTTTTGGCCTCTCCTGTGGGCCCACCTTGACCACAGTGGCACAGAGAAGGCTCGCCCCTTCTGGCTGCTTCAGCTCTGGAGCCGTCCTCGGGAAGCGTACAGCCAAAAGGACCAACTGGCTCTGTGCGCCTGTCTGAGAGCTCGCTCTGTCCCATTCTCAGAACTCAGCAGGTGTATCTGGGACTCTACATATGTTTGTGCCTTAAAAGGGAGAAGAGAGTGCGGAGATGAAGTTCTGAGCCAGGCGAGTAGTCAGCTGGGTGGACGACCTTGTGAAACAGCCTTCAGAGGCTCCGTGTGCATGTGTGGGCATGCGTGTATGTGCTGCTCTCTCGATCCCGGGTGTTGTGCCATTTCTCTGCTTGCCCCCCTTCAGTGCAGAGGTTTCTGGAGAATTGGACCCAGTCGCCAGAGGCCGGCTCTTGCTGTCTGTGGACGTCCTGTGTGCTCTTTCTTCCTAGCAGAGTGATGATGTCTTGCACGCCTTGCTGTTTGAGCATGCACAGCTGCTTGCCCTGTTTTTTCAGGAGGCCCTGGTGCCAGGCAATGTGCCAGTGAGGACTTCTTGGGAGTTCCGAACTCGTGTCACCTTGGCTGATGCTACGGGCAGGTGACATCTTCTCTTCAGCCCCCAGTGCTATTTTGTGTTGAACACAATTGATACTCCAGGTGCTTTTGATGTGAAAATTATGAAGAAATGGAACAGATGGATATATAGCATTTTCTTTCCTGCCATCTGGTTTTCAAGAAACTATTTTTGGGGAGCCATCATGGGAAAGATGGGGCTTTTCCCAGGAAACCTCAGCCTTTGGAAACAAGTCATTCTCTCCCCTCCCAATAACCAATGCTAAGAAACGCCGAAATCAAAGTGAAAAATAAACGCTCATGAGGCCAGAACTCCTTTCTCTATTTTTGTCTAAATATGGTTATTTTTCTAAAAAAGTAATGAGGTGTCTTTTCCACCTTCTTTAGGGTCTTCTTGGCAGCATAACGTTGGCTTCTTGGTCTCGGCTTAGGGAGAAATGAATTTTGTATTTTGCAGGAATCCTTTGAGAATGTGATTCCTTTGATGGGGAGAAAGGGCAAATTATTGTAATATTTTGTATTTTCAACTTTATAAAGATGAAATATCCTCAGGGGTGGAGAAGAGTCGTTTTCATAATTTTCTGAATTTCAGGCATCTTGTGCTACGTAAGGGCCCAGGTATTTAAACCTTTTGTGAAATGAGAAAGCGTAAGGCCACTTGCAGGGTCGGCCGTGTGACAAAATCTCTCACTGGCGCAAGGTGTTTCCATTTCTGTCACAGTGCAGTGACTGTGCACTCCAGGAGGACAGCGTAGGGCCGAGTCAGCCGGAGCGAGGGCACGAGGCAGCTCATGGCAGTCATGCCACACCCGGGATTGTCCCCTCTTTAAGGAAAATGAATGCAAAGGCCTCATCTCCTTGCGTGCAGTTCAGATCCTCACAGCCCACGGCAGGGTGAATTTTGTCAGCGTGTGGGGTTGTACGTGCTAGTGTGATTTCCTCCGACGTGCTGCTCTGCATACCTTCCCGTCCAGGTCTCTGCAGGTGTTAGGAGCTGAGCAGACTGGGGAGGGCTCCTATGTCTGAGAATCATGCTCCCATCTCCTGACTTCTCTGAGCGGAACTCAGAAGAGAGAATGAGGGAAACTTCTATTTTATTTGTACTTGTGAACTTGGCTGTAATCAGTTATCCCATATAGGATGTCACACAATACCACTGGTCAAAATAAAGCCTATTTTTCAAATTTAGTGAGTATCTCAATTTTATTTCATTTTTCTCTTCATCATTTTTATTTAATGCTCAACATGGCTTTATATCAATGTTCTTTCAGCTGTGGCCTGGCATATGTTTCTGACAGATCTTAATATTACTCCTAAAATTCAAAAAAACATGGATATAGCTCCTTGGTTGTACATTTATGGTGAAGCAGATCTGAGTCTTTGAAGCGAATGGGCAAAGCAAAGGGCAGATAAGGTATAAGGAGGCAGGCACAAGGCGTGTTGCCCTTGGGCGTCAGAGTAGCCTGGGACAGGGTCAGAGACCACAGTCCAGGGGCCAAATCCACTAAAAATAGTTTTTACATTTTTAAATGGTTGAAGTAAGAACAGTGTTTTTGTAACGTGTGAAAAATAATGTAAATTCAAATTTCAGTGCCAATAACATTTTATTAGAACACAGTCACACATTGGGTTAGGTGTTGTCTGTGGCTGCCTTCAGCTGAATAGTTGTGGCAGAGAACATGTGCCTACAAAGTCTAAACTTCCTACACTTTTACAGAAAAAGTTGACCAACCCCTGGCCCAGGATTTCCATTTCCTCATTTGTAAAATGAAGTTTTTTAAAGTAGGTGCTTGGTTTTGTTCAGGTTTGACGTTCTAAGACTACCCATAGAAAGTATATTTTTATTTTTAAATTTCTAGAGAGAAGGTTGGATGTGTACCTGTGTGTACATTGATTATAGACTTCTAAGCTAATGTATTTTATGACTCTTGTGTATGGCCCTTGACAGTTTTCTTCAGAACATCCGAGGATTTAAAGGGCCCGAGTTCTCTCAGCTGTTCTTAGGGTCTGTGTTGGTTGCTCCCTTCTCAGCGGCTAGGCATGCTGGCAGGTGCCCAGGGTGGGTTGTGTCCTGGGTCATCTGGTTCCTGGCTGGTAGTCAGGGATGGTGGCAGTTACAGAAGGCAAACCCAGCACAGGCTCTTCTTCATCCTGTTCTGTTCTCTGTGACTTCTTAAAGGGCTCAGAGAAAAGGCGCCTTGTTGTCACATGTGCTACATCAGCCCCCGTAAGGACCAGGCAGTTGTAGGAAATGTTTTGCCTTCACACACTAGACATGAGCGCCAGAAAAAAACTCACCTAAATGAATCCACATAGAAATGAGGACCAAAATTTCATAGTATGTGGGGGCAGGGAGAGGAAGTCTGCTTGGGACTTTTACCATGAAACCAAAGTTATAAAAGCAAAGTCATAATTTCAAATACCCTATATAATAAAATGTAATATGCAAATTGATTGGTCGCTATGATGTGCACTGACCACCAGGGGCCAGATGCTCAATGCAGGAGCTGCCCCCTGGTGGTCAGTGAGCTCCCACAGCGGGAGTGCCGCTCAGCCAGAAGCCAAGCTCAAAGCTGGCGAGTGTAGTGGGGGTGGTGGGAGAAGCTCTGCAGGCGAGTGTTAAGGAGTGAGGGGTCCCAGACTGCGAGAGCCCCAGACTGCAAGAGGGATGTCTGACTGCTGGCTTAGTCCCAATTTCCAGGGGCATTGGGCCTAAGCCAGCAGGTGGACATCCCCCGAGGGGGTCCCAGATTGGGGAACCCCTCCCCCCCCCCCCAGTGCACAAATCTCGTGCACCAGGCCACTAGTATTCTTATAATGAACAAAGAATGAATCAAGTGTTGGAGTTTAAAGTGAAATTGTGTTTAGTATCCTACAATATCCTTCCTGTTTTACTTTTGCAGCATAATCTAAGGTAATTTTTGCAAAAATATTTGAGGTCTTGCTCAGTTTTCCTAAGGACCTCAATTTTGATAGTCACATCGTTCTTTTTTATTGGCATCTATTGGTGATCACTTTATCACCTTTCCCTTCAGTAACTGGGCTGAGTCCGCGAAGTCCACATCTTTCAGTGGCTTTGCTTGGTAGTTGAGCAGTGTTCTAGCATTGTTTATAAAAAGTTCACCAAATCCACCATCTTTTACTAAATTTGCAACTTTGCAATTAATCTCCATTATATGTGTGTCATTTGCCATATGCTTACAATGTAACCAGTTAGAGACTAACGGAGGACAAGACCGGAAAGGGTAGGATAGGCACTCTGGGTTCCGAGGCTTGTGGACAAGGAGGGACTGGCTTGATGACAGTTCAGCAGTGAGTGTTTTCTTGTGATGACTTTCACAGGGACTCGGCTAATGAGTCTGTGAGGAGTAACAAAGACCCTTTTTATTGCTAATACAGATGTTTGAATATACATTCCCTTTGAACTTCGCATTTACACTTCTCAGAACTTAGAGGCCTCCTAAGTCTACAGAGAAAAAAGGAAAAGGTTATTCAGCGTTATGTTCTTTGTAATAGCAAAACATTGGCAGTGAACCACACATCTGTCAGTGAGGACTTAATTGATCTGTACAGTGGGAAACCATAGAGCTGGGCGTCATATGTGTGCAAGATGGGTGAGGAGTGAGAGAGAGAGTAAGTGGCGAAGCATACATACCGCCCCCCATTCTGCATGATGGTGATACCTATGGCTAGGGAAGCCCTAGGGGAACACACACCAAACTCCGCAATCACCTCTGGGTACTGGGATGATGTGGCTCTAACATGTTTTTTATTTTGTTTTTGTTTTTTATATTTTTATTGATTTCAGAGAGGAAGGGAGAGGGAGAAATAGAAACATCAATGATGAGAGAGAATCACTGTACGCCCCCACACTGGGGATCGAGCCCACAACCCAGGCATGTGCCCTTGACTGGAATCAAACCTGGGACCCTTTAGTCTGCAGGCCAACGCTCTATCCACTGAGCCAAGCCAGCTGGGGCTTATTTTGTAATGTTTTAATTGATTTCAGAGAGAGGAAGAGAGAGGAAGACAGAGAGAGAAACATCAATGATGGGAGAGAATCATTGATCGGCTGCCTCCTGCACACCCTCTACTGGGGATCGAGCCCAAACCCTGAGCATGTGCCCTGACCAGGAATCAAACCCGTGACCTGGTTCATGGGTCGACGCTCAACCACGGAGCCACACCGGCCGGGTGTGACTATCTGTACAATTTCTCTTACGTTGGCTTTTTTTAAAAGCGTAATTTTTAAAATTTTATTTTTCAATTACAGTTGGCATTCAGTATTATTTTGTATTAGTTTCAAGTGTACAGCATAGTGGTTAGACAATCATATACTTTACAAAGTGTCCGTTGGCTTTTCCAGTGCCCACCTGGTACCATACATCAAGCATGTCAAACTCGCGGGCCATATGTGGCCCACATGAATATTTTTGCGGCCCAGCCAATATAATGGTATGAAATGTTTTAATAAAAATTTCATAGCTTAATTTTTATAATATTTATTAATAACAACCTGTAGCGAGGCCTTGACTTACGAGTTTAATTCGTTCCATGACGGAGCTCGTAACTCAAATTACTCGTATATCAAATCAAAAAGTGAACGAGTGAGACACGTGATGCTGGGCTGATGATGTGGCGTTCACTGTGACGTTCGCTGCGCCAACTAGCGGTGGGGTATCTGAAGCTGGCTCGTAACCCGAATTTTAGCTCGCAACTCAAAGCAAAAAATGGGCCGAGAGACGGCTTATATCTTGAAAAACTCGTTAGTCGGGACACTCGTAAGTCAAGGCCCCACTATACAACGGTCGCTAATGACTGATTACTATAATCATGTTGCATTCATTTCCCTTATGCCCAGGCGCACCATTTCTCTCCACTAATACTAGCAGCGAATATTTTATGTTAATGATGACTCATTTATTTCAGCCCTCTGTATTCAGCATGTCTTTATTGAAATAAACCTACATTTCTATGAAAATTGAAGCTTTTGTTTTTTTGTGGCCCACAGAAACGTAAACCTTGTTTATTTGGCCCGTGTTAGCCTTTGAGTTTGACATGCTTGCCTTACATAGTTATTACAATAATTTTTTTAAAAAATCAAAATGTATTTTGATGAGAAAGACTTCTACAGCCTGTGTGACCCGGGAACCATTCTCCAATTTCCATTTTGCCAGGGCCAGAGCCCCCTCTTCAGGACAGGACTCCCCCCAGCTGCTGGGCCCCGGGCTAGCGGAGTGCCCCACAGCAGGGTTCTCTCCTGGGGCAGGACTTGCTGGTTTCTTCCCCAGGAGAAGAGAATGTTGCACGGATCTGAAGCGGGATTTTTCAGCCCTGGCCCTATTGGCATCTTGGGCAGATAGTCCTTCGTCACGGGGGCCGCCCTGTGCATTGTAGGATGTTAAGCAGCTTCTCTATCTTCCACTCACAAGATGACAGTAGCACACATACCCCCTCCCAGTTTGGACACCCACTGTCTAGACCAGTGGTTCTCAACCTTCCTAATGCCGCGACCCTTTAATACAGTTCCTCATGTTGTGGTGACCCCCAATTTCATTGTTACAAATTGAACATAATTAAAGCCTAGTGATTAATCACAAAAACAATGTGTAATTATATATGTTTCCCGATGGTCTTAGGCGATCCCTGTGAAAGGGTTGTTCGACCCCCGAAGGGGTCGCGACCCACAGGTTGAGAACCGCTGCTCTAGACATTGCCACGTGTCCCCTGGGAGCAAAGTCATTCCTGGCCGAGAACCCCCGGTCTGAAGCTGGAGGCATCTCCAATCTTGCAAAATACCAAAGCCTCTTTTCTTGAAAGAATTGAAGGTTCACACCTACTAGCCTGTCATCAGTTCATGAAATGGTTTGGTCTCTTGAAGGGAAGTACAAACAGGAAAGGCCCTTTTAAAGACCTAAACATATCCTTTCTGGGGGAAAAAGGAAGATACTAGATACTCGGCAGTTCAGAAGAAAGTATATTCAATGCTGGCTTAAGGCTATCTCATGTCTAAAAAAAAAACACGAGGTAGGTGCTGAGTGAATAAAGTTATCCTTTGTTCAGAAGCTCTTTGGCCATTATCCACAAAATTGAGTGAGTAAGCTGGGGTATGACTGCAAGATTTCTGAGATAGACAGGAGATGAGTTACAGTGGAAAGAATACTGGGTGGTGGTGGTTTTAAATATTTTTATTGAATTTTTAGAGATGGAGAGGGAGAGAGAGAGAAACATCGATGTGAGAACAGAACATTGATGGGCTGTCTCCTGCACACCCTCTACTGGGGATCCAACCCAAAACCCAGGAATCAAACTAGCAACCTTTCCGTGCACAAGGCGATGCCTAACCTACTGACCTAAACTGGCCAGGGCAAGAATACTGGGTTTGAAGCCACACAGACCTGGGTTCAAATCCTGGCTCTAGCTCTTGTCAGGTATATGACCCTGGAGTAACAGTTTCTAGCTTCCATATGATTGCAAAGATTAAATGAAATACCAGACCTCCATGTGCCTGCTGTACACAAGCTACTGACTGGTTTACGTCTCCCCTGAGTTGACCTTGGGCACTGAGGCTGTCCTGTTGGATGTGGCGTTCTGTGTCTGGGAACTGTGAGTTTCTAGAACCAGTGTGGAGGAGAGCTCCGGGAGACAACACCGGCCCAGGGCGGCTCCAGTGCAGGTTCTGGAGAACTCATCATTGAGCTGGAGCCTGTGGTCTGAGCGACTGCCCACAGCCAGTGGGATACTGTTGGCTGCAAACCTATTTGATTAATTCAGTTTTTAAAATGTGCTGCTTATTTTTGTTATTTTTTAAAAATTGATTTTAGAGAGGAAGGGAGAGGGTAAGACTGAAAGAGAAACACATGTGAGAGAGAAACATCGATTAGTTGCCTCCCGTACGCGCCCCTACCAGGGATCAAACCCACAACTCCTTGCTGCACGGAACGATGCTCCAACCAGTGGAGCCACCCCAGCCAGGGCGTAAAGAATGTGCTGTGTTTAGAAGTCACCAAGTAGTTAAGAGAGGAAGTAATCTTAAGTCAAATTTTGCAGTTCTATGTACTAGTATTTCCATCACCTTTTAGTGACATTTGAGGGGAAAACATGTATGTAAAACCACATGACCAGCCTCACCCCTTGAAAAGACCAACGGTTCTCAACTCTATGAGATGCAACAGCTTTCGTATAACTAATATTTTGCAGTATGCCTTTCATGATCCTGAAGTGAAATTCATAGGTCGCATTCAGATACACACACAATTTCAAAGAAAATATAATGATCTATACAGGCTGTCCCAAAAAATGTATACACACTTTGAATAATTATTCATTCCAGTGGGTTAAATCTGGAAAGAGAAACATCAATTGAGCTATGAGCTCTTCAGGCGTGTATACATCTTAGAAAAATATGAATGCACTTCAGCATCAAAGACGATGCAGTAGGCGCTGGCTCCTAACCCTTGAGTGTGGCCTGTGTTGTGCTGTCCACTCACATGCCATGACTGATGGCTGTCCCATGACATCCTGAAATTGGTGAGCAGCTCTTGGTAAAACTTCAAACAAAACAAGTACAGTCACTTTTTATTTACTCGGTGGTTGTGGTCCCGGACATTTTAAGTATATTAACGCGTAAGGAACTTTGTCTTATGCTTATAATCGAGTAGCAGTCCAGGCTCAGGTGCAGGCTGCCCCCTCCAGGGTGGCAGGGTGTATGTTTGTGGTAGGAGGCGCCTGTCCGTGGGACTCCCACTGCACGGGGGTCCCGCACGCCACATCAGTGAAGCCCCGGTCACCGTGGCAACGGCCCAAAGTGGCCCGTTGAGAAGTTCTGACTCAAGAGATGTGGAGCCCTGAGAAGTGAAACCTCCAAATTGAAGGACAGTTGAGACTCTATTCTCTCTCCTTCACCTCCCCCTTCCCTACTAAACAGTAGTTGTTTTATTGAATCCCACAGTACATCAGGCAATGTATATTTTTATTTGTATATTCTAGTCAAGTAATGTGCCAAGTTCTCATCCAGAGTCACGTTACAATTGAGGCTGGAATCAACAGATCGCCCTGCTTTCAACAGCGAAGGACTCCCACTTCCAGAGATCTGTGGCGCTGACGTTAAACGTGCCTCTCTTGGTTTTTGAAAGAAAATCAAGAAAAATGTATTATTTCTGTATCATTTCCTTGAAGGACTTGCTGACTGCTGCTGGCCAAGTACAGGTGTCAAAAGGGCGCCACTGTCTGTGGCAGCCACCGCTGGGCACTCTCTCACCTCCAGCCCCGGCCGCCTCCCTGGCTTCCCTGCTCAGCGGGGACAGACGCACCGCCAGGCCTGTGGAGAGCAGGGGCCGCCGAGGGCTGCAGCAGCTTCACATCGCCATTCCCTGTGCTGCTCTGCACGCCACCGTGGGCCCCGCCTGCTCCTTCCCCAGTCGTAGGCTAACTTTCCACATCGCTCTGTCTGTACGTCCGCGCTGACCGTCCCCAGGTTGGGATCAGGTGTCCCCTCGGTGCTTCTCGGACTCGTCCGCAGGATCGGTGGTGGCACTGGCCCCGCCGCGTTGTCACTGCCTCGTGTTTGTATCACCGGCTCGAGGATCAGGACGCTGGCTCTGGAGCCAGTCCGCCCGACTCCAAATCCCAGCCCCCTCTAAATCCTAGGGGTACAATCTTGGGCAGATTACTTACCCCCTGAACCCACCTCATAGAGTTGTGAGCGTTAAATGAGTTAAAACCTGTAAAGTCCTTGGCACACGTGAAATGCTCAATAAATATTAGCTCTGGGCACAGACTGTCTTGTTCACTCCCGTGGCCCCATCACCCGCAGATCCGGACCCCGTGGGCATCCGCTCTGGCTCCCTGAGTCAGGGTGACTGTCACCTTTTAATCATTGCACACCACCTTGTCCTCTGCTTCCTGCCTTTGCAATCAACAATCTTTAGAAGCAAAGATGATCTAAGGGAAGAAACCAGATATGTCAGCGTAGCTGTCCTGCCTAAGAAACGGCTTAGGAAGAGGCAGGTGTCAGAATTGGATTCTGAGTCTCTCCTACATCTCACTGTGCAGTGCACATTGGATGCACAACAATTTGCTGAATGGGACAAGAATCAAACGATGTTTGAAGGTGGCCCATGGCCGTGGCCAGATGAGTGCTCCTGTTTCCCCATCCCTCCGCTGCGTCCCCGTGAAAACGTCAGGGGAAGAGGGGATGGGAAGTCAGGGTGGTCTCTTGCCCCTCCTTCAGCCGTTCCACAAACCGGGCCACTTCTCTGTGCCGGGCACTGGGAACGTGGGAAACGGAAAACACTCCTGCCCTCTCGGAGTTGGCCTCCTAAAGAGGGGAAGACAGTTGGAAACAGTACCTGTTCCATGTTCCCGGCACCCCTAGAACAGAGCCTCTGAGGGCCGGCTGCTGGTGGCCATGTCGGGCGGTGTACCGTGGGCCCGCCTCCCTGGCACTCGCCTGGCCGACGGGGGGATTGTTTTGTGGGAGACCTAGCCTGTGTCCTCCAGGTGTTACCTCGACCTGGTTGGCTGGCTCCACCTGCAGGGCTGCCAGGGCGGCCACTGCTTCCGGCTGTGAGGCAGGATGGCATCACCCACCACCATTACCCAAGGGCGCTTCGCCCGCTTGGCCATGGCTCAGGCACGACAGCTGCGGGCCGGCTCTGCCCAGGGACAGGCAGTGACTGTCTGGTAATGGCCGCTGACAACGTGCTTGTGGTGGGGAGTGTCCCCATTTGGAGGATATGCTGCCCCCAACAAGCCCCACCTGCTCCCGGTTAGGAAACACCCCCCACCCCAGCCTCTCGCCTCAGGTGAGTCAGGTGCCCACTCCAGGTGTTCCTGGAATTTGCGCCAACCTGGCTGGTGTCACAGCATCGCCACCTCACTTTTCCCGATTGTTATTCTTTCATGACACACACGACATGTTTATTGTTGAAAAATGTTAAATGCAGGCAGCATCCCTCACCCCACCACCCGGAAACAGCAGGTGTTCACAGGTGGGTGTGACTCCTAGAAAATGTCCTAAACCTGTAAACACGCATCACTTTCCCAAAATGAGCGAATATTGTTCAGTCGACTGCGTCAGCAAATGGTGGAGCCAGCGGGCTAACTGCTCTCCTTCAGCCGCAACCACCTCAGACGGACCAGAGATTTACATGCAGTCGGGGTTTGAGGCAAGTCCCCAAACCCAGGGGCCCTAAAGGGAGAGGCTCATGACGGTGACGAATCAAAGGCTTAAGACTTGTCACAGCGAAGCGTTGGCAGCACTCAGTGCGGGCGGAGCTGCCGGCCTCACGTGCCTGCGTTCTATTTCCGGGTAATTATTCAGCAGACACGTTCCCGCTGGGGCTCAGGGAAATGAGTGGGGAATTTCCGTCAGTATCGTTTGTAATGGCGGAGCAGCCGGAACCACCCGCCCCACCCCACCAGCAGGAGAATACGGTGCAGCCCATTCATTCACACGACGAAATATTAGGCAGCAGGGAGAACAGATGAACTATAATGACTGTGCCAACCCCAGGGACAGCTGGCACTGTGGAGACACCTTTGGTGGTCACAGCTGGGGGTGGGGAGTGGCAGCTAGGGGTAGAGACCAGGGGTGCTATTACAATACACTGGACAGACCCCTCCCACCCCCCACCCCCCCCAAAGAATCACTGGTCCCAAATGTCACTGGTGCCGAGGTGAGAAACCCCGAGCGAGTTTGGGCTCACGTGGGCAGATGCCACCATGAGTTCCGGGTGGAAGAGGAAGTGGCAGGATGAGTGGTTGATTCTTGGCAGCTACAGACACGGACAGCGCACGTGCGAGGTGCGTGTGGCAATAACAGCCACTCCCTCATCGGGAACAGTCCACCCTGGCGTTCCTTTTACCATTTTTTTTTTTTTAATAAACAACCTAAAAACAAAAAATAAGTAAACAGCAGCCTGCTCTTTAAAAAAAAAATTTATTTCAGAAAGGAGGGAAGAGAGAGAGAGAGAGAAACATCAATGATGAGAAAGAACCATTGATTGGCTGCCTCCTGCACACCCCACACGGGATGGAGCCCACACCCCGGGCATGTGCCCTGACCGGGATTCAAACCCTGACCTCCTGGTTCATAGGTCAATGCTCAACCACTGAGCCACGCCGGCCGGGCTCCTTTACCCTTTTCCCATGACGCTGGAACTGACGCTGGAAACGCCTCTTTATCAGCGATGATACAGTGGTAAGCGCATGCCCTTGTCTGTGTTGGGTGGACTAACTTGTGGCCCTGGAATTCCCAGGATAAAAGGGATGCTCATTTTCACGGTTTCAATGACAAACGGTTCTGAAACCCTGGGCCCATTTGCCCTCCCACCTGCAGGGGACGGTGTGCTGGTTGCTTTTTGCTCCCCTCCCTCGAGGTATGAGCCCCTTGGGGACAGGGACGGTGAAGTTCGCCCATGCATCCTCAATGTCTCAACAAGTGCTCACAGAAGCAGGTTGAGTTAAGGCTTTGCAATACATTGCTAAGTAGGTACAGGGGACAGAGAGATGAGCCACTCAGGCCCTCAAGAAACTTAGTTTAGTTTTGTTTGAAAGGTAACTGGCAATTCGAGTCTAAGGACCTGCTGTGCCCTAAGTCCTGCAGGAGTGGGGGACTGGGAGGGGGTTTGCAGGGGGCACGTGGGTAGGAGTGGCCTGGCAGAGCCAGGTCTGGAGGCCCAAGGGTCCCCCCATCCTGGCAAAGCAGAGGAATGGCATTCTAGGCGGCAGCAGCTCAGCACAGGTGTGGTGACAGGGGTGGGTGAGGCAAGTGTGTGAGGTGGCCAGAATGGAGGTTGTTCATGCAGAGATTCCGTGGGGGATCTGATGAGCAAGAAAGGCAGGGGGCCGATGGGGCAAGCCCTGTCCACAGGCCGAGGAGTTGAAACTCTGCCCTGCAGGGGTGACGGGTGTCGGGAGGAAAGGCTGCTCTGAGCTGGGGGTCATCCCAGCAGGGCGCCTGTCACAGCTGTCCGGCCCCAAGCTGCACAGCGGCTGCACCCTCCAGGGGCCGAAGCCAGATTCCCCCAGGGTGAGGAAGAGGAAGGGAGTGGGAGGTGGGAGGAGCACAGTCCCGGCCCAGAGGATCCGGGGGCGGTTTGTACCTGAGTAATCCCTTATTCACCCCTGTTGGCAGGTGTGCGGGAGCCCCTTCACGGTGGCTCTTGAGAATGGATTTTCTTCTCAACTCCGTGCTCAGTGACATCAGGTCCGTACCTTGGACTTGGACTTGGCCATGGAGGGGTTTTTCTGCAGCAGAAACTGACAAACACTGTGCTTCAGGACTCCCCATCCCCCAAGGCCAGCCCAGCACACCATCGTCCGTTTCCTTCCGGAAGCAGGGGAGATGCAGTTACTAGATTTGGAGAAGGGCAGGAAGGGAGATCCTTGTCAGGGAGGCCAAATGGGACCGGGAGGAAGATGAGTGTGAGGCGCCCTCCGGAGGACGTTCCGTTTCCTAAGGGCCTCGCTGGTGCTTCGCCCGCACTGCCCGTGGGGCGGAGCGCAGTGGTTACAGCACTGACTGCAGACGGACAGCCTGGGCTCGCGTCCTGGCTCTGCTGTTTACCAGCTGTGTGACCCTGGGCACATCACTTGGCCTCTCTGTGCCTCGTGTCTGCCATGGTAAAGTAGAGGACATTATTGACGCACTCATAGGGTTCTGCAGAGGGTTAAATGAGTTCCATGTACATAAAGCGCTTGGGGCGATCTGGGCAGGTAATGCGCACTCTGTCAGCACTTGTTAACTGTGTGAAATAGAAGGGAGGCAGGGCCGTACCTGCGGGCACACAGAGCTGGAGTCGCAGCCCACGCCTCGGCCGTGGCAGGCAGTCCTGCGAGTCTGGTCTGGGTCTCCATAGGACGATCCCTGAGTCCTGGTGCTGCCTGTTTACATAGAAGGGGAGGAGCAGGCCGACCCGGTGACCCGTTCCTGCTGTTTGGCAGGCACAGCTGGGACTGCTCCAGGCATGAAGGTGAGTTTGGGCAGCCTATGCACAGTAATAAGAGTAGCTTCCGTTTATAAAGCCCCCACTTCATACCTGCCATTCAGTCAGTCACTAGATGCTGCGTTTGGGTTTCAGCGATGGACATCTATACTAATAAAAGGGTAATATGCTATTTAGACCGGGAGACCTTCTGGACAAAGTCATGGTGGTGGGGCCGAGGCAGAGGCGGTTAGGGGTGATCAGGCTGGCAGGGGAGGGCAGTTGGGGACAATGAGGCTGGTGGAAGGGGTAGTTGGGGGCAAGCAGGCCAGCAGGGGTAGCAGGTGGGGGTGAGCTGGCCAGCAGGGGGTGCAGTTGGGGGCAAGCAGGCTGGAACTGGGGTGGCAGTGGGGGGCAAGCAGGCTGGAACTGGGGGAGCAGTTGGGGGTGAGCAGGCCAGCAGGGGTAGCAGGGGTAGCAGGTGGGGTGAGCTGGCCGGCGGGGGATGGCAATTGGGGGCGAGCAGGCCGGCAAGGGGGGACAGTTGGGGGTGAGCTGGCTGGCGGGGGGTGGCAGTGGGGGGTGAGCAGGCCAGCAGGCAGAGTGGTTAGGGGCGATCAGGCAGGCAGGCAGGTGAGCGATTAGGAGCCAGCAGTCCTGGATTTCAAGAGGCCCAGGATCGGGCCTAAACCAGCAGTCAGATATCCCCCGAAGGGTCCCAGATTGGAGCGGTGCAGGCCGGGCTGAGGGACACCCCGCCCCCCCGCCGTGCATGAATTTTGTGCACAGGGCCACTAGTAAGTAGTATAGAAAACCTCTACCCTCATAGACCTGGCCTTCTAAGTAGACGGTAGAGACAGATGATAAACAGGCAAACAGGGAGAGATACGGCTTTGAGGGAAATGAGGCCAGGTAAGGCAGGCAGCCGGGGCCTGGGATGGAATCAGGGAGGACTCTCAGAGGCAGTGACATCTGAGCCGTCCTGAAGGATGGGAGGGAGCACAGTGTCTGTGGCCTCGTCAATCCAGTCTCATCACATCCTCCTCCACTGAGCAATGAGCTCCCATGTTACTGACCAGGAAGCTCAGAGACATGCATGCACCTGCTCAAGGTCACACAGCTGGAGGTGTTGGCACAAGAGTCAAGCCCAGCTCTGCCTCCCAGCCCTTGGCTACCCTCCACTGGCTCACAGGAGCTCAAGTTCACCCAAAGAGCGTGGACATCACCCAGAGTCATGGGGTCAGGAGGATAGTATCGGGGTCCTGAGGTGAACAGGTCTGGCGTTCACTCCATGGCTTGTCCTCAAAGAAGTGAGTTTGGGGCTGAACTTTAAAGCGCAGGAAGGAAGGGCGGTTCCAAAGGGGAGGGGGTCTGGCTTATCCAGAACCTCAGTGGGGACAGTGAGGGCCGTAGGCAGGGAGGGGCCAGCTTTGGAAGGAAGTTTGGTGCCAGAAGAAGTCCCCAAATTTGGGTCGTGCCCCCTGGTTCAAAAACCTCTCCCACCGCACACAGGCTGGCTTCGTGCCAGGATGTGGAAGCCACACAGTCAGATGGCTCCCAGGCCGGGCCTCCAGGAGCGAGGGCAGAGCGGAGAAGAACCGAAACCCTTCAGTCCAGCCAGAGACCACGCGGCCCCGACAGGCCCCGGGACCTGATGCTAAGCTTCGTCCCTGCTGCTCCTCAGCCCGCCCTCTAGGACTAGGTCTTCAAACCACCCCCCTCCACCCCCCACCTTATACCCACAAGAGACAGCAAAATCTTTGATTCGTTTTCCTTCTGTCCCTGGTGCCTGGGTTCCTGGCCCAGGTGGCTAATGGCCGTGTGGGACTCCACACATGGACGGATGGACTGGACCGAGCTCGGGTGCTGAACTGCACCGGCTGCAGCTCTGGACACTGGCCTGCTTTGGGCCCTCCTGGAACCCCAGCTGCACCCTTCCCAGGACTGGCTTCTCTCAGTAAACTTTGCTTCCGCTAAAAAATAAAAAATAAAAAATCTTTGATTCATCCATTTGCTAAGCTTTCCTGAGCAGCTCGGAGGGGCCAGCACGGGGTGGAGCCCAGCAGCTGCCTCGCCCTCACTCTCAGACCTCACCGAGGCATCGTCCCAGGGGAGATACCACCGCGAAGGGAATGAAGGCGCGCAGAATACCACACAGGACAACGCAGAGGTCAGGAGCAGAGCGGAGTCCCACAGAAGGACCCCGGCCGCATCTTCACAGGATTGGGCCGGGGGCCAGCCCTGCAGGCTGGGTGAAGGGATGTGGGTCTCGGGGTGTAATGGCGGATGGGGAGTGAGGGCCAGGGCGGTGTGCCTGTGAAGGGGAAAAGTCTACCTTCAGGGGCCCCAGCAAGGCAGCGGTGAGGGCCACGGGGACAGCTCTGCCCCGGGACAGCTCTGTCGTCCACCAGGGGGTGCTAACGCTGAGGGCAGCGAGCAGACAGGTCAGAGGGAGGGGCTGGGAGGCTGAGGGAAGGCTCCTGCAGTTCAGGGCCTGTGGGAAGAGGCCCGATGGATGTGCTGCTCAGGCGCTGAGCCAGCCCCAGTCCCCGGGAAGGGCAGAGGTGCTGGGGAGGGATGGCTCAGTGAGCCAGAGGCCAGCAAGCTGCCCCAGTGTCTGAGCGGGTCCCAGTAGGGACTTACCAGAGACTGCTGGGGGTGGGGAGCGGGGGGAAAGGGAGGAGACTGGGTCAGATGTGGAAAAGTTTGGAGGAAATACACCTGTTCCTCCCCAGAGATCCGAGGGCTCACTGCTTGGCCCATGCAGGTGTTGCTCAAAAGTCGCCTCTTCAGAAACCTTCCCTGACACACACCTGGGCTGGGGAGGCAAAGCTGGACAACACGGGAAGGAGCGTCCAGCGAGCACCTACTCTGTGCCAGGCATGAATTGGACACCTCTTGTGTCATCGCTTTCAGTGCTCATGATGACCCTGTAGGTGGGTATAATTACCTACTCCTGTTTTACAGATGAGGAAACTGAGCCTAGCTGGTTTGGCTCAGTGGATAGAGCAGCCGTGGGCAAACTACGGCCCGTTTGAAATGAATAAAACTAAAAAAAAAAAAAAAAGACCGTACCCTTTTATGTAATGATGTTTACTTTGAATTTATATTAGTTCACACAAACACTCCATCCATGCTTTTGTTCCGGCCCTCCGGTCCAGTTTAAGAACCCATTGTGGCCCTCGAGTTAAAAAGTTTGCCCACCCCTGGGTTAGAGCATCGGCCCACGGACTGAAGGGTCCTGGGTTCGATTCCGGTCAAGGGCACGTACCTTGGTTGCAGGTTCCCCAGCCCTAATCAGGGTGCGTACAGGAGGCAGCCAATGGCTGTGCCTCTCTCACATCGATGTTTCCCTCTGTGTCCCTCCCTCTTCCTTCCACTCTCTCTAAAAATCAATGGAAAAAGTTAGCTGACTTAACAAGCCACGAGCGGCCCCCACGTGCAAGGCTGTCCTTGCTGCTCCCACCTCCCGGAGATTCTGATTGTCGTGTGGGGTTTGGAAAGGCGCAGAGGAGCATGGGAACCTGAGTTGGGGCCAGAGCTGTGGGCTCCCATGCTGTGTCCTTCCCGAGGGGCCCCAGGCGTCATGACTTCTGTTTGTACAGGTCTCGTGGCCAATCGCGGTGAGGATCTGAGTTGCTGGCCCTGCCGTTTGGGACAGAGAGGGCTGGAGTGTTTGAGACAAGATGGATCTGGGGGGTCAGAACGGGGACACGGCAGGTTCTAAGAAGCCAGTCACCAATCCCCCAGCCTTGTCCCTGCGCTCCGAGGCTCACAGTCCCTGGGACAGCCCTGCAGCACCAGCCCCTCTTTCTCAGCCCTCGGGCCCTCTGCCCGCGGAGTCACGCCCAGCTTGTTCACCAGGTGGTTTCTGGTGACCTTTGGCAGGAGGCACGGATGTCCCCGCCTCAGTGGGTGGCGGCCACACTGCACCTGGAATGATACGTCCCCGGGACGCGTTAGACATGCTTGCCATGCTTTGCTCTCATTTCCATTTTACAAGGGGCGGGGGGGGGGGGGGCATTGGACTCAGAGGGGAAGGAGCTTTGCCCGTCGCCCAGCTGGCAGGACAGAGCCCGGATGGAGGGCAGGTCTCACTCCCAAGCGGGTTTCCTACCCCCTGACCTCCGCATCAGCGGGGCAGAAACCAACACTGCAAACTGGGCCGATGGCTGGGAAGGCAGAGCAGAGGGTCAGAGTTCAGAGGAAAAAGAGGCCCAGGGGCTGCGGAAGGGGAGTCCCCGGGCTGCGGTGGGGGCGGGGGTGGGGGGAGGGTAACGCCGGACTGGATCCCTCTCTCCAAGGCTCTGGCTGCTGAGTGAACGGCCGCCCAGCGGAGGCCGAGGTGGGGGTCAGTGTCAGCGCCTGCGCCTGAGTCACTTCCTGGCCATTGCCCAAGAGGCTCCAGCCGCAGCCCAGCGGCCGCTGTGCCCTTGCAGGATTGCACCCACTTGGGCAATGAGCACTTCCCTGGTATTCCTCACCTTCTGGGGTGGCCTCTGCCACTCAGGTTTGCAAGACCCAGCAGCGAGGCTCAGGCCCGTTCCCACCCTGGAGACCTGGATCCTCAGCCCAGAAGGAAACCAAGTCCCCGGACAGTTCTCTCCTGTCTGCGCCTGTCTGTTCCAACCTGAGAATTGGGGTTCCTTCCACCCCAAAGGCCTGAGCCTCTCCCGTCCTCCCAGGCACCCAGCGCCTTCCCTTTTCCTCCCACAGGGTCTCAGGGCCAGAGTCAGGGGCGGGACAGGGAGGGGGTGGGGAATGTCAGACACCAGGACAGCACGTGCTGAGGGAGACATGCCTGTTTGAGCAGCAGAGATGTCCTCATGATGTGCGAGGGCAGATGACTTCAGACACCGGCCACTTCCTTCGAGGGGCAAGGCCTCTCAACCCAGAGGCACAGCACAGCCCCGGGGCCCAGAGCCTGGATGCTAAAGCTGGGATGTACCAGCTTAGTCAACCAGCTGTGTGACCTTCAGCAAGTTACTTAACCTCTCTGATCATCAGGTTCCTCACCTGTAAAATGAGGATAACAATAGTACTGACTCACAGGCCTCTCACCAGGATTGAGGGAGTTGTGTATGTAAAACACTTAGGATGATGACTGGCAAATGGCTAACACTAGTGTTCATTAAATAAATATTTTTTAACTTCTAATGGGCTGACTCTCCCATTCATTCTCCATGTTTTTTTGTATATCCTACTATGTGCCAGATATAAACAAGACTGATTCCCTGCCTGCACTGCCTGTTGGGTATTTCTGTGGGATCCCTGCGCCCCTCCCCCACAATGGTCTTCTGGACTGTGGTGCTGTGGGGCTTCGTGGGCGCGGCTGTGGCACCAGGTGTGTGTCCCCCAGCTTACTGAAGGCCAAGGGCAGGTCCCTTTCCTCCCTCAAGCCACCTTCTCTCTATTTGACAAAGTGGTCCCCACCCCTTCCTCAGCCCCATTTCCAGGCCGGCCAGGGTTTGGACAAGTCAGGCTGAGCATCCGGACTTCTTATAGCCATTCTCTGCCCCCTCCTCTGTTCCTGGGAGGCTCTGTGATTCTTTTTTAAATATACTTTTATTTATTTAAGAGAGGAAGGGAGGAGGAGGGAGAGAGAGATAGAAACATCAGTGATGAGAGAGAATCCCTAATCGGCTGCTTCCTGCATGCCCCACACTGGGGATCAAGCCTGAAACCCAGGCAAGTGCCCTGACAGGGAATGGAACTGTGACCTCCTGGTTCATAGGTTGATGTTCAACCACTGAGCCCCGCCGGCTGGGTGGGCCTCTGTGATTTAATTTGAGCACAGAATTCTCTCCATGCTGCACAAGCGACAGACACAGGTGGCGGAGGCCCTGGGCCATTAGGAGGCTCGCAAAAACTGTTCAAAACAACATTTCAACCTGGACTGGATAGCTGCTGATCACAGAATTTCTGTTATTCATTTTAGGTGTAAAAATGATCTTGTGGTATGTTTTTAAAATAATACTTATCTTTTAGAGATACAAAAATATTTATGGCTGAAATGATGACACCTGATTTTGTTTCAAAATAATGAGGGAGGAGGGATGTAGATGGAATGAAAGTGACAAGGAGTCGATGTAGTTGTTGCAGCTGAGGATTTGGGTCATGGACCCTCACCACCGGTGTGGCCCAGAGACCCTCTGAGCCTGGAACCAGTTAGAAATGCAGAATCTTGGCTCCGCCCCAGACCGCCTGAGCCAGAAACTGTCTTTTATTAAGTAAAATTCCCAGGGGATTCGTATTCACAGTCCAGTGTGAGAAGCACTGGGCTATTTAGCCTATTTTTGTATGTTTGAAACATTCCATCATCAGAAGATTCTGGGGTTTGGTTTTGTTTTTCCAAAACTGTCTTCAATGTCACCGGGAGATCTTCCCGCAGAGTCCGGGCTGCAGAGAGCTGGGGGGCCCGGTCTTCCCGCCGGGGTGCGACGCGGGACCCCTGGTCCAGGAGGCCGCTGGGCGGCTGTGGGCCGCGGGCAGGCCCGGGCGCGACGGCGGGCACCTGGGCGCCGGCAGGTGGGACGCGCCGCGGGCCGGCCCCGCCTCGCGCGGGGGAGGAGCGGGCGGCGCAGGTGGGCGCGGCCGGGACCGGGACACGGGCCGGTGCCGGGAGCCCCGCGGGCGAGAACGCAACCGCCACGCTGGGGCCGCCGAGCTGGGTGCGTTGGGTGCGCGGGATGAGCCTCACCCGGAAAAAGGGCTTCTACAAGCAGGACGTCAACAAGACCGCCTGGGAGCTGCCCAAGACCTACCTGGCGCCGGCGCACGTCGGCAGCGGGGCGTATGGCGCCGTGTGGTGAGCCTGGCCGCGCGCCGCTGGGGGGCGCGGGGGACGCGGGGGGCGCGGGGGACGCAGGGGACGCGGAGGGCGGGGGGCAGGGGACGTCGGGGCGGACCGACGACCGGCGATCGCCCAGGACTCGGGGAGCCTCCCGACCGGCCCGGCCGCGCCGAGGCACCTCTCTGCGCTCCCGGACCCGCCTCGGTGTCCCCTCCCCTCTGCGCTCCCGGGACGCGCGCCCACCACCCGGCCTCCAGGCCCGGGGCACCCGGCGCCATCTCTCGCTCCTGGCTTGTGGGGCTCTGTGGGGTGAACTAGGACCGAGTCTGGTTCCCCAGGACTTGAAGGTATTAGGGACCCCGGAGTTCTTCCGGGTGAACCCCATGGTTGCGAACGGGAGCACCGAGACCCGCAGAAGTGACTCGCCAGGTGGTGGGGAGACCCCGCGGCCCCGGGTCCGCTGATGGGAACTGTGTGGGTCCTGCTCTGACCTCTGGTGTCTGCGGCGCCCGCTCAGGCCCCCGCCCCACCGGGCTTCAGCCCCGCACCCTCCAGCCAGGGCATCCGTGTCTCCCAAGCGGGCCTGCGGGGGGCGGGCGAGGGTGGCCTGGGAGATGCCACCCAGGATGGGAGCGGCGCGGCCCAGGGGGGAGGCGCTGCCTGCTGACCTGTCTGTGCCCCGCAGCTCCGCCATTGACAAGCGGTCAGGGGAGAAGGTGGCCATCAAGAAGCTGAGCCGTCCCTTCCAGTCGGAGATCTTCGCCAAGCGGGCCTATCGGGAGCTGCTGCTGCTGAAGCACATGCAGCATGAGAACGTAGGCCGGGGTGCGGGGTGTGTGTGTGTGTGTTTGTGTGTGTGTGTGTGTACAGCCCACCGGGAGCGGCCCAGGCCGCCCAGAGCTCAGGCCAGGGCCCGGGGAGGGAGACCTCCTCCTGCCGCTCTGATCCTGGCCACTCGCCTCATTGTGGACATGGGGTGCAGGACCTGCCTGGCTTACTTCCCAGGAGGGTGTAAGGGGGTGTGGCAGTGGAGCAGAGCCACCTTTTGAGGTGCAGACCTGCCGCCCGGTGGGGAGGTCATGGGCACAGAGGAACTTTGTAACGTGGTCCTGATCCAAGAGGGGGGGGGGCGGGCGGGGGCCAGGACCCAGGCGAATGTTTGCGTATGTGACCCTCACAACAACAACAGGTGCATACAGTATTGAGCACGTATGTGCCAGGCTCCGTTCTAAGACCATTGCATAAACCAACTCGATAATGCTCACAGTATCACGTGAGATAAGTACTGTTAACTCCCATGTACAGATGGGGAAACCGAGGCACGAAAGATCCACAGGTTGTATGTATGGTCAGTGGGTGGCAGAGCTGGGATTGAATGCGGGCAGCCTGGCTCCAGGCCTCAGTGCATTAGGCTGCCCTGTCTGATAGAAGCAGCTAGGAAACGAGTGGCCCAGCCTTGGGTCTGCCGCCAGGCTTTGCTCTGGACACCTGGATGGGAACGCAGACATTAAAATAACAGCTCCAGCCCCTTCCTCTTCCCCGAGGCCTCCAGCCAGGGTGATCTTGCCCTTGGCGCTGAACCAGCCCTTTGGAGGCAAGAATCGAAGTGCCAGGAGACCCAAGGTCAAGGGCAGGAAGCCTGCTGGCTGGCAGGCCCCTTCCCTGTTCCTTCCTGGATTCCCTCCGCCATGCGTGGGTCCCTGCTCGCCGGGAGGGTGGCTTTGTGCTGCCTGCCCTGAACATCACACGTGGGGGCAGTGAGCAAGGAGTACCCACCTCTCCGTCTCCCAGCCTGACTCTCCATCACTGCCCCCCCACCCCCCTACCCCCTCACCCCCAGTAAGGGGTTTCCTCTTCCGCCTCCACCCCTTAACTTCTTCCAAGGACAGGGGCACTGCCTCCAGCTGGAGGTGGTGTGTGAGGAAGGGGTGGATGGTCCCGTGCCTGGCGGCCCGGGGCAGGGGGTGTGGTGAGAGGGCTCAGGCCACCCGGCCCTCACTGGCCACCTTCCCCCAGGTCATCGGGCTCCTGGATGTCTTCACCCCAGCCTCCTCCCTGCGCAGCTTCCATGACTTGTGAGTGGCCGCACTGGGTCCCAGGGAACCGCAGTCCTTACTCCCTCTGCGGAGCACGTTGGGGGAGGCGGGGGCTTCAGATCCTCTCTTCCGGGGGGCGGGGGGGGGGGGGCTTCCTGCCTGGCATTCCCTGTGCCTCGCAGTGGAGGTGTGGTTCTCTCTGGGGAGATCCTTCCAGCCAAGGGCGGAGGGAAAGGCGGGCAGGAAGAGGTGGGAGGGGCTTTGTGGGGTGCGCGCTTGGCTCAGAGCTGTCTGCCAGCTGCTTTGCTTGTTACTCAGCTTTAACACCACCAGGACACCATTGCCAGTCCTCACAGGGCTGGCACCAGCTCCCCCGGGCATTCCTGGGGCCCCAGATATGGGGCCGGCCCTTGAGGCTCCTTCTAGCATGAAGCAAGGATCAGGAAGCCTGGGCTGCCTTGGCTAATGGGGGTTGACAGTTAGAACCAAAACATGTCGTTGCTAAACGCATGGCTTGGCTGGTGCAGTGGCTGGTCTGAACTTTGGAAACCTTTGAGAAGGTTGTTTTGTGTTTTTTCAGTCCTATTTCGAATGCTCTGAAGACCTCTTTGTTAGCACGCTTTTGTTGTGAGTGTAATGCAGTAATTTTGAATGGAGTGGGTGTTGTTGTTGTTTTTTTAAAGGAGGTAACATTTTATCTTTTAAAAATTTTATTTTGCAATTATAATTTACATGCAGTATTATTTTGTATTAATTTCAGGTGGACAGCATAGTGGTTAGCTAATCATAAACTTCACAAAGTGCCCCCCCCCCGATATTTCCAGTACCCATCTGGCACCAAACATAGTTACTGCAATATTATCGGCTATATTTCCTGTACTGTACTTTACATCCCCATAACTATTTTGTAACTACCAATTTGTACTTTTCACTCCCTTCACCTTTTCCCCCAGCCCCCCAGCCCCCCTCCCCTCTGGCAGCCATCAGTCTGTTCTCTGTATCTGTGAGTCTTTCTGGTTTTCTGTTGCTGTTATTTAGTGAAGTCATATGGTACTTGCCTTTCTCTGTTTGACTTATTTCATTTAGCACAATACTCTCTGGTCCATCATGTTATCGCAGGTGGTAAGGTTTCATTCTCTTTTGTGGCAGAGTAATGTTCCGCTGAATACAGGCACCACGGCCTCTCCCCCCAGTCCTCTGCTGATGGGCACTTAGGCTGTTTCCACGTCTTGGCTGTTGTAAACAGTGCTGCAGTGAGCAGAGGGGTGCATGTATCTTTTTGAATTCGTGTTTGGGATTTCTTTGGATAAAAACCCAGAAGTGGACTTGCTGGGTCATAAGGTAGTTCTATTTTTACTTTTTTTGAGGCCCCTCCACACTGCTTTCCGTAGCGGCTGCACCAGTTTGCAGTACTCCCCTCCCCCAGGGCATGAGGTTCCTATTCCCCGCATCCTCACCGACACATGCTGTTTGTTGATTTATTGGTGGGAGCCATTCTGACAGGTGTGAGGCGTATCTCATTGTAGTTTTAATTGGCATCTCTCTGATGGGTAGTGACAGAGCATCTTTTCATATGTCTCTTGGCCATTTGTATGTCCTCTTTGGAGAAGTGTCTATTCAAGTCCTCTGCCCATTTTCTAAGTGGATTGTTTGTTTTTATGGTGTTAAATTATATGAATTCCTTATCTATTTTAGATATTAACCCCATATTGCATGTATCGTTGGCAAATATCTTTTCCTATTCAGTAGGCTGTCTTTCTTTCAGTTTTGTTGGTTTCCTTTGCTGTGCAAACTTTTTAGTTTGCTGTAGTCTCATTTTTGTTTGTTTGTTTGTTTGTTTCCCTTCCCAGGTAGCCCAGGTTTATTTGCAGCTTCTGAGTAAACACTTGAATGTGCACAGGCTCTTCGAGAGTAAGTGTCCCAGATGGAGTTCAGTATCTTTCTCCCACGACCTGTTCTTCCTCCCCCTTGTATGCCAGTATATAAGCCTGAGATACATATTTCAAATACTACTAAGAGCAGTCAGAGCATTACTGCCTATGTTTTCTTCTAAGAGTTTTATGGTTTCAGGTCTTACATTTAAGTTTTTAATCATTTTGAGTTATTCTTGTATATGGTGTAAGAATGTGATCTAATTCTTTCCTTTTTCTTTCCTCCTCCCTCCTCCCTCTCTCCCTCTCTCCCTTCCTTCCTTCAATCCTTCCTTCTTTCTTTTTTGCATGCATCTGTCCTGTTTTCTTTTTTTAAATATATTTTTTATTGATTTTTCACAGAGAGGAAGGGAGAGGGATAGAGAGTTAGAAACATCGATGAGAGAGAAACATCGATCAGCCGCCAACTGCACATTTCCCACTGGGGATGTGCCCGCAACCCAGGTACATGCCCTTGACCGGAATCGAACCTGGGGCCTTTCAGTCCGCAGGCTGACGCTCTATCCACTGAGCCAAACCGGTTTCGGCATCTGTCCTGTTTTCTTAACCCCACAGACATCTTCAAGACCATGGAGGTTTTGAGCAGGGAAGTGAGACCGGATTTGGGGGGATATACTCTGGTGGCAGCGAGAAAGGGGCAGGGGCCAGCTCTGGGAGGTGGGAGCTGGAGGGTAGAGTTCAAGACCCAGACCTTGATCTACATAGAGTAGAGGTGATGGATGCCGAGAGCAGACCTGAGCCCCTTGGGATGCAGTGGCTGGGAGGGTGGCGTAGGTCAGGGCGTGCCACATTCCCGCTTGGCATACCAGGGGGAGGAAGAACAGGTCGTGGGAGAAAGATACTGAACTCCCTCTGGGACACTTTACTCTCGAAGAGCCTGTGCACATTCAAGTGTTTACTCAGAAGCTGCAAATACATCTGGGCTGGGAGCGTGGATCCGTGTTGGAATAATCACCCGGGGTGAGAGCCGAGGCCAGGCCGGGCAGTGCAGAGCCTGCACGGTGCTGTTGATGGCGGTAGCATCTCTGAGGCCCAAGAGGACGCGCTGAGAGCACCTGGATGGGGGGAGTGGGGGGGGGGGGAGGGGGCAGGTTGGCAGAGAATCTTGAGTGGGAGTCAGACTTTACAGGAGGTCAAATAGGAAGGGGGTGGGCGCATATTAGGGACCTTGATCAGAGCAGCTTGGGTGGTGCAGGGAGAGCAGACAGCAGCTTGTTGGAGGCCTGGGATCGAAGGCAGAGGGGTCAAGAGGCATGGACCCCTCTTTCTAGAAGTTTGCTGGGAGAGAAAGAGAGAGAAGGGGCAGTTCCTTAAGAAACAAGGTCAAGGGAAGGTAGTTCCAGCACAGTGAGACTTCCGCGAGTTTGTGGGCCAAGAAGAAAGAACAGGGTCTCCGCTGAAGTGAAGGACAGAGGCGGGAGGGGCGGGTGAGGAGCAGGCAGCAGGAGGGAGGGTGTGGTCGGGCGGGAGCTGCAGAAAGTCACAGGTTCACCAGGTGGCCTCCACCACATCTTGTGGGCCCCCCCCCCCCGCCCCCAATGTTCCTTTTTCGATCTGTATCATTTTTTGTTCTGGGCTTTGCTGTTACTATGTGAGTAACAGTTATTTGCTGACCTCGGTCTGTTTTGCAATTCCTTAAAGGGCGCAGTGGCCTCGCCACCTCCTCCTTCCTTCTTCCGCCTCCTGCGAATTGTTTTCTTGTTCCCTCCTTGGCAGGGAGACTGTTGGGTTGTTCCTAGAGCCATCGCAGCCAGGCGCGACCCTCTGGGCGAGAGACGATTTGGACAGAAGCAGAGGGGAATATTGGGCGATGTTTCTAACGCACAGCTCTGGCTTCTATGGGGCGTGGAGGAGGCGAGGCGAGGGCACCTTTGAAGAGAGGGAACCCAGCTCCCTTTGGCTTTCCTGAGCGCGCTCCAGCTGAGACGCTCACCCTGAGCTCTGCCAGCTGGGCAGCCAGCGGCCAGCACGGAGCCAGGAGGCCCCTGAGGCAGGGTGGGGGCGGGGGGTGTCTGGCTGTCTGTGGTTGGGCGGTTCTGCTCACACTTGGAGGGCATCGCTAAGGCCCCTGTTTTGCCCCAGCCCCTCCCCACCCCCCTCTGAGCTCAGACCTGGGCCGGGTGAGACTGGGCATGTACAGAAGCCCTCGTGCCTTGCAGCTACCTGGTGATGCCTTTCATGCAGACGGACCTGCAGAAGATCATGGGCATGGAGTTCAGTGAGGACAAGATCCAGTACCTGGTGTATCAGATGCTTAAGGGTCTAAAGGTGCGGGGGCGGGGGGGGGGGGCTGGGGGGGGGGAGCTGGAGGGTGGCAGAGGGGGCGAGACCTGAGGTGCGGGGAGGCCAGGCCTGTGGCCGGACGGTTTCCGAGCTGGGGAGCCTGGTGTGAAGCAGCGCACAGGACCCACCTTCTCTCTCTCTCTCCCCCCCACACAGTACATCCACTCGGCTGGGGTCATCCACAGGGTGAGTGCTGGGTTGGCTACGCTCCGCCCACCCCAGGGACTCTCCACAGCCGGGGAACTGGCGGGGGTGGGGGTGGGGGTGGGAACGGTCCTTCCTCGGGGACGTGGGATGTGGATTTTCAGGCCCAGCCTTGGCCTAGGAGGCCAGGCAGCAGAGTGGCTGTGCTCTGGGGACCTTCGGGGGAAACGCTGTGAGCAAAGCCAGCCCGAGCTGGTGTTTGGGGAGCACCTCGGAGCTGCCGGCCTCAGCGTACACATGAGGCCGAACCCTGCAGGGCGGTCGCTCGCTGGGCCTGGCGACGGGACCAGCTCCCATCTGCCTCTCGCCTGGTGCTCGGTCTCTCCTCTCCTCTAGGACCTGAAGCCAGGCAACCTCGCTGTGAACGAGGACTGCGAGCTGAAGGTGAGGGGCCCAGGCAGGGCGGCCGGGGTGGGGTGGGCCCCTCTCCCGCAGAAGCCCCCCGAAGCTGCTCCGAGAGCTCCCCTCCTCAGCGAGCTCCTTCCCCGTGCCCCCGAGTCATAGATCTTGGATTTTGGGCTGGCGCGGCATGCAGACGCCGAGATGACTGGCTACGTGGTGACGCGCTGGTACCGGGCCCCGGAGGTGATCCTCAGCTGGATGCACTACAACCAGACTGGTCAGTGGTCAGCGGCCAGGGGCCTGGGGCTGGGGGGCCTGGGGCTGGGGCCGGGGCCTCTCGCAGCTCCCCGAGGCCATCTTGGTGACTCTGGGCTGGCTGCCTGCGGGCCGTGGTCAGCGGTGCAGGTGATGCTCCCTCCCTCCCTGCAGTGGACATCTGGTCTGTGGGCTGCATCATGGCGGAGATGCTGACGGGGAAAACGCTGTTCAAGGGGAAGGATTGTATCCTTTGCTGGGAAGGCCAGCTTCCATCCAGGGGTCCATCCCTTCAACAGGCCCTTTCTTCCTTACGTCTGTTTTCTTCGTGTGAAAGGGACACGTGCTCACTGTAGAACAGTCTTCAAGTGCAAGTGGGGAAACGGTGAAAGGCAGCCCCGTCTCTCCACCAGGACGCAGGGCATTCTTCACATGTTGGCCCCACACACTCGCGGAGGCCGTGTGCCGGGCAGGCCTTGATGAGAGGGGGCGGTCTACCTGCCAACGCAGAGTGGGAGGGTGGGAGACGACAGGGGCCTGGTGACCCGGTGGGCTGAGGGCCAGAGCAGCAGGCCAGCAGCACCTGTGGGAGGGCCCTTACCCTGGCCTGGCGGGGGGTGGAGGGGGGAGCCTTCCAGAGACCTGAGTCCTGAGGATGAACCTCCTGTCCCCAAGCAGGAGGAGGCAGGAGGCGGGGAGGCGCCTGGAGCCGGGGTGGCCGCCGCAGGGCCGGTGGGGGTGCTGGAGGGCCGGCGGGAAGGGCAGCTCCAGATCCGCCAAGAGCGAGCGAGGCTGAGCCTTAACCTGCTGCCGAGACCTGGACCAGCTGACCCAGATCCTGAAGGTGACCGGGGTGCCAGGCCCAGAGTTTGTGCAGAAGCTGAAGGACAAAGCGGTGAGTGGCAGCGGGCGGGGCGGGCGGGCGGGCCTTTGGGAGGAGGGCTTCCCTGGGCGCTGCTGCCGGGGCAGGCGCTTTGCCTTCGTCCGCTGTGGACTGCCCGGCGCCCGCAGCCCTGCTGGGCTTTTCTAGACTCTGCTCTCCCCAGGCCTGGGCGCCGGGGCCGACGTGGGGGTTACTCATGCTTCTCTGTCTTCAGGCCAAATCCTACATCCAGTCCCTGCCGCAGAGCCCCAAGAAGGACTTCTCTCAGCTCTTCCCCAGCGCCAGCCCCCAGGGTGAGTCGGGCTGGGCCTGTGCCCCTGTGTGTGTGGGGGGGGGGGGGGGCGGAGGGGGGGTGCAGGGGGGGACGTGGCCTCCCCCAGGCCTGGGTGCGAGGCTCCTCTCCCCGCAGCCGCAGACCTGCTGGAGAAGATGCTGGAGCTGGACGTGGACAAGCGCGTGACGGCCTCGCAGGCCCTCGCCCACCCCTTCTTCGAACCCTTCCGGGACCCCGAGGAGGAGACGGAGGCCCCGAAATTCGATGATTCCTTAGAGCACGAGAAACTAACGGTGGACGAATGGAAGCGTAAGCGCTGGGGCCCGGCCCCCCCCCCCCCCCCCCCCCCCCCCCCCCCCCCCCCGCTGCCGCAGCCTCTCTCTGCTTCGCCTCCGCTTTCCTGTCTGGCCTCCGCTGGCCCCTCTGCCCCTGGAGACCAGGCCTCCGCCCTCAGCTCGGGTGCTGCCTCCGCGGGCATTTCCTCCTCCCTGGGCTGACTACTGCTCCCTGCTGTGTCTGCGGGTCGGGGACCGGGGGACCGGGGGACCGGGGACCGGGGACCGGGGCCGGGCTCTTTCTTCCCTCAGCCCCACCCACGGGAGCCACCTGCCTTTCTCAGAGCACATCTACAAGGAGATCGTCAACTTCAGCCCCATCGCCCGGAAGGACTCGCGGCGCCGGAGCGGCATGAAGCTGTAGAGAGGGGCCCGGCGGACCCTGCTGAGCCCGGGACCACCACGGAGCCCCCTCCTGCCTCTGCCCCAGGACCAGCGTTGACCTGCCACTGCTGAATGCTTCGTGGAGTGTCGCCTCCCAAGCAGAGGGCAGAGGGCCCCGTCCTGTGTAGGAAACAGGCCTGTTGGAGGCAGAATGAGAGATGTTGGTTGGAGGAAATCGCTGCGACTGCGGCGGCCACATTAAAAGCCTGTGGGGACAGTCGCCTCTGTGTGGGGTCCCTTCTTCTCGCCTGCAGGGGGGCGAGGAGGGTGGGCCGAGCGGGTCGGTCCGCATCCGTGATGGCGTGTCCGCTTCTAGGGCTGCCGTGACAGATGGCCACAGGCTGGTTGCTCGGAGCAACAGAAACGTGTGCTGTCGCGATTCTGAAGTCTGAAACCAAGGTGGCGGCCGTGCTCGCTCCACACGGAGGGTCTCGGGGAGAGTCCTTCCTCCCCTCTTCCAGCTCCGGTGGCGCCCAGGATCTTTGGTGCCCTTGGCTTGTCGCCGCCTCCGTCCACTTCCTGCCTGTCTTCACGGGGCCTCTCCTGCGTCTGTCTGTCCTCCCCTCTTAGAAGAACACCAGCTATTCCATGTAGGGTCCGCCCGTGTGATCGCATCTCAGTCCTTCCTCTTTGCCGCTGCGGAGAGCCCGTTTCCAAGTGAGGTTTCTTCCTGAGTTCTGGGTAGACAGGACTTTGGGGCAACCCTATTCAGCCACTGGAGATGGCCACCAGGGAGGGCCCTTTCCCGCCAGGCGGGCGCTCCTCTTGGAGCCCCCATGCTCGGCTGCTGAGTTAAGAAAGTTGTGGAGGCAGCCACAGCTGGAGAGCCGCAGCCACAGCTGGAGAGACAGCATGCAGGCTATTTGGGGGGGGGGGGGGAGGGGAAGGGGCGCGTGGGGGTGATAGGCAATCAAGACCTGAGACCAGCAGGCCTGTTGACTGGGAGCTGCGAGCCGGAAACGGGCTTTTCCCAGGCTTTACAGAGCACTGCTCTGCGCCTCCCCGTTGGGAATGTCCGTCTCTGCCCAGCCCTAACCTGACGACGGCCGGGACCCTTCTGCTCAGGTTTGGGAAGCTGGTAGGACAAATCCCCACATGCAGTCAGGAGCTGGCCCCGTCGTTCTTGCCCTGGGCCCAGCGGGTCTCAAACTTCCCTGTGCACCTTCCTGGGCCCCACCTGGGGGTTTGGATTTAGGAGCCTGGGGTGGAGCCCCTAGAGCAGTGGTTCTCAACCTTCCTAACGCCGCGACCCTTTAATACAGTTCCTCATGTGGTGGTGACCCCCAATTTCATTGTTACAAATTGAACATAATTAAAGCATAGTGATTAGTCACAAAAACAATATGTAATTATATATGTGTTTTCCGATGGTCTTAGGTGGCCCCTGTGAAAGGCTCGTTCGACCCCCAAAGGGGTCTCACCCACAGGTTGAGAACCGCTGCCCTAGATTGTTGGAATGCGGGCCCCTTCCCCTCAGCCTGAGCCTAGCGATTCTGATAGGTATCAGGCCATATTTAGAGAGACAGTTAGCTGATTTCTGAGCCATTTAATTTGTCAAAGGCCTAAATGAGGAACCTGCAGGGGGAGGCTCAGGGGTTTGGATGAGCCTCACACTCTCATCTTACAGATGTTAAAACTGGGCGCAGACAGGGCAGTCGGGGCGGTGGGGCTATTCTGTGTGACACTGTGATGCTGGGGACCTGGCGTGACGCACGTGTCACAATCCATAGAACGTACAACAGAGTGAGCCGTCACGTAAACCACAGACTTCAGTTAATAATGATGGACCGAAGCGAGTCCATCACTAACAAACGGGCCACACGCATGCGAGTTGTTAATAACGGGGCGACTGTGGGGACGGGGGGAATACAGGGAACCTTCCGCACCTGGGGCACAATTTTTCCATAAACTTAAAACTGCTCTAAAACGTGTATTTTTTTAAAGCCTCAAATAACGCCCCCTCCCTGTGAGGTCCAGCCAGAGCCCCAGCTGGGAAGAGGGGGACTGGGAGCAGCCTGGAGCCCCCCAGGCTCTTGGCCACACCTGGATTCCAGGGCTTGCGGCCCCTTCCTTCTAGCCTGGCTCTGGGCGCAGCCCCCCCCCCCCACCCCCACCCCCCACGCTGCCTGTGTGCACGGATTCCTCTCTCTCCCACCAGATTCCTCTCTCTCCCACCCAGCGGCCCTGCTGTCAGCCAGGGAGGAGTGGGTGGTGCGAGGGGCTGGCTATGTCCTGCCGCTGCCCTGACCTCGCTGGTCGCTAAACTGCCCCAGGTGTCCTGAGTCTAAATCCCTCCGCTGATTCCTTCTGAGGCTCCTCGCGGGCTCCAGGGAAAAGCCCAGCCTTCGGTCCTGGCATTCGAAGCCCCGTGCTTCTCTCTGACCCCACCAACTCCCCTGCCTCTCCTGCCTCCACGCCCTGTAGCCTGCCATGGAGCACGAGTCCCGGATACCCCACGACTCACCTGCACAGGAACAGATTAAAGGCTCTGACAAGGCCTGCAGCTCAGCCTGGCTTAATGAATGTGCTCACCCACGGGAGCCCGCTTTCCCCTGGCAGCATCACACAGAGCCCAATGCAGCCCGGCGCACGTCCCCATACCCTGGGCTCTCAGAGCCTCTGCACAGGGGCCCTTCATCTCTCTTCTCCCTGAGGAAAATCCTCCTTGTTCTCCAGGACTGAGCCTCAGCCTCCCTCCCCCATCTCCCTCCGCCCAGGCCCAGCCCAGGCCCTGTGTGTGGCGTCTAACGTGTTGTTCTGTCTCCTCTCCCCAGCCCACTGGGCGCCCTGCTGGGATCAGGGCTCTGTGAATGAATGAATGATGTGCCGGGTCCTGCTGGTCATTTTTCCACCCGGACCAGACCAGCATGGTGTGGAGAGCAGCCGAGAAGCTAGCGGGAAGCAGCAGTGGTGGCCGGCCTGCACCTCAGGGTCGCCCGCCCCCTAGAATCTCTAGAGCAGTGATGGCGAACCTTTTGAGCTCGGTGTGTCAGCATTTTGAAAAACCCTAACTTAACTCTGGTGCCGTGTCACACATAGAACTTTTTTGGTATTTGCAACCATAGTAAAACAAAGACTTATATTTTTGATATTTATTTTATATATTTAAATGCCATTTAACAGAGAAAAATCAACCAAAAGTATGAGCTCGCGTGTCATAGGTTCGCCATAACTGCCTAGGCGCTCAGGCTCCCAGGCCCCCTGCATCATCACTCAGCGGCCTCCAGTCCATCCCGGAATGAGACTTCTGCGGTTGCTTCAGCCCCTTCCCTATACTTACCTCAAGCCTGAGAAGTTTCCTGAAGGGAGGGAGGGTGCTGAGCAGCGGGTGGGGGTCCCTGGGTCCCAGCCTCACCTGTGGGCACACGGCCAGAGGGCGCTGGGGGCTCTGGCTCAGGCAACCTCTCAGTTGGCCTGCAGGTCCGCGGGCAGGTCTCGTGTGCCCAGTCCTCGGTGGACAGGCTGGGCTTTGCCCTGTGGCCAGTGGGGCAGCTCAAAAGGACTTTGAGAGAAGGAAGCCGGCCCCAGGGACTGGGGACAGTTTGGTGACACCGTGTGGCCTCGATGCCCACCTTAGTGAGATGAAGGTGTCCTTGCACGAAGGCTCAGCTCCTCTCCCAAGGCAGCTGGGGCCTGGCCCCCCGGGTCACCCAGGGCAGGGCTTGCCTGGTGGGTGCTGGGGTGGCCCTGCTCCCAAGAGGCAGCCCATGGAGAGGCAGGAAGGATCTGCCCTCCCAGCGGAGAGCCCGGGTGCAGAGGCCAGCTTTCACCTGGCACATGAAGCAGTGTCAGCTGAGGGGGAGACGTCCCTGCCCCTCCCCACTCTGGGCTCTTGTGTCCTTCAGTTCTGTTGAAACAACCCCCTGAGAACCAAGACTGGGTGCGCCCCTCCCTTTACCCCACAGTGAGCTCGGGCTCTCCCCTCATCCTCCCTCACCCCCTGCCATCCAAGCTCAGAGGCTGGTGATCCCCTTGTTCACAACGGGCAGCGAGGCCCAAGGGCGTCAGCTAAGCTGCGGATCTCCGTGGGCTGCCAGTCACCCTCCGCCCCCTCCCCAGATTTCCCGGGGCAGGTGGGGCTCAGCCTGGCTCCTCCCGCAGAGCCTCTGCCCGCTGCCCGCTGCCCTCTGGCGGGGGACTCTTGACATTTGGGGACCATGGATCCCCTTCTCAAAATAACATTTTCATGTGAATAAAATAAAACACAGGGTTGCACAGCAAGCTAGGTATGTTGGGATACGGTTGTGGAAATATTTGTTTAAATGTGTGATGTTGGGAGACATGGTCTCTTTGTTAACACGTTGCATAACGAGAGCTGGGGGAGCCTAATGCACAACCTCGGTGTGAAGTGAAGACGGGTGGGTGACGTTCAGGCTCCCTGCGCAGGGAGGGGACACAGCTCTGTGCCGGCACCACCGACACGGGGAGTTGCCGCCTGGGTTCAAACGCAGGTGAGTGGGACCCAAGCTGTAATATCAATCCAAGTTCATGGCCTCTGAATTAGTGTATAGTTATGGTTTATAGACCCCAGTTAAGAACCCTTGTTCTAAAATCAGGGTGTTTTTTAAAAATATATTTTTACTAGAGGCCTGGTGCAAGAAATTCATACACTTGGGGGTGGGGGTGGGGCAGGGGGTTCCTCAGCCCAGCCTGCATCCTCTCGCAGTCCAGGAGCCATTGGGGGAGCGGGCCTAAGCTGTCAGTCAGACATCCTTAGCGCTGCCAGGGAGGCAGGAGAGGCTCCCACCACCACTGCTGTGCTCGCCAGCCATGAGCCTGGCTTCTGTCTGAGTGGTGCTTCCCCTGTGGGAGTGCACTGACCACCAGCGGGCAGCTCCTGCATTGAGCGGGATTGGGCTGAAACCAGCTCTCCAACATCCCCTGAAGGGTCCTGAATTGTGAGAGGGCACAGACCAGGCCAAGGGACCCCACCGGTGCACGATCCGGGAAGGGGAGGAACCACAGGAGGGCTCCAGGGTGTGTCCAGCCTATCTCACTCAGTCCCAATCAGCCGGACCCCAGCAGCAAGCCAACCTACGGGTTGGAGCGTCTGCCCCCCAGTGGTCAGTGCACGTCATAGTGAGTAGTTGAGCAGCCTTAGCATATCATTAGCATATTATACTTTGATTGGTTGACCGGCTGACAGGACACTTAGCATATTAGGCTTTTATTATATAGGATTGATTTCAGAGAGGAAGGAAGAGGGAGAGAGAGATAGAAACATCAGTGATGAGACAGATTCATTGATTGGCTGCCTCCTGCACGCCCCACACTGGCACTCGAGCCTGAAACCCAGGCATGTGTCCTGACCTGGAATCAAACCTCGACCTCCTTGTTCATAGGTTGACGCTCAACCACTGAGCCATGCCAGCTGGGCAAGATCCCTGTTCTAGAGCAGCGGTCGCCAACCTTTCAGACCTCACGGAATACCAGTGATCCTCGGACCACCAGTTGGAGACCGCTGTTCTAGACACTGAAATGAGGCTGTAGGAATCCTCTGAGATGTCTTACCTGCCCCACCCCCACCTTGTTTGCTCAGGCAGCCAGGACGCACCCGGATGCCTACAACACATGTTACCCCGCAGGCCCCTGCCTCCCAGCCTCACTATCCAGGGTGGAAGGGGTCTGACTGGGGCATTTTGTAGGGAATTTTCCAGGCCTCTGTATCTACTTTGCAAACTGCGTGGAATTCTCCCACCCCCACCCAGAGCGTCCCTGTAAACGTTTTCATGGTATTTGGGCCCAGAGTAGAGGCTGGGGCCCAGATCCCTTCCATTTACCACTGCACCAGTCTTTCCTCCACCACAGAGCGTGATCGCTCACTGAGATCAAAGTGCGGTTTCTCTCCCGGCATTGCTGCCCCTGCCCCCAACCACCACAGGCATAAGATAGCCGGGCCTAGAGGCAGATGTGTGTGAACTGGCCTAGAGAAGAAGCTACCAGAAAAACACTTGTTTCTCTCTCTTCTCCCAGAGAGCTCACCCTGAGAATGTTTTGTTAGGACGCTGGGAGGAGAAGGTTGGGAGGGAGGGAGGGAGGGAGAGAGGGAGGGGGGTACGTTTGAGGAGCTGAGGTGTTGCTCCTGGCCGTCAGCGGCAGAGGACTGAGTGCCCATGTTCTTTGGGGCTGTGCCCAGCTCGCCACCAGCACTCTGGCGAAACTTGGGGGGAGGCTGCTGGGTCCACGCAGGGAGGCTGGGCCTCAGCCTGGGGCTCTGGTCTTGGCGGAAACTCCTGTGTCCCGAGGTGTCCAGGGGCTGCAGAGCCATGGGCTTGAATGAGCTCCGAGGACCCAGACAGACACAGTTGGTTTCCTCCCAGCGATTATCTTCTCTCCTTCCTTCGAGCGCCCACATTTTGTTCAGGCTGGGCCCCTCCTCCAGCCCCGGAGGTCACCCAGGGCTGTCCTAGACCAGGCGAGCTAACGTCTCCTTGGCTGGCGATCGGTTTAGGACTCAGGTCTGACCAAGAGGGCTTGGGGGAAGGCAGGCTGGGAGGGCGTCCGGGGGACCCGCATCTGCTGTCTGCCCTGCGTGGCTTTGGGAGCTCGTAGCTCCGGCAGCCATTTAGGGACCAGGAGGAAACAAGCCCAAGGTAAGGGATCCACACACTGGGGGTGACAGACCAGGAAGCTGTGGACCACTTCAGGGCCTGCCTGCCTCCGGGGTCCCGCCTGCCTCCGGGGTCCCCACGTCCAATACGGAAATAGCTGCAGCTGACTCCCCTTCACACAGGCCTTCTCCCACACGACGCCCATCCATTCTTACTGAGGCAGCGTCTCAGTGGCTTTAAGGACAGACTGATGGTCAGAGGGGCTTTTCTCGTGTTGCAGGGTCCATAGAACTCTCGAACTTCCGTGCAGTTCTAAGGAGGAGACCCAGGAAAGACTGCGTTGGATTTCCCCCCTGCCCAGAGGATGGGCCCTGGCTCAGGAGCCACGCTTGGTCCTGGCTCTCCTTGTCACCCTCCGTCACAAGAGTAGCTCCTCGGTCCGACCCAGTCCTTCCCTGTGCACTGTGCTCCGAAGTTAAGTGCTGGGCTCTTGAGGCGCCGCCGGCTGCTCTGCCATTAACCAGACATGGGATCTTGGGCCTCAGTTCGCTCATCTGTAAAATGAGGGTAAGGACACTAAAGAACTCAATGTAAGGAATGCACTCAGAACAGTGCCTGGCACATAGGAAACACCCTAAGCATGAACTGTTTCTTATTTTCTCGGCCACACCCTCTTCCCTCTGTGATGATCACATCTTCCTGGCGTCTTCACTTCCTCCTTTCAACAGCAGTTTTCTCCAAGCACCTGGTCCCCTTCATGTACATCCTCCCTCTATAGGTCCTTCAGGGGTCTGGTTCCAGTTGCCCCTGACTTCTATTATAACTAGAGGCCTGGTGCACGAAATTCGTACACTGGGCGGCGGGGGTAGGGGGTGGTGTCCCTCAGCCCAGCCTGCACCCTCTCCAATCTGGGACCCCTCGGGGGATGTCCGACTGCCAGTTTAGGCCCAATCCCTAAAGGGGCAGTCGGACATCCCTCTCACAATCCAGGACTGCTGGCTCCCAACCGCTCACCTGCCTGCCTGCCTGATTGCCCCTAACCACTCCCCTGACAGCCTGATCGACACCTAACTGCTCCTCTGCTGGCCCGATCGCCCCCACTGCCCTCCCCTGCCGGCCATCTTGTGGCTGCCATCTTGTGATGACCATCTTGTGATGACATGGGGGCAGCCATCAATGGTCTCATACATGGGGGTGGCCATCTTGTGAGGGCATGATGGTCAATTTGCTTATTACCTGTTTATTCTATAGGATTCTGGTACATGCAACCTCTCCTGCAGCGTGGAGTGGAGCACAGGGCTTTGCATACAGAAAGACCTGGGGTTAGGAGAAAGAGGGATTTAAGGAACTGGCTTATGTGGCTGGGGACAGGGGGGAAGGGTGAGCGAGTCTGAAGTTTGCAGGGCATGCGGGCAAGCTGGAAATGTACGTGGGATTTCTATATTTCGATCTTGAGGCAGAATTAATTCCTTCTCCAGAAAACCTCAGCCTTTGCTCTTAAGGCCTTCAACTGATGGGATGAGGCCCACCACATTATGGAGGGCAATCTGCTTTAAAGCCAACTGATTGCAAATGTTAATCACATCGACACAGTCTCCACAGCGTCATCTAGACTAGTGTCTAAGCCAGTGGTCCTCAACCTTCTGGCCCTTTCAATACAGTTCCTCATGTTGTGACCCAACCATAAAATTATTTTTGTTGCTACTTCATAACTGTAATGTTGCTACTGTTATGAATCGTCATGTGAATATCTGATATGCAGGATGGTCTTAGGCGACCCCTGTGAAAGGGTCGTTCGACCGCCAAAGGGGTCGCGACCCACAGGTTGAGAACCGCTGGTAAGCAAACACCTGGGAGCACAGCCTAGCCGAGCTGACACATAAAATCAGCGATCACACCACTCACTCGGGGGCAGGGAATTTCAATCCTCGGAGGCTCGCTTCTTTCTCTGAGTGGAATACCTCATAGGATGGAGGGGTCCGTGCACAGAGTGCATAGTAAAGGGCTGCTGTTTGTACTATTGCGCTGGTTGTGCCAGGAGGCGCTCAAACACACCTGTTGACAATGACAGTGCTCTCCGGAGCGCCAGGAAGCCAGGCCCTGAGCCTGCGCTCATGCTTTCGGTTGGGTTTCCAGGCATCACACGAAGAGGAGTTCCCATCTGACTCCCACCCACAGGCTGGCCCGAGCCTTTGGTTCATGTGAAAACCCCTAAAAACGAACCTCTGGGAATTCTTCACGCTCTTCTTCGTTCTAAAAAAAATCTGTTTTTTATTGATTTGTGAGAGAGGGAGGGAGGGAGAGGGAGAGATAGAAATGTTGATGAGGTAGAAACATTGATCAGTTGCCTCCTGCACGTCCCCCACCGGGGATCGAGCCTGCAACCCAGGCATGTGCCCCAACGCCCATGGGGGCGTCTTGGTGCCTGGGATGCTGCTCAGCTAACAGCCACGCTGGCTGGGCTTCACTCCCTTCGCTATGGGGAGAGGAGGGGGTGTCTGCACAGGGTTTCTTCGTCCCTGAGACTGTGGGGGTTGGAGCAGTGCGTCAGGAAGAATTAAATTTTCCATCTTCAGCAGCTTGTCATCTGAGCTGCGTATTCATGTTGGTAAACAGCCAAGCAGGAGCCAGACGACAGCTCAGTTTTCCTGGAAATCAGGAAATCAATCAAGCTGCCAAACTGAGGCGTTTGCATTGTGAAATACTGGAAGCTGCTTTTAAGTAAGAATGATTTTTAAAGAGGAAAATTCTTTTTCATTCTTCCTCTCTCTCCCTCCCTCCCCTCCTTCCTTCCATTTCCTACACCCACTTAAAACGGGGGTGTTGCCCACAGTGTGACTGCTTCTTCTAATGGGTTCGGCCTAGGCATGAGTTTAAAAAAAATAGGTGGGATGAGATATGGGTCTCGCTGTCTCTCTGAGACCTTTCCATTGTCCGGTTAACCGGCACCTCCCCTGCCTGTCCAGGAGTCGGCTTGCCTTCCTGCCCTCCTGTTTCCTGCCCCTTTTCACGATAAAACCGTGATTTCAGCCACCTCTTCCAGAATCAGGAAAACATTGCGGAGATTCCTCAGAAAATTAAAAATGGAACTTCTCTTTGACCTAGTGATCCCACTTCTGGGAATATAGCCTAAGAAACCTGAAACACCAACCAGAAAGAACGCATGCACCCCTATGTTCATAGCAGCGTTATTTACAATAGCCAAGATCTGGAAACAGTCCAAGTGCCATCAGTAAACAAATGGATAAAAAAGCTGTGGTACGTTTACACCATGGAATACTAGGCAGCAGTATAAAAGAAGGGCCTCTTACCCTGTGAGACAGCGGGGAGGGACCTGGAGAGCATCACGCTAAGTGAAATAAGCCAGTCAGAGAAAGACAAGTATCACAGGATCGCACTCATATGTGGAATCTAAGTAACAAAATAAACTGGATCCAGAGACATGGAGGCACGGAACAGACTGACAGGTCTCAGAGGGAAGGGGAGAGGCCTGCCGACTCCGCCAATTGTCCGAGTAGAATATATGGGGTGCTATCCAAGGTGTCGCTTGAGATAAACTTAACTGAGCAGGTGTTGGAACATTAAGTGGCTGCTAGCAAAGAGACTGCTCTAAGCAAGCAGGGCCGAGGGTAGGCGTCATCCTCTGGCCTTACATTAATGTAGTTAAGACCACGGAGGAACGGCGCCGCACAAGAACATGCAGCTGCAAATCCCACAGCACACGTTATTCTCACCAGGTTCCTGGTGCCGCGGGCTCAGACTTAACGGGGTGCCCGGGGAAGAGTGGCGTCCTCGGTGGGCAGCGGCAGATCCGTCTTTGGGGGGCTGGCCGCCTGGTTGGGTCGAGTCAGTGGGAGGAGGGCGACTGAAGTCTCGCGATCGGAGGTTCGGCCGTTCTGCTGGGCGTGGAGCAAGGCAGCGTGGAGCGTGGATCAAAAGGATGATGGATGTCTGAAGTCGGGGACCCGTTTTTTAAGCCTGTTCTGGCCCACGGCAGTCCTGGGGGCTTTCGGTAACATACGTCATCACACAAGCGTTAATCGGAGTACAAGGTGGGTGTCAGTTACACACGTCATCCTCAGGGGTGTCACGCAGGGCAAGTCTTTTCTATGTCACACACACACACACACACACACACACACACACACACACGGAGGTGGTTCCCTAAGTGGTCAAGTCTGACCCTTAACATGTCACTCTAAGCCAGCCGTGGGCAAACTACGGCCCGCGGGCCGGATCCGGCCAGTTTGAAATGAATAAAACTAAAAAAACAAAAAAGACCGTACCCTTTTATGTAATGATGTTTACTTTGAATTTATATTAGTTCACACAAACACTCCATCCATGCTTTTGTTCCGGCCGTCCGGTCCTGTTTAAGAACCCATTGTGGCCCTCGAGTCAAAAAGTTTGCCCACCCCTCCTAAAATCACAAATTTATAAACTAGAAAATTATTACTATTACAGGGGTTCGGCAAGAGATTAACCAAAGAACTTGTATGCATGTATACATGACCCTGGACACAGACAATAGCGTGGTGAAGGCCTGGGGTTGGGCGGAACCGGGTGGAGGGGGCTATGGGGGGGGGGGGGTTACCTATAACAGTCTCAACAAGGAAGATGTTTTTTAAAAAGAGTACTGGGGAGGGGGAGAAGGAGACACATAGAATACTTTTGACAATAAAGAATTTAAATTTTTTTAAAAATATATTTTATTGATTTTTTACAGAGAGGAAGGGAGGGGGATAGAGAGCTAGAAACATTGATGAGCGAGAAACATCGATCAGCCGCCTCCTGCACACTCCCACTGGGGATGTGCCCGCAACCAAGGTATATACCCTTGGCCAGAATCGAACCTGGGACCTTTCAGTCCGCAGGCCGACGCTCTATCCACTGAGCAAAACCGGTTAAGGCAAGAATTTAAATTTTTTAAAAAAGAAAGTAAAATTTCTGATAAAGCAAGGGGAAAACAAGAGTACTGTCAGGCATTTGTAAAATGTCTCTCAGCTGGGGTTTGTCCGACGTTTTCCTCATGATTAGATGGGTGATGTGTTTGGGGATGAAGCCCACGGGGTGAAGCCACTCTCTGTCCGTTCTGTCAAGGGTGACGCTATCGACAGGACTCGCCACCCAGGTTCGCAGTCTCTGCCCGATCGATCTGTCCCTCAGCCCGGATTCCCCTCCGCTCCTGCTGTCACTGAGCAAGGCTGCCCGCAGCGGAGGGCGGTCCCAGCCCCACCTCCTCGGGGGGAGCACGCGAAAGCGATGTGGAGTTCTGTGCGGGAGAGTCACTCAGCAGTTTACTTGTATCAGAAGGGACTCGGATGTTTCTTTACTACTTTGGCTTATAATCCAATAAATGATCTAATAAATAAAAATAATAAATAAGAAAAGCTTTACCGTTTGACCTGCTATGTAGGTTTTCTTCCTTTTGTGGGAATTGAGCCCGTAGCCGAGACTCCACTCAACCATCATGCAAACACAGGGGGCCCTCAGGTGAGTCGGAGCTATTGTCCACTTCTCCCGCGTGGATGCTGGTCAACCTCCACGTCCCCTGTGGACGGGCGTCCTGAAGGCCCTTCCTCTCTCTTCTTCCTCGTTGACCCTCGCAGCCTTTCCCATCCCTGTGTCCAGATTCCCACCCTTGGTGAGGAATCTGGGGGAACTTCATTCTGTTTATATGAAACAATAAAGCCAAATACAATAAATAGCATTCCTAGGTATTACAGCTATTTCTAGGTGCACTGTCTTGGGTACTTTAAATATATAATTTCTAATCTTCACATTAATTACAAGTAGTTACTATTCGCATTTTACATCCATGATAACTGGATCTCTGAGAATTTAGAACCACCCCCTGAGGTTTCCCTCCTACCGTCCAGTGTCCCCCCCCCCTCCTTCACTGTCCCTCTCCCCACCTCCCTCCCCCATGACCTTGGGCAGCCACTTCCTGCTGAGCTCACTTCCTTGTCTGGCAACACTGTTGGATGCATTCAATGCAACGCACGAAGAGTCTTCCATACAGAGCTCAGTAAATGGCCCTGTTATTACCGTCCATTTCATAAGGACCAAACTTACGTTTTGTGTTTTGTTTTGTTGTTTTTTAAAATACTCTCTATTCTTGGTTCTCTTTTCTGCATATGCCCACTTCTAATGATCGCTTCTACTCTCCTGGTAATTTAAATGTCATTAAATGTCATCTATATGCCAATGAATACCAAGTGCGTATCTCTACCTCGGATCTTTCCTCTAAGTTTCAGACACCTCAACATCTCCACCTGAGTGTTTTAAAACAAAACTAGAGGTTCATCTTCCAGTAGTGGTGGCGTAGCCTGTATTGTAGTATAACAAGAATGGACCTTGGAAAAAAATTTAAAAAACCCAATTATTTAAAGGGACAGGAGAGAACAAACACAGAAACTGGAGCGGCGCCAACCACCAATAGAGGGTGGGGCAGCGGCTGAGATCTGCGATTGAATGATTTTGCCTGAAGGCGCGGGGAGCACGGATGCCCAGGATTCAAGCATAAACTTGCTAGTCTTACTGGTTTAACAAGTCAGAGAATGGGGTTTCAAAAGGAAATCCAAGAAAGAAAGAAGCCACAATGGCGTTCTAAAAGTGCATATAAAATTTGACCAAATCCTTGGCTGACTCCTGATCAGTGTAGGTGCAGGAGGTAGTCCAAGGGCCCCAGCAGAAAACAACCAGAAAAAACGACTGGAGCTGAAAGAACTGAACGGGAATGTTAGCTGCTGCCAATCTGAGGGGACACAGAATTAGAAATGTTATGCCTGCTTGCTTAAAAATAAACACGCTTTTTATTTTTTAAATACATTTTTATTGATTTCAGAGAGGAAGGGAGAGGGAGAGAGAGATAGGAACATCAATGATGAGAGAGAATCATTGATCGGCTGCCTCCTGCCTACCCCGCAATGGGGATTGAGACTGCAACCCAGGCATGTGCCCTTGGCCGGAATCGAACCTAGGACCTTTCAGTCCGCAGACCGACGCTCTATCCACTGAGCCAAACCAGCCAGGGCAAAAAATAAACACTCTTTAGAGCAGCGGTTCTCAACCTGTGGGTCGCGACCCCTTTGGGGGTCGAACGACCCTTTCACAGGGGTCGCCTAAGACCATCGGAAAACACATATATAATTACATATTGTTTTTGTGATTAATCACTATGCTTTAATTATGTTCAATTTGTAACAATGAAAATACATCCTGCATATCAGATATTTACATTACGGTTCATAACAGGAGCAAAATTACAGTTATGAAGTAGCAACGAAAATAATTTTATGGTTGGGGGTCACCACAACATGAGGAACTGTATTAAGGGGTCATGGCATTAGGAAGGTTGAGAACCACTGCTTTAGAGGAAGATTAAAGAATCTAGATTTTCTACAATTTTCATCTACAATGCCCAGGATTAAAAGATTTTAAAAAACTCACAAGACAGAAAAATGTGACTCATAGCCAAAAGAAGGGCAGTCAATAGAAACTAATTCTGAAATAACTCAGCTATTGAATTAGTAGATGAAAATTTCGAAGGGCCTATGATAAATATTCTCAAGGACTTTTAAAAAATACACCCACAATGAATAAACACATGGGCAAATTCAACAGAGACTTAGTTAGACACTATAAAAAATAACCGTTGACAATTCTAGAATCAAAAAGCACAATGTCTTAAGTGAAAAATTCACTAGATAGTCTGAATAGAATATTGGAGATAGAGGAAAAGTGAACTTGAATAAAAATAAAAATAATATACACTAATCCAAAGAAAAAAATATTTGAAAAAAATAAGCAAAGCATCATTGACTTGTAGGACAACATCAAGTCATCAATATCAATACATATAATTCAATTTCTACAAGGAGAGGAGATAGACAATTGGACAGAAAAATCATTTGGAAAAATAATGGCCCAAAATTTGCCAAATTTGATAATAAATATAAACGAACAGATCCAGGAAGCTCAACAAACGCAAAGCTTGATAAATACAAAGAAAATCACTCCTGAAACACATGATAATCAAACCACAAAAAATCAAATGGAAAAAGAAAAGAAAACCTGGAAAGTGACTAAGGAAACCAACATGGTCTGGCCGAGTGTGGCTCAGTGGTTGAGCGTTGACCTATGAACCAGGAGGTCATGGTTGGATTCCTGGTCAGGGTGCATGCCTGGGCTGTGGGTTCGATCCCCAGTGTGGGGCGTGCAGGAGGCAGCAAACTGATGATTCTCTCTCACCTTTGAAATCAATAAAAATATATTAAAAATACATACACACGAAAAAGCGGAAGTCCCCACCCAGCCTGGCAGGAACTTCCGGCTCCGATTGCTTGGGTCTCATGTGGCCTGAGCGGGGCCCGCAGAGCCGGGGTGGTTCTGCTGGAGAGTGAGCAGTTCCTGACGGAGCTGCCCAGGCTCTTCCAGAAGTGCCTGCCGGCTGTCGGGCAGCGTGTTCATCACCCCGAGTGGTGTGATGGCCGCACTAAACCCATTCCAAGGCGAGGCTCATGGAGGGCTTTGAGCCCTCAGACAAGTGTCTGTTAAGAGCTACTGATTAGCACAGTCGTGAGCTCCAAAGAAGTGACTAAGTTTCGGATGGATTGTTCAGACCTACCGAGAGCAGACATGACGGGCTGAAGAGGAGGGACACAGAGCGAGAGTCAGAAGAGCAGAGCGGCACAGGGAAGGCCCGGATCCCCTGCTTCCACCAACCAACCACCGAACCGCTATTTTTCCTTTGGTGTTTACTTTTGGCCACAAAACTAGGCTTCTGGGTCCCCTACATTAACTGTTTTCATGTGAGATTATGTTCGTTTTGGATGGAAGAAGAGCTGTGATGTTTACAGGGTAGTTATAAGAAGCCAGTTTGCTTTAGATCTGGCTAATTTTCTATGTTGCCTACTTGCATATTCCTGGATTTTAGTTAAAGAATCTGTGCATCTGTGCAAAGAACAATGCATCATTAAACCTGTCTATTTATCAGCAAAAAATTATATATATATATACATATATATATACACATTTATGTGTATACATTTTATTTGTTAACTTTAAAAATAATTTTTACTTTAAATTATAGTTGACATACAATATTACATATATTAGTTTCAGTGTACAACCCAGTTATTGGACATTTATATAACTTATAAAGTGATCACCCTGATACATCTAGTACCCATCTGATGCCATACATAGATATAACAATATTATTGACGATATTCTGAAACAGGAACTTTTAGGGGTGAAAAAGACAGGTTTAGGAAATTTTAGAAATTAAGGGGACCATGGAAGACGCACAGGGCTGCGGAGCAGCAGAGGCTTATTTCCATAGAACAGGGGAGCTGAAAAGCTGCAACAGGTACATGTCCACCGAATGAGGGAGCTGGGAACAGCAGAAGGTTCGAACCTCCCATGTGAAGTTCGACCTTTGAGCTCAGAAGTTACTATACTAACGAGTCCAAGGAAATAGTGACCAATCAGAGGGGATATCAAGGCACAAAGATCTACAGCCTTTATAAGCCGTGGAAACAGGGGCTCGATGGGCCCCTTCCCGCTCCCCACGTGTGAGTCTGTGCTGTGAGATCCTTTCCTCTTCCCCACGTGGGAGTCTGTACTTGTTCTTCAGTAAATGTCCACCTTTGCCATACCACCTTCCGTCCGTGGATGCATTCATCGAGTCCCACGGACAAAGAACCTTTGCAGCCTGCCCAGGGGAACACCTGGTAAGGATGTGGAGAACAGTGTGGCGTTTCCTCAAAAACTTAAAAATGGAATTGCTGTTGACCTAGTGATATTACTTCTGAGAATATATCCTAAGAATCCCAAAACACCAATCAGAAAGAATATACGCACCCCTATGTTCATAGTTATTTACAATAGCCAAGATCTGGAAGCAGCCCAAGTGCCCATCAGTAGGTGAGTGGATAAAAAAGCTGTGGTACATTTCCTCTATGGAATACTGTGCAGCTGTAACAAAAGGATCTCCTACCCTCTGAGACAGCATGGAGGGACCTGGAGAGGGTCCTGCGACTAGTAAGTGAAATAAGCCAATCAGAGAAAGGCAAATATCACATGATCTCACTTATATGTGGAATCTGATGAACAAAATGAACTGACGAATAAAACAGAACCAGTGGCATGGAAACCTGGAGCAGGTTGAGAACTCTCAGAGGAAAGGGGGTGAGGGGCAAGAGATTAACCAAAGAATTTATATGCATATATGCATTACCCATGGACACAGAGAATAGGGTGGTGAAGGCAGGGGGCGGGGGTGGGGGGGGACTGGGTGGAGGGGGGCAATGGTGGAAAAAGCGGGGGGAGGGGGGCATCTGTAATACTCTCAACAATAAAGATTTTTTAAGAAGAAGAAAGCGGGGGGGGGGGGGGCGAGGGAGGGGGGCGGGAAGGCAGTCCCTTACTGGCATGGTACTTCCTGATGTCAGGGAGGGAACATCCAAGGAACCAGCCCAGGTTGTCTTAAGGCACCTGCGCACTCACCTGCTGCCTCTTGGTGGCAGAAGCTGCTGCTCCCGTTGTCTTGACATTTATTAAAACTGAACCTCTTCCTAAAAGCATCACACCATCCTCTGCTGACATTAAACGCTCCCGCTTTAGACCCTTCACCTTCATGTTAAAGCCCATAGCTATGCCTTCCTTATGGCAACCCTGCACCCACTTAAAAACTGCATTTTCTTTTCTTTTTTCTTTTTTTTATTGGTTTCTGAGAGGAAGGGAGAGGGAGAGAGAGATAGAAACATCAATGATGAGAGAGAATCATTGGTCGGCTGCCTCCTGCACACCCCCTACTGGGGATCAGCCCACAACCCCGGACATGTGCCCTTGACTGGAATTGAACCCGGGACCCCTCAGTCCGCAGGCCCACGCTCTATCCACTGAGCCACACCAGCCAGGGCAAAGCTGCATTGTTGATATCGGAGAAAGTGACTTCTCAAAAAGTGCCAAGTTTTCACACCTGCTGTCACAGCTGCAGCGGCGGCTTCATGAATTCCCTTTTCCCTTTTTTTTTTGCCCTGGCCCTTACACGGGACTTATTTATCCTTATTTATCGTGACAAGTGGGCGGCCACAGCTGCGGTCCCCAGGCCACAGCACATCGAACAACTCAGCCTTTCCTTCGAGTTCCTGCGCTCCTTGGAGCCCCGGCAGCACCACTCTGAGCGGGTCCCCTCGTGTGATCCCAGGTGCCCGGCTTTGCACTATATCTGATAAATGCCAGAGACCACGCTTTCCTGCCACCCGCCCTCACAGGGGCGATGCCCCGCGCACCCCGCTGTGACTGCGCCCTGTTTTGAGTGGGGAGACTCGCGACCCTGCGCTCAGCCATCGCACCGGCAGCGGCCACAAACGATCGCAGCGAACAGCGTGCCCTGCAGGGACGTCTATGCGGTCGTGACTTAGCATCCGCACATTTGGTGACACTTATCCTGATGGCAAATGGCACATGTACAGCCTGTGTTTGTGCAGGTAAGTTCTGATACATTTAAACTTTATAATAGATTTGTTTTATGGTAGTAAATGATAAAATAGATTAGTATCTACCTATATCTTATGTGTTCATGACATCCCTAACTTTTTCTCTCTTTTTTTTTTTATGTATTTTGTAGGCTATGCATTTTGTCTGCAATTTTTTTTTTCAAATTGTTGCAAATCTCCAAGATTTTTTCAGTATATTTCTTGGGGAAAAATCTGCAGTTAAGTGGACCCACGCAGTTCAAATTCATGTTATCCACGGGTCAACTATATTTGTAACCATTTTTTTACATTTTAAATGTATCTTTTTGTTATTCATTTCTAATTCAATCCCATTGTGTCAGAGAATATCATATAGATACTAGTGATGCTTTTAAAAATAGACTTTCTTTTTTAGAGCAGTTTGAGGTTCACAAAAAATTTGAGTGGACACTCCATATAATTTCTTTTTTTTCTCTTTAATATAGTTTCCGTACACTGCCTTTCTTCCTCCCCACAGCTTCTCCTGTTATTGACATCTTGTGGTATCTTTATTACAATCATTGAACCAATATTGATATACTCTTATTATAAAGTTCATCATTTAGATTAGGGTTCACTCTTTGTGTTGTATTTCCATACATTGTGTGTGTGCGTGTGTGTGTGTGTGTGTGTTTTGTTTGTTTGTTTTAAATATATTTTTTTTTATTTCAGAGATTGAGGGAGGGGAAGAGAGAGATTGAAACATCATTGATGATAGAGAATCATTGATCGGCCGCCTCCTACACGCCCCTTACTGGGGATCAAGCCCACAACCCGGGCATGTGCCCTTGACCAGAATTGAACCCGGGACCCTTGGGCCCGCAGGCCGACGCTCTGTCCGTTGAGCCAAACCGGCGAGCGCTATTTCCACGCATTTTGATGCCTAATGCCATGTGTGCACGTCGCAGTTTCACACAGAAATGTTCCGCTGCCCCCTGTGCTCCATCTCCTCATCCCTCCTCCCCTCCGGCTGCACCCGGAACCGTCCATCTTTTCACTGTCGCTCTCGTCTTGCCTTTTCCAGAGCTGAGCTCACACAGTAGGTGGCTTTACACACTGGGTTTTCCTTTAGCGACACGCGTTTAAAGTTCCTCCGTGTGCTTTGTGGCTTGGTAGCGCTTTTCTTTTTCACACTGAATAGTATGCCCCGGGCTGGATGCACCACAGTTTGTTTATCTTGGTTGCTTCCTGTTTGGGGCAATTACGAATAAAGCTGCTATGAGTGTGTGCAGATTTGTGTGTGGGCGTAAGTCACCAGGACCACTGCCGAGAGCGCCCAGGCGGGCTGCCCCTGCTGGTGGTGCTTGCTCTGTGTCTCACTGGCGTTTGAAGAGGGCAGCCGAACTGCTTAAAGAAGGGGAACCCGGGCGCCTCACGAGGTGCTGGGTGACGGCAAGGGTGTGTGGGCTGAGGGACCCAGCGCCAGGGCTCCCAGCACACCGACTCTGTCCTCCCTCCCTCCCCGAAAGCACGTGCTGGGCAGCAACTGCACCATCAGCACCAGGTGGGCAGGCGTCTGGGAAGCCAGCGCCTCACAGTGTGGTGCTGCCCCTGGCTCTGTGCCCTGCCGGAGCCAGTAACCGGGCCTGTGCCCTGCCAGAGCCAGTAACCGGGCCTGTGCCCTGCCAGAGCCAGTAACCGGGCCTGTGCCCTGCCAGAGCCAGTAACCGGGCCTGTGCCCTGCCAGAGCCAGTAACCGGGCCTGTGCCCTGCCAGAGCCAGTAACCGGGCCTGTGCCCTGCCAGAGCCAGTAACCGGGCCTGTGCCCTGCCAGAGCCAGTAACCGGGGCCTGTGCCCTGCCAGAGCCAGTAACCGGGCCTGTGCCCTGCCAGAGCCAGTAACCGGGCCTGTGCCCTGCCAGAGCCAGTAACCGGGCCTGTGCCCGCGTATCTGCCTTCTGAGTGACTGACAAGCGGGAGCTGCCACCCGCTGGTCCTGCGGTGTCTCTGACATTGTCGGAGATTCAAGTGGGTGTTTTTAAATGCCAAATGCTAGTGAGTAATTACACTAGCAACAAAATCCCTCTTGAATTGACAGAGAATGTACAAATTTATTTATTAGTTCTAGTAGGGTTAGTTTGTGTGTGTGTGTGTTTTGTCTACTCCTTACCTAGTATTTTATTATAAAGATTTCCTGTTTCCAAGTGCAAAAAAAATAAAAAAGTATTACATATGCTTATTCTCCCCTTTGGTACACAAAATGTATAGTGTACCCACTGACACGTGCTGCTGATCTGAAATTAGGAAAATGTATATCAAATCACACTTTAGTATCCTTTGCCAAGTATCGCTTTCTTTAAAACCTCACCTAAATATTGAATGTTATTATTGTTTAAAAAACTCAAATCCAGAAGACATCATAGGTACTCCTTCCCATTTGTTCAAGTCTTTTTCGTCTTTTTTTTTGGTATTACTCAACAACTTGCATATTTCTTATTAAACTTATTCCTAGAAATATCTTTTTAGTTACTATTTTTTAAAATATATTTTTATTGATTTCAGAGAGGAAGGCAGAGGGAGAGAGCGATAGAAACATCAATGATGAGAGAGAATCATTGATCGGCTGCCTCCTGCATGACCCCCACAGGGGATCAAGCCCACAACCTGGGCATGTGCCCTTAACAGGAATCGAACCCAGGACCCTTCAGTCCACAGGCTGACACTCTATCCACTGAGCCAAACCGGCCAGGGCTTTAGTTACTATTTTAAATAAAACTCTTCTTCCATTAATCCACTGGTTCCTGAACATTAATTTTGTTTTCAGTTACCTGACTAAAGTCTCCTGTTACATGCAGTAGTTTTTCAATTGTTTCCCTTAGATTTTATATCATTTACAAATGATCATTTTCCTTCTCCTTTTTTTTTTTACACCCTCAGTTCTCCTCGTGTTATTTAACAGGCGCAGCTGGAGGCTTACTCAGAAATGCAGCCCAGGTTCTCATGAAGGTCTTGGTCATTACTCCGTCAAGCATGGACTAGCCTTTCTGCTTTGGACTGTCCCTCATGATTGCCTTGAAAAGGAACATTCTGCGTTAGTTATAAAGAACATCTCTGACACACACTCAAGCTCTGCAGGCAGAACTTTTCAGGGGAAATTCACATAATGGAAAATTAACCATTTTAAAGTGAAAAATTCAGTGGCATTTAGTATATACACAGAACTATGCAACTACCACCTCTACCTAGATCCAAAACATTTCATCGACCCAAAACTAACCCCACAGCCAGTAAGCAGTGACCACCTCCCCCCACCCCCTCCCTCTAGCCCCTGGCACCCCCAGGGCTTCCATGGAGTCACCTATCCTGGAATCATACAATGTGTGACCTTTGGTGTCTGGCTTCATTTACTTCACATAATGATGTTAAGGTTCATCCATGTTGTAGCATGTATCAGTACCTCCTTCCTTTTTATTACTAAACCAGTGGCCCATTGCACGAAGGTTTGCGCAATAGGCCTTCCTTCCCCTGGCTGCCGGCACCGGTTGTCCTCCGGCACCCGGGACCCAGGCCTTTGGTCCGGCCGCAGCAGCGAGGCTTGGCTTCTCCACCCCGGCTGCTCCCAGCCCCTCCTTTTTTTCCAGCTCCTCGAGCGGAAGCCAGGGCTGGCTGGAAGCCTGGGTCGCCCCCAGCCTCTCTTTGAGCAGAGCCCAGAGCGGGCAGGAAGCTTGGCTTCCTCCATCACTGGGAGCAACCCAAGCCTCCTACTCGCCATCTTCAGTCATCTTCAGTCTTCACTCCGCGCCTGCGTTTGCAAATTAACTGCCATCTTTGTTGGGTTAATTTGCATAGTCACTCTGATTGGCTGGTGGGTGTAGCGGAGTGGCAGAGTGATGGTTAATTTGCATGTTTCTCTTTTATTAGTGTAGACTAGAGGCCCGGTGCACGAAATTCGTGCACTGGGTGTGGTGGGGGGGGAGTGTCCCTCAGCCCAGCCTGCCCCCTCTCACATACTGGGAGCCCTCAGGCGTTGACCCCCATCACCCTCCAATTGCAGGATCGGCCCCTTGCCCAGGCCTGACGCCTCTGCCAGAGGAGTTGACCTTCATCACCCTCCGATTGCCAATCACCGGATCGGCCCCTTGCCCAGACCTGAGGCCTCCCGCAGAGGTGTCAGGCCTGGGCAGGGGACCCCCAGCTCCCCGCAGTTGCAGGCTCCGCCCCTGCACAGGCCTAACGCCTCTGGCCAAGGCATTAGGCCTGGGCAGGGAACTCCCAGCTCCCCACGATCTCCCGCTCTGCCTCGCACGTGCTTCATCGCACATTTAATGGCACATGCAGCACGGAACACGGGTAAACACGCGGGTACATGTCACAGTCACCCACGCCACAGCCACACGCTGGCACCCAGACGGGCACAGGCAGGAGCACGTCGGGCTCATGGCACTATTTCCACTGTTTCCGGGGCCACCAGAAGCTGCCAAGCGGCCTGCAGTGGCTGAGCCCTCCTGGCCTGGCTCGGGGTGTTGCTGGATTGAAAATGCATCGATGGGGGGTGTCCGAGCGGGTGATTGGGGGTGTGGGCCCCGGGGCCTGAGCTCAGGTGGTGGACTGCGCAGAGCGAGGCCCCCGCCGCCGGGACGTGGTCCTGACAACTTTATCCAGAGTCCTCTGGGACCCCTCCCCACTCGGGGCCCAGGAGCGGCTCTGCAAACAGGACGCAGACCTGGCTCGGCCCGGCTCCGAGAACAGCGCTCACCCGCCTCGGCAAGTCCTAAACTCACGCACGAGGTCTCCTCCGTCCTGGGCGCCTCAGCCCGGCCAGCCGGCCGGGGCGACAGTGGGACCAGACCCGACAAAGGCTTTCCAAGACAGGTGAGCGCCCGCCACTCCTGTAGGTGGGGGTCACCTGCAGGTGGCTCCTCCTTCCTGGGCGGCCCTGACCCGGAGCATCTCCCACAGGACCCCCCGGGGGCGGGGCCCTCTCTTCCCTCAGCCTCGACTTCCCGCTCAGAGCCCCGGGGCCTGCGGGTCGCCCGCTGGGACACCTCGCCCGCGTTCGACCTGGTGACCTGGACACAGAGGTGGCCGGGTCCTCGTCCTCCCGCCACGGGGTGAGCACGCAGGAGGGTGGAGGGGTCCCTAAGATGAGCCCACAGAGCGTGGAGAGATGGGGTGCGGGGGGAGGGGCAGCGGCTGCTCCTCAGTCGGGGGGCCCGTTTGCCCTTGTCTTCAAATGCACAGGGGACTGTTTTGTTCCACAGGGGAGTCTGGAGGGAGGTCGGCGCCCACCCCGTGGGACCCCAGCCCCTCGGCCCCCGGACACGGAGGAGCCACCACAGGCGGGAAGCGGGTGCTGGGGCGAGGCTCAGACGGAGAGGGAGATGGAGCTGTTGTGGCGCTGGATGTTGCGCTTGAGGATCTCGGAGCAGGGCTCCAGCACGCGCTCGAAGCGGGCCGGTCCAGCTTCACGCACTTGAGGGGCCCGCGGGCCACCACGGTGGCCGCCAGGGGCCGGTTCAGGAGCAGCGCGATCTCCCCAAAGTAGTCGGAGGGCCCAAGACGCCCCACTTCCACGTACTCCTCGTTCAGGGACCAGCGCTGCAGCTGCTGCTCTCGGGGGTGGCAGAGGGCAGGCCAATCCCTAGGTGCAGTCCCTGGTTGGGCTCAGAGCAGGGCTGATTGGGGAGTTGGGGCGCCACCCCCTGTCATGCACAGAGCAGGGCGGATTGGGAGGTTGCGATGCCACCCTCAGTCACGCTCAGGGTAGGGCCGATTGGGGGGTTGGGGCACCGCCCCCTGTCACACTCAAGGCAGGGTCGATGGGGAGGTTGCGGCACCACCCCCTGTCACGCACAGAGCAGGGCCCATCAGGGGGGTTGTGGTTCCATACCCTGTCACGCACAGAGCAGGGCCCATCAGGGGGTTGGGGAGCTCCCCCCTGTCACGCACAGAGCAGGGCCAATCCGGGGGTTGGGGCGCTGCCCCCTGTCACTCACAGAGCAGGACCCATCAGGGGAGTTGGGGCTCTGTACCCTGTCACGCACAGAGCAGGGTTGATCAGAGGGTTGGGGAGCTCCCCCTGTCACACACAGAGCAAGGCCCATCAGGGGGTTGGGGAGCTCCCCCCCTGTCACGCACAGAGCAGGGCGGATCAGGGGGTTGAGGAGCTCCCCCCTGTCACACACAGAGCAGGGGAGATCAGGGGGTTGGGGCGCCGCACCCTGTCACACTCAGGGCAGAGCCGATGGGAGGTTATGGCTCCACCCTGTCACACACAGAGCAGGGCTGATCAGGGTGTTGGGGCACCTTCCCTTGTCACAAACAGAGCAGGGCGGATAGGGAGGTTGTGGCCCCGCCCCCTGTCACACACAGAGCCGCAGGGCAATCAGGGGGTTTGGGCACTGCCCCTGTCACAGTGATCCAGGTGCCGGGAGGCATATTACCCTTTTACTATATAGGATAGAGGCCTGGTGGACAGGTGGGGGCCGGCTGGTTTGCCCTGAAGGGTGTCTTGGTTCAGGGTGGGGGTCCCGCTTGGGTGCCTGGCCAGCCTGGGTCCGAGGGGCTGATGGCTGTTTGCAGCTGGTCACAACCCCTTCAGGGTGGGGGTCCCCACTGAGGTGCCTGGCCAGTCTGGGTGAGGGGCTGAGGGCTGTTTTCAGGCTGGCGGGTGACTGAAGCTCCTAACCACTCCTTTTTTTCTTTTTTTTTTTTTAATTCTGGGCCAGCTTTAGCTCTGAGGCTTGGCTCCAGCTCTGAGGCCTCGGCTGCTGAAAGCAGGTATCTGGTTTTTTTGGGTTCTATAATCGAAACACTGTTTCAACTCCAGCTCTGAGATCCCGGCTTGCTGAAAGCAGGTTTCTGGGGTTTTGTTTAGCTTCTATATTTGTAACAATGTTTCAAACTGCAAGCTCAGAGCCCAGCAGTGGCAGGCGGGGAAGTTGGCTTCCTCCGTCACTGAAGCAAGCAAGCCTCATGTTCGCTTCAAGCTGCCTGGCTGCCGGCCGCCGTCTTGGCTGGCAGTTAATTTGCATATTTCCCTGATTAGCCAATGGGAAGGGTAGTGGAGGTACGGCTAGTTACCATGTTTCTCTTTTATTAGATAGGATAATATTTCATTATAGGCATGTATCATAATAGTTTACCCATTGATGGGCATTCGGGTTATTTCCACTTTTTGATTATTGTGAATAGTGTGCTACTATGAACCTTGCTGTACAAAGACTTGTTTGAGTCCCTGTTTTCAATTCTTTTGTGTTCTGTGGTTAGAGTAGAATTCCTGGATCATATGGCAATTCTATGTTTAACTTTATGAGGAAGTGCCAAACTGTAAGTTAAATTTTAAAGGTATTTGACTGAAATTTGGGAGAGCAAATGTAAGCCACAAGGGAGAAGATACTGGGAAGGGGCGAATGGATGCTTCTGTAGATGGAGAAGTTTCAATGTGGTTTCCTATGAATTAGTGCAGCTATAATCAGATTTGTTACTTTTTTTTAATATTGAGAAATGAGTGCAAAGTTAAGTGAGTTTAGAGATGGCATTAGAAGAAGTACCAAGTAAGATGGGACAAAGTGCAGGAAGGTGTCATGAAGCAAATGAACTATAATGTGAGCTAATATGATGGGAATAGAGAGTGAGGATCATGAACTCCAAGCTATTACTAATAATGAGAAAACAGCTCTCAGTCATAAGTGATTATCCTCCTAAGAAATCCCTTCAGTGAGATGTGAACTATTGTGCATGACCAGGGAGAATATGGACAAAGGTAAATAGCATCCTACTGAGCACTTTGAAATTGATAATCATGACTCAGCTGTATGAAGAAATAGAACTTTATTCTTATTCTTTATTTTCTTAATTATTGACTAATGGCCCGGTGCATGAAATTCGTGCACATTAAAAGGGAATTAATTAGAGGAAATATATTTTTTTAAAATATATACTTTATTGATTTTTTACAGAGAGGAAGGGAGAGGGATAGAGAGTTATAAACATCAATGAGAGAGAAACATCGATCAGCTGCCTCCTGCATACCCCCTACTGGGGATGTGCCCGCAACCAAGGTACATGCCCTTGACCGGAATCGAACCTGGGACCTTTCAGTTTGCAGGCCGACGCTCTATCCACTGAGCCAAACCAGTTAGGACTAGAGGAAATATTTTAATATTGCTATTTGCCCTTTCTCTATAGTAGAAGTGTCAGAGATGAAAGAAAATTAGTAAGATGCATATGAAAATAATATATAAATTTATTAATAAATAAATAATAACAGCATCACATCCCTGGCCGGCGCCGGGCAGGGGATGCAGCCTCACATCCCCTGCCATGCACACAGCCTTGCCCACCCGCACCTGCCACGCACACAGCCTCCTGCTGATTGGTTGTTACGGTGTGAGGGCGTTACGACCATTTGCATATTACACTTTTATTAGTATAGATTCAGAGAGGTAGGGAGAGGGAGAGAGAGGCAGAAACATCAATGATGAGAGAGAATCATTGATTGGATGCCTCCTGCATGCCCCCCACTGGGGATCAAGCCCACAACCCAGGCATGTGCCCTTGACCAGAATCAAACCCGGGATCCTTCAGTCTGCAGGCCAATGCTTTACCCACTGAGTCAAACCAGCTAGGGCTATTCTTATTCTTTTAACTGATTTCAACCTTGCTGAGCATCAGTCTTTTCCCCCAGAGGCGATAAACACAACTTCTTGCCAAATAAATGGAAGTGCATCAATCTGCATTACAAATAAGTCTCTCCAGGTTCCCCAGACCCTTGTGTGCCCTGTGGCATTTCTCACCAACAATGGTCTGCTGCTCTCTCACTGGTTGATACTTACATGACTGCCAATGTCAACACCCAGCCCCTTCTTGTTAAAGGGATATGACAAAGGCACTCAGGGGAAAAGGACATGAGACAGAGGCTTTCAGCCACTTAAAATATGGACTGTCACATGGCCTGGCTGGTTTTGCTCAGTGGCTAGAGCATTGGCCTGGGGACTGAGGGGTCCCGGGTTTGATTCAGATCAAGGGCATGGACCTCGGTGGTAGGGTCCTCCCTGGCTTGGGCCCTGATCGGGGGCATGCAGGAGGCAACCAATTGATGTGTTTCTCTCACATCAATGTTTCTCTCTGTCTTTCCCTCTCTCTTCTGCTCCTCTAGGAAATCAATGGAGCCCTGGCCAGTTTGACCCAGTGGATCGAATGTTGGCCTGCGGACTGAAGGATCCTGGGTTTGGTTCCAGTCAAGGGCACATGCCTGGGTTGTGGGCTCGATCACAATTGGGGGCATGCAGGAGGCAGCCAATCAATGATTCTCTCTCCTCATTGATGCTTCTATCTCTCTCTCCCTCTCTGAAATCAATAAAGATATATTTAAAAAAGAAGAAGAAGGAGAAGGAGAAGGAAAAGGAGGAGGAGGAGGAGGAGGAGGAGGAGGAGGAGGAGGAGGAGGAGGAGGAGGAGGAGGAGGGGGAGGAGGAGGAGAAGGAGAAGGAGAAGGAGAAGAAATCAATGGAAAAATATCCTTGGGTGAGTACTAAAAACAAACAAACAAACAAATAAATATATAAAAAAAAATATGGCCTGTCACAGACTAATATGAACAGGCCCGCAACACCATTTCTGGGTTCAGCCCCTTTGTGTCAGAGGGTAGCGGCCCAGCACCAGGGGTGCAGGCCTTTGATGAAACATCAATGTCAAGTATTTTTTAAATATCTGCTATTTTGACTTAGGCATACTTTTCCCTTCAATATTATTGGGAATATCATTATTTATTACACAATTGTGTCTTTTATTTAAGACTTTTTCTGATAAAATGTCATATTACTATATACTAGATTACAGTAAAAATGCATTTGATATAATGATAGTGGCTGTGTAAATATAATAGAATGATGCTTTTTTTTCTTCTTTTTAATATATTTCTATATTGATTCCAGAGAGGAAGGGAGAGGGAGAGGGAGAGGGAGAGGGAGAGAGAGAGATAGAAACATCAATGATGAGAGAGAATCATTGATCTGCTGCCTCCTGCATGCCCCACACTGGGGATTGAGCCTGCAACCCGGCCATGTCCCCTGACCGGGGAATCAAACTGTGGCCTCCTGGTTCATAGATCGATGCTCAACCATTGAGCCACGGTGGCCGGGCTGGTGTTCCACTTTTTATGCACTCATTGGTTGATCCTTATATGTGTCCTGACCAGGGATCGAACACACAACCTTGGCATATTGGGATGAAACTCTAACCAATTGCGCTCCCCAGTCAGGATCTTTTAAAATCTTTTCTGTATGTGTGTGTGTTAAGTCAATTTTTTATTGATTTCAGAGAGGAAAAGAGAGGGAGAGATAGAAACATCAATGATTAGAGAATCATTGATTGGCTGTCTCCTGCACACCCGCTACTGAGGATCGAACACAAAACCCAGGATTGTGCTCTGACCGGGAATCGAACTGTGATCTCCTGGTTCATAGGGTGATGCTCAACCACTGAGCTATACCAGTTGGGCTAAATCCTTTTTTTTTTTTTTTTTAATATCAGGGAAGCTTTGTTTAATTATAGTTTTTAGTATTTGTTCAACTTTGTAATTTAAAAAAAGTGCTGGACTTCTATTCCATGTATGATGGTTCTTCGTTGCCTATCTTTAATATTTGCTGTTTTCTCTCAAATACTTTTTTATTTAAAACAATTTTTTTTGTCTTGGGCTGCTCTTGGTTGGGGGTCACCCCAGGCCTAAGGCAGGAAAATGGTGGCTGCAAAGAAGATGAAAAAGTCGCTGGAGTTGATCAACTCTAGGCTCCAACGTGTTATGAAATGTGGAAAGTTCATGGCCGGGGACAAGCAGATGACAATGGTCAGACAAGGCCTAGTGAACCTGGTCATCCTTGCCAGCACCCGTCCAGCCTTGTGGAAATGTAAAACAGGGCACCACACCACGCTGGCCAGGACTGCTGCCCATCACTACAGGGGCAATGGTGCTGAACTGGCCACAGTGTGTGGAAAATACTAGAGTGGGCGTACTGCTGTCTCTGATCCGGGTGATTCCGACATCATAGGAGCACACCAGAACAGGCTGGAGAAAAGAAATCGTGCAAAACTTTCAAATAAAACTGGCCAGAGCTTGGTTAAAAAAAAATTTTTTTTAATTTAAAAATTGTCTTAAAATGTTCTTCTTGTCACCTTATATTTCTCTTAAGGCATCATTGATTGTGTTTTTTCACTTTTTTAAAAATATATATTCTATTGATTTCAGAGAGGAAGAGAGAGAGAAACTTCAATGATGAGTGAGAATCATTAATTGCTCACAACCTGGGCATGTGCCCCTGACCGGAATCGAACCCAGGACCCTTCAGTCCACAGGCTGACACTCTGTCCACTGAGCCAAACCGGCTAGGGCGTGTGTGTTTTTTAAGAGAACATTTATTGACTAAATGCCAGAGGTAGAAAAGTGATTCCTAGAAGAAATGGGCTTAGAAAGCAAGTCCTAAAGGTACAGAAAGGGCCCTTGGAGCTCGGGAGTGAGGAAGGGAAAGGGAAAGAAAGGGAGAGCGAGCTGGTGAGGGTCTGAAGGGCGGAGATTTTAGGGGAGGGCTCAGGGAAAGGTCCTAATAGAATATTCAGAGTTTTCCAGGTTATCATTCAATGCTGCTGATCCTGAGGCTGGTCCTGCGGCTTAGCTGGGCCTGGAGCTGAGACAGCTGAGGCCTCGATGTGATCTCTAGGGAGGAGAGGTCAGGGCATCCAAACCTCACGGCCAGCGATGTGCTAGGGGAGGAAAGTCACCCCAGGGTGAGGTCCCCCCTACAACTGACTGTCCATTACTAGGCACCTGGGGTTCTCCAGGTCACCTGACAGTGAAAAATAAAACTTAGAAGGCAACTAACTGAATTAGAATCTAATCATCACAACTGGGTATCACAGAGGCTGCTGAGACACGTTTCCCCCTGAAATCACCCTCATTTTTATTAAAGAGCCAAGTTCAGACCAATTTATTTACTGCAGTAAGTCTGGTTTCAATTTGGCCTGACTGTTTGCAAGAACACAGTAAGAAGAGCAATAATCATCCAGGCTTTTAAAAAATCGGCTTTGCTGGGATTTCATAACTGAGCTTTGTCCCTCAGGCAAAGGAGCTGAGCCACCTCGTCGCCGCTGCTGTCAGGTTTTCCTGCGATTCCTGTGGACTTTGGGGGAGTCCTCATGTTCTTGAGGTTCCCAAAATGTCTTGAGGTTCCTTCCCTGCCGTCTCTCAGGAAAGCAACCTTCGTTCCTTCCCTGGAAAGACGGCCATGAACCACGTGTCTACGCAAGATACCAGGCTGTTTCTTCAAGGTGCTCTTACTGGCGTCAAGGTCAGTGTTCATTCCTTCGAGCTTTCTGGGGACATTCAGAGCCCCGGCATTTCTCTCTCCGACATGACATTCCAGGCAGAGTCTTGGTTGATAAGACCACACCGGATACTTACCTGGCAGGGGAGACATCATGGTCTTGAAAGTGGTTTTCCCAGGGGGAGGCGTATCCATTGCACTCTGGATGTGCTGACCCCTGGGACTTCCCCAATGTGGGAAATTATCTGCATAATTTGTGGTTGTGGGGGGCTTGCATGCTCTCCCCTAAAAAATAAGTAAGTAAATAAAACAAAATTGGAAACTGGTCTTATTGGATTCATGCAAAGAAACATATGGCCATGACTCACTCATTAAGAATTGCCAAATTCTGGCCCGGCTGGCGTAGCTCAGTGGTTGAGCATCGACCTATGAACCAGGAGGTCACAATTCTTGGTCAGGGCACATGTCCAGGTTGGGGGCTTGATCCCCAGTGGGGAGTATGCAAAACAGGCCTAACTGCAGGGTAGCATTAAACTTAAAGGTGCCATTAACTGGCCAAACCTCTCCATTGTGCACTTTACAGTGGGGCCAGGCTAAGTTACAAAAAATGTTTGAGGCATTAGGTAAAACTTCACCCAAAGGGGTATCTCGAGGCACTGGGGACTTGTCCCCCCATCTGCAGAGAGACGGAAAAATCCCAGCTAGCCCCTGGGCTGTCCTGGGCCGCTGTTCTGTGGTCTGAGTAGCACAGGTCCCTTTACCCTGTGTCCTGAGGGTAGACTTACCAGCGGTTGCAGTGATGGCCAGTCACGGGGAGGATGGACTCACTGGGCTCAGAGAGGAGGACTCCACTCGACGAAGATCCCAAGCGAAGTGTCCCTGCTTGCTCGCCTCTAGACTTAGCAACCTCACCGGAGGCCCCCCTATCAGATCTGTCCGCAAAGGGGTACCTAGTATCTCCTAATGTCTCCCGTGGCCTCGGACGGAAAACTCGTCCTACAACTCTAGTTTCCAACTGTTGGGCTAGGGACCTGTAGCCCTGCCTTCCATGTTCCCAAAAGCCCTGGCCCCTTAGGAGGCCAGGGAGAGGGTTAACTGGAAATGCAGGCAGGGCAGGGGGTCCAGGGAAAACAAAGGCAGATGACACATAGGCAGGGCAGACACGGCAGCTTGAGCAGCCCAACCACGGGAACCAGCCACACAGAAATAATAAAACGTTTCTGGACTCAAGGCAGGAGGCATGGGCCCACAGGGGAGGGCCTGCAGCAACAAGGTGTGCGGACACATAGAAACAGAGCAAGTTCAGCTCAGGGTCAGAACAACACCACACAGAAACAGGGAAAGTTCAGGTCCGCTGCTGGCAGGAGCAATTGAGGGAATCAATCAGGTGACGGCACAGGGAGGCATAGAGCAGGCCTGTAGCAGACATATACCCTGGACTACAAGGCTTTCCCGGGCAGCCCACTGTTGGGTCCCGCTCCCCACTGGGGAGTCTGAATCTGCTTAAAATAAACTTTCCACACTTTCGCTTCAATCTTCTGGTCTTCCGAGCTCATTCTTCAACGTCACAAGACACGACCCCGGGAAATCACCAGGCGAGCAGCCACCCATTGCCACCAGGCGAGCAGCCACCCATTGCCACCAGGCGAGCAGCCGCCCATCGCCACTAGGCGAGCAGCCACCCATCGCCATCACAGGGAAGAGACCCGGTTAAGTTACCCCTGAGGCTCTCATAGAAGTTGGTTTCAGGGACAAAGAAGACTCCTGGCGGCCTCTGTAGCTTAGCTGGGCCAGCCAGCCAGAGACAGAGCCTCGGGCCCGGAGGGCAAGACCTGCTCGCCTTCCCCAGGAAGATTAGAAACTGCCCCGTGGCCCGAGCTGGTTGGGCTCAGTGGACAGAGCGTCGGCCTGCAGACTGAAGGGTCCCGGGTTCCATTCCAGTCAAGGGCACATGCCCCAGTTGCTGGCTTGATCCCTGGTAGGGGATGTGTAAGAGGTGGCTGAAATTGATGTTTCTATCTCCCTCTCCCTCTCCCTTTCTCTCTATATCTCCATATATAAAAGGCTATTATGCTAAGTGTCCATCTGACCGATCGCTATGACGCGCACTTGACCAGGGGGCAGACGCTCAACACAGGAGCTGCCATGACACACGGGTAACTTGCAGAGAAATCGCACCTCGGACCTGGCGCCCACAAAGCAACACTCAGCTTCCCCCAACTGGGACACAGGCCCTGCCATCACCCTGAAGCGACACCCCACCAAATAGCAGCTGATGCTGCCAAGACCCCATGGTGCAAAATGGAGCCCACCACCTAGCCCAGCCCCGGTCGCTGTGAGTGCCGGGTAATGACGTCATGTAGCAATGCCTGGCTTCCTCACCCTAGTGACAACCAGCCTCCTTGCAGTTTCTTCAGCCCAGGAACACGACTTGCTTTATAGCCAGGTGGAAACATTTCACACTTTAACCAAATATCTTTGAAGCGTTTTCCCGTTCCCCCTCTCATTTGATCCTCACAGAAGTCCAGGAGTAGGTAGATAGGAGACTCGGTGGAATCCTATTTTCTTTTCATCAGCCAGAAAATGAAGATTTAGAAAGTTTAGAAACTTGACCTGACTGAAAAGAAGTAAAAAATGGTGGACCTTGAAAATGACTTCAGGTTTTCTCACTGCACAGAATATAGTCAAACACTGCTGCAGTTAAATATTCTGCCTTTGTTCTCCCTGCGTGATCTACAATAATAATCTGTTTTGTGTTGATATTTACTGCTGTGTTACTGACAACTACCTGAAAGAGAAGTTGCGGTGCTTCACTGGGCTGGAAAAAGTTTAGCTAAATCAGAAAGCAGGTCTAATTAAGCAAGTTTATTCTATATCTATAAAAGGCTAAGTTGACTTGTGCATGTGTGATACATATAAAGCTCTTGCTAGCACCAATCGCATGCATGTGTTTCAATCTGTCATTGTCAATTTAAATTTGGTTGACACTTCTATTCTCGAGAAAGGGCAAATAGCGATATTTAAATATTTCTTCTAATTAATTTCATTTCAGTGTGCACGAATCTGTGCACCAGGCCACTAGTATTTAAATAAAAGAAAAAAGAAAATAAACTGCCGGGTTTCCCTTATTTTCCAAGTTGGATGAGTTGAGGCTGTCATTTATCCAGCAAAAGGTCGTGTTCAGACCTCAGAAAGCAATCCCAGTGGAAAAGCCAAAGTTAAAAAGCAGCTGTCCCCTTTTCCTTAGTTACCTTGACCCTTATCTATAGCCTTAACCCTGGGCTCCACCTCAGGGATTTCAAAAAGTTCAAAGAGAGTCAGCCTGAACTTAACTCCAGGCACAAAGGAAGAAAGAGAAAGGAAAGAAATGAACATGCTTCCAGCCAAAGGGCAAGTCTCTCTCTCTCTCTCTCTCTCTCTCTCTCTCTCTCTCTCTCTCCCTCCCTCTCCATTGGAATTAGTAACCTAACAGGGAAAAGCCATAGGGAAGGGCCTTGTATGACTTTACAGTGTTCCTGCTGCATGGACATTGTCTTGCAGTCGTCTGGGTGACTTCCCCAGTCCATGACCTACTCATCGTTTCACAGGAGTCCTCTAGCAGCAGCAGCAATCTGGAGAGGGAGAGAGAGAGAGAGAGAGGACCCCATGGCCGGAGCAAAAGATACAGGGAGGAAAGAGAACACAGTCATGTCTTTCAAGCCAAGGTGGCGAGGACTTACTCTGCTCAAACAGGCGGATTCCACTCTACTGAAGTCCCAAGCGAGGTGCCCTGCTCGCCTGCCTCAGAACTCACCATCCTTACCTAAGCCCCCCCAATCCTCTCCCTTCGCATATCTGTCCAGGTTATCTCAGTAATGTGCTGACATGACATTCTTTTTTTTTTTTTTTTTTTTAATTTTTTTATTGCTTAAAGTATTACAAAGGGTATTACATATGTGTCCATTTTATCCCCCCGCCCTAGACAGTCCCCCAGCCTCCCCTATCCCCCAGTGTCTTATGTCCATTGGTTATGCTTATACGCATGCATACAAGTCCTTTAGTTGATCTCTTACCCCCCTCCCTCCTGCCCCCCAACCCTCCCCGGCCTTCCCACTGCAGTTTGACAATCTGTTTGAGGCAGCTCTGCCTCTGAATCTATTATTGTTCAAAAGTTTATAATGGTCTCTATTATCCATGGATGAGTGAGATCATGTGGTATGTTTCCTTCATTGACTGGCTTATTTCACTTAGCATAATGCTCTCCAGTTCCATCCATGACGTTGCAAATGGTAAGAGTTCCTTCCTTTTTAGAGCAGCATAGTATTCCATCGTGTAGATGTACCACAGTTTTCTAATCCATTCATCTACTGATGGGCACTTAGGCTGTTTCCAGATCTTAGCTATGGTGAATTGTGCTGCTATGAACATAGGGGTGCATATATCTTTTCTGATTGGTGTTTCTGGTTTCTTGGGATATATTCCTAGAAGTGGGATCACAGGGTCAAATGGGAGTTCCATTTTCAGTTTTTTAAGGAAACTCCATACTGTCTTCCATAGTGGCTGCACCAGTCTGCATTCCCACCAGCAGTGCACAAGTGTTCCTTTTTCTCCACATCCTCTCCAGCACTTGTCGTTTGTTGATTTGTTGATGATAGCCAGTCTGACAGGTGTGACATGACATTCTTGAGATGACAAAGTTATATTGTGGAAATGGAGTGGCTGCCACCGGTTAGAGGTGATGGAAGGAGGGACAGGGGAGATCTTTGTGGTGATGGAATAGTCCTACATTGGTGATTAAACAATCCGAGTCACAGGGCACCAAATATGTAGGTGACAGGAATGACACCAGGTGTCTGACTGGTGGGGTGAGGCCAAACCTGGGCTCAGCATCCCCGGTATTTGGGTCCTGCTAGGAAAGAAATCAGAGCAAGACCCAAACTGTAAGAGAACATTTACTGGATAAAGGACAGAAAAAGTAATTCCTAGAAGAAATGGGCTTAACAAACAAGTTCTAGAGTAAAGAAAGAGTCCTTGGAGCTTGGGAGTGAGGAAGCTGATGGTAAGGTGCCTGGGTGGGGTGGGTGGGGTGGGTGGGAAGCATGAGTGTGCTGGGAGAGGGAGATCGCTATGGTTTTGACTCTAAGAATCTCCTAAAAGTGGAATCATATTTGTCTTTTTGTGACTGGCTTATTTCACTTAGCACAATGTCCTCAAGCTCATATGTGTTGTAACATATTGCAGAATTTTCTTACAGTTTAAGACTGAATAATATGGCTCTGGCTGTTTTGGCTCAGTGGATAGAGCTTCAGCTTGCAGACTAAAAGGTCCCAGGTTTGATTCTGGTCAAGGGCACATGCCAGGGTTGTGGGCTCAGTCCCCAATGTGGGGTGTGCAGGAGGCAGCCAATCAATGATTCTCTCTCATCATTGATGTTTCTATCTCTCTCTCCCTCTCCCTTCCTCTCTGAAAGCAATAAAAATTTATATATTTATTTTAAAAAGACTGAATAATATGTATATACTATATTTTTCTTATTCATACATAACTGGACAATCAATGGGTCCATGCTGACAACAAAGATGGCAGCTAATTTGCATACTTCAGGCAGGGCATCCTATCTAATAATAGACAAACATGGTAATTGACCGTACCTTTGCTACACCTCCCATTGGCTAATCAGCATGGTATGCAAATTAACTGCCAACAAAGATGGAAGCTAATTTGCATACTTCAGGCAGGGCGGGTCAGCGCCATCCCACCTGCTCTGCCACCATCCGGGCCTGCTATCTGTGACCCAGGGTGGCGGGTGTCCCGTGTGCGACCTGACCGGGGGAGGCCGGGTGCTGCAGCAGCAATCGGCCAGACCGCCTGGCCGCCATCCAGGCATCCCGTGTGCGACCCGATCTGGGGTGGCCGGGTGGGGCAACAGCGATCTGCTGGCCCTCCCGGGCATCCCGTGTGCTACCAGACCCCAGGCAGTGGGGCGGGACAGGGTGGCTCCTCTGTTACCCCAGCTTCCTCATCACAGCTCCCTTGGGGGCCTAAGCCTTTAGTCGGACATCCCCCGAGGGTTCCTTGGCTGCCAGAAGGATGTCTGCCTGCAAACTTAGGCCTGATCCCCCAGGCCTAAGGGGGGATCAGAACCTTGGGGGCAAGGGTCCTGGACTGCAAATGGGTGCAGGCCAGGCTGAGGGACCCACTCACCCCCCCGTACAAATTTTTGTGCACCAGGCCTCTAGTGATTAATATTTCCCATAACCATAGCTAGTCCCCAATATTATTTTTGCCCCTAAAACATTCATCTATTGATAGATACTTGAGTTGCTTCCATGTCCTAGCTATTGTGAATAGTGCTGCTATGAACATGGGTGCACAAATAATTCTTTGAGACCCTGCTTTCAAATAATTTTGGTAGATTCCCAGAGATGGAATTGCTGAATTGTATGGTAGTTCTATTTTTTTAATTTTTGAGGAACCACCATATTATTTTCCACAGCGTTGTACCATTTACATTCTCCCCAACAGTGCACAGGAATTCCAGTTTCTCCATGTCTCACCAACACTTGTCTATCTTGTTTTTTATTTTTGTGATAGTAGCTACCTTAAGGGGTGTGAAGTGGTATCTTATAGTAGTTTTGATTTACATTTCCCTAAAGGTTAATGTGTTGAGCATCTTTCCATGGTCTATTAGCCATTTGAATATCTTTTTTGGAGAAATGTTTATTCAAGTTCTTTGTCCATTTTTTAATTGGGTTGTTGTTGAGTTTAAGGAGTTCTCTATATATTCTGGATAATTAACCTCTTATCAGATGTATTATTTGCAAATATTTTCTTCCATTCTGTGGATTGCCATTTTACTCTGTCAATAGTGTCTTTCAATGCACAAACTTTTTTTTTTTTAGAATAGTTTATTGATTTTTTTTTTTTTTTAGAGAGAGAAGAAAGGAAGGGGAGAAATAGAGAGGGAGGGAGGAGAGAGAGAAAGAGAGGAACATTGATTGGCTGCCTCCGTCAGGCCCCCTACCAAGAATCAACTTAGCACCCTGGGCATGTACCCTTGGTCGGTAATGGAACCAGCAACCTCCTGGTGCATGGGACCAACACCCAACCAACTGAGCCACACCAGGCAGGGCTGCACAAAAGTTTTTAATTTTCATGAAGTCCAATTTGTTTATTTTATATATATATAAAATGAAATATATGAAATATTTTATATATATATAAAATGAAATGTATGAAATATATATATATATTTCAGAGAAGAAGAGAGAGGGAGAGAGAGAGAGATAGAAACATCAATGATGAGAGAGAATCATTGTTTAGCTGCCTCCTGCACACCCCCTACTGGGGATCGAGCCCGCAACCCGGGCATGTGCCCTTGACCGGAATCGAACCTGGGACCCTTCAGTCCACAGGCCAATGCTCTATCCACTGAGCCAAACCAGCTAGGGCCAATTTGCTTATTTTTTCTTTTGTTACCTGTGACTTTGGTGTCAAATCTAAGAAATCATTGCCAAATCTGATATTGTGAAGCTTTTGTTCTATGTTTTCCTCTAGGAGTTTTATAGCGTAGGTCTTTCACGCATACTGAATTAATTTTTGTATATGGTAGGGGTCCAACTTCATTCTTTTGCATGTGGATCTCTAGTTTTTCCTAGCACTGTTGAAAAAACTGTCCTATCCCCCATTGAACACATCTTTGTCAAAAATCATTGACCATATTTGGGAGTATTTATTTCTGGGCTCTCCATACTATTCCATTCGTCTATATTACTGCCTTTAGACCTGTGCTACACTGTTGGATGACTGCAGCTTTGTAGTAAGTTTTGAAATGTGAGTTCTCTAGTTTTGTTATTTTTAAATATTGTTTTGAGTAATTGGGGTCCTTTGATATTCCATTTGAATTTTAGGATGAATTTTTCTATTTCTGCAGAAAATGTCACTGGGATTGTGATAGGGGTTGCACTGAATCTTTAGATCCCTTTGGGTAATACTGACATTTTAACAATATTAAGTTTTCCAATCCTTGAACATAGCATACATTTCTACTTATTTATATTTTAATTTCTTTCCGCAATATATTGTAGTTTTACTTGTCTTTCACTTCCTTGGTTAATTCCTAAGGATTTTATTATTTTTTATGTTATTTTAAATGAAATAATTTTAAAAAATTTTTATAAGAGTTTATTTGAACCAAATGTTCTCATGAAATTGTTTTTATAATTTCCTTTTCAGGTTGTTTATTAGTGAGTTGACTTTGTACCCCATTACTTTGCTGAATGTGTTTGTTATTAGTTCTAGCAGTTTTGTGTGTGGAATCTTTAGGGTTTTCTATATATAAGATCATATCATCTGTAAACAGAGGAAATTTTCTTCCTTCCCAAATTGGAAACTTTTTTTTACTTTTTCTTGCCCAATTGCTGCGGCTAGGACTCCAATTTTATTTTGCCTTTGTGATTTTTTTGCTCCTTATATTGTCCCTGTTTTGTTTAATTTTGATTCCACTCCCCAGCTTCTCTTCAGCGTGGAGTCTCATGAATCGTGCGTGACCTTCCTGGGGATGGCCTTGCACTGACCAGCCACCGCAGTGAGCAAAATCCCTCCCCGTCTCTGCTCCTGTTCTCAGAATCCCCCACTTCACTTTCCGACAATAATTTTGGGCACTATTCTAGGGTTCTCTTCTCTCGGGTCCCCCAGACACACCATTCTTGCCTCAGTGTCCTCTCACACATATGCTGGTGCTGTGCAGATGTGAGGCTGCTGTCTTAGTCCTGCTTTCTGTTACTCTGGGGTTTGTCAGCCACTTTTGTTATAAGTATCATCCATGAGACTTTGGTTTCACTATCTATCTAGTTATACTTGCATGTGTCCTTTTAACACTAGGGTAAATTCATTACGATACTCTCAAGTGGTCACATAATGTGTGACTCCATTTATAAACATTCTTGAAATGACAAAATTATAGAGATAGAAATGGAGTGGCTGCCGCTGGTTAGGGATGACAGAGGGAGGGACAGAGAGATCTTTGTGGTGACAGAATAGCTCTGTATCTTGAGAGTGGTGGCAAGTATATGAATCTACACATGTGATAAACTGATGCACACATTATGTACCAATGTCAAATTTTTGGTTTCGATGCTGTCCTATATTTAGGCAAGTTGTAGCCATTGGGAGGAACGGGGTGAAGAGTACAGAGGGTCTTTCTCTCTGTACTATCTATGCAACTTCCTGTGAATCTATAATTATTTCAGAATTGAAAAAATTTTGTAAAGGGATGAAGTATTGATACATGCTGCAACATGGATAAACCCTAAAAACATGAGACGTAAAAGAAGCCAGTCATGAAACACTACATATATTACTATTCAATTTAACCAAAATGGCCAGAACAGGCAGACCTAGAGACAGGAGGTAGATTTGCCTTTGCCTAGAATGGAGAGGAGAAACGCAGCAATCTTGCTTTATTGTGAAGTCCTCAAAGTCCAGGAAGTGACTGCTGATGGATATGAGGCACTTTGGGAGGCAATGAAAATATTCTAATATTAGATAGTGGTGATGGTTACACAATTCTGTGAATATTCTAAAAATCATTGAATTTGTACACTTTAAATGGGTGAATTTTATGGTATGTAAGTTATCTATATATATAAAAAGCCAGTGTCCATGATGACCAGGACGACCAAACAACCAGTCACCATGAGGTGCATTGAGCACCTCTCAGTCCCTCCCCCACAGCCCACAGGCTCCAATCACAACAAGGCAGGTGGTGGGTGGGCGGGGCTGCGAGCAGCGGCAGGCTACCACATCTGATTTTGTGCACTGAGCCTCTAGTATTCAATAAGGCTGTTTTAAATATTAAAAAGATGGCAAAAAAAAAAGAGGCCTGACCTAACTTTTGGACATGATGGATGTGCTCATTATCTTTGATTGTGGTGATGTTTTGCTTTTTTTTTTTTTAATATATTTTTTGTTAATTTCAGAGAGGAAGGGAGAGGGAGAGATAGAAACATCAATGATGAGAAAGAATCATTGATTGGCTGCTTCCTGCACTACCCCTACTGGGGATCCAGCCCACAACCCAGGCATGTGCTCTTGACCGGAATCAAACCCGGGACCCTTCAGTCTGCAGGCCAATGCTCTATCCACTGAGCCAAACTGGCTGGGGCTGTGGTGATGGTTTGATGGATGCATAGATAGGTCAAAACTTATAAATTCATGATTTACACATGTGCACTTTATTTCAAATATACACAATAAAGCTTTAATTTTAAAAACTATGCTGCTATTATCTTCCTCAAATCAGCAATCATATTTAAATTTTCAAGATTCCTATTCTTTACTCTTTTCTTCATATTATTATTACTTGTTTGTGGTTTTTTTTGTAGGAAAAAAGCTATCTATTTGAGAATATTATTTGTTGTTATTGTTTCTATTCTGTCAATTGTCTCTGTTGTCACATATTTTTTCTATTTTTTTTATCTTGGTTTTTCACTTTCATGCTATAGGCCTCTCTGAATGTGGTGCGATCTTTTTTTTTTTCTTTCCCGGGTGCAGGGAGGCAGCGGGAGGGGTCATTTCTGGGCACCTCCCGAGGCAGCTGTGGAGCAAGAGCGAGGGCCTAGCTCACCTGCAGCAAAGCCAGGACTCCGCTCTGGGGAAATGACGCAGCAGCCACAGGCGAAGCATAGTCGCCTCCCCGCCCCTGAGTCCCTGGACCCTGTCCTGGGGACTGGTGGCGGAGCGTGGGGTGCGTGAGGAAACGTGAGGAAACCGTGGTGCGATCTTTGGGTTTCTGTTCAGATTATAAAAACAGGGAAGAGGACATCTCAGTGAGGGCCATGAGCCAGGAGGCCTGCATTGCCTTCGGTAAGGTACAGGGGTCTTGCTTTACAGCGAAGTCCTCAAATTTTAGAATTTGAGAAAGGGCTTTACTTGGGGTGCCACACCTATCTGCCCCAGGTCTTTTCAGAGAATGACTCTGTGCTCTGTGCTAGGACTTGGGTGGAAGGGATTGGCATTACCCTCCTGCTTCTAACTTCAATATGCACCTCCACTTGGATTACCCATTGAAACCACCTCTCCCCCCTTATCGGATGAAGCTGTTTCTCCCTCGCTTGGAAACACATCTACCTCTTCCCTTGCAAGAGGAAGGCAGGCCTCTGTAACTGGAGTCAGAGCTGGGCATGCTGTGGGAGGGAGAAGTTCAAATCAAACCTCGGAGTAGGAGGCTGCCACACACACAAAGTGACTGCAGCATTTACTAATTTATAGCCAGACTGGGGTCTGTGTCTCCCCACCAAGTTGGGAGGCATGTCGTTTTAGATGGGAATGAAGTTACTTGATGTGGGTGTCCTCTCTCAAGATTCTGTACTCATTGTGCTAACAGCTGAAAGAAGTTCTAACAGTTTGCTCAGTTGGTTAACCAAAACCCAGATCCACTCTGGTCTTCTCTTAACAATGGACCATAACAGCTTGAGGTGACAGGAAAAAAAAAATTTTTTTAATACAGAAAAAGAAACTTAAAGACGTAGGAAGACAGGAAGGTTAGAACACTGTGTCCTGTGTAAAACCACCAATACCATGTACATACAGCTATGGGCCCCCAGTGCGCCCAGAATATATTCCCTTCACCAACGGCGTAGACACCATTCGTAAGGGGTGCCAGCATCTTTGAAAAACACGTTAATGTCTTTCTTCGGAAGCCACTGATGTTGCTCGAACATGGAAATGAGAGGAAATGCCCACATTTAATGGGGCTAGAAGCTTTCAGCGTGGCTGAGGTCACACAGAGGCACGAACCACCAGAAGCAAAGTGGGTGTGGTTAGCAGGAGAGGCAGTAGAGATCTTAGAGGTGTTTGGTTTGGTTTTCTAACATCCTCTCCACCCCAAATGGTTGGTCTCCAAGTCAATTGAGGTCTTCTTATTCCCTTTGCCACTTGCTGGTTTAAGACTGTACATGTCCTCAATTCTGGCCAAAGAGACATGAAGGGAATAGTCCCGAAGGCGCTTCGGTTCTGCAACAAGACACCCACACCCACACAGGAAGGGGCAGGAGGGAACCTCTCTTCTCCTTTGGGCCTTATGTCTGGATGTGACACACAGAATGACGGCAGCCACTTTGTGATTTTGAGGGAAGCCAGCTGAGCAAGGCCACCACCCAGAGGGATGGAAAGTAGAGCAACAGAAAGAACCTCTGTGATGACGGTGCTGAGTGCCGGTCATAATGAACCCTACTGAGTTACTACCCATCCTGAAGCAAGCTCACACCACCTTGAACTTCCAACGTACGCGAGAGTGCAGCTTTTCTTACCATTGAAGATCACTTGGGTCGGGGTATTTCTTGTTGTCAGAGCATCCTGATAAGGCCTTGGAGTGGAAGAAGGTGAGCAATAGAGCCCAGACCTACTGGATGTTCATAACTGAAAAGCCCCGGTGGAGAGGCAGGGAACTCTTCCCCTTGGCCTCTAGGACCCAGAGGCTCCAGTGGTGTTCCATGAACGTGGCAGATGAGACACCATCTGCAGTCTGGGGCAGGCCTCTGAGCAGAGGAACCAGAGCAGACGCCCCTAGAGTTATGGAGCAAAACGGTGGCCTCTCAGGCAAGTGATTATTTTCATTAGAGAAATTGCTCTAGCCTTGCTTCTAGTTTCTTGGGGAGCCCAAATGCTGGTGCAGGTACTGAAGCCGCCCACTATGAGTTACCTAAACCATCTAACTATGAGGAAGAACATTCCAAGCATCACTTTATCGCTAGCTGGAAGAGGTATAACATACAGGATTAGGTTCCAGCCATTTCTAAAGACAAAATAAGCTGTAAGCGTATATGTTACTCACACCCGCTCCATGCCTAGACCAGCAGCTTGCCTCACAGAACAGCGGCGACCTATTGAAGATCCAGTTGATCCTCCACCTGGGACAACACCTCATGAGGTTGGGATGCTGGCCTACAGGATGTATTACATGTTTGGAATCATGAGCCAATGTATCAGTATGTGTTGCTTTCCTATAATTAGAATATGTAGGCATAAGAGCTATGAGGTGGAAGGGGGCTGGTGTGTGTCATGATTAAGTCAAATGAAACTTAGAGAAGTTAGAGATAATTGCTTTCATAAGGGGGAAAAACAGTGTTTCCCTGCTGGTAATTTTGGGCTTTTATACCACAAATGATTAGGCAATAAGGGGGTCATGGTGTTCACAGGGGTGACTGATCCTAGTAGTCTTGACTATCAAGGTGAAAATGTTTCAGCTTCAGAGTGGGCATGGGGAATCCTAACAGGTCTGTTGTCTGGAGCAGGTCTTATGCTAACTACCACATCCAATGGAAAAAGTTAATGGAAGACTACATATTCCTAAAGGACAGAATTGTCAAGGGCCCAGATCCCTACGATGGTAAGTTTGGTAAGAAACCCCAGTTCACTGAGTGCCTTTGTGAAGGCAAAGGGGACATGACACAAATTACAGAGGGGGAAAGTCGTACATACCAACTACATCATCATAAGCAATCTTATCTAATAAAAGGCTAATATGCAAATTGTCCCCTTGACTGGGGGTTCAGCCGAGAGTTGGACCAGGGGGCAGGGCTGGCCAACCAACCGCCCTCAGCCCCTACCCCTGGCCAGCCAGACCCCAACCATGCACGAATTTGTGCACTGAGAATAAAGACTGTCACCTCTACCCACATTTCTTTCTCTATTGTATAGATATTTACACATTCCCTTTTTTTAATTGATTGAGAGAGGAAGGGAGAGGGAGAGAGAGACAGAAACATCAATGATGAGAGAGAATCATTGATTGGCTACCTCCTACACACACTCTCCAGGGGATCCAGCCCACAATCAGACATATACCCTTGACCGGAATCGAACCTGGGACCCCTCAGTCCGTAGACTGACGCTTTATCCACTGAGCCAAACCAGCTAAGGTGATATTTACACATTCTAATGAATATTTTTTTTCCTCTTACCCACTTCCACTACTATAGTTGGCATGCGAATAGTGGTTAACCATGCTTTTAAAAAATATATCAGGTTTATTGAGATATAATTTAGTACAGTAAAATTAGTTCTTTTTAGGTATACAGATCAATACATTTTGATGAGTGTACAGTCATGTAATCACTTCCACAATGAAGATATCAAATATTCCTTTGCCTTCAAAATTCCTTCATGCCCCTTTGAAGTCAGTTTTCTCCCCAATTCCCAGTCCTTGGCAGCCGCTGATCTGAATTTTGACCTATACTTCTGCCTTTTATAGAATGCCATATATATGGATTTATACATTATGTACCCCTTTGTGTCTGCCATCTTTCACCTGGCATAAAATATTTTTTAATGTATGAAATACTTTAAAAAAATAAAAATGCAACAACAAGAGACCCAACATGGAGCACAGAGAAATAAGAAGTTGAAGAACTCTGAAAGAGACATTAAGGGGAATAGAATGCAAAGGTTTAATGTAATCTAATCAATGTAAAAGAGGGGAGTAAAGAGACTGGAGAGAAGCAATGTTAGGTAAAGCAATTACTGAGAATTTTTCAGATCAGATGAAAGATATAAATCCTCAGATCCAAGATGTGGAATGTATACAAAGCAAGATCAATTTAAAAAGAACCACTTCTAAGTACACTGTAGTAAAACTCAGAACATCAAAGAAAAAGAGAAGGCTTTAAAAGCAGCTAAAAAGGATAAAGGCAGGTAACCTACAAAGGAACAACAAGCTGACTAATCGCAGACTTCTCAATAGCAACAGCAAATTCTAGACTATTGGAATAATGTCCAAAGTGAGACAGGACATCGTTACCAACCTAAAATTATATGTCAGAAATTTATCTTTCAAGAAAAATTATGAACTAAAGATATTTTCAGACAAACAAAAAACAACTAGCCTTCTTTAAAGGAATTTCTAAAGGGTGTAATTCAGGTAGAGAGAAAATGATCCCAGTAGGGAGGTCTGAGATGCAAAAAAGAATAGTAGGCTAAAAAAATTGTAAGCATGGCCCGGCTGGTGTGGCTCATTGGTTAAGCATCGATCTTTTTTTTTTTTTTTTTTTTTTTTTTTTTTTTTTTTTTTTTTTTTTAATATATTTTATTGATTTTTTACAGAGAGGAAGGGAGAGAGATAGAGAGTTAGAAACATCGATGAGAGAGAAACATCGATCAGCTGCCTCCTGCACATCTCCTACTGGGGATATGCCCGCAACCCAGGTACATGCCCTTGACCGGAATCGAACCTGGGACCTTTCAGTCCGCAGGCCGACGCTCTATCCACTGAGCCAAACCGGTCTCGGCAAGCATCGATCTATGAACCAGGAGATCATGGTTCTATTCCCAGTCAGGGCACATGCCTGGGTTGCAGGCTCGATCTCCAGCGTGGGACATGCAGTAGGCAACTGTTCAATGCTTCTCTCTCATCATTGACGTTTCTATCTCTTTCTCCCCCTTCCTCTTTGAAATCAATAAAAATAGATATTTTCTTAAAAGTCAAGGCTTATGGTAAAAAGGGATTACTAAAAGCATTTTTTTCTCTTCTTAAAGATGCCTTGCAAAAACTGCAAGACATACATGGGACAAAACCAAGTAAACCCCAATTTAGACTGAATGACAGACATAATCGATACTCAAAACTGCGTAAGTGCTGCCAAAAGCATCACAGAAGCTGCATGGGCATCAAGTACAATAGATACCACAGGAGATGACATAGAAAGAAAGGGGCCAGTGGTAGCATACCTCAGAAAATATTAGTAAAACTACATTTCCTGTGGAGGAAAGGACTCACCCTGAAGTGAACAGCCGACACCCTTTACACACCGCAAAAGCAGAGAGAGCTGAAAATCACCAGGCAGAAGGCAACCGGTCAGAAGCTGCATGGGTGGAGGTATAGTAAAGATGAAAGGAGGACAGAGAAATAAACCAGAGGTGGCAGATCTCAGAAAATGCCCACGTAACACACTCGCTGAAGGGACCACTTTCAAACAGCTGAGCCAAAAAAATTCAACTCATTGCGTAAAGAGTAAGAAAAAAGGAACTGGCATGACCAAGATATAGGGTGGAACAAAAGTAGCTTTACAGCTGCTTGTATGGAAAATAATACAATAATTAATAAATTATAATACAAAAATAAACTCTGTAAACCTATTTTAAAAATATATCCTCACCTGAGGATGTTCTTATTGATTTTTATAGAGAGAGGAGAGTGAAGAGAGAGAGAGAAATACTGATGTGAGAAAAAAAGATTAATTAGTTGCCTCCCATACACCCCCCAACCAGGGATCAAACCCACAACCTAGGTATGTGCCCTGACCAGGAATTGAACCCACAACCTTTTGGTGTACGGGGCAATGCTCCAACCAAGCCAGGGCCATAAACCAATTTTTGCCACACCCTGTACTACAAGAAGAGAGGTGGGAGGAATAGCAAAAGTTAAGAGATGAAGAACTAGCCAAGGAAGAGGTTAAAATTCTGATTAAAAGTTAACTATAAGCAAAATAAAACAAAACAAGCAACTGCCTCAATGAAGAAAGGCTTCATAGCAGAAATGCAAGAGATCAAGGAAGAAATGGCAAGAAAAGAGATGGAACATGAGTTGGCCAAACTTAGGAAATAAATAAAAGAGGAAAAACAAACAATCTGTGAATGTCACAGTAAGGGACATAAAGGACAGATATGACAAAAGCAAAGAAAATAGAATGGAAATAAGAAAAGTTCAAATGAGTGGCCCTGTTCAATAGAATTTTCTATGGTGATGGAAATTATATATATAAATATGTATGTTGTCCAAAGCGGCAGCCTCTAGTCATGTGTGGCTATTGAGCACATAAAATGTAGCTCGTACAACTAGGAAACTGAATTCTTAATTTAAACTTTAATTAACTAAATGGCCACATGTGGCTAGTGTCTACAGGGGTGGGCAAACTTTTTGACTCGAGGGCCACAATGGGTTCTTAAACTGGACCGGAGGGCCGGAACAAAAGCATGGATGGAGTGTTTGTGTGAACTAATATAAATTCAAAGTAAACATCATTACATAAAAGGGTACGGTCTTTTTTTTTTTTTTAGTTTTATTCATTTCAAACGGAAGGATCCAGCCCGTGGGCCGTAGTTTGCCCACGGCTGATCTAAAGGATGAACTTTAGCCAACCCAAAGATGACTGCAAAGACCAAAGGATGGGGATGAGCATGTAATTTAATAAGTATGTATTAGAGTAATATTAAAGTTGGTGTAGAAATCAAGGTGGCAAATCAGTATTTAAATGTAATATGGTCTGACAATACATAAATTGATAGGACTAACAAAAATGGGAGGAGAAGGGGAGAAGAAAAAGGGAAATAGATTAAGTTGGATAACTTCCTCATCTATAACATCTGGGGATCAAATAATACCATCCCAAGTTGACAAATCAAGTAATAGAAGTAGAGCCATATTTAACACTTCAAAGGTGAACACAATGAAAGATAATTTTATTTACTAATATTGGAGGAGGGGGAGGGAACCTTGATAATAATTTAAAAATGACTCTAACTCTATGTGAGCAATTTTGAAAACCTAAATAAAACACATTACTTTTGAGGAAAACATATCAAAACAAACTCCCAAATAATGCATTTTTAAAAAAAATGTTTTTATTGACTTTACAGAGAAATGAAGGAAAAGGGAGAGATAGAAACATCAATGAGAGAGAAATATCATCGATTGACTACCTCCTGCACGCCCCCTACTGGGGACGGAGCTTGAAACCCGGGCATGTGCCCTGACTGGGAATCAAACTGGTGACCTCCTGGTGCAGGGGATGATACTCAACCAACCGAGCCACACTGGCTGGGCAAATAAGACAGTTTTTAAAGAACACTCCTTCCCAAAAAAGCAACCCCAGATTTCATCAGGAAATTCTACCACACCTTTAAAAAGCCGGCAGCTGTCCAGTGGGTATTTCTCAAATGCATTTTGAACTATTTCAAGGCACTTAACAATGAAGAAAACATCCCAATTATTACTACAAATCGAGTATAAGATTAATACCAAAATTTGACAAGGAAGGAGATTACAGGCCAGAATCACTTCTGAGAATTGATGCAAAAACAGGATTAGTTTTCTGGTGCTGTGTGATAAATTACCATACACACGGCAGCGTGAAACAATTTACATTATTATCTCACAGTTTCCACAGGACAGGAGTCTGGGCAGTTGAGCTGGGTCCTCTTTCCCGAGTCTCACAGAACAGCCACCAAGGTTCCAGCCCCGCTGCAGTTTCATCTGAGGCTCACGCCCTCTTTCAAGCTCACGTGGCTGGTGGCAGAATTCATTTCTTTGCAGCTGCAAAACCCAGGGCAGCTGGCATCTTCAAAGCCAGCGGGAAAGCTTGAGTTCAGGGAAGGTCCTACACCCTCTTTGAAGGGCCTGCCTGATCAGGTCAGGCTCATCCCAGGCAATCTCCCTTTCATAACGCAAAGTCAACAAACAGATCAGGGATCTCCATGACGTCAGCAAAACCCCTTCTCTTTTGCCACATAACATAGTCATGAGAGGGACATGCCCTATCATATTCCACAGGACCTGCCCACATGCGATTACCATATGACTCAGTTGTGCTCCTGGGCAAATATCCCAGAGAAATGAACACTTTCGTTCACAGCCAGGCCAGTTCGATTCCTGAGCAGGGCACACACCCGGGTTGCAGGCTCAATCCAATAGAGGGCATGCAGGAGACAGCCAATCGATGATTCTTTCATCATGGATGTTTCTATTTCTCTCTCCCTCCCACTTCCTCTCTCTGAAATCAATAATAACTTTAAAAAAAAAAAGACTTATGTTCACAAAAGCCTGTACATGAATGTTCATAGCAGCTTTATTCATAAAAGTCCCAAAATGAAACAACTCAGATGTCCTTAAAAAGGTGAATGGTTAAACAAACTGTGGTATATCCGTATCATGAATTATTACTTAGCAATAATAAGGAACTAATTGTTGATAAAGGCAACAATCTGGATGTATCTCCAGAGAATTATGCTTAGTGAAAAAAGCCAATCCCTGAAGGTTACATATGGTATGATTCCATTTACTTAACATTCTAGAGCAGTGGTTCTCAACCTTCTGGCCCTTTAAATACATTTCCTCATGTTGTGACCCAACCATAAAATTATTTTTGTTGCTACTTCATAACTGTAATGTTGCTACTGATATGAATCGTAATGTAAATATCTGATATGCAGGATGGTCTTAGGCGACCCCTGTGAAAGGGTCGTTCGACTGCCAAAGGGGTCGCGACCCACAGGTTGAGAACCTCTGTTCTAGAGAGAACAGAATAACAGATTGGTGGTTGCCAGGACTTAAGAGGGAGTAGATGTGACTATAATGGGACAACAGGAGGAATCCTTGTGGTGATGAAATTGTCCTTTTTCTTTGCTGTATCAGTGTCGATATTGTTATTGGTGCAAAATGGAGTTCTTGGGGTGCCTTGAGGAAAAGAATTTCCTGAGGCCCCCACGGGAGGATGGGGTTTCATGAAAAGCTTTATTGATGATGTAAAATTAAGGGGTTCCCCTCCAAGGTCCCATCTCTGTCCGTCCCACCATGCAAGAAGACCTGTTAAGTCTTCAGCATTAAGGCCACTGCCCAGAATTTCTGCTTCATATTAAAGTCCAGTCCAGCCCAGCATCTGGCTTGTGTTCCCAGCTGCAGCCCATTGCGTGTGGGGTCCCCAGGGCCATGGGCCAGCCGGCTGCTTAAGGCTGAATGGCTATGGAGAGAACACAGGCACAGCACAGGTGAGTGCGTGGAGCAAGAACGCGAGAGGGAGCAAGGAGAGAGCGAACTCTGGGGATTTTAACCGGACCAAGATTTTGGGTGCTGGCAGGTGGCTCCACCCTGCTAGCCAATGATCTTTCTCCCAGGCTAGATTGACAGGCAAGCACCTTCCCTGCCACCCCGACTTCCCTGCGCATGCACCCATTTCCCCCTTGTTCGCTTCCTTCCCCAGCGATTTGCAGGGAGTGGTTCCCTGGGGAGCATGAGGCAGTAGGCTCCTGATGAAGCTGCCTAGATGACCATGCTTATAATGTCTGGCTTTCCCTGTGCTTTCTTTCTATTATTAATATAAATAAACTAGCTAATTACGACCATAACCATACGATAGGAGCCACCTCTAAAATGGTGGAGTAAGGGCCTTCAAAAATCTGCTCCTCCATAAAAGCAATAGATAGGGGCAGAAATAGAATATTGGGGACTAACTATAATTGTAAGAAATATTAATCAGGCTCTGTTAACCGTGATTGTTTTGTTCTGATTAAAGAAGACACGTTCTAACCTGGCTGGGAGCAGCATGTGAGACCTGGGAGCTCACCTGGAAATGCGGCCCATCCTCCCCACCAGGGAGCTGCCTATTATCATGGAAAGATGATCAATCTCGTGTCAGGAACCAAAGCAGCCGGCCCTTTAAGACCCCCAGCCTCTGCATACCTGCAGGCCTTGCAAAGCTCCAGCCTGCATTACCTGTTAACTGCCTATTAACAAAAGGGTAACTGGCTTACCCTTTTGCCTACTTCCCAGGTAATCTTTGTCCCCTACCCAATATAAGCAGCTGGCGTATGGGGGGCTGCAGAGTAGATTTTTGTGGATGACCTGCTGCTCTCCCATACTGCCAGCAGGATTGGAATAAACACTCATATATGATTCCACCTTGTGTCTACTTACAGTATTTTTCCATGTATAAGACACTCCACTGCACACTTTTCCAATCCAAAATTTAAAAATCAATATTTTAAACATAAAACAGAACACATTTTTATTTAGTAATTACCACAGGTAATGTCTACATACCAGGACTATGATATTATGCAGCATATCACTTTATTCAGCCTCTGTTGCATCACTGCTCCCTTCTTCATCAGTGTTAGTTCCAGACACATCACTTTCTCCAACTTCTACTGTATCACTGCTGTCTTTGAGTCACTGTCTATGTATGTGAGATCATCCTCATAAACTGGTGGCATTTTCTGAGCTAACTTTGCTCGTATTCTCATGGCCAACCCTTCTCCCCTCATGAAACAAGCACCATTTTGCCTTCCTGTAAAATCAACAATGTTCATTTCACTTGCAAACATTCTTGCCTGACATTGAATACGCTTGGTTGAGACACATAAGCCACTCTGGCACTGCCCCATAATCCAAGTCTGAACCCTCTGCCCCAAGTTTGCCCATTTTGCTGGTTTTCCTCATCAGGCCATCTTCTCTTTTGGCATCTTAAGGAGTTGTTCTTCCTGTTTTCTCCACTGTCTGATCCTACACTCAGTGGGAGGAGGTCCACATGGTCTCCCTGTAGCTCTATTTCCATCCTCTTTTGCAGAGCCGATTACATTCAGTTTGAATTTTGCAGAGTAAGACAACTGCTTACCGTTATTTATCTTTTTATTTTTTGACCTTTATGAGCTCAGAATGCTCCGGTCCCTGTTGCATCTGCACACTCTCCACCTCCACCTCTAATTAAGGCAGCAGCTGATGTCGGTAACAATAGGGCTTGTGATTAGAGGAAGCCTGTTTGACAAGGTATGGGCAGCTACACACTGGGTGACTCCCTCCTCGGCTGGTTTCCATGTATAAGACCCCCCTCGATTTTCAGTCTAACGATTTTAGGAAAAAAATAGCGTCTTATACACAGAAATATAGGGTAATTGGCTCAAGTAGTGACAGGCAGCACGGAACCACTGATTGTTCAATTACACAATGAGATAAACTGGTAAAAATGGTGAAAATCAACATTTTCTGAACTCTGGAAATTAACCAAAGGCTCAGAACAGTCTGAGGAGTATGTTTTTAAAATAATTTTCTTTATTGTTGAAAGTATTACATATGTCCCCTTTATCCTCCCCCCCTTGACCCTCAGGCCAGCCCCCACCCCCCAGCCCCAGGCCCTCACCACCCATTGTCTGTGTCCATGGGCCATGCATATATGCATACAAGGTCCTCGGTTGATCACCTCCCACCCACCTACCCTCCCCCACCTTCCCAGTCTGAGGAGTATTTATCCTTTTTTTTTTTTTTTTTAAGGCTGAATCTCAGTAAACGAAGAACTTTGTGGCATTTTAACCTCTCGTATTCTCACCCATCTCGCCTCAGTTCCATGGTGGCCATGGAAACCAACACCCTGTGCTCATGTACCCATGAACACCTGCAGCCTACCTGTCATTAAAGGGGCCAAAGTGGAGCTTCTCAGGGGCCCATTCTCAAAGAATTGTCACTATTTGAACTGTCTGGCAGTTCTGAGTAAACAACCACTCTAAGGACGTGTGTTTATTTGAACTACTTCAGAGGTCATTCACTGTGAGTACCATTTTCCCTGGAGTATTTACTGAAGAAAACCAGTGGCAATTGTTTAACATCACCGGTGCCTTAGGTGATAACAATTGGGCGGGCAAAGAAAAAGATGACAAAAAGCTGAAGAGGAAAAACTTGGGAAATAAGATATCTATAGAAGAACAATGAAAACTAGGGAAGAGAAGAACCAAGATGGCAGCAGAGGTTAACGATGGAGTTTGCTGCCTTGAAAAACTACTTCAAAAGTGAAACTAAAAGACAGAACGGACATCACCCAGAACCACAGGAACGCTGGCTGAGTGGAAGTCCTACAACTAGAGGAAAGAGAAACGCATACAGACACTCAGAGGAGGCGCAGTGCTGAAGTCAAATTCTGAGGTACGGAGTGCGCGGAGCGGGCTGGCGGCGGAGGGCACGGTTGGCGTTTTCAATCGGGAGGGAGTCGCAGACTCTGAGCTCCAGATACGGGCGAGTCTTTAGGGACCCAGACTCAAACGGGAGAAGCGGGACTGTCTGGCTTCGGTCAGAGCGAGTGCAGCTTTCTCTCCGAGGTTTGCAGCGGTCGCTGGGACTCAGAGAGGCAGAGCCCCTGGGGACAGGACTGAGAGCCGCCATAACTGCTCTCTCTGGCCCACCCTGTTGATCCTGTGTGACCCGCCCCGCCCAAGCCCTGCACAGAGGCATTTGCCGGATAGCCTCAGGCAAAGGCTAGATTAGCACCTCCCTAGATGACAGAAGTTCTCTCACTGCAGACACAGCTGATTCTCATAGCCACTTGGCCTGGAGGTCAAACCCTCCCTGGTATTAGCTACAACAATCAAGGCTTAACTACAAGACTGCGCACAAAGACCACTAGGGGGTGCACCAAGGAAGCATAACAAAATGCGGAGACAAAGAAACAGGACAAAATTGTCAATGGAAGATATAGAGTTCAGAACCACACTTTTAAGGTCTCTCAAGAACTGTTTAGAAGCCGCCGATAAACTTAATGAGATCTACAAGAAAACTAATGAGACCCTCGATGTTATGTTGGGGAACCACCTAGAAATTAAGCATACACGGACTGAAATAACGAATATTATACAGACTCCCGACAGCAGACCAGAGGAGCGCAAGAATCAAGTCAATGATTTGAAATGCGAGGAAGCAAAAAACACCCAACCGGAAAAGCAAAATGAAAAAAGAATCCAAAAATGCGAGGATAGTGTAAGGAGCCTCTGGGACAGCTTCAAGTGTACCAACATCAGAATTATAGGGGTGCCAGAAGATGAGAGAGAGCAAGATATTGAAAACCTATTTGAAGAAATAATGACAGAAAACTTCCCCCACCTGGTGAAAGAAATGGACTTATAGGTCCAAGAAGCACGGAGAACCCCAAACAAAAGGAATCCAAAGAGGACCACACCAAGACACATCATAATTAAAATGCCAAGAGCAAAAGATAAAGAGAGAATCTTAAAAACAGCAAGAGAAAGAAACTCAGTTACCTACAAGGGAATACCCATACGACTGTCAGCTGATTTCTCAACAGAAACTTTGCAGGCCAGAAGGGAATGGCAAGAAATATTCAAAGTGATGAATACCAAGAACCTACAACCAAGATTACTTTATCCAGCAAAGCTATCATTCAGAATTGAAGGTCAGATAAAGAGCTTCACAGATAAGGAAAAGCTAAAGGAGTTCATCACCACCAAACCACGATTATATGAAATGCTGAAAAGTATCCTTTAAGAAGAGGAAGAGGAAGAAAAAGGTAAAGATACAAATTATGAACAACAAATATGCATCTATCAACAAGTGAATCTAAGAATCAAGTGAATAAATAATCTGATGAACAGAATGAACTGGTGATTATAATAGAATCAGGGACATAGAAAGGGAATGGACTGACTATTCTTGGGGGGGAAAGGGGTGTGGGAGATGCAGGAAGAGACTGGACAAAAATCGTGCACCTATGGATGAGGACAGTGGGTGGGGAGTGAGGGCGGAGGGTGGGGCAGGAACTGGGATAAGGGGAGTTATGGGGGGGGGGAAAGAGGAACAAATGTAATAATCTGAACAATAAAGATTTAATTAAAAAAAAAAACTAGAGAACCATAAAAAAATAAATAAATAAATAAGATATCTATAGCAGTGGTTCTCAACCTTCCTAATGCCAGACCCCTTAATACAGTTCCTCATGTTGTGGTGACCCCCAACCATAAAATTATTTTCGTTGCTACTTCATAACTGTAATTTTGCTCCTGTTATGAATCGTAATGTAAATATCTGATATGCAGGATGTATTTTCATTGTTACAAATTGAACATAATTAAAGCATAGTGATTCATCACAAAAACAATATGTAATTATATATGTGTTTTCCGATGGTCTTAGGCGACCCCTGTGAAAGGGTCGTTCGACCCCCAAAGGAGTCGCAACCCACAGGTTGAGAACCGCTGATCTATAGGGATCTTTGAAAAGTTCCAACGTGTTCCTGGAAATCCAGAAGGTCATATGCATGTCCAGGGCTAAGAGGGCCCTAATCTTTCTCACCACAGACAGACCTTAAGACTGCACAAGCAGGAAGTAAAACTAAAGCAGAGTTGTCCACAGTGTGCTGGAGTCTTAAAGATATACCCTCGCCTGGCTGGCATGGCTCAGTGGATTGAGTATCATCCCAGGAACCATGAGGTTGCTGGTTTGATTCCCAGTCAGGGCATATTCCTGCAGTTGTGGGCTCAATCTCCGGTCGGGGGGGTGCAGGAGGCAGATGAGGCACACACACACACACACACACACACACACACCTTCACAAAGGCTGGAAGATTAATTCAAGGCATCTAAGGAAATATCTGTCCACTCATTAACTGATCATTAAGCTAATCAAGCAAAGACTACAGTGGCCACACAAGATAATACAGGCTATAAAATTAGTTCAGGAAAATCACTAAACAAGCAAACAGCAGCAGTAGCAATAACAACAAATAGCAACACCAACAAACCCTGGACAAACAAAAGAAGAAAAAATAAACACGAGACTACAACAAACAAAACAGCTTTTCTACAGCAAAGGAAACCATCAACAAAACAAGAAGATGACCCACAGATTGGGAGAAGATATTCACCAATGATACATCTGATATGGGGTCAATATCCAAAATTTATTTAAAAATTCATGCAACTTAACACCAAAAAACACAAACAATCCAATTTAAAAAAATGAGCAGAGGACATGAATAGACACTTCTCCAAAGAAATGGCCAATAGCCCTAACTGGTTTGGTTCAGTGGATAGAGCGTCGGCCTGCGGACTCAAGGATCCCAGGTTCGATTCTAGTCAAGGGCATGTACCTTGGTTGCAGGCACCTCCCCAGGAGGGGGTGTGCAAGAGGCAGCTGATCGATGTTTCTGACTCTCTATCCCTCTCCCTTCCTCTCTGTAAAAAATCAATAAAATATATTTTTTAAAAATGGCCAATAGACATAAGAAAACATGCTCAATGTCACTAATTATCAGAGAAATGCACATTTAAAGCCACAATGAGGATACACCTCACACCTGTCAGAATGGCTATTATCAACAAATCAGCAAACAACAATTGTTGATGAGAATGTGGAGAAAAGGGAACCTTGGTACACTATTGGTGGAAATGCAAATTGGTGCAGCCACTTTGGAAAAGAGGATGGACATTCTCAAAAAATTAAAAATGGAACTACCTTATGACTCAGCAATCCCACTTCTGGGTACGTACTTATCAAAAAAAAAAATCCAAGACACAAATTTGAAAAGCTATATGTATCCCTATGTTCACTGCAGCATTATTTATAATAGCCAAGATATGGAAGCAACTTAAGTACCCATCAGTAAATGATTGAATAAAGATGTGGTACATATATGCAATGAGATATTACTCTGCCATAGAAAGAATGAAATCAACAGATGACATAATATTGTATATAGAAAACGCTAAATATTCCACCAAAAAACTATCAGAAGCAATAAGTGAATTCAGTAAAGTAGCAGTATACAAAATAAATATCCAGAAATCAGTTGTATTTTTCTTAATTTTATTGACTTCAGCGAGGAAGGGAAAGGGAGAGAGAGATAGAAACAATGGTGAGAGAGAATCATTGATAATCTCCCTTCTGCACACCCCACATTGGAGATTGAGCCCGCAACCCGGGCATGTGCCCTCAATGGGAATCAAACCGTGACCTCCTGGTTCATAGATGGATGCTCTACCAGTGAGCCACACCAGCCGGGCTAGTTATATTTTTATATACCAATAACAAACTATCAGAAAGGGAAACTAAGACAACAACCCCATTTACAATTGCATGAAAACAAGAACACAAAAACCCTAGCCCTGGCCAGGTGGCTCAGTTGGTTGAAGCATTGTCCCATACACCAAAAGGTTGTGGGTTCTATTCCTAGTCAGGGCACATACCTATGTTGCAGGTTCAGGGTGTGTACAGGAGGCAACTGATTGATTTTTCTCTCTCACATGGATGTCTCTCTCTCTCTCTCTCTCTCTCTCTCTCTCTCTCTCTCTCTCTCTCTCTCTTCCTCTCCCTAAAATCAATAAACATATCATCCCCAGGTGAGGATTTAAAAAAAGAAAATAATAATAAATAAAATTCCTAGGAATAAATTTAACCAAGGATGTAAAAGATCTATACTCAGAAAATTATAAGACACTGCAGAAAGAAATCGAAGGTACAAATAAATGGATGCATATATTGTGTTCATGGATAGGAAGAATTAACATCATTAAAATGCCCGTACTAACCAAAGCAATCTATAGATTCAACACAATTCATGTCAAGATGCCAATGGCATATTTCACAGAACTAGAACAAATATTCCAAAAATGTATATGGAACCACAAAAGACCCCAAAGAGCAACAGCTATCTTAAGAAAGAAGAACAAAGTCGGAGGAATCATGCTACTTGATTTCAAACTATACTATAAGCCCCTAGTAATCAAAACAACATGGTACTAGCATAAAAACAGATACATAGATCAATGGAACAGAATAGAGAGCCTAGAAATAAGCCCATACCTTTATGATCAATTAACATTTGACAACGGAGGCAAGAACATACAATGAGGTAAGGATAGTTTATTCAATAAATGATGGTGGGAAAATTGGATAGATACATACAGAAAAGAAAAGAAAATTAGAGTACCTTCCTACACCATACACAAGATTAAACTCAAAATGAATAAAAGACTTAAATGTTAGACTCGAAACCATAAAACTCCTAGAAGAAACCATAGGCAGTAAAACCTCGTACATTTCTCGTAGCTGTATTTTTTTCTGACATGTCTCCTCAGGCGAGGGAAACAAAAGGAAAAAGGAACAAATGAGACTACATCAAACTAAAAAGACTTTGCACAGCAAAGGAAACCACCGACAAGAGGAAAAGACAACCTACTGAATGGGAGAGCATATTTGCTAATGGTACATGACAAGGGATTAATATCCAAAATATATGTGAAGAACTTATAAAAACTCAACACTAAAAGCAAAATATAATGTAAAAATGGGCAAAGGACCTGAATAGACACTTCTCCAAAGAGGATATACACATGGCCAATAGACATATAAAAAGATACTCAGTGTCACTAATCATTAGAGAAATGCAAATTAAAACCACAAAGAGCTAGAACCTCACACCTGTCAGAACGGCTATTATCAAAAAAAAAACAACAAGTGTTGGTAAGGATGTGGAGAAAGGGAACCTGGTACACTATTGGTGGAAATGCAAAATAGTGCAGCCACTGTAGAAAGTAAAACAGTAGCTGTCAGAGGCGAGGGGTGGGGGGGCTGTGTGAAAAAGGTGAAGGAGCCATAACCGGTTTGGCTCAGTGGATAGAGCATCGGCCTGTGGACTGAAGGGTCCCAGGTTCGATTCCGGTCAAGGGCATGTACCTTGGTTGCGGGCACATCCCCAGTGGGGGGTGTGCAGGAGGCAGCTGATCGATGTTTCTAGCTCTCTATCCCTCTCCCTCCCTCTCTGTAAAAAATCAATAAAATATATTTTTTAAAAAATAAAAAAAAAAGGTGAAGGAATTAATCGAGAGAGGGAGAGAGAGGAAGAGAGAGAGAGAGAAACTCATAGACACAGACAACAGTATGGTAATTGCCAAAGGTAAGAGGGGTGGGGGGATGTAAAAGAGGATAAAGGAATAAATGGTGATGGAAGGAGACTTGACTTGGGGTGGTGAACACACAATACAATATACAGATGATATATTATAGAACCATACACCTGACCTATATAATTTTATTAACCAATGTCACTCCAGTAAATTCAATAAAAAAAAAAATTAAATTAAAATCTTACCATTTGCAACAACATGAATGGACTTAGAGGGTATTGTGCCAAGAGAAAAAAGTCAGACAGAGAAAGACAAATACCATCTGATTTTACTTCTATGTAGAATCTAAGGAATAAAATAAATGAACAAACAAAATAGAAACACTCATAGATACAAAGGGAAAACTGATGGTTGCCAGATTGGGGAGGGGTCTGGGAGACTGGGTGAGAAAGCTAAAGGGATTAAAATACAAATGGGCAGTTACAAAATAATCATGGGGGTGGGAAGTACAGCATAGGGAACATAGTCAATACTATATTAACTATATTAACTATATACTGTATAGTGCCAGCTGGGTACCAGTCTTATTGGAGGGGTCACTTTGTAAGTTACATAAATGTCTAACCACTATGCTGTACACCTGAAACTAATATAAAATAATAATTAATGTCAACTGTAATTGAAAAAAAACACACCTAGGAAGTGAGGGAATTCTGATCTCCAGAATTCTGATTTACATTATATTATTTAAAATGTCTAGTTTTCAATAAAATATATGAGACTTGAAATAAAAGGGAGAGAAATGTGATTTTCATGGGGTGGGAGGAGGACGCAGTTAACAGACATTGTCTCTTGGGAGCCCAGATGAACACACTTTATTAGACAGAGATTTTAAATTGGCTATTATATATATACACACACTCTAGAGGCCCGGTGCACAAAATTTGTGTGTGTGTGGGGGGGGTCACTCAGCCCAGCCTGCATCTTCTCGCAATCCAGGACCCCTTGGGGGATGTCAGGCCTAAACCGGCAGTCGGACATCCCTCTAGCAATCCAGGACGCTGCATGCACCAGTGACCATACTTTTCACACAGGTGAAAGACATCTTGCTGTTGTATGGGCAGCTACATTTTTTTACTCTGATTATAAGAAATAGTACATAACATGATCCTTCTGAGGCAGTAGTGCCATTTTCCCCATCTTATGGGTGGAAAACTGAAGCAGAGAGAAGTAAGCAATTGGCTTTGTCACACAGTTATAAGTGTCCGAATCAGGGCTGACCACAAAATGTGCAAGCCAGGGTCCATGCATGTCATCACTGCATCATCCTGGTTTTTCAGTGTTAGAGTAGCCTTGCCAGGTTTTAATTTTTAAATCTAAGAGACTGTTCCCAATATATAGGATAGGGTGCCTAGGCCTGGCTGACAATCAGGGCCATCTGTGGAGCGACTGGCGGGTGGGGCGATCAGGGGGTCCCCACTGGCACCCACCTTGGCTGGCGGCCTGGCGCTGCCCGCTGGCCGGCCCCTCCCCACCCCACCGCCCATTGCCTCCCTCTCACTTCCCTCTCGGGGGGCAGACGCTCAACACAGGAGCTGCCCCCGGTTGGTCAGTGTGTATCATAGCAACTGGTCATTCCACCGGTCATTCTGTCTGTCCAGTTGACTTGCATATTAGGGTTTTATTATATAAGATGTATATGTTTACAAGAATTGTTAAAAAGTAACAACTGGCCTAAAATGGAGTCACTTGTGCTAAGCCTCACATCAATAAACCCAGACTTAGTTCCTAACCTAACTGCAGTTCAGCTTCTCAAGAAACATACCCTGCAACCAGTCTGCCTGGAATTACCTGGTCAGTATTGGAGAGGTACTACTCCCCAATAAGAGTCCTTCTGTCCCCCATAGGCAGGTTACCTAAGCCTGAGACAATTGACTCTTTGCTAGTAAACTTCCTTTTCCTGCCTCCTCCCTGCTTTAAAAAGCTTTCCTTTGCTGTAGCCCTTAGGGGCACCTTTCTATTTGCTAGGTGGGATGATGCCTAATTTATGTATCATTGAATAAAGCCAATTTAATCTTTAAGTATACTTAGTTGAATTGTTGTTATTTAACAGAACTGAAGGAAATCATGTCTAAATAACTAAAAGTATGAGAATGTCTCATCAAATAAAGAATATCAGTAAAGAGATCTATATCTATAAAAGGCTAATATGCTAATTGTCCCTCCAACCATATGATCGGTCGCTATGACAGGCACTGACCACCAGGGGGCAGATGCTCAACGCAGGAGCTGCGGTGATGAGCACTGGCCATTTACAAAGAAACGGCACTGTGGACCTGATGCCCACAAAGCAACACTTGGCTTCCCCCAGTGGGACACAGGCCCTGCCACCACCCCAGAGTAACACCCCACCAAATTGCAGCCAACACTGCCGAGACCCCATGGTGCAAAATGTGGCCCACAGCCCAGCCCAGAAATGGTCGCTGTGGGCGCCAGGTAATGACGTCACGTAGCAACGCCCAGCTTCCTCTCCCTAGCAACTAGCCTCTTTGCAGTTTCTTCAGCCCAGGAACATGACTTGCTTTATAGCCAGGTGCAAACATTTTACACTTTAACCAAATGTCTGTGAAGCATTTTCATGTGCCTCATTTCATTTGATCCTCACAGAAATCCTGGAGTAGGTAGATAGGAAACTTGGTGGAATCCTATTTTCTTTTCATTAGCCGGAAAATGAAGATTTAGAAAGTTTAGAAACTTGACCCAGTTAAAAAGAAGAAATAGTGGACCTTGAAAATGACTGCAGGTTTTCTACAAAATAGAAAAGAAAAATGAACAGAGCCTTAGAGACCTGTGAAACACTGTGAAGTGTACCAACATACGAAATGGAAGTCCCAGAAGGAGAGGAGAGAAAGGAATAAAAAGAATATTTGAAGAAATAATGGCCAAAAATCTCCCAAATTGGATGAAAACCATTAACCTATACACTCAAGAAGCTCAACACACTCCAAATAAGATAAACTCAAGGAGATCCATACCTAGACACATCATAAACAAACTGTCAAAAGCCAAGGATACAGAAGACGACCAGGCCGCCCTCGGTGCGCATGAGCGGGGTTGACGCTGACGCGCGCGCTGCCGCCGCCCAAACAAAAGGCCCGGGCGCGTGCCCGTGAGTCTCTTAAAGGAACCCAGACCCCAAAGCTTCTCTTCCTGGCTGCTTCCCCAATGGAGATACGTAGGGACATTCTCACAGATGGAAATAGCAACAGAGGCTCTGACGCAGGCGGTGGCCTTCCCATTCTCACAGCTGGGACTGGCACTCTGTCCAGTGGAGGAGAAAGGAAGTGAGGCCTGGAGGCTGGGAGGAGGCCTGAGGTGCCTGTGCCTCAGTTTCCCCACCCAGTGCCGCTGAGCACATAAGGGGGCGCCTAGGAACAGTTCCGGGCCCACCGCCGTTCCTGCCGCGGGAATGGGCAGGATGACGACACTGAGTGGTGTCGGCATGAGCCAAGGCTCCCTGGCTTGGCAGGATTCCAGGGTCCAGGTGGTTATTTGGTTTGGCGGGTGCATCAGATGAGTGTTGGAGGGGAAGGATCCTTCTCCATTCCTTCCTTAACTTTGCGATTTGTGCCTGACAGTAAGCTGAGCCCTGTGGTGAAACTAGACAGCCCTCCCACCTCCCGAGCCCAGCTCTGCCCCCATCCTGGCCTCCCCATCACAGAGAAACCCCAGGCAAGCAGGTAGGAAATTATCATGACCATGTTTAATGAGAAACCTCAATTTAAAAAAAAGGCTTTGTACACATAAAAAAAAAAAAAAAAAAGCTAAGGACAAAGAGAGAATCTTGAAAGCAACAGAAGTGATTCATCATATATAAGGGATCCTCAGTCAGATGAATAGTTGAATTCTCTTCAATGTCAATATCCTGGCTGTAATATTTTCTATCATTTTGCAAGATGTTATTACTAGGGGAAACTGGATAAAGTGTACATAAAATCCCTTTTTATTATTTCTTACAACTGCATGTGAATCTACAATTATCTCAAAATTAAAAATAAATAAACACACTTCAAAAGCAACAAGATAATCATAGTAGAAGTAAAAAAAAAATTTAGAACTGAGCAATAATAATAACTATGCATCAAGACTTGAGAAACAAACAATAGTGGTAATGCAATGTAAACTTATAGACTTAAAGGCTTATATTAGAAATAAAGAAAGTCTAAAATTAAAGAACCAAGCACCCAACTAGAAAAATAATAGAATAAACTCACCAATAGTGTAAGGAAGCAGATAAAAATTATTAGAACAACAATCAAGAAAATAGAATAGAGATCAACAAAAAAAATAAACTGGTTATCTGGGGGTAGACTAATAAAATTGACAGGGGTGAGGGGAGAGGGAAGAGAAAAGAGTGAGAAAAAAATATATTAGTCATGCAAAGGAGGACATTACAGATGCAGCAGAGATTTAAAGGATAATATTTTACAAAACTTAGATGAACAGATCCTAGAAAAATACAACTCAATAAATAAAGATCTCATATAATCCTATGCTCATTAAAGAAACTGAAGATAGTTAAAATTTCTTACAAAGAAACCATCAGGATTAAATAATTTATTAGGTGACTTCTACCAATTTTTCAAGAAAGTTTATTTCAATCTTATACAAATTCTTCCAGAAAATAGAAAAAGAGGAAATGTTCTTAATTCATTATATGAGACTAGAGGCTCAGTACATGAATTCGTGCACAAGTGGGGTCCGGCCAGAGAGAGGGGCCGCCAGCGGTTGGCGGGCCAGCCCTGCCCCCTGGTTGAACTCCTGGTTGAGGGGACAATTTGCATATTAGTCTTTTATTATATAGGATTAGAATTTAATTCCCAAAACAATCAAATTACAGTCAATCTCATTTGTGAACTTCAATGCAAATATATTAAAGTATTAGCAAACCAAATCAGTGATGTATAAAAGAGGCAATAAATCATGACAAAGTCAGGCTAATTCCAGGGATACAAGAATGGTTTAATATTAGAGAACCAATTCTCTGACAGTAAAGAAGAAAATCAATTATCACCTTAATAGATGCAGAAAAAGCAATTGATACAATTCAACACTAATCATGATAAAACAACTTATAGCAGAGCTTGAATAGAAATGATCATTCTTAATCTGCTAAAGGCTGACTAAATACTCCTAAAGCAAGCATCATTCTTAATAGGGAAATGTCAGGATTTCCTTTAAACTAATAAGACAAGGATGGCTACTACATCTACTTCTTTCTTGCTCAGATGAGAGAGAGAGAGAGAGAGAGAGAGAGAGAGAGAGAGAGAGAGAGAGGTGAGGAGGGAGGGGTCTAATGTTTGGAAATAGAAGATCAGCCCTGCTGGTGTGGCTCAGTGGTTGAGCATGGACCCATGAACCAGGAAGTCACAGTTTGATTCCTGGTCAGGGCACATGCCTGGGTTGGGTTCTACATTCCCTGTAGGGGGCGTGCAGGAGGCAGCCTATCAGTGATGTTTCTCTCTCATTGATGTTTCTATATCTCTGCCTCTCTCCCTTCCTCTCTCTCTAAAAAAAAGAAAAAGGGAATATAAAAACTATTATTCACAAATAATATAATTATCTACAGATAAAACCCTTAAAAACCTACACAATTATTAGAAATAATAAGAAAGCTTAGCAAGTTGGCTAAATATAAGATGAATTACAACAATAAATTGTATTTCCAATACTAGCAACCAAGAGACTTAAAAACATTTTAAGATACTCTTTACAATACAGGCTCTAGTGGCAACGACCTGGCTACGTTATATTTGATTTCTAGCTTGCTCCTCCAGTCTCCTATCAATCTATGAGCCCTCCTTAAACCCTTCCAATAAATTCTCTTTTTGCCTAAGACAGCTGGAATTGGGTTTTGTTGCTTGCAGGCACACATTCTGTAATTACACTACTATTTTAATGAAATATTTGAGGTAAAGTGTCAGGGCTCCTCAAGATCACCCCCAAATTCAATGATTCCCTAGAAGGAATCACAGGACTCAACATGCAGCCATGTTTATTGTTATGACTTATTACAGTGAAAGGAAACAGAACAAAATCGGCCAAGAGAAAAGGCACATAGGGTGAAGTCTGGAGGAAACCAGGCCCAAGCTCCCATGCGTCCTCTCCCGGTGGAGTCACGCAGGACACACAATTCCCTCAGCCATGACATGCAACAACACCTGCCCAGTGTTTACCAGAGAAGCTCACTAGAAATTGTGCTCAGGGTTTTTATTGGGGGCTGGTTACATAGTCACCCCCTGCCTAGTGTGGACTCACATCCACCCTTACAGAAGGAAGGCATAATGGTCAGCATCAACCACAGCATCTGCACAAATAGTTTAGGCACAATGAGCCACTTTTACCAGCTGGTGAGAACCTTCTTGAAATTCAGGTTCCCAGATACCACCCCCAGGCCAACCTTGCAAGCAGGCATTTCCAAGGCTAGCAGTCAGGTCGGCTGTGTCAATCCTTCTCTGCATTAGCTGCATTCTTTCTGCCACGTTGTTTGAACTGGAGAGCCGATTTATCATAGCCACTTTTCATCCCCTTAGTTCTGGACTAACACCTTTTCACTTTAGTTTTCATGTTAACTTTTATAGAATTACAGCAGGGGTCCTCAAACTATGGCCCGCAGGCCACATGCGAATATAAATATTGTATTTGTTCCCGTTTTGTTTTTTTACTTCAAAATAAGATATGTGCAGTGTGCATAGGAATTTGTTCATGGTTTCTTTTTAAACTATAGTCCGGCCCTCCAACGGTCTGAGGGACAGTGAACTGGCCCCCTGTTTAAAAAGTTTGAGGACCCCTGCATGACAGTCTTAAAAAGTCAATAAAACCATGAGGCTTAGAAATATATAACCAGAGATCCCCTGCTTCATCCCACCTCAGCTCCCCAGTCCAAAAGTAACTATTTCAAACTCTTGAGTAGTTTCTTCCAGCGTTTATCTTTTATTTCTAAATAATGTACTTTTACTGTTAGTTTTGTATTTTTCAATTTTATCTATCATCTACTTCCCTTCAACTATAATGATTTAATTTATATTGGCCACAACTCACCTCATATTCTCAATATTGTTTTATCATAATTTTTAGTTAAATCTCTATTTTTTCATTATCTCTATATATAAAAGGCTAAGTGACCGTCCGACCGGCCAACCATCCGACCGGCCGGTAAGCATGATGCGCACTGACCACCAGGGGGCAGACGCTCCATACAGGAGCTGCTGAGCTGTGGTGACTTGGCAACGGCGGTTCTTGGGTGACGCACCCCAGAACCAGAGAGGAGGGAGCCCGATTTCTTGTGGGGCTGCATGATTCCACCTTTGGCCCAGCCGTGGGTTATGTTGTTGCTGGGGCCGTGGGAGGTTGGCTCCAGGGCGTGTCCGGCCGGCTACCTTCTAATTAATTTCCTTTCAATGTGCACCAATCCGTGCACTGGGCCACTAGTTATGATTATAATGAAAAATAGATGTTTCCAAATGAGCCACATAGGTTCAACTGAAATTACACTTCTTTTTTCTGAGTTATTACATTTCCTGGAATTCATAATTGCCTGTCTTAATATTTTCATCTCCTATGTACATATTATTAAATGAGGAGATCTGACGAGATCCAACTGCCCTTTTTACAGATATTTCAGCCAATCCAACTTCCAAGGTCTATTCTCCATTCCTCACCTCCTTTAGAGAAGTACCTGCAGCCTCCTATTTCTAAGCTGGTCTTTTTGCAGGCTTGTTTACTTTTCCTTGATTTGTTCATCCATCAACTTCCATTCTCCAAAATTGGACAAATCTCATCTGCTATTTTCTTTGCCCCATTCTCTTTGTTCTTATGAATTTTATCTTGTGCTTTTTAATCCTTTACTAACATATGAGTGAAGTTTAGGGGATAAATGCATGCTTAGTCCACACATTTTAGCCATCTATCAGCACACTTTTCCAGAAATGTCTCTCTCATTATAGACTACTACAGCGTAGCATGTAGACTGAGTTTAAATCTACCATCATTTCATTGCTTATTTGTTCTACCTTTACTATGTTCCTTTTTTCTCTTGTCTTCTGGCTTATTATTCCTTTTTCCTCTGTTTGTGAAATATCCTTTATTTTTTGTTTGTTCTCTTAATGATCAGTCTAAAATTTACTGCCCTAGCTGGTTTGGTTCAGTGACTAGAGCATTGGCCTGCGGACCGAAAGGTCCTGGGTTCGATTCCAATCAAGGACACATGCTGGGGTTGCAGGCTCGATCCCCAGTAGGGGGCGTGCAGGAGGCAGCTGATCAATGATTCTCTGTCATCATTGATGTTTCTATCTCTCTCTCCCTTCCTCTCTGAAATCAATAAAAATATATTTAAAAAATAAAGATTATAATAGGTATGCTCTCTTTATCAACTTACTGTGGTATAACTTATGTAGAACAAATTACAGCTATGCAGTACTTCAATTACTTTTGACAAATGTATATACCTTTGCTTCTCCATAGCAAAACCGACAAAATTTTTCCATCATCCAAAAAGTTTCCCATGCCCCTTCAGTCAGTCCTCTCCTCCATACCTCCAGACAATCACCAATCTGTTTTCTGTCACTATAGTTTGCATTTTCATGAATTTCATAGAAATGGAATCACAGATTATGTTACAACAGGTATTCTTGACTAACCTAAAGCTACTGTTATCCCTAGAACTTTACCCTTTTCCCAGACAATGCAAGGATCTTAAAACACATCAATCCTGGAATTCTCTAATTATCCTCTAATCCACCACTTCCTAACTTTAATAAGCAGGGTTCTCCCAAGAAACACCTGTTATAGATAAAATGTGTAGCTTGAGCATTCATTTATCTCTCAATCTTCATTATATCTATAATGCAGATATTTATTATCGGAATTGATTCAAGCAATCATGGAGGCCACGAAGTCCTATGGCCTGTTGTCTGCTCGCTGGAGGACCAGGAAAGGAGGTGGTATAATTCAGTCCAAGTCTAAAGGCCTGGGAACCAGACACACCAGTGTCCAAGAGCAGGAGATGGATGTTGCTCTCAAACAGAGCAAATTCAACCCTCTTCTACTTTTTGTCCTACTCAGGCCCTCAACGGATTGAATGGTGCACATTGATGAGAGCCATCTTCTTTACTCCATTTACCCTTGCAAATGCTCATCTCTTCCTGAAACACCCTCAGAGACACATCCAGAAATGTTTCACTAGGTATCTGGGTAACTCCTAGGCCAGTGGTAGGCAAACTCATTAGTCAACAGAGCCAAATATCAACTGCACAATGAATGAAATTTCTTTTAAGAGCCAAATTTTTTAAACTTAAACTATATAGGTAGGTACATTGTTCTTAACTTAATTAGGGTACTCCTAAGGCTTAGGAAGAGCCACACTCAAGGGGCCAAAGAGCCGCATGTGGCTCTCGAGCCGCAGTTTGCCAACCATGGTGACCTAGGCCAGTCAAGTTGGCACGTAAAATTAACCATCATACCTATGAATCTCCTACAGGAATCTTGTTAAAATGCAAGTTCTGTTTTGGGAAGTGCTACTCTTTTTTGTGTATTTTTTCTCTCTTTAGTCAAATTATAACCAAATAGATGGCTACTTAGAAGGTTCTTTTGATAAAACATGAAAATAACATATTTTATCGTATAACTTCACACATGACTGAGTTTAGGATTTAATGGAAGTGCTAATTAACAGTTGAAATGAAAAGACTTCAACTCGGGTTGAATAATTTACACTTGCCACTATTTACTTTCAGGCTTGTGGTATGTTCTAGCTAGAATACAAGTCCAAAGAGGATAATGCAAGCCATGCTAGATAGATATTAACCATGCGGTACCACCACGCTCTCTAGCCTGACTAGATCTCAGAACAAGGAGCTAATTTCCCTGTTCCCAAAATCATCAGTGACTGTCCCTTTGCTTCCAGTTCCCTCCCCAACAGCCCGTGCTCTGATTTTACTTTTTCAGGCTTTTCTCTCACATCTCCCATTTGCGAGGGGGGGAGGGGGGTGTAGGAGAGAGGATCAAATGGGGTTACCCACTGTTCCCTGAATCTACCTTTAATGGTGTTTCTCTGCTCATGCTCGATCATCTAGCTCTAGGAGGGTTTTTTTGTGTGTGTTTTCCCCCCCAGAAAACTTGAGCCAACTGTCCTGCAACTGACCCCTCAGAGGTTTCTTGCCTTGGTAAACTAAGGTAATAGCAAAGTATTGACCAAGATATCCTGAGATGCTAATAATAATAATAATACATTTTTTAAATGGGTGGTGGGGTGGGTGGTACTTTTTGTATTCACGTTTCCACTTTTAGTTCTAAATGGCAAAACATTCTCCTACTCCAATTAAGTGAGTTTCTACTTAGAAATGCAGGATTTTAAAACTACTATTTGGAATCAAAGGTCACTGCCTCTGTTCATTGAACTTAAATTATCGTATGGCTTAATGGAAAGGCCAGGGACTGGTGAATTTAAACTCTTTAAAATAGATAAAGATGAAAGTGTGTTGAATTTAGTGCCTCTGGATTTTTGATATGTTCCAAATTTGTTTTTAATAACGTAATTGTCCCACTTTACACTTAGGATTACATCACAGTGAACTGGTTATTTGTGCAGTTACACTATTAGAAAACAATCCCAAATGTCAAAAGTAAAAGTGAGGACAACTGTAATGTTAAACTAAGAAAGTGGAACTTGGAAATGGAAGAGAAATACTCAGGTTGAATGTCTTTCTGTGAAACCTTTGAATAGAAAAACCTAGAAATTATATGTATTAGGTTAACTTGATGCTTTCACAATAGCATTAAAATAATTACTTTACTTACTGTTACAAATGGAAACCAATGCATTTTTCTCAAGGTTATTTATTAATTTTAGTGGAAAAATATAGCCCCCAATCACACAAATGGAATTGTGTTAAATACAATTTGAGAAAACCCATCAAGAAAATAAGTTACTAACCATCTGTATAAATGGCTATATTTCACATTGTAAGAGAATAAGAAATCAAATTCAGTACCCTTGTTTGCACTCGTCTTCAGTTTTCTTTCTTAAAAGTAATTGTAATGTTCTCTTGCTTCTAGGGCTTTTCCTTCACAATTAATCCTCTTTCCTTCCACACCTTCTCTCCCAATGATGATCCCCCTTGGCCTCGGAACACAGGACATTAATTCACAGTATTCTTCAGTTTTCAAAACACTGCCTGGCCCTGGCTTAGCTGCTCAAGCCACTCCCTTTTGTAAAAAAAAAAAAAAATTGGTTAACCTAAGCCTTCGGGCTATCACTTCGCCAGGAGGTGCAACCACCTACCTAATCAGGAACACATCTTTGTAATACAAACGAGTTTCCTTTTATCAAATAAGAAACACGATGGGCCCAAATTCCTTAGGGTAATGGACATCTCAAAACTTCAAAAGGAGCCACACGGTTCGGGTCAACCCCCGGGAGGACCGGATCCGAGACCCCGTCCCGCCACAGGGTGCCTCCGGGGCCCTCCCTCGGAACCCGCCGGGAGGGGCGAGCGCCTCCCTTCCGCGCGGGCCGAGGAGAAACTCCCCAACATGCCCTTCCTCTCCGCGCGACCGGCGGGCTGTCCGCGGGGGCTGGTGCCGGAGACCGCGGTCCCGGGCGGTGAGCTCCCCGGTTTGCAGGCCGAACGGGGGTGGCGACGGGGGCCGGTCCTCAAAACGGTCACGACGGAAGCCAGCGCGGTCGCGTCTGAGAGCGCCGAGCGGCCCCGCGCCCAGCATCGCTCGGCACCGACTCCCAGCCCGGCCGGGCGCGAGGGGCGCGCGCTGCAGGCGCCCTCGGGGGCCCGCGAACTTTCCGGTTGACTCCTTTAAACCGGGAGAGGGGCCCCCGACGGCAGGTCTCCTGCTGCAGGGGGGCCCCCGCGGGGAGCCGGCGCCCACCTGTCCCGCACAGGTTTGGCCTGGCCGTCCCCGCGGGGGACGAAGGGGGGACCCACATCGCTCGACCGGTGTCCTCCCGGCCCGAGGCGGGCCGGCCACTTCCCGGGGGGGCGAGCACCTGCGCCCCAGGAAACTACACGCCAGTTTGGACTTGACTGACGCCCCGGCTTCACCTTCGGAGGGGCCTCGAGCTCCGCGAGGGGGGGGTAGCCCCAAAGCGGAGCCAGCACCCCGCGGGCACGGGGGGAGGGGCAGGCCGACTGGAGGCCGGGGTCCCCGTCGTTCCCGGCAACACCCCGGAGTCCCCGCTCCCGGGCCGGGCTCGCCCGCGCGGGCCGGGCCGGGGAGACTCGGGCGCAGACCCCGTCCCCGCCCCGCCGCGCCCGCACCGCCACCGTGAGGCCGCGCCGGGGACGGGGCCCCGTGGCGGCGGCGGCTCCGCGCGCCTCTCCGCGCCGCCCCCGACGCGGGCGGGGGGATGTTTTCCCGTTTCCCCCTCTTTCGCGCTCCCGCTCCCGTTCAGCGGGAGAGCCCGCGGAGCCGGGGAGGGAGCGAGGGAAGGGGTGGAGGTGGCGGGGGGAGGCCGGAGGGGCGGATCCTGCCTGGGGGCTGATCCCTCCCTCCCCTCGGCCGGGCTCCGTGGCGGTGGCGGCGGCGGCAGCGGCGGCTCCATTCCCCCTCCTCCCCCGGGAGCGGCGGTGGCGGCCGGGCTGGGGCCCCAGCGCGGGCCGGGAGGGGGCACGCTGTGGCCGCGGAGGCCAGCGCGGGAGGAGGCCGCGCTCCGCTCCCCGGGCCGCGCCGTCCTGCTCCACGGCCGGCCAGCCCGCGCCCAGGATCCCCCGAACGTTGGGGCCGGGCCGGTGGCTGAGGTAATGGGGGCGGCAGCGGGGCCAGACGGAGCGGGGGCGGGGGCGGCGGGGCCTACGGGGACCAGGGGCTGCGCGGGTCGGGGAGGGAAGCGGGGGACTTTCCGAGCCGGACGCGGGCGGGCGAAGCCCTGTCCCGGAGCGAGGGCGGCGGCGGGGCAGGGGGAGGCGGGTGAGGGGGTAGCAGAAAAGCGAGGACCCCCTCCCGCAGCCGCCATCTTGTTTTCCCCCGGCCCTGGAAGCGGAGCACCCGGGCCCCGCCCCCGCCTCGCTCTCCAATTGGCCAGGCCTGCGGAGAGTCCCGCCCCCTGAGTGGCCCTGGGCGCTCCGGTTTCCCCTGAGCGGCAGGCGAGGCGGCCAATGGGGGCTCGCCTCTCTGCCCCGCTGGTTCCCTGGTGCGAGCTTTCTGTCCGAGGGTCACACTTCGCGTCAGTCGGCCTGGCGCGCTCGCCCCCTGCTCTGTGGGGAGGTGATCGTATCCCCTCCTTTCTCCTCCGAAGGGTCCAGCTTCTTCTGGAAATTGTCGCCCCGTATCGGGGCGGGAGCCTAGGCTGCGGTCCTCGTCTCATGAGTACCTCCTGAGGGGCGCAGGCGTACAGTTCACTTGCAGAAACTCCTCATTCTCTGGGACCTGGGTGACGTGGGCCAGCGGGGGTCTCGGGGTGTCTAGAAGACCTCTGAGGTGTTAGAGATATTTGGGGGTGTGGTTGCGGAAAGGGTTGTGTGGGATGAGAATCTCCCGCCAAAAAACGACTGTAAGCGCCTTGTGGGCGAAACGCGTTTCTTGTTCCTCAGAGCAGCCCTTTCCCTCTGGAGCCCGCCCCTGTGTCCAGAAGCTGGGGTGGGCGGAAGAGGGCCCCTTAGCTACTTACTGCTGGCGGGGGGGGGGGGGGGGGGGGCGAGGGGACACCTGAGCTGCCCCGGAGGTGGGAGGGCGGGAGGGGAGAGCTGCATCCAAGGGGCCGCAGCCTCTGGAAACTTTGGGCTGCGTTGAGGTGGATGTGCACCCCGCCTCGGGGTCTCCAGGCCCGTGAGGGGAGGCCGTCAGCGGGGCTCCTGGCCCAGGCTGCCCGGGGGCTGGCATTTGTCAGGCAGGAGGGGGCCAGGGGCCTCTGGAACCCGGACAGCTTTGCTGGGGTGATGGTTTGCTTTGGCTCCAAGGAGGATGTGTGCCTGCCTGGCTCTGTTCCTCAGCCCCGTTGTTGTTGTTTTTAATGTTTCAGTCACACTTTGGGATTGGAAGGCCTATTATTATTATTATTATTATTATTATTATTAAAAATATATATTTCAGAGAAAAGGAGAGGGGGAGAGAGATAGAACCATCAATGATGAGAGAGAATCACTGACCGGCTGCCTCCTGCACGCCCCCTACTGGGGATCCAGCCGCAGCCGGGGCCTATGCCCTTGACTGGTATCGGACCCGGGACCCTTCAGTCCGCAGGCCTCCGCGCTGTCCACTGAGCCAAACCGGCTTAGGGCGCAGACGGCCTTGTAAATGAGGACCTTAATACCTCACTGACAAATAGCAGCCCTTTCGAGGTAGACGTTACTGATGTGGCCTTATGATGGCGTATAGAGGCCCAGAGAGATGGGGCGACTGACTTCCGGTCGTCGAGGGGCAGGATCAGAGCCTCGGGTTCGTGCCTCCTAGTCGGATAAGTAGAGCAGGTCCAAGGTCTGGGTTTGACTTGTAGCTTTATCACTTGGGTTGAGTGACATCTTCCTGAGCTTTTATGATAGATATTATCTCCATCTGTAAAATGCCTCCCAGACTGGTTGTGAGAAGTATTAAAAGTAAAAGGGCCTGCAGTTTGTAAAAGTGTGCTAATCATCACCATCACTGCTTTATAGATAAGGATGGTGGACCCTTCAACCAAGCTGACCAACTCTCTTTCTCCTTGAAATCCTGTCCCTGTTCATACCCTTTCACGTCCCCACCCGCACCCCAGGCAGCATCTCCCCAGAGATCTTTCCTGCTACCATGGCCGCACTAACTGCATGGTTCCCTCCTCCCAGAGAATGATGTAGAAAACTTCAGTCCCTCTCTTGGCTGCACAAGGGTGGGCTGGATAGAAGTGTTTTGGGAGAGAGGGACTTTTGAAACGGAATGCATCGAGCGTTTACCTCCGATAGCGCCCCAGTTACCTTAGCCTTAGGTCTAATGAGGGTCCCAATAGTTCAGTTTACAACTCAGTGCCACCTGGGGCCTCTCCCAGAGCTTCTGCTCAGAGGTGTACTGGCCAGTGCATCCCAAATGCCGCCTTTTGCAGATAAAACCCTGAAGACTAGTTTGAAATCTTTAGGCTACATGAGATAGACATTTCATGTGCCTCCACTCCTTCATCCCTGGGTAGGGTTTCTGATCATAGTAAAGTGGTTCTAAACCTGTGCATTTTGGATCCTTTGATGGGACTGTGCATGTCCAGAGCTTGAAAACGCATGCTGTTCCTGTTTTCTAAAGCTATAACCTCCCCCCCCCCCCTTTTCCATAGATAGCTGTTCCACAGCCTTATGTTACATTGTAATGACCTGTTTACTTTTCTGTCCCTTCAATCAGACAGACCTTCTAGAAGGCAGGGATCGTGCACGTCTGATTTCTCCTTTCACTCACCAGTTACTGAGTGCTTACTTAGGAGCCAGGCACCATTCCTGGCGCTGGGGTTATAGTGAACAAGACAGGAAAAAATCCTTCCCTTCAGGGAGCTTCCATTCTAGTAGGAGGAAGCAGACGTACATGATAAAGAGGTAAATTCCATAGCACAGTAAAAGATGGTGAGTGGGATAGTGAAAAATAAAGCAGAATGAAAGATTGCGGTGGAAGAGAGGGATTTGCAATTTAAAACGCATGTATTTTTATTGATTTCAGAGACGAAGGGAGAGGGAGAGTAAGATTGAAATGTCAATGATCAGAGAATCATTGATTGGCTGCCTCCTGCACGCCCCCTGCTGGGGATCGAGCCCCCAACCCGGGCATGTGCCCTTGACTGGAATCGAACCCTGGGACCCTTCAGTCTGCAGGCCGACGCTCTATCCACTGAGCCAAACTGTCTAGGGCTGGATTTGCAGTTTTAGAGAGAGTGGTCAGGGAAGGTCTCACTGAGCAGTCATGTTTTCGGAAAGACTTGAAGGAGGTGAGGGAGTAAACCATGGGGCCATCTGAGGGACAGAGTGTTTAGACAGGGAGTATCCAGTCCTCTTTCCTGGTGGCCGCTTGGTCACTGTCTCCTGGGCTCTCTCCTTAGGCCTGTCCCCTTGCTTCCCAGGTGCCATGAGGAAGCCTCGCCAGAAGTCACGGCAGAATGCCGAGGGCCGACGTTCCCCATCCCCCTACAGTCTCAAGTGCTCGCCTACTCGGGAGACCCTGACATATGCCCAGGCCCAACGGATTGTTGAGGTGGACATTGATGGACGCCTGCATCGTATCAGCATCTATGACCCACTCAAGATCATCACGGAGGATGAGCTAACTGCCCAGGATATCACTGAATGTAATAGTAACAAGGAAAACAGCGAGCAGCCTCAATTCCCTGGCAAGTCCAAAAAACCCTCATCCAAGGGCAAGAAGAAGGAGTCCTGTTCCAAGCATGCATCCGGCACATCCTTCCACCTCCCGCAGCCCAGCTTCCGCTTGGTGGACTCAGGCAGTCAGCCGGAAGCACCCCCGTTGCCTGCTGCCTACTACCGCTACATTGAGAAACCGCCTGAAGACCTGGATGCAGAGGTAGAGTATGACATGGATGAGGAGGACCTTGCCTGGCTGGACATGGTGAATGAGAAGCGGCGAATAGATGGGTACAGTTTGGTGTCGGCAGACACCTTTGAGCTGCTGGTAGACCGGCTTGAGAAGGAGTCATACTTGGAGAGTCGTAGCAGTGGGGCCCAGCAGTCACTCATTGACGAAGATGCTTTCTGCTGTGTGTGCCTGGATGACGAATGCCACAATAGCAACGTCATTCTGTTCTGTGACATCTGCAACCTGGCTGTACACCAGGAGTGCTACGGCGTCCCCTACATCCCCGAGGGTCAGTGGCTATGCCGCTGCTGCCTGCAGTCTCCCTCCCGGCCTGTGGATTGTGTCCTCTGCCCCAATAAAGGTGGCGCCTTCAAACAGACCAGCGACGGGCACTGGGCCCACGTGGTGTGTGCTATCTGGATCCCTGAAGTCTGCTTTGCTAACACTGTGTTCCTGGAGCCCATTGAGGGCATTGACAACATCCCACCTGCCCGCTGGAAACTGACCTGCTACATCTGCAAGCAGAAGGGGCTGGGTGCCGCCATCCAGTGCCAGAAGGTGAACTGCTACACAGCCTTTCATGTGACGTGCGCACAGCGGGCCGGGCTCTTCATGAAGATTGAGCCCATGCGCGAAACCAGCCTAAATGGCACCACTTTCACAGTGCGCAAGACTGCCTACTGTGAGGCCCACTCACCCCCAGGTGCTGCCACTGCTAGGAGGAAGGGTGACTCCCCTGGAAGCCTTAGTGAGCCTCGGGATGAGGAAGGGCTGAAGGGAGGCTGTGGGGAGGAGAAAGACAAAGAAGAGGTGGAAGAGGAGGAGGAAGATGAAGGCCAAGGTGGAGTAGGTGGCCCCCTCAAAGGCGTGTCTAAGAAGAACAAGATGACTTTGAAGCAAAAGATCAAGAAGGAACCAGAGGAAGTGGGTCGAGACATGCCCTCCATTGTCCCCTTGGTCACCGTCCCACAGATACCCTCTTACAGGTAAATCTGCCCAGGAGGGTGCCCTAGAGACTAATGGTTTCTTCTTGGGCTGGTGGTGGCCTTTCCCATGCACTGTCGATGAACGTCTGTTCTCTTCTGTGCCCTCAAATTTCTCCTTTGGGCCCTGGGTTTACCTAGTCTGGTTTGTGGTTTTGATTGTGTTCTCAGAACAACGTGTTTCCTTTGGTTCAAGGTGAGACAAACAATTAAGTTGCTTAGAAGCTCAGGTGACAGGATGTCTAAGGCAGTACTTTTCAGTAGGGTCACAAGTGGCACTTTGGACAGGAAAATTCTTTATTAGGACTGTCCCATGCGTTCCTAGGTGTTTATTTTAGCATCTGTGGTCTTTGTAAATACCAGGAGAATCCCCTCCTTCATTGCCTGGTCTTTGTGACAACATCAAACCCACCCAAATGTTTCTAAATACCCCTACAGTGATCCAGTTACTTCCCATTGCAGGGTCAGCATGGTTTTCTGCTGTCCAGAAAGCTTGGCCCTGGGAATGGTAGGGATTTTCGGGGGGGGGGGGGGGGGGGCGGTGGTGGTGGTGTGGGGAGTACATGCTACTCCTCCTCCTGAGAAGCTTTTAGATTTAGGATCACTCGGTTCAGCTGAGTGTAAGCCTGCTGAGTGTACAGGAGACCAGTGTGCCTGTTACACCATCGGAGAAGTCTCTGGAACTGTTGGAGGGGCGGGAGGTTGGCGGAGAACAAGAGACAGGAGATTTTCCAGCAGAGGCTCATCTCTAGAGTGATATTCATAAATAAGTATACAATGTTAGAGCAGGAAGGAATCCTGGTGATTATTCATCTAATGTAGTCCTTGCACCTTCTCCCACACCCCCAGATGAAGAAACCGCGGCCACTGGAGGTAAAGTTGTTCACTCCTTTATTTATTCATTGAGATATTTATTGAGCACTTACTATATGCCAAGTCCTGTTCTAAGGGCTGGAACCAGGTGGAAAGTGGCTGACTCTGGACCACAACTGGGGCTCAACTGTAGGTTCTATACCTGCTGTCTCTCTCACTGGATGAGAAGAATAGGGATAAAGGAATACTAGAGGGTAGAGGGAATGAGTTATACAAGGGAAACAGGCAACTAGACTTGTCATTTGGAAAGAAGACACAAGAGCATGGAAGGTCAGGAGGGAGAGGCTCTTGTTGCAAGCCATGGCTTAAGTTAGAATTCCCTCGACTTGGAAATGTATCTTCTAGTCAGAGAACTGTTCAGGCTACCCTGCTGCCTAGGATGAGTGGGTGAATGCTTAGTCCGCATCTATAGGGTGTTATGCCCTGGCGCTAGACTTTTTGCCATGTCTGCTCTTAAGATGTGTCTTGCAGGCTGGCTAAGGACCAGACAGACCTACATTTGAATCCTGTTTCTGTCACTACCTGTGTGACCTTTGGCAAGCTACTTATTTTTTGTATTTATTTATAAGTAAACCTACTTCATAGGGTTGTGAGAAATAAGATAATACAAGTAAAGCACTTAGCACAGTGCCTGGCACATAGTAAGCTGTCAATAAATGGCTGCTGCTGCTATTTTATTATTATTCTTTTTCCTATCTGCACAAATGCTATTGGGACCCTCCATGGCCAAGAGGTTCTAGAGGGAGGGGGCTGCCTGCATCTGGGCAGGTGTGCTTGGCATGGGCACTGGTGGGGGATCTGTCCTTTGGGGAAAGCCCTAGGCCCTGATTTTGTAAGCTTGGCTTTGGGGCAAGAATGTCTGACTGTGGAAAGACGCAAGGCCCAGGTGAGCTATGTCCAGTCCAAGATGCCCATTCTTCTTAGGGTCTGCCTTCTTGTTTAGCCATGCGTATCTTCCTTTCAGTGGAGTGAGATGAAGAGAAACGCAGTGGAAACACCACAGGAGCGCTGAGGCCTTTTGCTTACCGGGTAGATAACCAGTATGGAGCACTGCATGGAATAGCCAAGGGATCATGGATTCACATCCCACCCCAGCTCCATCATCTTATTAGCTGCGTTAGTGACTTTAACAATTTATTCAGCCTCTGTTCCTAGGCTGCCTTTCCATCTTTTATAACCTGGGAATAATGTTAACCCACCTTTCAGTATGGGCATTAGGATAGAGATTGTAGGCTCTCATTAATTCCCTTCCTACCTCTTTCCTTTCCTGTCACAAACCCCGACAGTAAGGCTAAGGCTGTTTTTAGATTCTCCATCCTCGTATACCTTAGATCCATGTAAATATATATTTTGGTTCAAAATCAGACATTTTGGGGCTGCTGAGGTTTTTAATGAAAAAACCAGAGGTCAGATGACTCCAAGAGGTTGCATTTGGGAGTAGCCTGCTGGTTTTCCTTCCAGCTTGGCCCTGGACTACTCCATGGTCTGGTGAGACCCTCCGCCACAGGAAATAGTGACCACATTGCTCATAGCTTACTCAAGTTCCTATTCTCTTGCTGCCTTTATCAAGAGAAGGCTGGGTCATTGGGGCACAGACCTGTTTCTCAGGAGTCCATAACTGCAGGAAACAGGGTTTCTAGAAGAGGGTTGTTTTAGAGGTTCAGGATTGCAATGCAGGATGTGGAAAGTCAAGTGAATCTGAGCTGCTTCACTTTGCTGTCCTTTTCAAGCCTTTCTCTGAGGTGAGGCATTTGGCCACTTTATTCTGTCTTCCTTTGTAAGGTTCATAAATGAACCAGGGTCTGGAGAGGAGGGTATAATCTGGTCAGCCCACTGACCCTGTCTGTCACTTCCCTTTGCCTCTACTCAAGGTTGAACAAGATCTGTAGTGGTCTCTCCTTTCAGAGGAAAAACCAGTTCATGCAGCGGCTTCACAACTATTGGCTGTTGAAGCGGCAGGCACGGAACGGTGTCCCCCTCATTCGGCGCCTGCATTCCCACCTGCAGTCCCAAAGAAATGCCGAGCAGGTAGGTGACATGGTGATTTGGAGGTGGAGAGTGAAGAAGGAGTGATGGTCGGGGCTCCCCCTGCCCCCAACCCTCTGGAGCCTTTGCCTATATGTGATCACCCCTCTAGGTGGTCTATCCCAGGAACGACCTCCAGCACTATAGAGCTCTTCAGACCAGAAGCATCTCCTTCTGGATGGGAGAAGCTTGACTTGGGAGCAAATTGTAGGGGATAGTGGAGAGCAAGCCCAGCTTTCTGTGTATGTGGAGAAAACCCTTTAATGTGGCAGAAAGGGAGAAGTGGGATGAATGAGAGCCAGGCAACACTCAATTGCATGAATTAGGAAAAGGCACACTTTACTCAAGACACGATTGCCATGTGCCAAAAAAATGTTTCATAGAAAATACACAAATTTACCACCTAAGTTGTAGTGCACAGCCTGCCCAATTGTCATGACCTTTTAGTCACTAGCAACTGGAATTGCTATCTGTTTAATGTTTTCTGTGAGGGTGAAGACTTTTAAAAAAAACATTTTTTATTGATTTCAGAGAGGAAGGGAGGAGAGAGATAGAAACATCAATGGTGAGAGAGAATCATTTATAGGCTGCCTCCTGCACGCCCCCACTGGGGGTTGAGCCTGAAACCTGGGCATGTGCCCTGACCAGGAATCGAACTGTGAACTCCTGGTTCATAGGTGGACGCTCAACCACTGAGCCATGCCAGCTGGGCCTGAGAGACTTTTAACATCTTTAGTTCTCTCTCCCTACTCATTGCTCCATTACTTCCGCCTTTAAGTATTCCCACACATGCTACCCACCGCGTTCTGTCTGATTTCACTTTTGCCTTCTGTCACTGAGTACTGAGGTGTATTTCTATATCTGAGCCCTCCTCAGAATGGTCCATGTGCTCCCCTAAGCCTCCCATGGAACATCAGTGACCTCCTCCCAGCTCAGCAAGTCTTTCCTTAGATTCTCACTTTATTGACTGTTGGGCTACATTTGATACGCCGGTCATCTTGTCTTAGAACTTCTCTGTGACTTCATTTCCCCCCTCCTCCACCCCACAGACTGCACCCTGTGCCCATCCTACTTCTTACTCCTTAATGGTAACATTCCCAGGGGCTCAGTTGCCTGCCTGTCTGATTGGAGAATTTGTACATTCGTAGCTGTAAATAACTGTGAAGTAGTCACTCCAGATTTCTCCTCTTGTCCTCATCCTCGTTTTCTGCCCTCAGTCCCTTAGGGCACAGGAACTGTAGATGTCCATGTAGATGTTTCCTGTAGCTCAGGTATTGGAAGCTGAATTCATTATCTTCCTTCCTCTCAGTAAACGTATTTCCCCATTATTGTCATGATCTCAGACGTTTCCCACCTTTATAGTTACCCTTGACTCTTCTCTCCATAACAAGCCACAGTTAATCCTCCCTAAGCTTTTCGGGGGGATTTATCAGTATATGGCCCTTTGTCTCCATTCTCCAGCTACACTGCTCACCCATATCCCTTTAATTTCAGCAATAGCTTTCTATCTAGGTGGTCACCAGCCTCTCATTCTTTGTTTGCTCTACAACTGGTGATGTCTTAACACCATTTTCCATCCTGTCACTTCCTTTTCCAGAATATGTCCAGGCTCCAGGCTATTTGGCCTGGCATTTGAGGCTTCTTGTCAGCTGGGTTCTGGATCTTTCTTGGCTTTTGTGATTTTCCAGCTTCTCTCCTCTGGCCAGCTCATTTTTCTCCAAGCAAAGAACCACTAAGTATGCCTCCACACTTTGGCTCTATGGTTCCTTCGGTTCCAAAAGAGGCCTTTCTTGCCCAGCCGGCGTGGTCAGTGGTTGAGTGTCAGCCTATGAACCAGGAGGTAACGGTTCAATTCCCAGTCAGGGCACATGTCTGGTTGCAAGCACAATCCCCAGTAGGGGATACGCAGGAGGCAGCTGAGCAATGATTCTCTCTCATTGCTGTTTCTACCTCTCTCCTCTTTCCTCTCTGAAATCAATAAAGATATATATTTAAAAACAAAACAACAAAACAAAAGAGGCCTTCCTTACTGCTTTATTCATCCATATCCACATGTGAAAACCTAGTAAGATTCCTCCCCCAAGAAGCCGTTCCTGACCTAACCCCAACCCACTCAGATCCTCTCTATTTTATACCCTCTCAACATCTTATATTCAGTCTGTCTGATCATTTTTTGTTGTCTTTTTGTTGTGCCCTTGTGCATCAAAGCCTGACACTCTTCCTTCTCCCGATTGCACTGTAACTTCTAGGTCTGCAGTCCTGTATTTGGTGGGGTGGAAGTGTTTTAAAGTCAGTTAGTACAAGCTTATAGTAAGAACACTTTGTTTTCTAGCCCGAAGTTGAAGCTCTAGGGCAGCTGTGGGCAAACTACAGCCGCCCTTTGAAATGAATAAAACTGAAAAAAAAAAGACCGTACCCTTTTATGTAATGATGTTTACTTTGAATTTATATTAGTTCACACAAACACTCCATCCATGCTTTTGTTCCGGCCCTCGGGTCCAGTTTAAGAACCCATTGTGGCCCTGAGTCAAAAAGTTTGCCCACCCCTGCTCTAGGGTGAAATTCTATCCTGAGGTGTCTATTAGTTTCCTCTGAAATTCTTTCCAGTCCCGAGGGGGCACAGGTGCTCTCTGGTGTCCCCAAGGGTAGGGGGAGTGGTCCAGATCTCACCCGGGCAGTAATTGTGCTGCAGTGAAGAAACATTGCTATAGGGTCAGGAGAGCCCCGGAGGAAGGAGAGGGGGTGGAGGGGCTTTCGGGGACTGTGAGTCAAGGAAGGGGTTGGGGCTCTTACTTGCCAAGGCCTCATGAAGCTTGACTAGGGAGAGGACTTTGGGCAGGACGGAGGCCCCTAGCTCCTTCCTTTCCCTTCCCTTCCCTCCTGCAGCGAGAGCAGGACGAGAAAACAAGTGCAGTGAAGGAAGAGCTGAAATACTGGCAGAAGCTGCGGCATGACTTGGAGCGAGCCCGGCTGCTCATCGAGCTGATTCGGAAAAGAGAGAAGCTCAAGCGGGAGCAGGTGAGGAGCTCGGAGCCCCATGGCTCTCGTTCAGGAACTTTTTCCCCCCTGTCAGTGTGTCACCAGGAGACCTGGTGCAAACTTTCTCCCCTGCTTGCCCAGCATTATGGGTTCTCAGGCCTGACTGCTCTGTGGTGCTGCTGATGGCTATCTGGGGATTCAGCTTCTGGTGGCCTCAAGCATAAGCTCAATATCATATGCCTGGGCCAGTCCCTGGAGTTTCTGACTCAGACTCTAGGGATAGCCTGGCCTTGAGTATTTTACAAAGTTTCTCAGGCTGTCCTAGCTGGCTGGTTTGGTTCAGTGGATAGAATGTCGGCCTGCGGACTGAAGGGTCCCGGGTTCAATTCCAGTCAAGGGCACATGCCCGGATTGTGGGCTCAATCTTCAGTAGGGGCGTGCCGGAGGCAGCCGATCAATGGTTCTCTCTCATCATTGATGTTTCTATTTCTCCCTCTCTCTTCCTCTCTGAAATCAATAAAAATATGTTAAAAAAAAAAAAACAACTTAAAAAAAAAACCACAATAAAAAGCTTCTCAGGCCATTCTGATGGCCATCACCTCTGGCCTGGGAACTTCTGAGGGTCCTCACTAGGCCCTTAAACACTTTTGGTCTTAAGTCATTTAAATTTCCCAACATCTATTCAAGGATATTTTAAGTCTTTGAGTATGGGGAAATGCTGAGATAGGTAGTGTGGCATAGGGGTTAGGAATATGAACTATGGCACCATCCCGCCTGGGTTTAAATCTTGGCTCTGCCACTTACTACTTGTGTGACATTAAGTTGCTTAATTTCCTTATACCTTAGTTTCCTCAACTGTGAAATAGAGGTAATCATAGAACCTACCACATAAGGTTGTTGTGAGGATTAGATGACTTGTGTATACAAAGAGCATAGAACGGTGCCTGGCCTATAGCAGAGGGGCTACAGTGCCAGCTTCTGTCATCATCATTATTGACACTCTGCCTCCCTGAAGTACCTACTGCAGTTCTCTACACATGGCATAAAGCAAATACTGTGTTTTTAAAAATATATTTTTATTGATTTCAGAGAGCAAGGGAGGGAGGGAGGGAGAGATAGAAACATCAATGATGAGAGAGAATCATTGATCAGCTGCCTCCCGCATGCCCCGCACTGGGGATTGAGCCCATAACCCAGGCATGTGCCCTGACCGGGAATCAAACTTTGACCTCCTACTTTGTAAGTCCACGAAAGCAAATACTATTTTTTTAAAAGTAATTTTTTTTTTCTTTTTCTAATCCTCACCTGAGGATATTTTTCCATTGATTTTTTTTTTTTTTTTTTTTAGAGAGATGGGGAAAGATAGAGAGAAACATTGATGTGAGAGAAGCACATTGATTGGTTGCCTCCTGCATGTGCCCCTGCCACTTCCCTTTGCCTCTACTTGCCACAACCAAGGTACGTGGCCTTGACTTGAATTGAACCTGGGACCCTTTAGTCCACAGGCTGATGCTCTATCCATTGAGCCAAACTGGCTAAAGCATAAATACTATTAATTCAATGAATGATGAGCTAAAACTGTTCTCTCTGGTTCAGGAATAGTAGCTGTTACTGGAATGTTCCTTTCTCTCTTTCTCTAAACTTCCACTTCTCTGGTAAGCCCCAACGCAAGGCCTGAGTTTACCTCTGAGACCTGGTAGCTCTTGCCATACTTAGCATGGGTGGCATGGAGGACATCTCAGGACCTTCTCCTGGATTCCCACTGTTTGCCATCCCAGGCCTGGATTCCCACCTGAGCTTTTTTTTCCTGCCTCTGGTTCATAGAAATGAAAGAGGAAAGGAAGCAGGCAGGCCTGTTTTGATGCAGCCAGGAGACAGGACTTTTCATAGTATAATCCAGTGATGACGAACCTATGATACGTGTGTCAGAGGTGACACGCGAACTCATTTTTTTGGTTGATTTTTCTTTGTTAAATGGCATTTAAATATATAACATATCAAAAATTTAAGTCTTTGTTTTACTATGGTTGCAAATATCAAAAAGTTTCTATATGTGACATGGCACCAGAGTTAAGTTAGGGTTTTTCAAAATGCTGACACGCCGAGCTCAAAAGGTTCGCCATCACTGGTCTAATCCATGGCTTCCCAACCTTTTCATAGTAGGACACACATGAATATAACATAGTAAAGCATACTACTGTAAATATGCGAAGCTGCTTGCTGCCCGAGGGGATGAGCCTGGAAGCCCAGGTCAGCCCAGCTCAACCCAGACATTCCAGAGGCCAGTGGGATCAATATCTCAGCACACCAGGTGGGAATTCTGGCCCAAGGCACATTTTATATCATCTCTGTGCTCCTTGAACTAAGTCAGACCCTACTCTTTAGCCAGGTGACCATGGGTTAATGATGATTCAGATTCCATATTTATAAAATGGGGATAATAAGTTTCTCCTTCAGGGTTGTTGTGTTGATTAATTGAGGTAATGTGAGTAGAGAGGCAGTGTGGCATAGCCACCAAGAGCACATACTGCAGAACCAGGCTGTCTGGGGTGTAGTCCCAGCTCTGCCCCTTACTGGCTGTGTGACCTGGGGCCAGTCAGTTACTTAGTCCCTCTGTGCCTCCGTTTCCTTTCGTAAAATACCTCATCTATACTTACCTCATGTACTCACTTATATATAATGTTAAAATGTTATTTGGCACTTAGAAAGGACTATAAAAGTAGTCATTATTATTACAGTTGACTCTTGAACAATGTGGGCATTATGGGCTCTGACCCCCAGCGTAGTTTAAAATCTGCATATAACTTGATTTCCCTAAAACCTAACTACTAGTAGCTTACTGTTGACCAGAAGCCTTATTGCTAACAGTTGACTAACACATACTTTGAATGTTATATGTATTACATATTGTATTCTTACACTAAAATAAGCTAGAGGAAAGAAAATGTTAAAATCATAAGGAAGAGAGCATACATTAACAATATTTATTGAAAAAAATCTATGTATAAATGGAGCTGCTCAGTTCAAACCTGTGTTATTCAAGGGTCAACTATATAATTATTACCACTCTTAAGTTTTGGTGTGGTGCTTGATACATAGGAAACATCCACATAGGGGTAGCTCTTGGTATCTTTATTTCTAGGCTGTGGGTTAGGTGGTCACTCCTAATAAAATGGTCAGCTTAATAGCCTGTGAAAATTTGTTATACACAATTGGTGAAAGTCAAGCTATAAAGAAAAAGTTTAGTGCCTCTTCAAGGGGAGGGGTGTCCTGATTTCTCCCCACCTTCCCACAGATCAAGGTCCAGCAGGCTGCCATGGAGCTAGAGCTGATGCCATTCAATGTTTTGCTGAGGACAACACTGGACTTGCTGCAGGAGAAGGATCCCGCACACATCTTTGCTGAACCCGTCAACCTGAGTGAGGCAAGTTCCCCCCACCCCAGTTCCTGAACAGTGATCCCCTCAAGAACTGGGAATGATCTGCGAAGGCCAGGAGCGGGTTGAATGACAGTGTACAAAAACTGGAGGTGTCTGGCAAGGCCAGTAGACTGCCAATGGTAAGGGGTCAGCAGACCAGGGGGGGCCAGGGCCCTGGGGCTCTAAGTGAGCCCAGAATGGTCAAACCAGGGAATGGGGAGGCTGGAGTGCCGGTGAAGGGTACGCCTGTTTGGCTAGTAAATGGTTGTTGTAATTGTACAGGTTTTATATGTTTAGGTTCCAGATTACCTGGAATTCATATCCAAGCCAATGGATTTTTCTACTATGAGGCGGAAGCTGGAGTCCCATCTGTACCACACCTTGGAGGAGTTTGAGGAGGACTTTAACCTTATAGTTTCCAACTGCATGAAGTATAATGCTAAAGACACAATTTTCCACCGAGCAGCTGTCCGCCTGCGGGACCTGGGAGGGGCCATCCTGCGGCACGCCCGGCGGCAGGCAGAGAACATCGGCTATGACCCCGAGAGGGGCACCCACCTGCCCGAGTCACCCAAATTGGAGGACTTTTATCGCTTTTCCTGGGAAGACGGTGAGAAGCCTGGGCGGGTGGGGAGGATGGGCTAGGAGGAGGCACAGGGACAGAGCCCAGAAAGCCAGGGATCAAAGTGGACCTTGGGGCTGTAGGGTAGATTCCAGGAGCAAAGCTGGGGGTAGGCGCAGGCTGGAATATATCTGCTTGTGGCTGGAATAGTTCCGAAGATTAAAGTTTAACTAATTCACTGAGCACTTCCTGAATGGTAGGAAAGGGGAATCAGGTACTAGCTGTCTGTCTGAAAAGCTAAGACCTCACTGGGGTCTTCCTCTCCCAGACCCTCTGTGTGGCGCTGGGGCATGGGGTAGTGAAGGCAGGCGGCTGTGTGTGTGGCTCATTCAGAGAGTGCAGGCGGAGGGTACAGAGAGTGCAGAGAACAGAATTGCCTTGGAGCCCGCGCTCTGCTGGCCCGTTTTCTGCTTTTCAATGGCAGCAGCCAAACAGTCACTCAGGCCTGGGGATTGCCAAGCTGCCTCGTGCCTGCTCCGTAGAACCCATAATCGTGACTGTGGAATGTTTCCTGCACATGTTTCCCAGATTCTGACCTTGTCCTTGTGGCTGCCCTATGGACAGCTGTGGTGCCAGGGCCAAGGCCCCACAGTGATGTTGCTGGAAGTCACAGGCTCAGGCATTCCAGGAGAGTATTTTGCATCCAAAGGATTCAGCCCCTTCCCCTTCCCCTTCCCCTTACCCTGGGCTAGGCAGGTCCTTCAGCCCCTTCTCTCCTCCCTTCTCCCTGGCAGTGGACAACATCCTCATCCCAGAGAACCGGGCTCATCTGTCCACGGAGGTGCAGCTGAAGGAGCTGCTGGAGAAACTGGACCTGGTGAGTGCCATGCGGTCCAGTGGGGCCCGGACCCGCCGCGTCCGCATGCTGCGCCGGGAGATCAATGCTCTTCGGCAGAAGCTGGCACAGCCACCGCCACCACAGCCACCCTCACTGAACAAGGCTGTGTCCCATGAGGAGCTTCTAGCAGGGCCCCGGGGAGATGTGGCTGTGCTGGAGCAGGCCCTGCAGGAGGAGCCAGAAGACGATGGGGACAGAGGTGAGAGACGGTCACGGACAGGCAGGATGCTGAGGGCAGGGTAAGGGAGCAAGGGTTCAGCTGAAGTCCTGAGTAGAAGCATCCTTCCTTGAGTTTAGGTCTGATCTTTGTGGGCACGCAGAAGCCCTTGAAGGGGTCACACTTCCGCATATGCCCAGGGTTGATATTCAAAATATTTAACAATCAGTAGAGACCAAAGTTTATCAGTCAGAGTAGGTGTTGGCTGTTGTATTGGAATGAACTCCTGGTGGCCACTGATGTGGATATTTAGTTCCTGGATTGTGGGCCGGTTCAGGGAGTTTCAGAGGCTGGGGCTCAGCACCTGTTATTAACCAGTGAAGAAATATTTTAGTATTTTGCACCTGATATGGTCATATTGCACATACCAGTTAAATATCAGTTCACCTTATACCATCATGTAGTGAGGCTCTTAGAGCAGCTTAGGTTGTGGTGAGGCGGGGGATTATAGAAAAGAAAGACCCTAAAGATAGTCTGGGCTCTCAAGCTGCCTCATGGCTCTGACCTTAGCTGGCCAAGTCTATAGGCCCATCCCAAAGCAGAAAGGCCAGATTGCAAAGACAGCTGGGAAGTGATTCTCAGAGACTCCAGGGCTTGAAACCTGAACTGCTTCCCATTCTCCCACGTCACTGGGGACAGAATTGTCCCCCTCCTACCTATCCTTGGATCTGAGCCTATGGCTTGGGAGGGCCTGTCATCAGTTCAAAATGTTGAGAATTATTTCCAGAGGGAAGGGGGCTAAATTACAGGGAATGGCCCATTTTAGACTGGCAAAGCCAGGGGACATGGCTGAGAGGTCATATTTGGCTTTAGAGGGCTTTGTGCTCGTTGTGATTCTTCCTCACTCCCCATGTGGCGTGGCAGCCAGCATGTGTCCCCATGGCAGTATCCCCATCCCGGGTGTGGCAGCATAGGGTCATGCCCAGTGGCCCAGCTTGCAGCAGCTCCTAGAGCAGGGGTGGGAAACGTCCGGCCCATGGGCCATATAAGGCCCGTGAAGTCATTGGTCTTGCCAAGGCATTAGGGGTAAGTTAATTACAGTTTGACCAAATATAGCAGGCTAATGCTGTTATAAATATCCTGACGACCCTTGGCAGAAAAAAAGGTTCCCCACCCCTGAAGGATTTCAGACAAAATTCCAGGGTTCACCTCCCAGATATTCAGATTAGGGCAGTCTCAGCTGTGGTTTGGAAGTCTCAGTTTTTAGAAGTTTCGGCCCTGGCCAGATAGCTCAGTTAGTTAGAGTGCAGTCGGGTACGCCAAGATAGTGGGTTTGACCCCTGGTCAAGGCACATATAAGAATCAACCAATGAATGCATAAATAAGTGGAACAACAAATCAATCTCTCTCTCTCTCTCTCTCTCTCTTTTTCTTTCTCTCTCCCTTCTTCCCTCCTTCTCCCTTTCTCTCTAAAAATCAATATAAAAATTCTTAAAAAATAAAAGTTTCAAGATGGTAGGTGAACAGACGTGTTTGGGAATCCCCGATTTAACTTACTTGGCCTCATTTTCCCCATATCTATAAACTTATTCTTTCTGCTTGTCCTGTTTCCTTCATTTGGGTGATAGGAACCAAAATACTGGATAGCGAAAGATGGGAAAACATTTGAGTCTAATGAACTGTAGACTCCTAATTTGTGCAGCTGAGACTCACCTAATTATTGATTGAGTAGGCAGCCTTTGGCTTTCTCGGGTGTGGAGCAGTGGTGTGTACCCGCACCTCATCAGACTCCCCTGGTAAGCTTAAAAAAGAAGGCCTCCTTTTTGGAGGTTTGGTTTCAGTGGGTCTGGAATGGGACCTTGGCATTGAAATTTTTAAGAAACTTCCTAGGTGATCCTAATTCATGGCCAGGGTTGAGGACTACTCGTGTTAAGAAGACTTAGCCCTACCTTCTCTTCACCTCAGACTGAGACCCGGGGTGCTTCTCAAGCCTGGAGCAGCTAGTGCTCTTGGGTTCTTGGTTATCAGTGTCATTAGCTGGCTCGTAGGGGCAGACTTTGTCTAAAATGTTCAAGCAGGTTCTCCTTTTCTCTAACAGATGACTCCAAACTGCCTCCCCCACCAACCCTGGAGCCCACTGGGCCTGCACCTTCCTTGTCTGAGCAAGAATCCCCTCCAGATCCCCCCACTCTAAAACCCATCAGTGACAACAAACCTCCAAGCCGATTCCTAAAACCCAGAAAGGGGGAAGAAGATGAGCTTTTGCGAAAATCGCCTCTGCAGCTAGGGAGCGAGCCCTTGCAACACCTGCTCAGTGACGGTGACATCAACGGACTGTCCCTCATGGCCGCCGAGGACCCTGACGGTGCCCCGCTCGGCGGTGTGGGCCGCCGCACTTCGGTCCTCTTTAAGAAGGCCAGGAACGGGGCGAAGCTGCAGAGGAGCCCCGATGGCGCCCTGCAGAACGGCGAGGACCATGGCGCAGCCGGCTCTCCTGCCTCTCCCGGCAGCATCGAGGATGAGCAGCACTCCCGGAAGCGGCCAAGGAGCAGGAGCTGTAGTGACAGTGACGGGGAGAGGTCCTCCCAGCAGGAGGAGGAAACAGGTGACCTTCCTGTGACTGCTCTCCCTACTCCTCTGCTTTGCCTTGCCAGCCAGCACCTCCCCCCGTCGGCCACCTCCCTGATAGCTCCTGTGGATGCCAGTGGAAGCATTGAGGGCTCCCGGTTCACAGTTGGGCCTGGCACATGATGAGTAGAGGCCTGGGGAAATAGGCTTTGAGCAAGTATTTTGAGAGGGCTACCTTGTGTCTGGGGCTCTCTTTGGCCCTGATGGGGATGCAAAGCTGCACATGGTAAAATAGGTCCTGTCTTCATTTGAGTTCATTCATTCATCAGGGATTTATATCAGGCATTCTTCTAGGTACTGGTGCAAAAGTTCCTCCCTTGGAGGGAAGATACATTAGAAGCAAGTGAGTGGGTTGTATCTCATAGTAGAAGTTATGGAGGAAAAACTAACAGGGAAGGGGCATAAGGGATGCTGGGTGGTATTAGAGAGTGGCCAGGAGAGGCCTTCCGAGGAGGTGACATTTGACTAAAGATCTGAAGGAGTTGAAGGTGTAAGCTATTTGGGAATCTGGGAGAAGAACGTTCCAAAAAGACAGAGATAGACTAGCAGGTGCACAGGCCCTGGGTGGGAACGTGCCTGCACGCCTGAGGAACAGCGGGGGAACCAATGTGGCTGTAGGCGAGTGAGCCAGGGGTGGTAGAGATGAGTCTCAGAAGTGGGTAATAGGGGCTCAGTCACTAAATAATCCTTACTCATGTCCAGCACCAGCTGGCCTCGGGGAGGGGCAGGTAATTAGTCAGGCTAGTTCCAGCTCCAGAAGGGTTCACAGGCTAGTGAGGAGGCTGGATGGCCCGCTGGGGTGCAGAGGTGCCGCAGTGCTGGACAGTATGTCAGGTGACAGCACTGCTGGAGGTGTCCAGGGACCATGAGCTGGAGGAGTACGGAAGGTTTCATGAAGAGTTGATGCCTGAGTTGTCCCTAAGGGCTAAGGGCAGAATGGAAAGGAGTAGATGGGACAAAGGGGTCAGGCCCAGGTGTGTGTGGAAGCAAGGACAGTCTCTGAGAGGGACAGTTTGGAGAGGGGCTTTCGGAGAGCCAGGAGCCAAGGCTGGATGGTGAGGTGGGCAGGAATGGGCAAGGCCCACATTGGCAGACAGAGTAGTTGAGTCTCAGTGGGATATGGAAGGCCAGCTTGCTTCGTGGGGAGAGGCTGCTCTTGGTTGTTGCTCCTCATGTCTCTCTCATGTCCTTTTATGTGGTGGCTTTGGGCTGTATGGCCAGCACATGTTTTTTCTGCTTTTCTCTCTTCCTTCCTATCACTTTGTTACCAGTAATACAATACCTTCCCTTCCCATCTGGCCCAAGCTTCGCTGTATTAGGGGAGTAAGTTGGTATAGTCAAGAGCTTGAGGCCTGCAGTTAGGCAGACCTGAGTTCAAATTCCGTCTTCTTACCAGCTCTGCATCAAAGTACTTAGCTGGGGCAAATTGAACAGGCTGTTTCCTTATTTCTAATTTGGGGCTAGTGACACCTGCTTTGCAGGGCTCTAAGGATGGGAAATAGTCTGCATAAGGCACTTGGCATGTAGCAGGAGATGGTAGCAGTCATCGCTGTCATCCTCTCAGCCACGGCAGGCACAGCCAAGCAGCACTGAGAACACTGCGTTAAAAATGACAAGTCCTGCTACTGGGGAGGTGGACATCAGGCTCACCCAAGCCCAGAGGGCCCACTGCTTGGGGATACCGCTAGCCTGTTGCTCCTCTAGTCCAGCTGCCCTATGCTCGGGAATGCTTCTGCACACCCTTCTTTGACCCTCATGAAAACAGATGAGGCACCTAAGGCACAGCTGGCTTAGTGACTTAAATTGAGGTCACAGTGTTAGAGGCAGAGGTAGGTCAGAGTCCAGCTATCTTGGCGCACACCTGCTCTCACAGGTGTGATGTGCCTTACAGTTTACTGGCCAAGGTGGCATAGAGCATTGACTTATCCCTCTGACGTGCAGCTCTCTGGATTGTGGTTAAAAGTTGGGGAGACAGAGGAGAGTTGAAGCCTCCACAGCCAATGAGAGTCACGTCCCTGAGATGAGCAGGTAGTCTTCATCGCCTCCAAAGGGCTGCCTGCTGTAAACAGACCTCCTCTCATTCATACTTAATAGCATCCTCCGTGAGTGAGAACATATCTTCCCAGAAGGGAGGCCAAGGCTTAAAGAGGAAAGGGGGCCTGTACCTAAGAGCCCAGTTAGAACCCAGGGAATGCTGCCTCCCTGTCCCAGGAAGGGCTGGTCTGCTTTCGTTCTGCGGAAAAGGCCCCCATCCTCAAGTCTGACAGGCCCTGCTAGATATCTCTAGGCGCGGTTACATAGCCCTTATCCTGCCCCAACCTCCCTGACGCCATCCCTAAAGAATGAAGCAGCTGTTGCCAGCTGTGTCATGGATAGGGTGTGTGAGTGTTTATCTGAAGAGGCCAGGCGGGTGGGCTCCCCAAGAGGCAGAGGAGACTCCCTGATAATCAAGGCTTGAAATGGAAAGCAGATCCAGGGACTTGTAAGCCAGCCGGAGTGGGGAAGTCTTGGTATTTCCCTTTGTAGCCAGATGACAATAATGAGTGAGCTGTGTTTTCCTTACAGTAAAACCAGAGGAAGGGAAAGAACACAGTGTCTGCTCATTGCCCCCGCCAACATTTCCCCCAAATCTATATCAGATTCTACCACCCAAGACCATTTTCCACAGGGATGGGCACAGCCATTCTCCACCCCTCCTCGCTGAGCCCTCCTGTGGTGGCCATGCTGCAGTGAAAGGTGGGGGTGGGGGCGGGGGCGGGGGCGGGGTGGGTGGGGTGCCGCACACAGGCTCACTCTGTGTGTCCTTGGCAGGTGTAACCAACGGCTTCGGAAAACACACGGAAAGCGGGTCTGACTCGGAATGTAGTTTGGGTCTCAGTGGCGGACTGGCATTTGAAGCTTGCAGGTAAGAACACTTGTCCCCAAAGCTTCACCACCTCTCCCTTTACTCTCCGTCTGGCTACAGCTTGAACCTTTCTGCTTATCTCAGATGTTTTCTTCCCCAGCCCTGCTATTTCCTGAGGCCTCTGGTCTGTAACTGGGAGCTCCTAGGAAACAGCATGACCCTTGACCCTCAGGCCTGATCTGACTAGGAGGGGCGGGGTGATGCTGATGCTTTAAGGCAGCGGTTCTCAACCTGTGGGTCGCAATCCTTTTGGCGGTTGAACGACCCTTTCACAGGGGTCGCCTAAGACCATCCTGCATGTCAGATATTTACATTACGATTCATAACAGTAGCAACATTACAGTTATGAAGTAGCAACGAAAATAATTTTATGGTTGGGTCACAGCATGAGGAACTGTATTTAAAGGACCAGAAGGTTGAGAACCACTGCTTTAAGGGTTTGTGGAGCTGAATTTGGCTCTAGAAAGCAGGCCAGCCATATCTCTATTGCCCAGAGAAGTTAATATTTGAGCCAATCCTCCACCTGTCCCCCGACCCACTCAGATAAACCAGCTCATTACAGACATGGTTTCACCCTGTGCCTTTTGGGTCGTCATAGCTATGGCCCCTTTAGAGGTGTGGTGTGGGGATAAGAATGAGCTGATAGGAGATTTGAAATTGCCTTTTATTAGCCAAAGGTCCCTGCTCTTTGTTGAGCTGGGGGGTGAGTTTCTTTTCCCATTCTTTTACCTGAAGGGAGGATTTCTGATACCAGAGCCTTAATGTTTTTCCACATGCAAGAGTTCCTTGAACCCCCGCTCTGTCTTGAGAGCTGTACAAGGAGCCAAGGAGTGTGCGACTCTTGGAAATGGGCGACCCTCAGTGCCACAAAGGCTGACCTCATGGTCCCTCCATGTGGCTGCTGAGTGGATTCTGCGTTCAGAGCAGGGGAGATGGTCCTGGGAATGAGCACCAGAAGGCTGTGTGTCTGTGCTTGAAGCACCGCCAAGGCCGGTTGGGTGTGCGTTCTGTTAGGTGCTTGTTCTCACCTGGCTCCTGGGCTCCTGGTGGGCCCATGGGAAGCCCCCTCCCCCTTGGGCCTGGACTGGTTCCCGCTGCTGCAGGCCCGGCTTTCAGTGGCTCCTTTGAGGTGTCCCTCCCCACCAAACCTCAGAGCTGCCCTTTCTTACTCCTTCCCGTGTTGCCCTCTAGAGATATGGGGCGGGGGGTGGGGGAGGGGCGGGGGGGTTGGGGAGATGGGAAAGAACACCGTTATCAGAGAAGAGGCAATGATTTCAGGCTTTTATAAGATGCTTCTAGTCTGGGCCTGGGGTGGGGTTCCTGACTCCCTTCAAAGACATAGCGCCTGGAAACCCAGTTCACTGGGGGTGGGGTAAGAGTGTCCCTTCCGACACCTTGACTAAAGGTCGAAGGTGTGTTGGGCTCTTCCTTCTGTGAAGGGCACTCTTCCCAGCTCTGGACAAGAAGCAAGCTGGCCAGGCTGCAGTGTGCTTGCTTGAGCAGACCTCCAGTCCAGTGCTGCTGGTCTCTCTGGGGCCCTACTCAACATGGAAAATATGCCGTTGGGAGGCATTTCCTCTTTAACTCAGTGGCATTTCAAGGTTTAACACGAGATTCAGGGGCTCTGGCTGCCAGGGTTTTTCTTAAATTTTTTTTTCTATGCTATGGTGATAAGTACATAAAGGACAATCATTAACTCGATAATCATATAATCCCAGAATTAGAAAGAACTTCTGGTCACTAATCCCACCCCACCCGCCATGTGCCCCTTGGTTTATCTGTCCTAATGATTTTCTGAGCAGGTTAGGGCTGCACCATCTATCTCTCTATCGGTCAGTATTTCAGTTATTAACTGAGCACCTACTATGAGCCAGGAACTACACTAGGGACTGATAAGGTGTCTGCTCTCATGGAGCTTATCTTCTGAAGGGCAGAGTTGAATGCTAAACCAGGAGACAGAGTAATTAGAGGTTGGGTTGCCTGCTTAGGCCTGGGTAACGTGAGAGAGAGGCTGAAATGCAGGTGATGATCAAGTCACTTGTGCTTTTTTCTTTTCCTTTTTTAAAATTTATTTATTGATTTGAGAGAGGTAGCAGGGGGAGAGAAGGGAAAGGGCTGGGGCAGAGAGAGAGAGAGAGAGAGAGAGAGAGAGAGGGAGAAACTTTGATTTGTTCTGCTTATTTATGCACTCATTGGTTGCTTCTTGTATGTGTCCTGACTGGGGATCGAACCTACAACCTTGGTGTATCAGACGAAGCTCTAAGCAACTAAGCTACCCAACGAGGGCACACTTGTGCTTTTTCCTATGAAACAGGAAAATACCTAGTTTTGGTGTCGTATCCATTTTCTTGAGCTTATCCTTCTCAGCGCTCATCATTTAATAGTACATTAGTAGTTTATAATATTTAAAATGAGAGATTAAAATTTACTGTCCTTCATATAATATTATAGAACTGCCACTTACTGAGTGTTCGGTATGTGCTGTATGTGCACTTCCTGGGTGCCTCCTCTGTATTAATCCATTAAGTCCTCACAGCAACACATGGGGACACAAGCATCAAAGAGGTTGAGTAACTTGCTCAAGGTCACAGAACTATTGAGTACAGAGCTGGGTTCTGAACCCAGGAAGTCTGGCTCCCCAGTTTAATCTCTTAACCACGTTGTTGGGCCCTCTTCTGTTGTATTTGAAGATGTCTTCTCAGATCCATGATGTGAACTGGGAGAGGCTTTCCTAATGAAACTACTAGTACCTTACATTTTATAAGGCCTCAGAGTCTCTGGGCTCAGTGACAGATTTTTGTAGGGTGAGTGGGAACTGAAGCCTAAATGTGAATTGGGTGTTCTTTGTGTTTTTCCAAACAAGCCTTCATTTTGACTAGCAGGAAAAAAGCTCCCAACCTACTACTCACTGAAGGATTATGATTCAGTGAGGTCTGGTTGTGCAGGTGTCCTGTATTAGACATGATAGAGACAGTTACGATTCGATAACCAGGAGCACCTGCTCGCAGCCAGGCCTAACCCTGGCCGCCTCTTGTCCCACCAGAGGTCTCTCAGCATTTCTGTCCTTCTGCAAATGGTTGGCCTGTCTTTTAAGCATTTTTTTAGTTGAAAAAATTATACAGTGGTAATATTTTTTAAAGTTTGGATGGAAAGAAAGCCCTAGTCAACATTATTTTTACCAGAGACTCCCAACTATGGTTGTGCATTAGAATTGCATTGGGAGATACTTAAAAATACTGATGCCTCTGTGGGTTCAAGTTATACCATTACTCTGGTATTACTGTTCTCATTTTTGCTTATTACCTTTAGTCTTTGTCTAATTTTTTTTATCTCCTTACAGTAGCCATGTTAAAAAAATTCATCTTTGTCTAAGAAAAATTCACATACATAAAGTGACAGTGAGAAGTGGATTTTTTCCCAATTTAAAATTGTCTTTTCTAATTAAAGATGTAGGACATGTCCTTTATAAAAAATTTGGGAAAGAGGCAGATTTTTATACCTCTAAAAAGTAAATTGATTTCTAAAGAACAAGCAATATGAGCCACAGAGCAAAGAATTCTGGGCAGATGTGAGGTGGGCCTTCCTCAAGTTGCCTGGGATGAGCTTTGCTCTGGATGAAGTCCAAGGCCCCAAACAGGGAAGCGGCGAGTGGGCATGTCTTGCCAGGTTCAGTCCTTTCACATGGATGAAATGGTTCCTCAAAGCCTCACGGGAACTTTCTGAAATGTATCATGGCTTAGTGTGAGTTTTCAGGGGAAGGTGAGAAACCATTCTCCTTGAAGGATTTACGCAGCTCCACTCCTGTCAGCCATTTGAGAGTAGGAGTGGGGATGCTAGTCATCGAAATTGCTCGTTTCTTCCCCCTTCCTTCCCTGCTCTGTATGCAGTGGTCTGGTGCCCCCCAAACGCAGCCGTGGGAAGCCAGCCTTGTCTCGAGTGCCCTTCCTGGAAAGTGTGAACGGAGACTCTGACTACAGTGGCTCAGGTGAGGAGCAATATACAGGTGGATTTGGGGGGTTGGGGACGGGCCTTCCAGAGAACCAGCTCTGTGGTCTGGCTAGACTGTGAGCGCTTCGAAACCCTCAGGCACTGGGCAGGGTCTTCCTTCCCAGGTCATTCATAATCATTTTTATTTCCGCCCCAATTCCTCTTACATTTGAATTGGTAATATATGCCTGTGGTAACAGAAATCATCAGAAAGGTATAAAGGGTGTGAAATGAAAAACCAGTGCCCCCCTCCCTAGGACAACCACTGTTGGCAGTTTCTTTTGTCTTTCCAGCTGTAACCCTTGCACACACAAGCCAGGACGCCCGGGTACATGTAGGAGAGTGACGAGAGAAGCCTACTCTACATGTGCCCCCCTAAACCAGGGCTGGGGACTGCCGGGCCCGCAGGCCGTGTAAGGCCCGCAAATCATTTCAGCTGGGCCTGACAAGGCATTAGGAGTGAGTTAATTAAATGTTTGACCAAATATAGCAGGCTCATTTGTAAGTTGATAATTTTTTATGGCCTGTGAATGATGTCTTAACTATCCAAGTTGCCCTTGGCAGAAAAAAGTTTCCCTACCCCTGCTCTAAACCATGCTTTTTTGTTTTCAGTTAATAATATATCCTTAGAGACCCTTCTGTGGGTTTTATCATCTGCCTAATGTCCCATTATAGAGGAGTGCATCATTTACCTAACCAGCTTTCTACAGATGCACATTTCGATTGTCTTCACTGATGTGCTATAATCAGTGTTTCAGTGAGCAACCTTGTGCATAGATCATTTTGTATCCGTGGGGGGTGTATCTATAGAAGTGGAGTGGCGGTATTGAAGGAAGTGTGCATTTGTCATCTCGGCAAATACTGCCTGTCTTCCCTCCCTGGAATCATCTGTGATAGCCTGTATCCCTGAGTCACACATGTGACCTGTCATTTCACGTGATCCAGTGCTTCCAGCCTTCTCCTCATGACACACACTGCAGCTGGTCCAAACGCGTGGGTCTTTTCTCCTTAGACAGAGAGGATAAAGGGCAGGGCGGGCCAAAGGAGAGGCCTGGGTGCTGCTCAGGACGAGCAGATGCAGAACGGGCAATTCTCTGAGCACCTGTCCGCCCGCCTGTGGCAGGTGTGCCCTCTCTGGATGCCTGTCTGTAAAGCTTTCATCAGGCTGCGGGGCTTTTCTTCTCTTTCCTTTTCCCAACCGCGTTAGCTTCCCTTGGCTTCCCTGTTTTTCTTGTATGTGTTGATGAATGCAAGCCTGCGTGTTTCATTCCTGTCCGACTGTCAGCACCCAGAGGCAAGGCTCACGTCTAGATACAGAATTGGGAGAGGATTGTGCTTCTGCTGGTGACATTTTGATATTTTATTCTTATTTTTAAAACCACATACTTCTTAAAATGCAACTGAAGGAAATTGACCTCCCACTGTATCATCACCTTAGCATAGTTGTCTTCATTTCTGTGTTGCCTTCTACTCATTTCAGACATGTTTTTAACAAAACGCTAACCTAAAACACAAGCTCTTCTGTATTCTCCCTTTTTCAGTGTTTTCCTCATATCACCATAATCTTTATGTGTCTTCATCATTAGAACAATGTATTTTTCAATCAGTTCATTATAATTAACCCTTCAGCCCTAGCTGGTTTGGCTCAGTGGATAGAACTTCGGCCTGAGGACTGAAGGAATCCTGGGTTCAGTTCCGGTCAAGGACATGTACCTTGGTTGCAGACTCCCAGCCTTGGTTGAGGTGTGTGCGGGAGGCAACCAATTGATGTGTCTCTGTCACATCAATGTTTCTCTCTTTCTCTCTCTCTCTCTCTCTCTCTCTCTCTCTCTCTCTCCCTCTCCCTCTCCCTCTCCCTCTCCCTCTTCCTCTTCCTCTCTCCCCCTCTCTCTCCCACTTTCTTCTACTCTCTCTAAAAATCAATAGAAAAATGTCCTTGCATGAGAATAAAAAAAAAAGATTAAAAAAAATTTAGCCCTTCAATTGTTAGACACTTGATTATTTCCAACTTTATATATAGTAAACCGATACTTTTGTTCAAAATCTTTTTATTTGGTTTTAAAGTTATCTTCTTCGACTAAGTTTCCAGGGAAGGAATTTACTGGAGCAGATGGTTCATACATTTTTTGATGGCTCTTGAGACTTACACCAATTACATTCTGGAAGGTTTGGCTGGTCTGCAGTTCCCTCAGCCTGCCTCTGCGGAATTGGGTGTTATTTTGTTGTTGTTGTTGCTGTTTTATTGACTCAATAGGTAGAAACAATACCTCATTATTAGTAGTACATTTTAAAATCATAAGTGGGGGTGGTAATGTTTCCTTAGAAACATAATTTCCACTCTGAGATTTGGGCCTTTTCCCTTGGTTTCCCTGATTATAGTTATGCAGAGGGGATGGAAGCTCCTCTGTGTGTTCAGATGCTTTTGCAAAGCACCCACCCATGGGTGCTAGTGCACTGGGTGCAGAACAGAGGAAACTGAAGAGACGTGCCTGCCCCAGGGGGACACCCAGTGTGAGGTTTGATAAAAGAGGCGGGGGAAGGCCCTGCAGACCTGGTCGGCCCTGCTGAGTGCTGTGGTCAGGTGACCTGTGGCCAGGTGACCTGTGGCCAGGTGCGGCCGTGTCAGAAAAGCACTCACTTAGCAAGTGGTTTTACTGGGAAGCCTGTCCCGGGCGTCCTTTTCCATGAAGCCTCCATCACGAGGACTCCACTTGGAGGTCCAGGGAGCAGTCTGTGGCTCTGCCCAAGCTGCGTGATGGTTCTTCTCCCCGGGGCCCTGGTAATGAAGCAGTTACATTTTTCCAAGGAGCGCTGTCCAGAGATCAGCAAAGTTTATAACCTGTTGCCTGTTTTTGTAGGGCCCATGAGCTAAGAATGATTTTTATGTTTTCAGGTGATTGAAAAAACACACCAAAAAAATGATATTTTGTAATATGTGAAAATTACAAGAAATTCAAATGTCAGTTCCAAAAATAAAGTTTTATTGGGCTACAGCCACACTCATCTATTTACAGATTCTCTATGGCTGCTTTCTTGCTGCAAAACAGAGTTGAATAGTTACAGCAGAGACCATGCGGTCCACAAACCTAAAGTATTTACTCTTGGCCCTTTATCGACCAACTTTGCCAACCCCTAATCTGGTCAAAGAGCTTCCGAGGAAGGGGCAGGGAAGGGGAAGGGTGGAGGGGCTGTTTCTGACTCATTCCTAGGCTGCCCCAGTCAAATGGAGACCACAGGCAGGCCTCCTGGGCAAAATTCCAAGTCCCCTTTGGGCACTGTCTCCTCCCCTCCCCCACCCCCAGGCAGAAGCCTCCTGATGCCCTTTGAAGACCGTGGAGACCTGGAACCCCTGGAGCTGGTGTGGGCCAAGTGCCGAGGCTATCCCTCCTACCCCGCCTTGGTGAGTCTGCCCCAGATGCCACCCTCCTCCCTCCCCTGGGCGATTCTGGCCCCTGCCTTGCCCCAGGGCTTATCTGATTGGATCAAGCCATCCGAGTGTGGTGGGAGTCAGGGCGCCTTCCAGCTTTGGGTAGGTCAAACCAGCAAGGCTCCCAGCTTGGGAAAACAGACTAGAGCTCTTAGGAATTTATTTGCTAATGCATAAAACTAATATGTGCTCATTGTAGAGAATCTTAAAAGCTGCTAATCATACTTAGATGTTTTATTAAACATTTGTCATGCTAATTCTTGAAATACTGAGGAAGGGATGGTTATTTTCATTTTTAGGGGGAAAAACTGAGGATCCATTTGTTACTCATGTCATCTAGCTATTAAGTGGCAGGGTTGCAATTTGAGGTAGAGCTTAAAATGTGTGATGCCTGTGTTCTGAGCCACTGAGTTCAAAATCACCTATAGTCCCGTCTGTTCAGAGATGACCTTGGTGTATATCCACTTAGTCTTTTTTTGTTGTTCAACGCATAGGTATGTGCATATGTAAGACCATGGTCTATTTAACCTCCCTTTCACTTAACAGCCCACCATGCACTTGCATGTCTCATGCCTTCAAACACTCTCCATCAATATCGCATTAATGACTGCATTGTCTTCAGTCCTGCACATGTACTTACCTTATTTTAACCATTCCCTCATTGCTCATTTAAGTTGTTTTGGATTGTTCACTCTGATAAATAGCCAGCAAGAAATACTGTAGTTTTGCCTTTGTGCACATCCCTGATTATTCTTTACGGGGAATTCTTAGGGGTGCCTTCTTGAGGCAAAGTCGATACAAATTCTGATACAAGTTGCCAGGTTGCCCTTTAGAAAGTTCCAGTTTATACTCCCACCAGCAGTAGCTAAAAATTCTATTTTTTATGATGTTGATTGCTATTCTTAGAGCTCTTTATGTATTGGGGAGGTCATGTCCATCTGGCCCTGGAAGATGCTGCTTCTAACCATTGGGGCTTGTCAGAATCGTCCAGGGGAATTTTTTAAACAATGCAGATACTGATGGTCCATCTCAGAACTACCACAGTAGACTCTCTGAGGCCAGACTGACAGGACTATTTCTTAAAAGCTTCCCAGATGATCGGTAGCCAAGTTTGAGAACCACCACCAACCTCGTGTGTGCACACAGAGCTCACTCGTATGTGTGGCTCTTTCCAGCAGCCTCTTAAAGGGGGGTAAGATCCTTACTGGACAGGCAAGGAAACCACAGCTCCCAGGCTATACACCTTGCGGGAGCCCTCCTGGACCCCAGGTGGCCAGCCTCACTGCCTTAGCAGTGGCAGGCGTTGGAATCCATGCTGTCTTCTGGCCTCTGAGGAGGCTGGGCCCAGGGCTGGCCTCCCAATGCTGTGCCCTGCTGCTCCTGAGCCTCCCAGCTTAGTCCCTGGGGAAGTGATCAAGGCTGTGCAGGTTTTGTGTTTTTTAATGTCACTGCAAAAAAAGCCACTAAAACTAATCTTTTTTTCCTAATTACCTTCTTAATGATACATTTTCTTTTGTGATTAAAGAAATTCAACCATCGCTTGAATCCAATCACCTGAACTCAACCTGTGTTATTTTGGTTTATACTCTCCTGTGCTTACTTAAATGTGTACAGTTGACCTTCGAATAACATGGGTTTGAACTGTGTGGGTCCACTCACTCTTGTATTTTTTTTCAATAAACACACAGCTGGCCCTCTGTAGACCCAGGGTTCCCATCTGCAGATGCAGAGGGCTGACTGTATAAGGGACTTGACCAGCCTCGGATTTCGGTAACCACAGGGGTCCTGGAATCAACCCCCATGGATACCAACAGACAAATGTAGTTAAGTTTTGGGGGAATCAAAAGCTATACTCAGGTTTTCAACTGCACACGAGGTCAGCGCCTCTAACAGCTGTGTTCAAGGGTCAGCTGTACTTGCATCCATAGTGGGTATACAGTTTTTAAATTAAGGATTTTTTAATGGGTTTTGCTTTTCTATAAAGTAATGTATCTAATTATAGTAGTTTTGGAAAAATAGAGAAAAGCCACATAAATCCCCACCATTCTAACAAGCCAACTGTAAGCATTTTGTGTTGTTCCTTCTGTTTGTTGTTTACATATTACAGCTGTAATAGTGAATGCACACATTTATTATGTTAACGTTTATCACAAACTTTATTTCCGTGTCATTTGACATCTGCGTAACATTTGAGTGAATGGACCGGCATGTATTCCTTTGGGCCCATTCACCTCTGTCTGCTTTAAGAAGGGAGCAGAGCTCTCCTTGGTGGCAGCTTCCCTACCTTGCTCCAGCCGGGAGGGACACTCCTCACTGTCCACCCACCGCCCATGAGCCACGTGGCTGCGTCAGGGGAACATCAGTCGTGGAGGAAGCTCAGGAGGCTTGCATGTTGGCTTCCATTAGGCCCTTGAGCTTCCGTTCCAGGAGGGACAGACAGGCTGGCAGGTGGAGTTTTGACCAAATCACGCAGCAGGGACAGGGTAGGTGTGGTTCTTCCTGGGAGTAAACTCTTAACCAGAGCTCCTGCTTTCAGCTGCTTGTCTCGGAGGGATGTAGAGAGGCTGGCCGACACCCGAAGGTAACGAAAAGGGCGGTTTGTTGTGGAAGAGGCCCTGGGACAGGGCTAGCAGCTAAGATGGCTCCATCTCTGGAGAAAGCTGCTCCCTGAGTAGGTTTCCAAGTCCTTCTGGCCTTCGCACACGCAGTGGTCAGCCGGTTGCCTGGAGGAGGGGCTGTGTGCGGGCAGTGGGCAGCAGAGGCCCCAGCGGGTTCAGGTGCTTGGGTTTAGGCCCAGCCGTGGCCTCAAGCAGCCACAACTCCTTCTGTGCTTGGCTTCCTCTCAGCTAATACCTGTCCGCGACTTCTCAGCATCAGCAAGAGGATGAAATGAGCGGCCACGTGTGACTAAGGAGGAGCTTTGGTGGCTCTGTCGGTGCTCCATGGCGCCGGAGAACTGTGGTGGTTGGTTACCGGGCATTTCGCTGAGCCCCTGTCCTGTGCCACATGCAGCCTTGAGGATGCATTAGTCCAGTGGCCCTGGGTTCAGCCACACCATTGTCCCCTCTCCAGCAACCCAAGCTCAGTCTCCCAGCTTCTCTCTTATCTTACGTGAAGGTGTCACAAACGTTCCTGGTCCACACACCAGGGAGAGTTATAGTCAGACAAGAAGGCAGTGGGTAACCAGAGGCTGTTAGGCTAGAACCAAAGGATGGGTCCCTGCTGAGGCAGAACCTCTTCGTAGCCGGGTGTCTGGGAAGGCCCTGAGCATCTGCAAGGTTCTAAAGGAAAAATGCCTCCACTCCCCTCCTCTCAGGGACCCTGGGAGGAAGGAGTCTGCCTGTCTGCGCTGGATATCAGAGACACCCACTCACTAGCCTCCCCGAGGCTGGGCTCCCATCACTTCTGTTTCAGCTCTGGGCCCTGACAGTTCAGGGAGCAAGCTTCTCCCTCTTCTGAAGGACTAGGGGCAGGGCCAGAGGATTAGGACAGCGAGCTGGGGAAATAGTCTTCATTTTGGGGTACTGAGGGTCGTGGGAGAAGTTTACCTCTGTCGCTTGGTTGTGGGGTGGTTTGGTGGTTAGTCCTGGGCGGGCTGCCCTGCTCACCCCGTCCACCTCCCGCTGAGTGCCATCTCCTTTTCTGCCTCCAGATCATCGATCCCAAGATGCCCCGGGAGGGCCTCCTGCACAATGGCGTCCCCATCCCTGTCCCCCCACTGGATGTGCTGAAGCTGGGAGAGCAGAAACAGGCCGAGGCTGGAGAGAAGCTCTTCCTTGTCCTCTTTTTTGACAACAAGCGCACCTGGTGAGTGGGTGCTGCTGCTGGGAAGGTGCAGAGTGCAGGCTGAGGGCTGTGCAGAGTCTGTGTTGCTGAGAGATGCACAGAAGTGCAGGTGAGGCGCTACCTGCCGGCAGCTGGCCTGCACCTGCCACGTTAGTAGCACTTAGTGCTCCTAACAACACTGATTAGTAGTGTGAATAGTAACTGTGACCGGACTCCCCGGGAAAACTCTGGCATGGCAATTTGATTCAGGAGGCTTACTGGGGAGAGCTGTGGGACCAAGGGACACAGCACTGGGGGGAGCTGTGGGGATGAGGGACGCAGCATTCGGGGGAGCTGTGGGGATGAGGGACGCAGCATTGGGGGGAGCTGTGGGGATGAGGGACACAGCATTGGGGGAGCTGTGGGGATGAGGGACACAGCATTGGGGGGAGCTGTGGGGATGAGGGACGCAGCATTGGGGGGAGCTGTGGGGATGAGGGATGCAGCATTGGGGGGAGCTGTGGGGATGAGGGATGCAGCATTGGGGGGAGCTGTGGGGATGAGGGATGCAGCATTGGGGGGAGCTGTGGGGATGAGGGACGCAGCATTGGGGGGAGCTGTGGGGATGAGGGACGCAGCATTGGGGGGAAGCTGTGGGGATGAGGGACGTGAGGGACGCAGCATTGGGGGGAAGCTGTGGGGATGAGGGACGTGAGAGACGCAGCATTGGGGGGAGCTGTGGGGATGAGGGACGCAGCATTGGGGGAAGCTGTGGGGATGAGGGACGTGAGGGACGCAGCATTGGGGGGAAGCTGTGGGGTTGGGGGATGCAGCATTGGGAGAAGAAAATGTTGAACTGTGGTGCTCTTGCCATAGAGGCTTCAGCTGATCTTAGGGGGAGCTCTAGAGCTGGACGGCTCGTTAGCCATGTCAGAAATTGAGGCTGTGCCTTTGTACCCGAGGCCAGCTAGTCATTGAATGCTGGCTGCCCCTGGGGAGGGAGGGACCTTGGGCCAGGCAGCTCCCTCATGGTAGGTGATTCCTGGAGAGAACCCAGCTGAGAGCCTGTCAGCTGCCTCACACCCAGTGGCTGCAGGAATTCTGTCTCAGTCCTGGGCCAGGGGCTGGGCCGCAGGGCCCACTGCAAGGCGTGCTTGCTCATTGCTGGTGAGCACTTCAGGCTGCTCTCAACACCAGCAGGAGCTTCACCTTTGCTTCCTTAGAATGAGGAGGTAGGAGGAGCTAGTAAAAACGATAATAATGATGAAAATAGCTGCCATTTATTGTGTTTACTCAGTGTCCTTAATGTGAATTACTTTGCATTTATCCTCATTTATATATTCATTGGGTTTCTCACCCCCCGCCGCCCATTTTGTAGATGAGGAAAGCCAGGGCTCCACAGTCAAAACTAAGATACAAACTCAGATCTGACCTGAAGGATGGGCTCTTAGCCACAGGTTAGATTCACCTGGTGAAGTACCAGGTTCAGGCCCCCCAGGGTTCAGTTTATTAATGCCCGGCAGCAGCCCCATTTCCTAGCAGAGCTCCCTGATTCTGCAGCAGGGAGAGCCCGGAGCCCTCCAATGGCTCAGCCAGTCCCAGAGGTAGCACATGGGCCTGTCCCAGCTCCTGCCCCGACTACCTCCTAAGCCAGGGGTGGGCAAACTTTTTGACTCGAGGGCCACAATGGGTTCTTAAACTGGACCGGAGGGCCGGAACAAAAGCATGGATGGAGTGTTTGTGTGAACTAATATAAATTCAAAGTAAACATCATTACATAAAAGGGTACGGTCTTTTTTTTTTTTTTTTTTTTTTTTTTTTAGTTTTATTCATTTCAAACGCGCCGGATCTGGCCCGCGGGCCGTAGTTTGCCCACGGCTGTCCTAAGCAGAGGGAGCAGAGAGGGGGCTGACAGCAAAAACAGGTCCCCTGGTGGCCTCCTTTCTGAGGTGTCCCAGTCTGCCTCCTCCTGCCTGTCCCTTCCCCACTATGCGCTGGTCCTGGGCAAGCAGGTGCTGAGGGCACCCTCGTGGGACCGACTCACCAAGGCCCAGGCATCTCACTGTGCTTGTGTTTTAGGCAGTGGCTTCCACGAGATAAAGTCCTGCCCCTGGGCGTGGAAGACACCGTGGACAAGCTCAAGATGCTGGAAGGTCGCAAGACTAGCATCCGCAAGTCGGTGCAGGTGGCCTATGACCGAGCCATGATCCACCTGAGCCGCGTCCGAGGGCCCCACTCCTTCGTCCCCTCCAGCTACCTGTAAGGGCGGCGCCGGCCTGGGTCTGCCTGCCCTGCCTCTGTCCCCTTCATAGCAGGCCAGGGGCTGCCTGGGCTGAGGCCCCAGTTTTGACAAACTGCATGGTCCCCCTGTTGGGCCTACTGTGTGCCAAAAACTCCCACCTGAGCTCCCTCAGAGCTGGTCCACTGAAGAACCAGTTAGAAGTAGAAGCAGCTGGGAGGCCCAGCGAGGAGAGGGACCTAGCCTCAGGAGGTGGGTCCCGTGCTCTTTAGGGTGTGTGGCCCCTCCGCCCCACTCCCAGGTAACCACACCTCAGGTGAGCGAGGCGCTGACATTGACCCCAGAGGTGCTGTGGATACACTCGGGTCCCGTGGGGAATGTCAGTGAGCTCACCCCGCCCCCCCCCAATCCTCCACCCATTCTCACACCTCTTCCCTGTCCCATCTGCACCTCCGCCCAGTCTGTCCCCTATTCCTTTCCTTTCTCTTGTGCCAAACTGACAGAAACCATTACCAAATCCGTCTTCGTGTTTCCCTTTGAGGCCAGCTGCTATGCTAGGTGGGTGCCTCCGCCTGGCTCCTCGGGGCCCAGAACAGAGGCCAGCCTGCCCCTCGGGTGACCCCTCCACCAGCACATGCCCCCCGCCCCCTGCGGCTCCCCCTCCCGCTGACCCTTACATCTGCAGACACCCAGCTGTGAGCTCTTCCCCCTTAGATCGACGGGGGCCTCCCGCCCTCGTCCTGTCTGGCCAGGAGGCAGGCTGAGGCTGGGCGGCTCCTGTCAGCAGACGGGCTGGACGTGTGAGTGTCCACCTGCCCACTTGGAGGTTGAGGCTTGTTGAGGTGGTGCCCGTCTGCCCTTCCTTCTTCCTCTTCGCTCCTCGGGGCTTTTTGTTTTCTGCAACAGCGGCCTCTCGCCCCGTCCACCCCGTGGACAGCGCGGTGCCTGCAGTGCAGTGTCTTCCGGCCCGGGCTCCGCCTGCCCAGCCTGGCCGCCCCGCTTCCCAACTCCAGGGAAGCCTGCACTTTTGTTTCAGACCCCCTGCCCTCCCTCTTCCTCCTCAATCACCCCCCCCTCCCCCCAATCACCTTCTTAAAAACGGAAGGAAAAAAGCTGTGAAACGGGAAGCTGACTGACAACCCACGACTTTCAGAGGCTTCGATGTTCTCTGGGTGTGTCCTCTCACCTCTTAGGCACCAAAGTCTCGGGCCAGGGTGCAGGCCACTGATTGCCATGTTGGTTTTTAACCTGACGTTCTTTTTAATTGTTTTAAATTTTTCATAGGGGAGTTTTGGAAAAAACGAAGTCACTGGGGAGATTACTGCCATTTTTACACACACGAGTTTTTAAAAATACAATCAACCAACCACCACAACTTCTTATACATTTGGGACACGAGCCAGAGTTTTAAAGGGAAGCAACAAAACTATAACACCAAGGATGGGGTTTGGCTTTTGTACAATACTCAAAATACAATGCAGCCTATGGCTAGGAAAGGACACGGTGTATATAATTGTAAAATACTGCTCTAAATTATTCAGGCCTCTAGTTTCCATGACTAGTCCTCCATTGTGTGGCTGAGTATTTTACGTGCACACAGTGTGGTACTTAAGGAGCCAGTGCACCCCTCTCCCCAGGTAGTCAGTCGGCTGTGACTCTGTGACCTTCGTCTCAACCTGTGTTGTAAGATCTCGGGGCTTTCTCTATTTCTCCTCTTTCTGTGTGTATCTCTTCCCTCCGACACTCTCTCTCTCTCTCTCTGAATCTTTCTCTGAGTCTCATTTTGAAAACTGCGCTTTTGGAATGGGAAACGGCTCAGATCCTGCTGTGGCGTGGGGCCTGCGTGCCCCAGTCGCGTCTGCTGTGAAGCACACGATGCTCTATTTATTGTAGAAAGTGACTTTATTTGCTTTCTAGAATTGTTTATAACAGATGGTATAAGAGAGGTAATAAACAGAAAATCTATGCTTGTAAAGAGTACAAAAGTTAATTTTACCTACTATAATATGACTGTCTGGAATTATTTTCTCTCTGAGAAATAAATGTTCTAATGGGCAGCAGTTGCTGTGTCGGTTGGTGTCATCTGTGGGTGGCTGCACCGCTCTCCTTAACTCCTCCCGCCTGCCCTCCTCAGGCCAGTGCCGTTAAGAATGGAGTTGTCTAGCCCGGCTGGTGTGGCTCAGTGGTTGAGCCTTGACCCATGCACCAGGAGGTCACCTATTGGATTCCTGGGCAGGACATGGGAATGTGGGCCCAATCCCCAGTAGGGGGCATGCAAGAGGCAGCCCATTGATGGTTCTCTCTCATTGATGTTTCTCTCCCTATATCCTTCCCTTCCTCTCTAAAAATCATTTAAAAATAAAAAGACTGGGTTTGTCCAGCTGCTGCAGGCTCCCAGCTGGAGAGGGAGCCCTGGGACGCTGTGAAGATGGGCACCTCTGGGGGCTCTGGGAGCCAGTGTGGCTCCCAGGCCTCAGGGCCCTGTGGCTGTGTGCCTTTGGAGCATGTGCTCAGACAGTGGGAGAAGGGCCCTGTGGACATCAGCCCCTGTTCACCAAGCTATGGAATTCGACTCACACCTCCTTTGTCCATTAGGGATCCTCGAGCCAATTGGGTCTTCCTTTTGCAGATGAGGAAACCTACCATGATTAAAAGACTCATCCACGGTCAGCCAGCCAAGAAATGGTGGCGGAACCCTGGGAAGGACCTGGCCAAGGCTTTTCTGCGGCTGCACTCGTGCCAAGGCCGTGCTGGCCTGTTGTGTACCTTTCTCCCCCTCAGCAGCTGTGGCTCCAACATTTCTGGGAAGGCACATCCCGGAGAATAGAGCCGGGAGTTCCCAGAGACAGGCTGCCAGGGGCTGGGCCTGGGGGCTTCTCCCCACCCCTGCTCGGGGCCTGCCTGGCTCCTGTGCGTGTCTCGGGGACGGCTGGAGGACACCGGCCTCCTGAGCACCTCCACAGGACCTTTGGAATTCTTGACATTGAAGTCACTAAAGTGTGCATGTTCTCAATTTGTTGTAACATTAACAAAGTACAGGCCCCGGCTGGGTGGCTCAGCTGGTTAGAGCGTCGTCCCCAAGGTTGCAGGTTCTATCCATGATCAGGGCACACACGAGGATCAACCAGTGAAGCACAGTGAAACAACAAACCGGAGTCTCCCTCTCTCCCTCTCTCTCTCCCCTCTGCCTTAAAATCAATTTTAAAAAAAAGTTGATTGTGCTCACAGTCCTTATACATGCTGGGTGTGCAAAGCTACCCTCCAGGACGCTACATCGCAGACAACTCAGACGGTGGGAGAGAGGTACCATGTTTGGTTGAGGGAATAAAAATTTCAAAGGAATGAAGCCTTGCCCTAGCCGGTTTGGCTCAGTGGATAGAGCGTTGGCCTGCGGACTGAAGGGTCCCAGGTTCGATTCTGGTCAGGGGCATGAATCTGGGTTGCGGGCACATCCCCAGTAGCGGGTGTGCAGGAGGCAGCTGATCGATGTTTCTCTCATCAATGTTTCTAACTCTCTATCCCTCTCCCTTCCTCTCTGTAAAAAATCAATAAAATAAAAAAAAGAATGAAGCCTTGAAAAAAAAACTGGGGTTAAAAATCCCTGTTTATAAATTAATATTTTGAATTTCAAAGGCAATTTAGAGCAAAATTACAAGCTCGTCCTATAAAACCATTTGAGAACCAAGTAAAGGGACAATGACCAGGTGGGTGGGATTTCAGCGGCAGGATAAAGGCGGTGTCCATCCAGGAGGTGCTGAAACAAAGGCAGGGCTCGGACGCGATCGCGCATTCCAGCTAATGACCACCTCCTTCGTCAGGAGAGGAGGTGGCCAGGCGTGCCGGGAGCACGAGCCCTGTCATTCTGGCCGGGTGACCGCAACATGGTCTTCGACCTCTCTGCGTCTCTCGGAGGCTGACTTAATGGGACCCTAAGGCCAGGCTGGGGCATTAATGACTCGGGCTTAGGCGGCAGCATCCACTGAAGAATTGGAGCAGGAAAGAGACTTGACTGGACCTTGGCAACTAATTAGAAATCAGAGTCAAAAAGATGGAATATTATTAAGACAGGGCCTCAGGGCGGCTGGAGGGAGCAGCAGTGGGTTGCAGGAGGAGGGAGAGTTTTGGCTTTCTTTTTTTTCTTTAATACATTTTTATTGATTTCAGAGAGGAAGGGAGAGGGAGAGATAGAAACCGCAACGATGAGAGAGAATCCGTGATCAGCATCGAGCCTGAGAGACCCGGCAAGTGCCCGGACCGGCAATCCAACAGGTGACCTCCTCGTTCATTGGTCGACACTCAGCCGCTGAGCCACCTGGGGCCGGGCCAGGAAGAGTTTTGGTTGTGATGAGTTGGCCTACAGGGCATCTGAGAGATGTGGGGGGCACAGGAGCCCCCTCCAGGGCAGTGACAAGATGGCCAAGGAGAGAGGGGGAAGGGCAGACCTAAGGACATTTAGGATGGAGAGGGTGCCCGCAGAGGGGTCTGGTCCCGGGAGGGCCTCACACCGCGTCAAGCTCTACGATGTAGGCCTCACTGGGGGCAGGTCAGACCTGCGGTCGCCGCGGAAGAGGCGGTGCTGGACAGCACCCGGCATTTTCTACTCTGCAGGCCCACGACTCAGCCCTCGAGGTGAGCAGAAGGGACCTTATTGATGAATTTTACCAATGCTGCGATTAACGTTTATGTACCCGAGACTCACATATGATATTGGAGCACATGGGAGGCACTCTGACCAGGAACAGGAGCTCTCATTTTCCTAGCAAGTTTGGCCACTTCCAAGAATGTGTCCGTTTCCCTTTACACGAGTGTGAATGTGCCTTTCACATGGATTCTCCCGACCTGGTTAGCCCTGAGCTTCAACTGTGAGAGGAGAGGCGTGAGTGGGGAACTGCCCACCAGGAGGGAGCTGGAAGGCGGGCCCATCCACCCCGGTCTGCAGGCCCCCCTCCCTCGGGCACTGAGTGTCAACATCTGGTCCTGCCTGCTGCCCCCGTCTGGCCTTTACCAGAGCTGGGACAAGGGAAGGGGGTCTTTGGGGGACGGAAATGGTTTCCCCAAAACCGGGGCAGAAGTTTCTGCCTCAGTGTCTGGTGGGACGTGGGGCCGGAGAGGTGTGTGTCCGCTGGCCGGAGCTGGAGGTGAGCTCGGTGCCCTTCTGCTTGCTCTCCCCCTTCAAGGGTGGCAGTGGGCACGAGGGGTGGAAAGGAAAGAAATATATATAAAGTATGCTAATATGTTACTAGTATATATGTGTGTGCTGGTATTCTCTACAATTTTAATATTCTTAAGAGGGCTGGGACTCCCAGGCACACAGAGTAGAAAAAGCTAATTTTCTATAGTTAATGTACTATAATAATACTATATACTATTATAGTAATAATACAGTTAATGATACTGTATAAAGCATTGCACACTTGAAAGTAGTTCAGAGAGTAGTAAATCTTCTCATCACAGGAAAAAATCTGTAACTATAGAAGGTGATGAATGCTAACCAGACTTACTGTGGCAATCATTATGCAACATATACAAAATAATTGTGTTGCACACCTGAAGCTAATAAAATGTTGTATGTCAATTATACCTCCATTTTTAAAAAAAGCCAGTTGTCCCCAAAGCTCAGCAGGGTGGTTGTGTTGTTATTTCAGAGAGCGCTGTGCGTCCCTGGCCCGCTGGCTAGGAGCGGCGGGTGTCCGTCTAACTCCCTCACTTCTGAGGCGGGGTCTGAGTTCCTTCCTCTCCCCTCTGCTTTGTCCTGGCCCCTTTTGGGGGACACAGAGGCAGGATTGGGGATGCAGCTGATGGTTCCGGCTGGGCAAGGGGGCAGGGTGCAAGGGGGCTTGGGGGAGGGCTTCCCCCAACTTCACAGTCTAGAAAGACCCTTGAAGGATTGTATCTGAACTGTTCATGAAAGATGATTCAATTTGTTCTTTGCTATCCAATTTGGGGAATTTTTAAAAGAAGTGCAAAGGAGAAACTAAGATGATCCTAACCACCCAGAATAACTATTCCCACCATATTAACGACATTCCTTACAGTCCCTTGCTTTGTCTAGAGCATGCATTTTAGTTTCTCAAAATGGGTAGCTGAGAACCAGCAGCTCTGAGAGGCTGTCAGCTTTCTGTCATCCCTGCAGAAGTAAGTGTGTGTGTGTGTGTGTGTGTGTGTGTGTGTATAATATTTTTTTATTGATTTCAGAGAGGAAGGGAGAGACAGAAACATCAATGATGAGAGAGAATCATCAATTTGCTGCCTCCTGCACATCCCACACTCCTGGTTCATAGGTCGACGCTCAACCACTGAGCCACACCAGCCTGGCACTGCAGAAGTTCTTGGCAGGACTGGAACCCAAGGCCCAGCACTGCCTCTGTCTAAGTTTGACTCATCCTCACTTGCTGTGTATGGTGAACTGGGTTAAGCCAACCTTTACTTTTATTACTTTGTTCCTCCCAACCTCCGCCACTTGGTTTTACTAAAATACAGATAGCTCGGCCAGTGTGCTCGGTGCCGCGTGTTGACCCCACACCAAGAGATCTCCTGTTGGATTCCTGGTCAGGACACATGCCCGGGTTGTGGGCTCGATCCCCAATAGGGGGCATGCGAGAGGCAGCCGATAGATGTTTCTATCTCTTTCCCTCTCCTTTCCTCTCTCTCTCTCTCAACTCAATAAAAACATATTTAAAAAATAAAATATAGATAATCTACAGCAGTTGAAATTGAACAGGAGCTATATATCTCCATCCCAAGAACTTTGCTATTGGGGGTGCATTTCCATGGAAATAGGTCCTACACCAAATTCTGCCCCTTGTTCAAAAGTCCCCAGACAAGAATGCCTCCAGAGGGCCATATCCTTTCTCCTCCAGTTTGAGAAGCTCTGGCTCTTTGCCCTCAGGTACAGCCTCTGGCAGCTGCACAGCCCCCAGCACCTGCACAGTCCCAGCACCTGCACAGCCCCCAGGACCTGCACAGATCCCAGCACCTGCACAGCCCCCAGGACCTGCACAGTCCCAGCACCTGCACAGCCCCCAGCACCTGCACAGATCCCAGCACCTGCACAGCCCCCAGGACCTGCACAGTCCCAGCACCTGCACAGCCCCCAGCACCTGCACAGATCCCAGCACCTGCACAGCTCCCAGGACCTGCACAGCCCCCAGCACCTGCACAGCCCCCAGGACCTGCACAGTCCCAGCACCTGCACAGATCCCAGCACCTGCACAGCCCCCAGCACCTGCACAGCCCCCAGCACCTGCACAGCCCCCAGGACCTGCACAGATCCCAGCACCTGCACAGCCCCCAGGACCTGCACAGTCCCAGCACCTGCACAGATCCCAGCACCTGCACAGCCCCCAGCACCTGCACAGCCCCCAGCACCTGTACAGCACAACACTTCTAAGGGGGAGACCAGCAGCCAGTAGTCAGGGCCTGGGCAGGAGCAGTGGACTTTAGGCCTGGAATATTATTGTTGCTTTAGACACAACCTTACATATAGTGATTAAGGTGCACAAGCCTTAAGTTTAATCTCCATGGAGTTTTACATGTGTCTCCATCCAGGAACCCACTACCCGCTCCCAATACAGAGCATTTCCAGGACCCAGAGGGGGAGCTCCTGGCTCTTCCCATCACCACCCCCTCCCAGGGGACGGCTGCCGAGACTCCTGTAGGCGCTGAGCGGGGTCCCCTGTTCTGGCCCCTCAGGCAGGGGGACCAGGCAGGGTCCCGTTCAGCATTACGTCTCTGAACCCCCTCCCGTTTTGCATGTCGCTGCAGTGTGTCCTGTGCTTGCCGAGTGGCCGCGCACTGCGTAAGCTCACGGGAGCTGTGGGCCCGATCCGGCTGGGGCTCTGCTGGAGAGCACTGCTGGGAACGTTCCGGTCCGGGTCATTTGGTGGACAGGGGTGTCCCCAGGAGCAGGATTGCCAGGCCGTGGGGCAGGTGTGTGCCCAGCACAGCAGGCTCTACCAAGCAGTTTTCCACTGGCTGCGAGCGCCCAGCGGCTCCGCTCCGCGCCCACACTCAGTGCCGCGGCCCCGGCTGCGCTCCAGGCCTGCGTGTTGAACGGCTCCTCTACGCTCCGTTATACAGCGCGGCTCCCCTCTTCCTTAACAGCTGCACTCACTCCCGAAGTGAGCTATGAACCGCAAGGTGCTTTCCACTGGGGGGCCCCCCCCTGAGGGGGTGGGTGGGGCGGGAGAGCTGCCCCCGTCCCCCCTCCACCCCAACCCCCCCACCCCTGCCTCCCCATCCCCTCAGCGCCTGCCTCCGCACCACAGCGCCTCTGGTCCTGGCATGGGCTCTGAGGGGAACAAGGTAGCTCTTAGTTCGGAGTAACACAGCCCTCCTGGCCCCTCCTCCTCGCCGCTGGCCAGGGGCTGGGGGGCTGAGCCCAGCGCCAGGGGCCCACCCCCTTCTCCAGCCCAAGCCCCACCCCTTCGTCCTGAGGCTTCCTAACCACAGCACCCCTGCACCCGGTCCCGTCCTTCCCTGCCGCTGGCTGGTGCCCGGAGATCCCTTGGCATCTCCTGCCTTTGCCTCTCAAGGCCATGATCGGGGGACATGCCTGTGACCTGCTCTCCTCTGAGTCATTGTGTCCCAGTGAAACAGAGTGTGGGCAGCAGAGCAAGGACCCTGGGTCCCGGAGGGGAGGAGAAAGAAGGATGAAAGGGCCCGTTTGCTGTGGGCTGTGGGCTGACCTCGGTGACTCAGGCACATGTCAGTCATGGGGATGAAGGCTCAGAAGACTCTGAAGCGACTTCAAAGGAATTGCTCAGATCCCCCGTGGGGTGAAGGCCTGCGATGAGAAGGTGGGGCCAGGGAAAGAGCCAGCAAGCCTCGTCGGAACAAAAGACTGCAGAGCCAATCCCCGGCCGCTGCTGGAAGCTGCCCTGCCCCGTCCTTGGCGTCCTCAGGCAGGAGCAGTCTGACCTGGCCCAGGGCACAGGACACAGGCTTTCCCGGGATGGCTGGAGGGCTCCTGGCTCCATTTAGTAATACTGAGCAGATAAAACGCCCTCCCGCCTCCTCCTCCCCTGGGGGCTCTCCTCAGTGTGATGCTGGTCGAGCCCTTCTCTCTTGACAGTCCTGCCACGTGTTTATATCACCATGTAAGCAGTATTGTGTGGTCTCACCTTTTTGGATGTTGAAGAGAAGAAAGTGTCTATTACATAAAGTCTTCTACAACTTCCTCTTTACCCCCCCCCCCCCACACACACACACACAATTACAGATTCAGGCATGCTGGTGCACAGCTGCGGGTAGTTCATTTCCACTCTGGTATGGAGTTCCTTGGGCTACGATTGCACGTTTAACTTTTTGTTGCACTATTTAAGGACATTTGGGTCGCTTCCAATCTTTGCTTCTAGAAACAGCGCTGGTGAGAATGTTCTTTTTTCTTTTCAATTACAGTTGACATTCAATATCATATTAGTTTCAGGTGCACAGTATAGCAGTTAAACATTTATATAACTTACAAAGTGACCCCGCCCCCATAAGTCAGGTGCCCACCTGGCACCACACACAGTTATATAACATCACTGACTATATTCCCTCAGCTGCACTTTCCATCTTCGTCCCTGCCAATTTGTACTTCTTAATCCCGTCACCATTTCACCTAGCCCCCTAACCTCCCTCCCACCTGGCAACATCTGTTCTCTGTGTTTATTTTGGTTGTTCATTCATTTTTATTGTTTGGATTACATATATAAGTGAAATCATATGGTACTTGTCTTTCTTTGACATTTCACTTAGTATAATGCCCTCTAGGTCAGGGGTGGGCAAACTTTTTGGCTCGAGGGCCACAATGGGGTCTTAAACTGGACCGGAGGGCCAGAACAAAAGCATGGATGGAGGTTTGTGTGAACTAATATAAATTCAAAGTAAACATCATTACATAAAAGGGTACAGTCTTTTTTTTTTTTTAGTTTTATTCATTTCAAACGGGCCGGATCCGGCCCGCGGGCCGTAGTTTGCCCACGGCTGCTCTAGGTCCATCCATGTTGTTGCAGATGGTAAGATTTCATTCTTTTTACTTTAAAAAAATTATTTTTAATCCTCACCTGAGTTTATGCTTTTTTACTGATTTTAGAGAAGGGGGTGGGGAGAGAGAGTGAGTGAGAGAGAAAGAGAAAGAGCGAGAGAGAGAGGAACATCAGTGTATGAGAAAAACACCAATCGGCTGCCTCCTGTACTCACCATGACCGGGGATCAAACCAGTAACCTTTTGGTGCAGCGTTCGCCAAGCTTTCGGACCTCACAGACCACCAGTGTGGTCCGTGGACCACCAGTTGGCGACCGCTGTTTTGGTGCACAGGGTGATGCTCCAACCAACCGAGCTACACTGGCCAGAGCTAGAGTTCTTCTTTTTTATGATCAAGTAACATTCCATTGTGTATATGTATCATCTCTTCTTTATCTAATCATCTATCGATGGACACTTAGGCTGCTTCCATACCTTGGCTTTGGTATAAGGAAATATTCTTCTTTATCTCCTGCTATAGCCTTTGTTTTAAAGTCTATTTTGTCTGACATAAGTATTGTTACCTCAGCTTTTTTTTGGTTTGTTTCTATTTGCATCCTATATAATAAAAAGGTAATATGCAAATTGACCATCATGCCCTTCCACAAGATGGCCAGCAGGGGAGGGCAGTTGTGGGTGATCAGGCCGGCAGGGGAGGGCAGTTGGGGGCGACCGGGTTGGCAGGGGAGGGCAGTTGGGGGCGATTGGGCTGGCAGGGGAGCAGTTAGGCATCTGATAGACTGGCAGGGGAGTGGATAGGGGGTGATCAAGCTGGCAGGCAGAAGCAGTTAGGGGCAATCAGGCAGGCAGGCAGGCAGGCAGGCGAGCGGTTGGGAGCCAGCAGTCCCGGATTGTGAGAGGGATCGGGCCTAAACCGGCAGTCAGACATCCCACAGGGATTGGGCCTAAACTGGCAGTCAGACATCCCCAAGTGGTCCCAGATTGGAGAGGGTACAGGCTGGGCTAAGGGACACCCCCCCACCCCAGTGCACAAATTTCATGCACCAGGTCTCTAGTGAAATATGTTTTTTTCATCTCTTTACTTTCAATCTGTGTGTGCCTTTCAATCTGAAGTGGGTCTCTTTTAGGCAGCATATGTGTGGGTCTTGTTTTCTTATCCATTCAGCTACACTATGCCTTTTGATTAGAGCATTTAATCCATTTCATTTAAAGTAATTAGTTATTGCCATTTTATTATTCATATTTTTATTTATTTTTTTCTTCTTGTAATAACTGGTTTGTTGATGATGAACTCCTTTTGCTTTTTCTTGTCTGGGAAGCTCTTTATCTGTCCCTTTGACTCTAAATGAGAGCTCTGCTGGGTCAAGTAGTCTTGGTTGTAGGTCCTTGCTTTTCATCTCTTTGAATATTTCATGCCACTCCCCTTTGTTCTGGAATGTTTCTGTTTTGCAATCAGCTGACAGACTTATGGAAACTCCCTTGAAGATAACTAACTGTCTCTCTTGCTGATTTTAAGATTCTCTCTTTGTCTTTAACCTTTGGCATTTTAATTATGATGTGTGTTGGTGTGGGCCTCTTTAGGTTCATCTTTGTTTGGGACTTTCTGTGCTTCTTGGACGTGTATGTCTATTTCCTTCACCAGGTTAGGGGAGTTTTCAGTCATTTTTTTCAAATATGTTTTCAACCCTTTGTTCTCCCTTGTCTTCCTATAATGTGAATGTTGTTACACTTGATGTCCCAGAGGTCCCTTAGACTATCCTCATTTTTTGAAATTCTTTTTTCTTTTTGTTGTTCTGATTGGGTATTTTCTGCTACCTTTTCTCCAAAATTGCTGATTCAATTCTCTGCTTCATCTAATCTTCTTTGACTCTACCCAGTGTATTCTTCATTTTAGTTACTGTATTCTTCATTTCCGACTGGTTCTTTTTCATGACTTCTATCTCTTTGTATAAGTTCCCTCTGAGTTCATCTGTTCTTCCCCTAAGTTCACTAAGCATCCTTATATCCAGTGTTTTGAACTCAGCATCTAGTAAACTGTTTGACTCCATTTCTTTTAGTTCTTTTTTTTGGAGTTTTGCACTGTTCTTTCTTTGGGACATGTTTCTTTGTCTCCTCATTTTGGCTGCCTCCCTGTGTTTGTTTCTGTGTATTAGGTAGATCTTCTATGTCTCCTGGTCTTGGCCGGATGACCTTATGCAGTAGGTGTCCTGTGGGACCCAGTGGTGCAAACTCCCTGGTCACCTGAGCCGGGTGACCCAGGGATGTCCCTGATGTGGGTTGTGTGTGGCCTCCTGCTTCAGTGGAGCCTTGATTACTGTTAGCACGTCAGTGGGGGGGATTGACCTCTGCTGACTGGCCGGGACCAAAGTGAACAAGCTTTTGTCTGAGGACTGACCTCACAGAGCGGGGTTCACTTTAGTGAGACTCTCGCAGAGGTGGTTGGGTGGTGCCCTGGGGCGGTTGGAAGCCCGCCATGGGTGTGTTGGTTCTGGGTCTTCTGGGAGGAGCTCTAGTGCAGCCCCAGGTCAACCACTGCCTGTGCCCAGCCTGGAGTCACCTGGTAGGAGCTAAAAAATGATCTGCAGCTGGAAGCTGCCTATGCTGTGAACTAAGCCACTTCCACTAGGGCTGGGGCCACTCAGCAAGGGGTACAGGACATACTGAGGCCAGCTGTTCCTTGTTTGGGGTTTGTGGGCCTTTGAGAGATTTTAGGGAAGACACAGCATGGGTCGAGGCTGGCTGCTTGTGAGGTTCAGGCTAGTGTGCTGGTTAGGTGGGGCGGGGTCTCAGAGAACCACCTGGGTGGGGTAAGAGCAGTGTTCGCCTGGCTGATAGAGACTCAGATTCGGCGCCCACCTGTGCTGATGGCTCTGCGAGGGGGAGGGCTTAACCAAGGAGCAATGGCTTCAGCCAGGACTTCCCTCTGGGGGAAAGCTGCCCCTCCAGCCCTCGCCCTGAAGCCAGCTTCTCCCTCTGGTTTTCGAACTGCTGTCGCTTCAATGGAGTTTCAGGCAAGAGTTTTTGAGGGAGCAAGGATGCACAGGCCCCTGAAGAGGATGCCTGGGTCTACAGCGGTCCCCGTCTCACCTGGACAGAATCCCACTGATGTTCACAGCCACATGTTCTGGGGACTCCCCTTCCCAGCACTGCTGCTCGGGGCTGGGGAGCCGGGTGTGGGGCTGGGACCCCTCGCTCCTCAGTGGGCACCTGAGTAATCAATCCCCCCTGGTTCTCAGCCACCATCCATGGGTCTGGGACCAACCCATTTGGTGTCTCCACCCTCCCACCAGTCTCTGGCTTCTTCTTATCCTTCATTATAGGAGCTCTGTCTGGCCAATCTTCAGGGCGTTCTCAAGGTTGTTCTAGAATTTCATTGTAATATTGATGTGGTGGTGGGAGGAGGCGAGCACAGCATTCACCTGTTCTGTTATCGAGACTGGAAGTTGTGAGTGGACTTAATCGTTTCTCTTGGTGTGTGTGTTCCTGTGGGATGGGGGGTGGGGGGAGTTGGGGGGGAAAGGGGGGCTCTTGGATGAGGATTTCCTAGCGCATTTGCAAGGTTCTAGGGAATGGAATGCACTTGGCCAGCCTCAGTAGACAATACCAGGCTGGTCTCCGTAGTGGTCATGTCATTCACCTTCCCGCCAGCGCGTCTGAGCGTTCCCTTTGCCCCACTTCCTCACCAACAGTTGGAATTATCAGTTTTTAAAATTTTCCAGACTGGGGGGGGGGGCGGGGGCAGGGGTGGTGGTGGTGGTGGTGTCAATCGGGGGAAAAGGAGACATATGTAAAACTTTAGACAATAAATAAATAAATAAATAAATAAATAAATAAATAAATAAATAAAACCTTTATATAAATCTTTAAAAAAATATTTCCAGACTGATACATGTGAAATTATAACTCATGGGATTCCAATTTTCATTCCCCTTATTATGCACACCCCAGCTGACTTAAAATATGTTTGGGTGACTCAGAAAGGGTATACGCACCCCTATGTTCATAGCAGCACAATTTACAGTAGCTAAGATTTGGAATCAGCCTAAGTGCCCATCAGCAGGTGGGTGGATTAAAAAAACAGTGGTGCATCTACACAATGGAATACTACGCTGCTGTAAAAAAGAAGGAACTCTTACCATTTGCAACAGCATGGATGGACCTGGAGAGCATTGTGCTAAGCGAATCAAGCCAGTCAGAGAAAGATAAATATCACATGATCATTTGTGGAATCTAATGAACAACATAAACTGATGAACAAAAATAGAGCCAGAGACATAGAAGCATCGAACAGACTGTCCGACCTAAGAGGGAAGGCAGGAGGAGGAGGAGGGGGTAAGAGGTCAACCAAAGGACTTGCATGCATGCATATGAGCATAACCAATGGACACAGACAGTAGGGGGGTCAGGGCATGTGCTGGGGGGTGGGAGCAGCCAGGGAGATGTCAATGGGGGCAAAAGGAGACATATGTAATACTTTAAGCAATAAAGAATTTAAATTTAAAAAAATCTGTTTGGGTGAGCCCCGGCCAGTGTGGCTCAGTTGGCTGGGCGTTGTCTGGTGCACCAAAATGTGCAGGTTCCATTCCTGGGAGTTGCAGGCTCCATCCCGGAAGGGGGTGTACAGGAGGCAGCCAATCGATGTTTCCCTCTCACATCAATGTTTCTCTCCTCTCTCTTCCTCTCTCTGTAAAATTCAATCAGACATCTTTACAGGAAAAAGGAAAAAGTGTGTTTGTACACAGGTGGTAAGTGTGTCTGTGCTGGGGAGTCCAGGCAGGTTTCTCACACAGACACCTCCTGAGATGTGAGATGTTCAGATGAAAATGGGAGGCCATGTTTGCTCCCTCTGGCCTGCGCCTGTCTACTTCCAGCCAATGTGCTTCCTTCCCAGCTCTCCAAGTGGGAGCCGATCGGCTCGCCCGAGTCAGCACAGCGTCCCTTCTCTCAGCGATGGCATTCACCTCCCCGCTTCCCTCCGCACCAGCCCACAGCCAACCTGACCGCCCGCACTGGCACCCCCACCTCCGCACGGACCCTGCAGGAATGCGCCGGACCCTGGCTCTCCTCCTACCACCGTCCCCACTCAGCATTTCTCTTCCCCCAGGGGCTGGACTTGGCCTGGCCCTGAAGGAGGGAAAGATCTGACCCCCACCCTCAGAGTCGGGGGGGGGGGAGTGGGGGGCACAGAGCCAACCAGCACACATGCCAGCCCGGCACCTGTTAGCCGTCCTGCAGGGCAAACCCAGACCCCGGAGCCTCACTTCCATTAACCCGGGGTGACGGGCTGGGGTTTACCAAGCGCCTCCCATTCACGCTCTTGCCAGGTACGTGTCCTCGCTCTGGAGGGTCCTCCTCATTCACGGAAGCGGGGACAGTGCAGTGAGAGGCGCAGGTTCGGGGTCTGAGCACGGGAGGAAGGGCAGGAAGCCCGGATTGCAGGGGCTTCCGGGGGAGCAGGCATTTGAGCTGTGTCTGTGCAAACAGGCGTCATTTAAACAGTGGAAACTCTCTGCGTTTCCCGTCAGTCTTTCTACGTTGGGTCACAGAGAGCTTTTCCTTCTGTTTAAGGCCCACCGTCCACCCTCCTCGCCGGGGGGGTGCAGGGCTCCTGCCCCTGTGCGGCCACACACCCTCCGGACAGCCCTGACCTCGGGCCCTGTTGCGTGAGCACAAACACCTGTCAGGTAACTGCTGACCACAGCCGGTCCGCTCATTATATTTCCCCCTCATTTGCTCATAGACTTAACTGTAAACACACTAAACACCTCTTCCTTTTGTAATCTCCGCGCCCCACCCATGACCCCCTCTCCCCCCGCCCCAGCACTTTCTCCCACACTTTGGTTACCCGTCGATGTCCTGTCTTCTGGGTACTGCTCTGGGGAGGGGCAGGCCTAACGGGAGCCGCTGAGATGCACACACTTTCCCAGTGAGTCGCCATTTGCCTTCATGGAGCATTTCCTCAAAGCCACCTTGCGTGGCCTGGCGGGGTGGTTGTCCCCACTTCACAGGTGGGCAAGCTGAGGGTCAGAGACGCCTGCCTGGCCTTTGGCTCGCAGGCCGAGGAGGAATGGCCACCCCGGGCTCCTGACTCCCGGCACAGCCCCGCCCCCCACCCCCTCCAGGCCACACTGCCTCCGGGGAATGTTGAAATGCAGCCAGTGGAGGAAGGACCTGCATCTCGGCTCACTCTCTGGCCGCTTTCCGCACAGAAATGCTGAAGGCGCAGGCCCTGGAAGCCAGTGTTTGGCAACGAGGATGAGAAAGGTTAGAATATCTGGCCAACACAGTGTGAGTCCTTACAGCCCAGCGGTTCTCAACCTGTGGGTCGCGACCCCTTTGAGGGTCAAACGACCCTTTCACAGGAGTCGCCTAAGACCCTCCTGCATATCAGATACTTACATGACGATTCATAACAGTAGCAACATGACAGTGATGAAGTAGCAACGAAAATAATTTTATGGTTGGGGGTCACCACAACATGAGGAACTGTATGGAAGGGTCGCGGCATTAGGAAGGTTGAGAACCACTGCCTTACACAGACTGGTCTCTACAGGTAGTAGCTCATTTACAGCTCAGAAACGGGAGGGGGCGGGGCTGTTACTACCCCGCGGTGCCGATGAGGTTAAATGAGTTACCTCCTCTCCACATTGCCTCTCAATCAGTGGCTGTCCATAGGTGACACTAATAAATTACCATTACAATATTACTTCAAGCCTCTTGAGATAGCGGCTCTATCTTTGGCATTTCAGGGATGACAGGAAGTCCCTTCACCCTTAAAAAGCTGACCACCTCCCGGCGGCTTCGGCCGCTCCTGTTTGCACCAGCAGCGCTCTAGCCCGTGGCGGGCAGCTTTGATCTGGAAGAAACAACCTGCTCCCAGGTATTTCTCCACCTGGACGCTCAGGCCTGCTCTCCCTGCGAATAGCTCCCCTTCCTGTGGCTCTCATTGTCCAAACAAAGGGGTTTCCCCACGTGTCGCATTACGTTGCACTGTTACTGTGTCATCACAAGTCCCCAGCTCATGGCTGTCCCTGCTTCACAAACCCCCAGAGTCTCGGCTACCCCTCGCTGCCTCCCCAGCTCATCCTGCCACCCTGCTGGGCGCTCTCCACCCACGTTCCTGGCCCACGATGCCCTGGCCTCTGGGCTCCTCTCCCGCTGTGATCTCATCTTCCCTGGACCAGCTACTCCGCCCCACGGTCACGCTCCCTCCAGACTTCTTTCTAGCTCCAGGCCCTCCCAAGAGCCCACGTTCACACTTCCTTCTAGCCGACAGCCTGCGGACCTCACCACCTTTCACTGCCCCCTGCACATCCCGCGCCCCTCCTTGGGCAGCCTCAACTCCAGGCTCAGTTATCACAGCTCCTCCCCACTCTCCCGCCCCTGGAGCTGATGGTGCGCCCTCAGCAGAGCCGGCCTGGTTACAGCCATCTCTCCGCCGCCCCCTGCTCTGCTCGGCCTCCTGCTGCTTGTTCGCTGTGGTCTGGGCCCCCTGCTTCAGCCCCACGTGGAGGCTGTGTCCTCTGCTCACCCCTAAAAGGTGCCTGGGCCCAGAAGGTGCCGAGCGAGCTTCAGAACGTGGAGAGGATCTGAGAGCAAGTTTACGGTGGTGTCTGGGGGAAAGGTGGGAGGTGGAGTCACTTGTGTGTGGGGGATGTGAGGGGGGCAGGGGGGACGCTAGAGGAGGGGGGATGCGGGACGAGGGGGACAGGTCTGGCTCCTCACAAGGAGAGGCTGCTATTCCCCCCTAACCAGCTCTCCTGGGTCTGGGAGGAGGTCTTGGAAGAATTCTTCATTCTCAAACCCAACGGACAGGATCCGGAACCTTCCCTAAGCTGTTGCGAGTGTTGGTGACTTATGGCTTTCGAGAAGATGCTTGGTGGCCGTGAGAGCAAGGACATCGCGGCCAGGAATGACCAGGCGGGTCACCTCTTCCACCCCCAGTTCTATAGCAGGGAACTGAAGCAGGACAGGGCACATGGGCGCCGGTGGCAGAGCCCAGACTCGAACCCAGGTATCCTGTCCTGCAGTCCCGGACTCGCTGCCACGGCCTGCCGTCTGTGCCTTAAAAGAAGCAAAGATGTGTTGTCGAACCTGCACTGAAACTCAGATGAAAACTGCTATGGAAAGGCGTGAAGAGGTGTGACGTGCTCACCACGTGACACAGGGCCCAGCTGTGGAAGGGCCTGCGGGGGTGTGACCTGCTCACCACGTGACACAGGGCCCAGCTGTGGAAGGGCCTGGGGGGTGTGACGTGCTCACCATGTGACCAGGACCCAGCTGTGGAAGGGCCTGCGGGGTGTGACCTGCTCACCACGTGACACAGGGCCCAGCTGTGGAAGGGCCTGGGGGGTGTGACGTGCTGACCATGTGACACACAGGGCCCAGCTATGGAAGGGCCTGGGGGGTGTGACGTGCTCACCATGTGACCAGGGCCCAGCTGTGGAAGGGCCTGGGGGGTGTGACGTGCTCACCACATGACACAGGGCCCAGCTGTGGAAGGGCCTGCGGGGGTGTGACATGCTCACCATGTGACCAGGGCCCAGCTGTGGAAGGGCCTGGGGGGTGTGACCTGCTCACCACGTGACACAGGGCCCAGCTGTGGAAGGGCCTGGGGGGTGTGACGTGCTCACCATGTGACCAGGGCCCAGCTGTGGAAGGGCCTGCGGGGTGTGACCTGCTCACCACGTGACACAGGGCCCAGCTGTGGAAGGGCCTGGGGGGTGTGACGTGCTGACCATGTGACACACAGGGCCCAGCTGTGGAAGGGCCTGGGGGGTGTGACGTGCTCACCATGTGACCAGGGCCCAGCTGTGGAAGGGCCTGGGGGGTGTGACGTGCTCACCACATGACACAGGGCCCAGCTGTGGAAGGGCCTGCGGGGGTGTGACATGCTCACCATGTGACCAGGGCCCAGCTGTGGAAGGGCCTGGGGGGTGTGACGTGCTCACCACATGACACAGAGCCCAGCTGTGGAAGGGCCTGCGGGGGTGTGACGTGCTCACCATGTGACCAGGGCCCAGCTGTGGAAGGGCCTGGGGGGTGTGACGTGCTCACCACATGACACAGGGCCCAGCTGTGGAAGGGCCTGCGGGGGTGTGACGTGCTCACCATGTGACCAGGGCCCAGCTGTGGAAGGGCCTGGGGGGTGTGACGTGCTGACCATGTGACACACAGGGCCCAGCTGTGGAAGGGCCTGGGGGGTGTGACGTGCTCACCATATGACCAGGCCCAGCAGTGGAAGGGCCTGGGGGGTGTGACCTGCTCACCATGTGACCAGGGCCCAGCTGTGGAAGGGCCTGGAGAGGTGTGACGTGCTCACCATGTGACCAGGGCTCAGCTGTGGAAGGGCCTGGGGGGTGTGACGTGCTGACCATGTGACACACAGGGCCCAGCTGTGGAAGGGCCTGCGGGGTGTGACGTGCTCACCATGTGACCAGGTCCAGCTATGGAAGGGCCTGGGGGGTGTGACGTGCTTGCCATGTGACCAGGGCCCAGCTGTGGAAGGGCCTGGAGAGGTGTGACCTGCTGACCATGTGACACACAGGGCCCAGCTGTGGAAGGGCCTGGGGGGTGTGACGTGCTTACCATGTGACCAGGGCCCAGCTGTGGAAGGGCCTGGGGGGTGTGACGTGCTCACCATGTGACCAGGTCCCAGCTGTGGAAGGGCCTGGGGGGTGTGACGTGCTCACCATGTGACCAGGTCCCAGCTGTGGAAGGGCCTGGGGGGTGTGACGTGCTTACCATGTGACCAGGGCCCAGCTGTGGAAGGGCCTGGGGGGTGTAACGTGCTCACCATGTGACCAGGGCTCAGCTGTGGAAGGGCCTGGGGGGTGTGACGTGCTGACCATGTGACACACAGGGCCCAGCTGTGGAAGGGCCTGCGGGGTGTGACGTGCTCACCATGTGACCAGGTCCAGCTATGGAAGGGCCTGGGGGGTGTGACGTGCTTGCCATGTGACCAGGTCCAGCTATGGAAGGGCCTGGGGGGTGTGACGTGCTCACTATGTGACCAGGGCCCAGCTGTGGAAGGGCCTGGGGGGTGTGACGTGCTCACCATGTGACCAGGGCTCAGCTGTGGAAGGGCCTGGGGGGTGTGACATGCTTACCACGTGACCTGGGCCCAGCTGTGGAAGGGCCTGGGGGGTGTGACGTGCTCACCATGTGACCAGGGCCCAACTGTGGAAGGGCCTGGAGGGTGTGATATGCTTACCATGTGACCAGGGCCCAGCTGTGGAAGGGCCTGGAGAGGTGTGACCTGCTGACCATGTGACACACAGGGCCCAGCTGTGGAAGGGCCTGGGGGGTGTGACGTGCTTACCATGTGACCAGGGCCCAGCTGTGGAAGGGCCTGGGGGGTGTGACGTGCTCACCATGTGACCAGGTCCCAGCTGTGGAAGGGCCAGGGGGGTGTGACGTGCTCACCATGTGACCAGGTCCCAGCTGTGGAAGGGCCTGGGGGGTGTGACGTGCTTACCATGTGACCAGGGCCCAGCTGTGGAAGGGCCTGGGGGGTGTGACGTGCTCACCATGTGACCAGGGCCCAGCTGTGGAAGGGCCTGGGGGGTGTGACGTGCTCACCATGTGACCAGGGCCCAGCTGTGGAAGGGCCTGCGGGGTGTGACCTGCTCACCACGTGACACAGGGCCCAGCTGTGGAAGGGCCTGGGGGGTGTGACGTGCTCACCATGTGACCAGGGCCCAGCTGTGGAAGGGCCTGGGGGGTGTGACGTGCTCACCATGTGACCAGGGCCCAGCTGTGGAAGGGCCTGGGGGGTGTGACGTGCTCACCACATGACACAGGGCCCAGCTGTGGAAGGGCCTGCGGGGGTGTGACATGCTCACCATGTGACCAGGGCCCAGCTGTGGAAGGGCCTGGAGAGGTGTGACGTGCTCACCATGTGACCAGGGCTCAGCTGTGGAAGGGCCTGGGGGGTGTGACGTGCTGACCATGTGACACACAGGGCCCAGCTGTGGAAGGGCCTGGGGGGTGTGACGTGCTGACCATGTGACACACAGGGCCCAGCTGTGGAAGGGCCTGGGGGGTGTGACGTGCTCACCATGTGACCAGGCCCAGCAGTGCAAGGGCCTGGGGGGTGTGACCTGCTCACCATGTGACCAGGGCCCAGCTGTGGAAGGGCCTGGAGAGGTGTGACGTGCTCACCATGTGACCAGGGCTCAGCTGTGGAAGGGCCTGGGGGGTGTGACGTGCTCACCACATGACACAGGGCCCAGCTGTGGAAGGGCCTGCGGGGGTGTGACGTGCTCAACATGTGACCAGGGCCCAGCTGTGGAAGGGCCTGGGGGGTGTGACGTGCTGACCATGTGACACACAGGGCCCAGCTGTGGAAGGGCCTGGGGGGTGTGACGTGCTCACCATATGACCAGGCCCAGCAGTGGAAGGGCCTGGGGGGTGTGACCTGCTCACCATGTGACCAGGGCCCAGCTGTGGAAGGGCCTGGAGAGGTGTGACGTGCTCACCATGTGACCAGGGCTCAGCTGTGGAAGGGCCTGGGGGGTGTGACGTGCTGACCATGTGACACACAGGGCCCAGCTGTGGAAGGGCCTGCGGGGTGTGACGTGCTCACCATGTGACCAGGTCCAGCTATGGAAGGGCCTGGGGGGTGTGACGTGCTTGCCATGTGACCAGGGCCCAGCTGTGGAAGGGCCTGGAGAGGTGTGACCTGCTGACCATGTGACACACAGGGCCCAGCTGTGGAAGGGCCTGGGGGGTGTGACGTGCTTACCATGTGACCAGGGCCCAGCTGTGGAAGGGCCTGGGGGGTGTGACGTGCTCACCATGTGACCAGGTCCCAGCTGTGGAAGGGCCTGGGGGGTGTGACGTGCTCACCATGTGACCAGGTCCCAGCTGTGGAAGGGCCTGGGGGGTGTGACGTGCTTACCATGTGACCAGGGCCCAGCTGTGGAAGGGCCTGGGGGGTGTAACGTGCTCACCATGTGACCAGGGCTCAGCTGTGGAAGGGCCTGGGGGGTGTGACGTGCTGACCATGTGACACACAGGGCCCAGCTGTGGAAGGGCCTGCGGGGTGTGACGTGCTCACCATGTGACCAGGTCCAGCTATGGAAGGGCCTGGGGGGTGTGACGTGCTTGCCATGTGACCAGGTCCAGCTATGGAAGGGCCTGGGGGGTGTGACGTGCTCACTATGTGACCAGGGCCCAGCTGTGGAAGGGCCTGGGGGGTGTGACGTGCTCACCATGTGACCAGGGCTCAGCTGTGGAAGGGCCTGGGGGGTGTGACATGCTTACCACGTGACCTGGGCCCAGCTGTGGAAGGGCCTGGGGGGTGTGACGTGCTCACCATGTGACCAGGGCCCAACTGTGGAAGGGCCTGGAGGGTGTGATATGCTTACCATGTGACCAGGGCCCAGCTGTGGAAGGGCCTGGAGAGGTGTGACCTGCTGACCATGTGACACACAGGGCCCAGCTGTGGAAGGGCCTGGGGGGTGTGACGTGCTTACCATGTGACCAGGGCCCAGCTGTGGAAGGGCCTGGGGGGTGTGACGTGCTCACCATGTGACCAGGTCCCAGCTGTGGAAGGGCCTGGGGGGTGTGACGTGCTCACCATGTGACCAGGTCCCAGCTGTGGAAGGGCCTGGGGGGTGTGACGTGCTTACCATGTGACCAGGGCCCAGCTGTGGAAGGGCCTGGGGGGTGTGACGTGCTCACCATGTGACCAGGGCCCAGCTGTGGAAGGGCCTGGGGGGTGTGACGTGCTCACCATGTGACCAGGGCCCAGCTGTGGAAGGGCCTGCGGGGTGTGACCTGCTCACCACGTGACACAGGGCCCAGCTGTGGAAGGGCCTGGGGGGTGTGACGTGCTCACCATGTGACCAGGGCCCAGCTGTGGAAGGGCCTGGGGGGTGTGACGTGCTCACCATGTGACCAGGGCCCAGCTGTGGAAGGGCCTGGGGGGTGTGACGTGCTCACCACATGACACAGGGCCCAGCTGTGGAAGGGCCTGCGGGGGTGTGACATGCTCACCATGTGACCAGGGCCCAGCTGTGGAAGGGCCTGGAGAGGTGTGACGTGCTCACCATGTGACCAGGGCTCAGCTGTGGAAGGGCCTGGGGGGTGTGACGTGCTGACCATGTGACACACAGGGCCCAGCTGTGGAAGGGCCTGGGGGGTGTGACGTGCTGACCATGTGACACACAGGGCCCAGCTGTGGAAGGGCCTGGGGGGTGTGACGTGCTCACCATGTGACCAGGCCCAGCAGTGCAAGGGCCTGGGGGGTGTGACCTGCTCACCATGTGACCAGGGCCCAGCTGTGGAAGGGCCTGGAGAGGTGTGACGTGCTCACCATGTGACCAGGGCTCAGCTGTGGAAGGGCCTGGGGGGTGTGACGTGCTGACCATGTGACACACAGGGCCCAGCTGTGGAAGGGCCTGGGGGGTGTGACGTGCTTACCATGTGACCAGGTCCAGCTATGGAAGGGCCTGGGGGGTGTGACGTGCTCACTATGTGACCAGGGCCCAGCTGTGGAAGGGCCTGGGGGGTGTGACGTGCTCACCATGTGACCAGGGCTCAGCTGTGGAAGGGCCTGGGGGGTGTGACATGCTTACCACGTGACCTGGGCCCAGCTGTGGAAGGGCCTGGGGGGTGTGACGTGCTCACCATGTGACCAGGGCCCAGCTGTGGAAGGGCCTGGAGGGTGTGACATGCTTACCATGTGACCAGGGCCCAGCTGTGGAAGGGCCTGGGGGGTGTGACATGCTCACCATGTGACCAGGGCTCAGCTGTGGAAGGGCCTGGAGAGGTGTGACATGCTTACCATGTGACCAGGGCCCAGCTGTGGAAGGGCCTGGGGGTGTGACGTGCTCACCACATGACCAGGGCCCAGCTGTGGAAGGGCCTGGGGGGTGTGACGTGCTCACCATGTGACCAGGGCCCAGCTGTGGAAGGGCCTAGGGGGTGTGACGTGCTCACCATGTGACCAGGGCCCAGCTGTGGAAGGGCCTGGGGGGTGTGACGTGCTCACCACATGACAAAGGGCCCAGCTGTGGAAGGGCCTGCGGGGGTGTGACATGCTCACCATGTGACCAGGGCCCAGCTGTGGAAGGGCCTGGGGGTGTGACGTGCTCACCATGTGACCAGGGCCCAGCTGTGGAAGGGCCCAGGGGGTGTGACATGCTGACCACGTGACAAACAGGGCCCAGCTGTGGAAGGGCCCAGGGGGTGTGACATGCTGACCACGTGACACACAGGGCCCAGCTGTGGTAGGGCCCGGGGGGTGTGACATGCTCACCACGTGACCAGGGCCCAGTTGTGGAAGGGCCCAGCGGGTGTGACATGCTCACCACGTGAACCAGGGCCCAGCTGTGGAAGGGCCTGGGGGGTGTGACGTGCTCACCACGTGACCCAGGGCCCAGCTGTGGAAGGGCCTGGGGGGTGTGACGTGCTCACCATGTGACCAGGGCCCAGCTGTGGAAGGGCCTGGGGGGTGTGACGTGCTCACCACGTGACACAGGGCCCAGCTGTGGAAGGGCCTGGGGGTGTGACCTGCTCACCATGTGACACAGGGCCCAGCTGTGGAAGGGCCTGGAGAGGTGTGACCTGCTGACCATGTGACACACAGGGCCCAGCTGTGGAAGGGCCTGGGGGGTGTGACATGCTTACCATGTGACCAGGGCCCAGCTGTGGAAGGGCCTGGGGGGTGTGACGTGCTCACCATGTGACCAGGGCTCAGCTGTGGAAGGGCCTGGAGAGGTGTGACATGCTTACCATGTGACCAGGGCCCAGCTGTGGAAGGGCCTGGGGGTGTGACGTGCTCACCACGTGACCAGGGCCCAGCTGTGGAAGGGCCTGGGGGGTGTGACGTGCTCACCATGTGACCAGGGCCCAGCTGTGGAAGGGCCTGGGGGGTGTGACGTGCTCACCACATGACACAGAGCCCAGCTGTGGAAGGGCCTGCGGGGGTGTGACGTGCTCACCATGTGACCAGGGCCCAGCTGTGGAAGGGCCTGGGGGGTGTGACGTGCTCACCACATGACACAGGGCCCAGCTGTGGAAGGGCCTGCGGGGGTGTGACGTGCTCACCATGTGACCAGGGCCCAGCTGTGGAAGGGCCTGGGGGGTGTGACGTGCTCACCATGTGACACACAGGGCCCAGCTGTGGAAGGGCCTGGGGGGTGTGACGTGCTCACCATGTGACCAGGCCCAGCAGTGGAAGGGCCTGGGGGGTGTGACCTGCTCACCATGTGACCAGGGCCCAGCTGTGGAAGGGCCTGGAGAGGTGTGACGTGCTCACCATGTGACCAGGGCTCAGCTGTGGAAGGGCCTGGGGGGTGTGACGTGCTGACCATGTGACACACAGGGCCCAGCTGTGGAAGGGCCTGCGGGGTGTGACGTGCTCACCATGTGACCAGGTCCAGCTATGGAAGGACCTGGGGGGTGTGACGTGCTTGCCATGTGACCAGGGCCCAGCTGTGGAAGGGCCTGGAGAGGTGTGACCTGCTGACCATGTGACACACAGGGCCCAGCTGTGGAAGGGCCTGGGGGGTGTGACGTGCTTACCATGTGACCAGGGCCCAGCTGTGGAAGGGCCTGGGGGTTGTGACGTGCTCACCATGTGACCAGGTCCCAGCTGTGGAAGGGCCTGGGGAGTATGACGTGCTCACCATGTGACCAGGTCCCAGCTGTGGAAGGGCCTGGGGGGTGTGACGTGCTTACCATGTGACCAGGGCCCAGCTGTGGAAGGGCCTGGGGGGTGTGACGTGCTCACCATGTGACCAGGGCTCAGCTGTGGAAGGGCCTGGGAGGTGTGACGTGCTGACCATGTGACACACAGGGCCCAGCTGTGGAAGGGCCTGCGGGGTGTGACGTGCTCACCATGTGACCAGGTCCAGCTATGGAAGGGCCTGGGGGGTGTGACGTGCTTGCCATGTGACCAGGGCCCAGCTGTGGAAGGGCCTGGAGAGGTGTGACCTGCTTACCATGTGACACACAGGGCCCAGCTGTGGAAGGGCCTTGGGGGTGTGACGTGCTTACCATGTGACCAGGGCCCAGCTGTGGAAGGGCCTGGGGGGTGTGACGTGCTCACCATGTGACCAGGGCCCAGCTGTGGAAGGGCCTGCGGGGTGTGACCTGCTCACCACGTGACACAGGGCCCAGCTGTGGAAGGGCCTGGGGGGTGTGACGTGCTCACCATGTGACCAGGGCCCAGCTGTGGAAGGGCCTGGGGGGTGTGACGTGCTCACCATGTGACCAGGGCCCAGCTGTGGAAGGGCCTGGGGGGTGTGACGTGCTCACCATATGACACAGGGCCCAGCTGTGGAAGGGCCTGCGGGGGTGTGACATGCTCACCATGTGACCAGGGCCCAGCTGTGGAAGGGCCTGGAGAGGTGTGACGTGCTCACCATGTGACCAGGGCCCAGCTGTGGAAGGGCCTGGGGGGTGTGACGTGCTGACCATGTGACACACAGGGCCCAGCTGTGGAAGGGCCTGGGGGGTGTGACGTGCTCACCATGTGACCAGGCCCAGCAGTGGAAGGGCCTGGGGGGTGTGACCTGCTCACCATGTGACCAGGGCCCAGCTGTGGAAGGGCCTGGAGAGGTGTGACGTGCTCACCATGTGACCAGGGCTCAGCTGTGGAAGGGCCTGGGGGGTGTGACGTGCTGACCATGTGACACACAGGGCCCAGCTGTGGAAGGGCCTGGGGGATGTGACGTGCTTACCATGTGACCAGGTCCAGCTATGGAAGGGCCTGGGGGGTGTGACGTGCTCACTATGTGACCAGGGCCCAGCTGTGGAAGGGCCTGGGGGGTGTGACGTGCTCACCATGTGACCAGGGCTCAGCTGTGGAAGGGCCTGGGGGGTGTGACATGCTTACCACGTGACCTGGGCCCAGCTGTGGAAGGGCCTGGGGGGTGTGACGTGCTCACCATGTGACCAGGGCCCAACTGTGGAAGGGCCTGGAGGGTGTTACATGCTTACCATGTGACCAGGGCCCAGCTGTGGAAGGGCCTGGGGGGTGTGATGTGCTCACCATGTGACCAGGGCTCAGCTGTGGAAGGGCCTGGAGAGGTGTGACATGCTTACCATGTGACCAGGGCCCAGCTGTGGAAGGGCCTGGGGGTGTGACGTGCTCACCACATGACCAGGGCCCAGCTGTGGAAGGGCCTGGGGGGTGTGACGTGCTCACCATGTGACCAGGGCCCAGCTGTGGAAGGGCCTGGGGGGTGTGACGTGCTCACCATGTGACCAGGGCCCAGCTGTGGAAGGGCCTGGGGGGTGTGACGTGCTCACCACATGACAAAGGGCCCAGCTGTGGAAGGGCCTGCGGGGGTGTGACATGCTCACCATGTGACCAGGGCCCAGCTGTGGAAGGGCCTGGGGGTGTGACGTGCTCACCATGTGACCAGGGCCCAGCTGTGGAAGGGCCCAGGGGGTGTGACATGCTGACCACGTGACACACAGGGCCCAGCTGTGGAAGGGCCCAGGGGGTGTGACATGCTGACCACGTGACACACAGGGCCCAGCTGTGGAAGGGCCCGGGGGGTGTGACATGCTCACCACGTGACCAGGGCCCAGCTGTGGAAGGGCCCAGCGGGTGTGACATGCTCACCACGTCAACCAGGGCCCAGCTGTGGAAGGGCCTGGGGGGTGTGACGTGCTCACCACGTGACCCAGGGCCCAGCTGTGGAAGGGCCTGGGGGGTGTGACGTGCTCACCATGTGACCAGGGCCCAGCTGTGGAAGGGCCTGGGGGGTGTGACGTGCTCACCACGTGACCAGGGCCCAGCTGTGGAAGGGCCTGGGGGGTGTGACGTGCTCACCATGTGACCAGGGCCCAGCTGTGGAAGGGCCTGGGGGGTGTGACGTGCTCACCACATGACACAGGGGCCAGCTGTGGAAGGGCCTGCGGGGGTGTGACATGCTCACCATGTGACCAGGGCCCAGCTGTGGAAGGGCCTGGAGAGGTGTGACGTGCTCACCATGTGACCAGGGCCCAGCTGTGGAAGGGCCTGGGGGGTGTGACGTGCTGACCATGTGACACACAGGGCCCAGCTGTGGAAGGGCCTGGGGGGTGTGACGTGCTCACCATGTGACCAGGCCCAGCAGTGGAAGGGCCTGGGGGGTGTGACGTGCTCACCATGTGACCAGGGCCCAGCTGTGGAAGGGCCTGGAGAGGTGTGACGTGCTCACCATGTGACCAGGGCTCAGCTGTGGAAGGGCCTGGGGGGTGTGACGTGCTGACCATGTGACACACAGGGCCAAGCTGTGGAAGGGCCTGCGGGGTCTGACGTGCTCACCATGTGACCAGGGCTCAGCTGTGGAAGGGCCTGGGGGGTGTGACGTGCTGACCATGTGACACACAGGGCCCAGCTGTGGAAGGGCCTGGGCGGTGTGACGTGCTCACCATGTGACCAGGTCCAGCTATGGAAGGGCCTGGGGGGTGTGACGTGCTTACCATGTGACCAGGGCCCAGCTGTGGAAGGGCCTGGGGGGTGTGACGTGCTGACCATGTGACACACAGGGCCCAGCTGTGGAAGGGCCTGCGGGGGTGTGACGTGCTCACCATGTGACCAGGGCCCAGCTGTGGAAGGGCCTGGGGGGTGTGACGTGCTGACCATGTGACACACAGGGCCCAGCTGTGGAAGGGCCTGGGGGGTGTGACGTGCTCACCATGTGACCAGGCCCAGCAGTGGAAGGGCCTGGGGGGTGTGACCTGCTCACCATGTGACCAGGGCCCAGCTGTGGAAGGGCCTGGAGAGGTGTGACGTGCTCACCATGTGACCAGGGCTCAGCTGTGGAAGGGCCTGGGGGGTGTGACGTGCTGACCATGTGACACACAGGGCCCAGCTGTGGAAGGGCCTGCGGGGTGTGACGTGCTCACCATGTGACCAGGTCCAGCTATGGAAGGGCCTGGGGGGTGTGACGTGCTTGCCATGTGACCAGGGCCCAGCTGTGGAAGGGCCTGGAGAGGTGTGACCTGCTGACCATGTGACACACAGGGCCCAGCTGTGGAAGGGCCTGGGGGGTGTGACGTGCTTACCATGTGACCAGGGCCCAGCTGTGGAAGGGCCTGGGGGGTGTGACGTGCTCACCATGTGACCAGGTCCCAGCTGTGGAAGGGCCTGGGGGGTGTGACGTGCTCACCATGTGACCAGGTCCTAGCTGTGGAGGGCCTGGGGGGTGTGACGTGCTTACCATGTGACCAGGGCCCAGCTGTGGAAGGGCCTGGGGGGTGTGACGTGCTCACCATGTGACCAGGGCTCAGCTGTGGAAGGGCCTGGGGGGTGTGACGTGCTGACCATGTGACACACAGGGCCCAGCTGTGGAAGGGCCTGCGGGGTGTGACGTGCTCACCATGTGACCAGGTCCAGCTATGGAAGGGCCTGGGGGGTGTGACGTGCTTGCCATGTGACCAGGGCCCAGCTGTGGAAGGGCCTGGAGAGGTGTGACCTGCTGACCATGTGACACACAGGGCCCAGCTGTGGAAGGGCCTGGGGGGTGTGACGTGCTTACCATGTGACCAGGGCCCAGCTGTGGAAGGGCCTGGGGGGTGTGACGTGCTCACCATGTGACCAGGTCCCAGCTGTGGAAGGGCCTGGGGGGTGTGACGTGCTCACCATGTGACCAGGTCCCAGCTGTGGAAGGGCCTGGGGGGTGTGACGTGCTTACCATGTGACCAGGGCCCAGCTGTGGAAGGGCCTGGGGGGTGTGACGTGCTCACCATGTGACCAGGGCCCAGCTGTGGAAGGGCCTGGGGGGTGTGACGTGCTCACCATGTGACCAGGGCCCAGCTGTGGAAGGGCCTGCGGGGTGTGACCTGCTCACCACGTGACACAGGGCCCAGCTGTGGAAGGGCCTGGGGGGTGTGACGTGCTCACCATGTGACCAGGGCCCAGCTGTGGAAGGGCCTGCGGGGTGTGACGTGCTCACCATGTGACCAGGGCCCAGCTGTGGAAGGGCCTGCGGGGGTGTGACATGCTCACCATGTGACCAGGGCCCAGCTGTGGAAGGGCCTGGAGAGGTGTGACGTCCTCACCATGTGACCAGGGCCCAGCTGTGGAAGGGCCTGGGGGGTGTGACGTGCTGACCATGTGACACACAGGGCCCAGCTGTGGAAGGGCCTGGGGGGTGTGACGTGCTCACCATGTGACCAGGCCCAGCAGTGGAAGGGCCTGGGGGGTGTGACCTGCTCACCATGTGACCAGGGCCCAGCTGTGGAAGGGCCTGGAGAGGTGTGACGTGCTCACCATGTGACCAGGGCTCAGCTGTGGAAGGGCCTGGGGGGTGTGACGTGCTGACCATGTGACACACAGGGCCCAGCTGTGGAAGGGCCTGGGGGGTGTGACGTGCTTACCATGTGACCAGGTCCAGCTATGGAAGGGCCTGGGGGGTGTGACGTGCTCACTATGTGACCAGGGCCCAGCTGTGGAAGGGCCTGGGGGGTGTGACGTGCTCACCATGTGACCAGGGCTCAGCTGTGGAAGGGCCTGGGGGGTGTGACATGCTTACCACGTGACCTGGGCCCAGCTGTGGAAGGGCCTGGGGGGTGTGACGTGCTCACCATGTGACCAGGGCCCAGCTGTGGAAGGGCCTGGAGGGTGTGACATGCTTACCATGTGACCAGGGCCCAGCTGTGGAAGGGCCTGGGGGGTGTGACGTGCTCACCATGTGACCAGGGCTCAGCTGTGGAAGGGCCTGGAGAGGTGTGACATGCTTACCATGTGACCAGGGCCCAGCTGTGGAAGGGCCTGGGGGTGTGACGTGCTCACCACATGACCAGGGCCCAGCTGTGGAAGGGCCTGGGGGGTGTGACGTGCTCACCATGTGACCAGGGCCCAGCTGTGGAAGGGCCTGGGGGGTGTGACGTGCTCACCATGTGACCAGGGCCCAGCTGTGGAAGGGCCTGGGGGGTGTGACGTGCTCACCACATGACAAAGGGCCCAGCTGTGGAAGGGCCTGCGGGGGTGTGACATGCTCACCATGTGACCAGGGCCCAGCTGTGGAAGGGCCTGGGGGTGTGACGTGCTCACCATGTGACCAGGGCCCAGCTGTGGAAGGGCCCAGGGGGTGTGACATGCTGACCACGTGACACACAGGGCCCAGCTGTGGAAGGGCCCAGGGGGTGTGACATGCTGACCACGTGACACACAGGGCCCAGCTGTGGAAGGGCCCGGGGGGTGTGACATGCTCACCACGTGACCAGGGCCCAGCTGTGGAAGGGCCCAGCGGGTGTGACATGCTCACCACGTGAACCAGGGCCCAGCTGTGGAAGGGCCTGGGGGGTGTGACGTGCTCACCACGTGACCCAGGGCCCAGCTGTGGAAGGGCCTGGGGGGTGTGACGTGCTCACCATGTGACCAGGGCCCAGCTGTGGAAGGGCCTGGGGGGTGTGATGTGCTCACCACGTGACACAGGGCCCAGCTGTGGAAGGGCCTGGGGGTGTAACCTGCTCACCATGTGACACAGGGCCCAGCTGTGGAAGGGCCTGGAGAGGTGTGACCTGCTGACCATGTGACACACAGGGCCCAGCTGTGGAAGGGCCTGGTGGGTGTGACATGCTTACCATGTGACCAGGGCCCAGCTGTGGAAGGGCCTGGGGGTGTGACGTGCTCACCACGTGACCAGGGCCCAGCTGTGGAAGGGCCTGGGGGGTGTGACGTGCTCACCATGTGACCAGGGCCCAGCTGTGGAAGGGCCTGGGGGGTGTGACGTGCTCACCACATGACACAGGGGCCAGCTGTGGAAGGGCCTGCGGGGGTGTGACATGCTCACCATGTGACCAGGGCCCAGCTGTGGAAGGGCCTGGAGAGGTGTGACGTGCTCACCATGTGACCAGGGCCCAGCTGTGGAAGGGCCTGGGGGGTGTGACGTGCTGACCATGTGACACACAGGGCCCAGCTGTGGAAGGGCCTGGGGGGTGTGACGTGCTCACCATGTGACCAGGCCCAGCAGTGGAAGGGCCTGGGGGGTGTGACGTGCTCACCATGTGACCAGGGCCCAGCTGTGGAAGGGCCTGGAGAGGTGTGACGTGCTCACCATGTGACCAGGGCTCAGCTGTGGAAGGGCCTGGGGGGTGTGACGTGCTGACCATGTGACACACAGGGCCAAGCTGTGGAAGGGCCTGCGGGGTGTGACGTGCTCACCATGTGACCAGGGCTCAGCTGTGGAAGGGCCTGGGGGGTGTGACGTGCTGACCATGTGACACACAGGGCCCAGCTGTGGAAGGGCCTGGGCGGTGTGACGTGCTCACCATGTGACCAGGTCCCAGCTGTGGAAGGGCCTGGGGGGTGTGACGTGCTCACCATGTGACCAGGTCCCAGCTGTGGAAGGGCCTGGGGGGTGTGACCTGCTGACCATGTGACACACAGGGCCCAGCTGTGGAAGGGCCTGGGGGGTGTGACGTGCTTACCATGTGACCAGGGCCCAGCTGTGGAAGGGCCTGGAGAGGTGTGACCTGCTGACCATGTGACACACAGGGCCCAGCTGTGGAAGGGCCTGGGGGGTGTGACGTGCTTACCATGTGACCAGGGCCCAGCTGTGGAAAGGCCTGGGGGGTGTGACGTGCTCACCATGTGACCAGGTCCCAGCTGTGGAAGGGCCTGGGGGGTGTGACGTGCTCACCATGTGACCAGGGCCCAGCTGTGGAAGGGCCTGGGCGGTGTGACGTGCTCACCATGTGACCAGGGCTCAGCTGTGGAAGGGCCTGGGGGGTGTGACATGCTTACCATGTGACCAGGGCCCAGCTGTGGAAGGGCCTGGGGGGTGTGACGTGCTCACCATGTGACCAGGGCCCAGCTGTGGAAGGGCCTGGGGGGTGTGACATGCTTACCATGTGACCAGGGCCCAGCTGTGGAAGGGCCTGGGGGGTGTGACGTGCTCACCATGTGACCAGGGCTCAGCTGTGGAAGGGCCTGGAGAGGTGTGACATGCTTACCATGTGACCAGGGCCCAGCTCTGGAAGGGCCTGGGGGTGTGACGTGCTCACCACATGACCAGGGCCCAGCTGTGGAAGGGCCTGGGGGGTGTGACGTGCTCACCATGTGACCAGGGCCCAGCTGTGGAAGGGCCTGGGGGGTGTGACGTGCTTACCATGTGACCAGGGCTCAGCTGTGGAAGGGCCTTGGGGTGTGACGTGCTCACCATGTGACCAGGGCCCAGCTGTGGAAGGGCCTGGGGGGTGTGACGTGCTCACCATGTGACCAGGGCCCAGCTGTGGAAGGGCCTGGGGGGTGTGACGTGCTTACCACGTGACCAGGGCCCAGCTGTGGAAGGGCCTGCGGGGTGTGACGTGCTCACCATGTGACCAGGGCCCAGCTGTGGAAGGGCCTGGGGGGTGTGACATGCTTACCATGTGACCAGGGCCCAGCTGTGGAAGGGCCTGGGGGGTGTGACGTGCTCACCACGTGACACAGGGCCCAGCTGTGGAAGGGCCTGGGGGTGTGACCTGCTCACCATGTGACACAGGGCCCAGCTGTGGAAGGGCCTGGAGAGGTGTGACCTGCTGACCATGTGACACACAGGGCCCAGCTGTGGAAGGGCCTGGGGGGTGTGACATGCTTACCATGTGACCAGGGCCCAGCTGTGGAAGGGCCTGGAGAGGTGTGACGTGCTCACCATGTGACCAGGGCCCAGCTGTGGAAGGGCCTGGGGGGTGTGACGTGCTGACCATGTGACACACAGGGCCCAGCTGTGGAAGGGCCTGGGGGGTGTGACGTGCTCACCATGTGACCAGGCCCAGCAGTGGAAGGGCCTGGGGGGTGTGACCTGCTCACCATGTGACCAGGGCTCAGCTGTGGAAGGGCCTGGGGGGTGTGACGTGCTGACCATGTGACACACAGGGCCAAGCTGTGGAAGGGCCTGCGGGGTGTGACGTGCTCACCATGTGACCAGGGCTCAGCTGTGGAAGGGCCTGGGGGGTGTGACGTGCTGACCATGTGACACACAGGGCCCAGCTGTGGAAGGGCCTGGGCGGTGTGACGTGCTCACCATGTGACCAGGTCCAGCTATGGAAGGGCCTGGGGGGTGTGACGTGCTTACCATGTGACCAGGGCCCAGCTGTGGAAGGGCCTGGAGAGGTGTGACCTGCTGACCATGTGACACACAGGGCCCAGCTGTGGAAGGGCCTGGGGGGTGTGACGTGCTTACCATGTGACCAGGGCCCAGCTGTGGAAAGGCCTGGGGGGTGTGACGTGCTCACCATGTGACCAGGTCCCAGCTGTGGAAGGGCCTGGGGGGTGTGACGTGCTCACCATGTGACCAGGGCCCAGCTGTGGAAGGGCCTGGGGGGTGTGACGTGCTCACCATGTGACCAGGGCTCAGCTGTGGAAGGGCCTGGGGGGTGTGACATGCTTACCATGTGACCAGGGCCCAGCTGTGGAAGGGCCTGGGGGGTGTGACGTGCTCACCATGTGACCAGGGCCCAGCTGTGGAAGGGCCTGGGGGGTGTGACATGCTTACCATGTGACCAGGGCCCAGCTGTGGAAGGGCCTGGGGGGTGTGACGTGCTCACCATGTGACCAGGGCTCAGCTGTGGAAGGGCCTGGAGAGGTGTGACATGCTTACCATGTGACCAGGGCCCAGCTGTGGAAGGGCCTGGGGGTGTGACGTGCTCACCACATGACCAGGGCCCAGCTGTGGAAGGGCCTGGGGGGTGTGACGTGCTCACCATGTGACCAGGGCCCAGCTGTGGAAGGGCCTGGGGGGTGTGACGTGCTTACCATGTGACCAGGGCTCAGCTGTGGAAGGGCCTGGGGGTGTGACGTGCTCACCATGTGACCAGGGCCCAGCTGTGGAAGGGCCTGGGGGGTGTGACGTGCTCACCATGTGACCAGGGCCCAGCTGTGGAAGGGCCTGGGGGGTGTGACGTGCTTACCACGTGACCAGGGCCCAGCTGTGGAAGGGCCTGCGGGGTGTGACGTGCTCACCATGTGACCAGGGCCCAGCTGTGGAAGGGCCTGGGGGGTGTGACGTGCTCACCATGTGACCAGGGCCCAGCTGTGGAAGGGCCTGGGGGGTGTGACGTGCTTACCACGTGACCAGGGCCCAGCTGTGGAAGGGCCTGCGGGGTGTGACGTGCTCACCATGTGACCAGGGCCCAGCTGTGGAAGGGCCTGGGGGGTGTGACATGCTTACCATGTGACCAGGGCCCAGCTGTGGAAGGGCCTGGGGGGTGTGACGTGCTCACCATGTGACCAGGGCCCAGCTGTGGAAGGGCCTGGGGGTGTGACGTGCTCACCACATGACCAGGGCCCAGCTGTGGAAGGGCCGGGGGGTGTGACGTGCTCACCATGTGACTAGGCCCAGCTGTGGAAGGGCCTGGGGGTGTGACGTGCTCACCATGTCGCCTGAGCTCAGTCCAGACAGTCCCACCCCAGTCCCCACAACAGCCCTGAGGTGGGCACCATGGCTAACCCCACTGCACTGCAGGGAAACAGACACAGGAGGTGACACAACTACACACAGAGGAAGCGACAGAGTCTCAACGCAAAGAGCCTGCGCTTATAACCTCTACTCGAGTCTAGGGTCTCACACACCTCATCGAAATTTCAGCAAACTTTTCCCTGCACGGTTTCAGTTCTGCAGACAAAGGGACTGGAGCAGGGGTCCTCAAACTTTTTAAACAGGGGGCCGGTTCACTGTCCCTCAGACCATTGGAGGGCCGGACTATAGTTTAAAAAAAAAAAAAAACATGAACAAATTCCTATGCACACTGCACATATCTTATTTTGAAGTAAAAAAACAAAACGGGAACAAATACAATATTTGTATTTGCATGTGGCCCACGGGCCATAGTTTGAGGACCCCTGGCCTGGAGGCTGGTGAAGCAGCCACAGTCAGGGGGGAGGTGCTGCCTGTTAAGCCGGGGCTGGCGTATGGAGCAGGGGACGGAGGAGGATCCGTGAGCCAGGCGCTGTCTGCGTGTGGCCCCACTTCTCACCGGGGAACCAGGTCAGGGATCCCACAGCCAGTCGGTGGGAGAGTGGGATTTGAACCCCACACGTCCCACTCGGCCAGGAGGCCTCCCAGGCTGCGCGCACAGGACGCGGTGAAACACCACGGAGAGGGCGTTTCTGGGTCAGGAACTGGGCGTCTGTGTGTGTCCCAGCGAGGCCTCTGACCTCACGTTCCTCCTTCCTCTTATCACCAAGAACTGAAGCTATTGCCCAGACTGGCGTTTCCGCCGAGATGGGTAAAAGTGTGAACCAACTTATCAAGTTTAGATTTTTAAAAAAGAAACAAGTTCTTCTAATTTGCCAAACCTTAACTCAAACACATTTTTAAAAGGAATTGTCCCCAGACCCCCATGCTGGGTCATTTGTCTTTTCAGAGGTCAGTGAACTAATGTGCAGTTTCTGAGCAGAGGCAGCCCTGGCTGATAGAACGTGGCCTGGGAGCCCCGCGTCCGGGGCCTGGCTCTGACCTGGGCTTGCTGTGTGACCTGGAGCTGGTACCCCCCACCTCTGGGCCTCGGCGTCCAGAATGCACCGGGTTTGGTTCTGATGAGCTAAAGTTCTAGGGTAGGAGCCTGGGTGCTGGGGTCAGACCGGAGTTCAAACCTCTGCTGCAGCATTTACTAGCCGGTAATCAAACAGGTTGGACAAGTTGCTTAATTACTCCGCGATTCAATTTCTTCATACGTAAAATAGAGATGGATGATACCTGTGTCATAGGTATTGCGAAGAGTATGTGAGAAAATGCATATACTTTGCTTGGCAGACAAACAGAAGATGTACTCAATATTGGTTAGTCACAGTGATGAGGGTTCTTTATATGTCATTAAAAGTCAGTAAAACCACTCTGCTGTACACCTGCAACTAATGTCAATAATCCTATATAATAAAGAGCCAATATGCAAATGGTCATCACACCTCCATGCCTTCACGCTGGAACTGCTCAGACACTCACACAGGGGAGAGAGGAATGGGGGCCAGCCAGGCTGCGGCACAGGAGAGCGACAAGCACCCGCCCCGCGGTCCTGGGTGCCTGTGGCTGTGGCCCAGGTGAGGCCGCCCATGCACAGTCCCCAGTGGCTGCGGCCGGCCCAGACGAAGTTGGCCCAGGTTCCAGGTGCCTGCGGCCGGCCAGAGGAGGGAATCCTGGGTCCTGGGTGGGGGTCCAGGCAGAGGTGTTTAGGGGCAATCAGGCCAGCAGGGGAGCAGTTAGAGGTGATCAGCAAGCAGGCAGAGGGATTAGGGGCAATCAGGCAGGCGAACGATTAGGAGCCAGTGGTCCCCTATTTTGAGAGGCAGTCAGACATCCCCCAACGGGTCCCGGATTGGAGAGGGTGCAGGTCAGGCTGAGGGACTCCCCCACCCCCTCTCCGTGCACAAATTTCATGCACCGGGCCTCTAGTATTGAATATAAACTGTAATTGAAATTAAAAAAAAAAATTACTAAAGAACCAAGTCATAAAAAGATGAACTTCCACCAGTAAATATTTACTGAGCACATGTTCTTCATTTGCGGCCATCCCTTTCGGTTGGCTACCCAAACCACTCCAGGCCTCTTTGCCAGCTCCAAGCACCGAGGCGGGGAATCCAGACATCCTCTTTCCCGGTCTTGCTCGCAGCTGGGGATGGCCGTGTGATCCATGCTTTGGCCGTGAGACATAAGCTACTGCTGGTGGCTTCTAGGGGCAGTCACCAGAGGAGAGCCCCTTGCCATCGCCCCTCTGCTTCTTCCCCCTTAAAGATGAGCACGTGAGGCGGAGCAGGGGCAGCAGTCTTGTGACGGAGGCACCATCACGGGGAGGAAGAGCCAACAAGCCAAGCAGGTCACAGTGTGAGGCGGGAAGGAGCCCGGGCCCGGGGTGGCAGAACAGAGGAGCCGGCCACAGCAGCTGCCGGGTTAGCCTCCCTGCGACGTGAAAATGCAAACTGTTTATTCAAGCTCCGTCAGCCAGGCTCCCTCTTCCTGCTAGCTGGGCCCGTCCTCTCTCAGACCTCATTCAACAAACATTTATTAAGCTTCTACTGGCGCTGGGCACCATCCCGGGTATTAGGTTTAACAGCCTATTCAGGCAGACAGCCAAGTTATTTTTTTTTTTTAATGCAATAAAAATGTAAGAGGCGGCACAATTGCAGTCTTTATATGGCAGCATGAGGGCAGATGCTTCCTTCTGGACCGCAAGTGCTTTCAGAACAGACACTTGTTTTTCGTACCCATGCACCTCCAGCCCCTCGCCCAGCCAACGCTCAGCAAATATTTGTTGAACATGGTGACGTGGTGCTGCTCCCCCGACACAGAGAATGATCTCACCTTGGTGCCCCTTTCGAGTCAGGCTTCAGCCAATAAAATGTGGGCGGAACTGACACATGTTCATTTCAGGCAGAAGCAGATAAGGGCTGCCACAGCCCCCCATCCTCACTTCCCCCTGCTGCCCTGGCCAGAGAAAACCAACCCTGATGTCCAAGCTACTGGCAGTTGAAGGTTGTCACCGGAACATAAGCTAGCCAAACATGATGGACGAATCCAATGGGTGCATCATTAATTAAATTAACCTATAGATAGATAACGGCAGTGTCGGGAATGGATTTAAGGCGTGAGGAGACCCGAGCAATTGCCCTACTCCATGGTGACTGCCCCTTTACCCTTCTCTCCTTCCTGATAGATCCGAGACCAAACGTTATAGCTCACGTTTTACATATAATCTTTGCCTTATAACCTTTTTGTAAAACTTTGTTTCAAACAGTTTCATGTGTTAGATTAGCAATTTCAACCTTTTTCATCTCATGGTACACCAACTAATTACTAAAACTTGCGGCACATAACACATATATTTTTTGCTGACCTGACAAAAAAAAAGGTATAATTTGATTCATTCATACCAGACAGCTTTTGTTGTGTTGGCTGTTGTCATTTTTTTATTTGACAACCTAAGGGTTTAAAAGAGGTCAGTGCCCCTGACTAAATAGCCAGGTATTACATGCTTTAAAAATTCTAATGGCACACTGGTCGAAAATCTCTGTATTAGGTGGAAAGGCAATAGAGAACAATCTAGTTCAATACCAAATATACTTTAAATGTGAATATCATTTAAAACATGGCTACTTAGCATATTATTGGGCGAATATACGCTGGGTCATTCCCTTGCTCTCACGCTCCGAGCTTCCCAGTCTGACTGTTTAAGACAGTGCTGTGATGAGCTCTTTTGGCCAGAGCTTTTCCTATGTCTTTGATTATCTCCTCAGGATACATTTCCAGAAGTAGAATCACGAATTCAAAGGCAAATTGAAAGTGGTCAGCTTCACCCAAGACATAACTGCTACGATTCTTCATAAATAGCCAAACTGTTAGATAAGACAAGGGTCTCAAGGTCTGGGCAGTTCTGATGGTTATTTCTTGCTAAATGTAAAAATGTAGCACAATATTTTACAGATGCAGCAGAAAACAGGATGAGCGGACAGGAACAACTGGATACATGTTGCCAACTGCAAAGAAGAAATCAGCATGCAATGAACAAAACAGTGCCTGTCGGCAATGACTGAGCTCTGGTTGGGGAGGCGGAGCTTTGGATAGGAATCCGCTGCCGCCTTCACGTGCTGCAGGTAAACACTACCACCATCACCACCACCACCACCACCATCACCACCACCACCACCACCATCACCACCACCACCACCACCATCACCGTGCCTCACTTTCTGAATAGAGTTCCCCAAGGGGCGAGCCCCATGAATTCGGTAACAAAACTGCTTTCCAAAAATGGAAAGAACTTGGTACCTCCTATGGCTGCTTTGCCCTGGTGAGCGGAGCCCGCACGACTGTCCCTGCTTACAGGTACGTCTGCCGCTTCCGTTCGAGCAGCCATGGTCTGAAGAGGGGGCTTATGTTGTAGGTACTGTTAACTGAGCTAGAAAGCATTCTGTTTCCTCATCTTTCAAAAAAAAAATCCAAAAAACCAAAGTGACAACCCTTTACCAAACAGCTAAACAAAGTAACTATTAAACAGTAAAAGAGTAAATAATCCAACACCATGAATTATTTAAAAAATAAACTCTTAGATTTAAGTAACACAGTATTTTAGATTCTTAAGAAATAAATCTCTATTCTTTTCTTACTAATCCCCAATTATTGTCAGTCACAGTCTATTGTTACCCTAGTCTTGGTCCTCTGATTATGATCAGGGTGGCTAGCTAGCTTAATTAGGTAGACAGGAAGGCGAGGGCGGTGGGGGGCGAGGGTGGGGGAGGGGGGGCGTTGCCCAGAGAGGGTAGAGGTATCTTGGCCTGAACAATGAAAGCCGCCATAAGTTAGATCAAAAGCAGCCATAAACCAAGGACAGAGGTATCTCTGGCCTGAGCAGCTGGGAGAGCCATAAGGGAGATCAAAGCAACTCCAACCAGCAAGATAAGGGGGGAGGAAGACACACATTCACGGAGAATAAAGAAAAGTCACAGGAAAGAAGAGGCCGTTTCACTCTTTGAGCAGCGGAGCCAGCGGTTTCAGTCTCACGGCTCGGCCGGATAAGGTTGCTAGGTCGCGGAGGACAGGAGAACGTTGCAAAATCAGGGGAAAGAAAGAGGGGGGCGGGCACCGTGTGGGCTTGGCCTTTGAAACTGGTGCTGTGTCGCAGGAGGAGCAGTGAGACAAGCATGGGGTCCTGGCTGAGGGAGGGTGGCTAGAATGCCTAATCCCTCAAGACAAGGAGAGCAGCGGCCACCCTCTTTAGGGGACACCCCTGTCTCGCCTTAGCCTTCGGAATAGAAACGTAGAGTTAGGAGTTTTAGAGATGGCATCTGCTTGCAAGAAGGTTTCTGTGCTTCTCACCTACCACCGTTTGCCCGTGGCTTCATTCTTTGCATCTATCTGGACAAGAACCCAGGAAAGAAACCACCCTTGCACCTGCTCACCAAAAAACAAAACAAAACAAAAAACAAGCCAAGAACAACAAACCCCCACCCCCTCGAATCAGTTAGAACGGGCCGTTCTAGCTGGAGTGGAATGAAAGAGCCCTTGTGGGTGGATGGAGGCCCTGTCTGGCTTCCCACGCCAGGGTCCATTATTCTGGCTCCTGAGTGCGCTAACCCCGAGCTGCCTCTCTGGGCCCTGGATGAGCCGACAGGAGGGGCTGGCATATGACTGGACGGTCACCTCTCTCCTCCTGAGGGACAGGGCAGCCCTGGACCCTAAGGGAGGAGCACAGTCCTAGAGAGACTGAGAAAGGACGCTCAGAAGAACCCCAGCCCTCCCAGTTTGGCTAGACATCAAATGGCTGCAGCATCAGAAACGGTGCAGATGGACAGTGAACTTGCAGCCTTCCCCCAACGATAGGACTAGCAGCACTCGGTGTCAGTGTCACTTTACTTTTCGAATCGAATGTCAGGGACCTTTGATTGCATTCTGAACATTGCGTAATAGGTTGCAGACACTCCGGACTCCGTTTGTTCTTCTGAAGAGTGTTGCCTTTTAACTTATTTTTGATTTGCTTCTTTATTTGTTTTAGCTGTCAGCTCACTTGGCTGAACTCGCCGGCTGCCGTATCGGCTCCTCTCCGGTGCACGGGAGCTGGGACCTCAGCGTCTGCCCGGCTCGGGTGGGGCCCCGGGACCTGAGCGGAGTCCACACAGAGCGTGAGGCTCTGCCTTCGGCCTCCCTCTCCTTCCCAGGGCTCTGCCCTCTGGCCGTCCACACCAGCACAGCGGTGGCTTCCATCCTGTCCTCACCACCCACCTGGCCTGGCTGCGGCCCTCCCTCAGGCAAAAAGCTACAAAAAGTAGAAAGCTGGTCCCGGGCTTTCCCTCTCTCCAGTGTTGGCTCCCGTCCTCTCTGTGGGCGTTGGCCGTGCTCCAGGGGCCTGGCTGCTTTTCATCCTCCTGTCGCCTGTGGCTCACAGCAGCACGTTTGTTAGTCTCTCTGAAAGAGCAAAGGCCTTCTCAGAATCCCCCAGCACATTACTCTCTGTTTTATTGGCCAGGACTGTGTTCGTCTGCTCTTTCTTCACCCCTTTGTTCTGGGACTTGTTTGTTTGCCCTGAAGCGGGTAAACAGAATTAGGGTTTGATGAGTCGGGAAAGAGGTGGGAACAACCGGAAACCACTGGATCTTGCCACACAGGACTTGTCAGGGCCTTTCACAGGAAGGTGTGCTTGTTGCTCTCCAATTTATCCCACTTTCTTACCCACACACGTCTCACACCTGTTCATTCGGTTACGAAACCCTCTCCCCACAGGCCGGTGTCGTCAGAACGGGGACACTCGGGACAATGGGCTGGTCGGGAAGCAGCGAGGTGCCAGGCCTCACTGTGGTCACAGCACTCGGGGCGCTTCCCGCTGGGCAGCCTGACCAGCAGACTGGCTGTCAGTGTTCCCAACTCAACTGCCAGGCTGTGACCATGGCAATGGTTTGGACCAAAACTCGAGGTTAAAGCTTTCTTTTTTCTTTTTTAAGTCCTCACCGGAGGATATTTTTCCGTTGATTTCTAGAGCAGGTGGAAGGGACAGGGAGAGACAAAGAGAGAAAACTATCCATGTGAGAGAGACACATCGATTGGTTGCCTCCTGCACGTGCCCCCAACCAGGGCCGGGGATCGAGCCTGCAACTGAGGTACATGCCCTCGACCGGAATCAAATCCGAGACCCTTCAGTCTGCTGGCCGACTCTCTGTCCACTGAGCCAAACCGACTTAAAAGCTCACGGCTAAGCTTTTACTGAATCGATGCTGAGTCCTGAACTGGATGGAATTTCAGGACCAAGGAAATGCGCACAGAAACACGTGGCGTGTGGTGGGATTGGAGGGATCCGTCTTTTTCAAAAAGGTCCTACTGGTACGTTTACGTCATCTTTTCCATCGTATTCTAAAAAGGGGTTTTTAACTGTTTGTAGGGGACAATCAGTGGTTTTAGAGAAAGGCGTCCCCCGCACCAGGGTCTGGGACCTGCTGCGCCGCGAGCCCATGCAAACCACCCCTCCCTCGACCCAGTGAAGCTTAATGATCAGACCAGAGCCCTGGCCCTGCGTGTGGCCCTGGGTACAGGAAAGGCTCGTCTTCCTTGTTTTTTTTCTGAGTTACTCACCTTCCTGGGACAGTTTGTCAAAAACCGAGACCACACTTACTTGGCCACCACAGCTGTCCAGCCCAGCAATCGGTCCCGTTCGGGAAAAACTCCACACGACACTGGCGAGAACGCCCACTGGCTGTCTATCCCGATGTCAGGAGCTGAAATGCATGTGTGTGGGGGGAGGGATGCAGAGAGAAAACATATACGCATCTATTTCACTGTCTATGTGCCCGGAAGTGCTTTAAACTATTTGATTTTGAATTGGGAACATACTCACGTTTCAGCATTCAGAAGGGACAGCAGTGTCGTCAGTGACTTGTCCCCGACGGTCCCTGCTGGGCCCCCTCCTGAGAGTCCCCGTGTGCCCTTCAGAGGTACGTCATGCTCACGACTGCAAGTGAAGTCACTCCCCCCTTTTACACAGATGATAGCGTATTGCACCCCCTTCTCTGGACTCGGCTTTTGCACTTAACATGTAGGGACGGGTCCCCATTGCGTCCAGACCATTCTGCTTTCTTTTGTTTTTCTTAGGTTACACCCCCAGCATTCCTCTAGCTTTCTGTATAATCATTAGAATTACCCCTTTCAGTGACTTCGGTTTTGCAGGGTGACGGGGCCGCAGTTTAATGACAACTTCCTCCTCTTGAGCATTTAGGTCATGTCTCCTGTTGCCATGACAGGGCCAGGCAGCTATGACTTGCGATCCTCCCATGTACCCGTGTCTTCCCTGAGGGGCTGACAGTCACATGGGGGAGCAGCCGGGGAAATGAGAGCACACAGCGCACCCCCCTCCAGCCTCTGGTGCAGCCTGGGCTCCCGCCTGGAAGAGGAGAAGAGGTGTTGATGGATCTGCCCAGGGTCTCGCCTGGAAATGAGCAAGCTGGGCTTAGTCATCCGGCGTGTGAGCGTGTGAGCGTGTGAGCGTGTGAGCTTGGTTCGTGTGCTCACCTCACACACAGATCCAATCTCCGCCTGCGGCCACGTCACTGCCCAGGGCCCCAGCCGTGGCCAGTTCATGGGGGGGATAAAGGAAGAATTACAGGGAAGCACTTACCATATGCCAGCACATGACGAGTAGATGAATGAAATGATGCCCAGTTTCATGAATAATCAGGATAATCTCAATTAAACAACAATGCGTAGCATTTCACAGCCCCCAGATTGGCAGAAGCTTTTTATTCTGGAGAAGCGAAGCAGTTAGGTCTCCGATAAGCTCTCAGTGGGGTGTACCCTGGCCCAGCCACTCTGCGAGCAATTTGCTAACACCTGGTCAAACGGAAGCAGTGCCCGCTGCATGGACGTCTGTTCTCGTTTGTGTGTTCCCAGTGCTCTGGCCGGTCCGGCTGGAAAGACAGGCCCCTTCCAGGGCCTTCCAGTTCTCAGTGTCAGCAGGGCCGGGCGCCCTTTCGTGCAGACGGACCCGCAGAGCCCACTTCTCATCCGGCGCCTACACTCCAGGAAGCTGTGTTCTCTGCCCTGATAGTCGGGCCAGGTACCAGGCAACTGGAACGCCCGCAGACATTGTTCACACCGGCCGGGCCCAAGTCTGCCTGGCCTTTCCCACGGAAAGGGAAATAGAGGCTCCCCTCAGCCCTCTGCCTCCTGCCCAGCCCTGGTGCTTCCCCACGGGGCCCTGCGGGGCCTGGCATGACGCTTGTCTCCGTGTAAGTGACAGCAACAACAACACATCTCCCTTCAGTGGCATTAGCCTCTCCATGTCATCACTCAGTCACCTCCATAAATTAAAATTCCGCGGGTGCAATGCATACACTCACCCGCGGCCTGAGAAATTCCTCCCCGGTGCACAGGGAGATGACACCAGGTTGGCTGGTTCCAGCGAAACGCTGGAAAGGACTCGAATGTCCGTCAGCGTGAGAATGATGACCTCGCTGTCCCACGGTCTCACAGTGGGTGACCAAAGCGGTAAAATGGGAAGACTAGAACCCCGGCCGCCACAGCGAATGAACGCGGCAGGTGGCAGAATAAATCAGGGTTTCCTTACATGAGGTGTGAGAATGTTTATAAGACAATACTATGCATTGTTTACAAAGCATACTCATATGATAAGAACATAAAGACATGGAAGGGAAAGGTTCCCCAGCGGGGGGGGGGGGGGCGGGGAAGGGGGGCAGGGGGAAGGGGTTAGGAGAGGATTCAAAGGAGGTTTCACCTGCATCCGCGATGTTGCATTTCTTTTCCGCCTCTACTTGTGATGTTTTATTTCTTTAAAATCAAACAAATATTTGACTGAGAGGCAGTGAAATGTTGAGATTTGTTCGGTCTGCCTGGTAGGTACGTGGATGTTTGCTGTTCTTTTTTTGACACTTTCCTGCATATTTGAGCCATTTCATAATGAGAAGAAGACATGACTTAGGCTGCAGGAATGACCTCGAGGTCCTATACAAGGACGACAGGAAAGGGTGCCAGCCAGCTCTGTCCCCATGTCGACCTGTCCAGTTTCCTCCTCTCCCCTGACGTCTTATTCTTTTTATTTATTTATTTATTAATGTATTAAATATATTTTTATTGATTTCAGAGAGGAAGGGAGAGGGACAGAGAGATAGAAACATCAGTGATGAGAGAGCATCATTGATTGGCTGCCTCCTGCACGCCCCCCACTGGGGATCGAGCCCGCAACCCCGGGCATGTGTCCTTAATTGGAATCGAACCTGGGACCCTTTGGTCCACAGGTCGACGCTCCATCCACTGAGCCAAACCAGCTAGAGCCGTCTTATTCTTTTTTAATTGCAGACTTTTTAGGAAAGGGGTGAACGCTCGCACCCCACAGAGGATATGCCCTTATGCTGATCAAGAATTAAAAAATGACGTCACACAGCTCAAAAGGCAAGCTCAATTAATAGCAGGACCCCGCTTTATTTCTCAGGAGGAATAAGAAAGAGAGACATAGTCTTTCTCTTCTAACAGAAGTAATAGTTGTTTAACAATTTCTAAAAGGTATAATACAACTTTTCTGATTAAGTTTTTCAGAATCTGCATGAATCAGAATTACTTCACCTATAATAACAAGCTATCTATACCTTAAAGTACTTCTTTTGTTTTTACCAAAAGCAGAGGGCATATTTTATTTGTTCCTCTCACTATTTCTACACATCCCTAGAAATATTTCATAGCCCTTGCATTAGTCCTGAGGTCTTCAGCAGCAAATATCAAATGCACAGCGGCTTAAACAACAAGGACATTCGATGAGCTGATACAGCAGGAGGGGACAAATGGTGTGGGGCCTGGTGTGGCCGCTCAACCATCTCTCCAGGACCCAGGCCCGCTCTTCCAGGAGTTTGCAGCCACTCTCCCAGTTGGCCCTTGATGGCCTCCACCTTCTGGCATTCACCCTCCACCGCTTACCAGGGCTGGTCTGCGTGGCCTTGGCCCTGGTGAAATGTGGGAGGCTGTGGATACGGCAGAGGGGTGGCATCGCTTCTGAGATTAAGTTATATAAAGACTATGGCTTCACCCTGAGTTCACACTGCCTCTTGTTCCTCTCTCTATGTCCCTCGCCCCCCTCCCCCCGACCCCCTCGCATCTCCTATTCTGGGAAAAGCACGCTGTCATCTTGCAGCCCGCAGGGGGAGGCACTGAAGCTTGCGTCCGCAGCCAGCTGAGCACTGATGCCCACCCACAGTGACGACAGTGTGTCTGGAAGTGGCTTCTTCCACCCCAGTGACCTTGACATGTCTGCAACCCTTGCTGCCAGCTTGCCTACTGAGTCAGACACCCCGAGCCGGACTACCGGCTAAGCCACTTCCGGGTCCCAATCCACAGAAGCTGTGTGCGATGCGAAATGTTTGCTGTTTTAAGGCCTGAGCATTTAGGTAATTTGTGGCACAGCATAGTAACCAATGCCTCGGGGTCTGCCGTGTTCCCCTCAAGATGACAGCCCTAGCTCCCAGCACCGGCTTCTCACCCAACAGCCTCTCAGTCAGGAAGAAAGTGTGGCGGGGAAAAGGGGCTCCCCTCATGTTCCTTCCTCCTTTTACCTCGGAGGAAGCCTTTCTTAGAAGCCTCGAGCTGCTTACCCTTCTCTGCAGCCCCAGTGGGTCAGGGGCCTCTGCCCCTCTCTGGAGCCCCCCTCCCCCCACCTCCCAGCTCCAATGTCTATTTTTTGGTCTTTGTATCTTAATAGCAAACATTCAGTAACAGCAGGGAAGACAGACAACATGAAGGCCCCGTGCCTTCCTGCAGGACAGCTCAGCTGGAGAGCACAGTGAGTGGGGGACTCTACCCTGTGCTGAGAATGCTACAGACACCATGCGGCTGCCATCAGTAAGAAATTTATTTTTAAAACAATCCAAATGCTGGCACCGTCCAGAAAAAATGAACAGGTTTATTTATATTGTGATAAAGTGGAACCACTGCAACTTGTTCCTGAAACAGTTTGACTTGCATTAATGCTTCATGTCCCCACATTTATGTTAAAAAGTTCACACACAAATGAAAATGGAAAAACTGCCAATATCTGATTTCTGTCCCCTATTTTCCACTTGCAATCATATACTCAGGTACCTCTTGACCCCATGGAAAAAAATTTTAATGATCAGAGCTACCAATAACAAGAGAAATATTTTTTTAAAAATTTTAAAATTGATTTCAGAGAGGGAGAGAGAGCAATAGAAACATCAATGATGAAAGAGAACCATTGATTGGCCGTCTCCCATGCTGGGGATCCAGCCTGCAACCTGGGCATATGCCCTGACTGGGAACGGAACCGTGACCTCTTGGTTCCTAGGTTGACGCTCAACCACTGAGCCACACCAGCCCGGTGAGAAAGATACACTTTTTAAAGAATGAAATGTCCCCATCACAGCGGATTCTGGAGCACTGCTCTGCGGACCTGGCGTGCTAGCTGGGTGTCTTTGGCGTAGTTGTCACCCGTTGGGGTGGATAGCACACAGGTTGGGTCGTACCAAAGGCCAACCAGACGGGCCCTGCCTCCTGCAGAGCCCCAACGGCTGCAGACCTGGAAGGCAGACCTGGTTTGAAGTCCTGAGCAGTTTCTCGCACCAGACGCTGGGAGGGAAGCTTGCGGAAAAGTGCAGTGTAATTTCACCCAGCGCCCAGGACCAGGCCCGTGAGGATGAGGTTTCCTCACCCCTCCAGTAGAGGGCGCACTCGCTCGCTCGAGCTACTGCCGGGGCTTGACGCCTGGTTGGTCTGGGCCTGTAGGGAGCCCTGGTAGAGACCCCTGTACTCACCCTTCTCCTTTGGCGGGAGCCCCGAGCCGGAGGCGGCTGGTGTTCCGGCTCATGTCTCGCTGTCCTCTCCGACTCGTCTTCAAGTTACTCACCCTCCATCCGGTTTCCTCAAGTCAGCAGAAGGCAGCCCTGCTCCTCCCAGCCCCCAAGGCGTCGCCTGGGCTCATCCTGCCCAGCCAGACCCGCCAGTCTCAGCAGCAATGGCTTCACTGCCGCCTTCCTCAGCCACCGCCCTGGCTGGGCAGCCGCATCCCCGGGAGGATGCAGCACGGTCCTCCCCCAGCCTCCAGCCGGCCTCATCGCTGGGCTCTCCCACTGCCAACTCGCCCAGCCCCTCCCCAGTGTCCACAAGGCACCCTCTGTTCCACCTCAGCCCCTGGCCCACCTTTCCGGAAGCCTTGCCCTTCTCCGCGTGGATAACAATAGAAACCCCTTGCCAGGCATTTTACAGCCACATCTGCAACCTTTAAACTGCTGCGCAGCTTAGGCATTATGGTCCCTGCTACAGATGAGGAACCTGAGGCCCAGAGCGGTTACACAGGTCGCACTGCCTGTGAATGGCAGGGCTGGGTTCCAACCTGCGTCTGTCTCATCCGTGTACCATGCTACCGCCCCCATCCTGCCCGCCCCCCTCCGCGAGGAGCTGGTGCTCCCTGCCACAGCACCCACCCCCTTCCCCTCGGCTCCTTCAGACCCGCAGCCCGCAGCCTGCCACGCGCTCCCGGGGCTCCAGCCCCGCTGCTCGCCCTCAGCCTTTCTGGCAGGAGTCGCAGCCCACAGCTCGGTGCCTGATCACAGGCCGCCTCGCCTGGCTTTCTGGTTGCTTCACATTTGCCTGTTCTGTTCCCAAGAAACCGGAAGTGTCTGAGTTCAGGATGGCACTTCCACACACTCCTGTCCCCCAGGCCCCGGCGGAGCGGGGTGTGCCATGCTCAGCGGGGCTGACCTGCTTTCCCAGGAAGGAGGCCGGGCGATGCCCAATGCTGACGGGCTCCCCCTCCCCCCAGCAGCAAGCCTGAATCTCTGCATGTACACACACACGCACGCACGCACACATACACGCACGCACACACATGCACACACATGTTCTTTGTTTATACACACATTTAATCCAAAGTCTCCTTCTAGAGGAGGCAGCTCTATACGTGGAGCTACCTACCCAAGTGAGGGAACCCCTTGCTCCCTGAGCCCCGGGCGCTGCCCTCGCTGTGGAAATCCATCGGGTCAGTGAGGCGCAGAGATGCTGGGGGCCCCCGGGACCTGAGGCATGGCTGTCACACCCCCACGGAACGAGAGCTGGACTGGCCACTTGGGGGCGGGGTAGTTGGTGTCTCAGTTCTAATTCTGGTCCTGCCTCTGGAGGGTCTGGGGACCCGCGGGGGGGGGGGGAGGGGGCGTGCTGTGAAAATGTCAGGTTGTGAGGAAGACTCCGCTCTCCAGAGCCACGGGCACGGCTCCAGGGGAGTGAACAGCGCCCCCCACCCCCCCTCGCCCCCCGCACTCCCCCGGGCCCCACTTCCTGGGCTTCAAACCTCTCGGCCCTGGTCCCGATGCCATGTCTGTCCCCCACCTGGTTCATCCTGGGGCCAAATGGTGCATCACCAACTTCTCATCCCAGAGTGGGGAGAGGCAGGTCCAAGCCCAACACTTAGAATGTTCTCGGCTTCAGCGGACTTTTTCCCTGGACGCCTTGGAGACGGCATGAAGGTTTGGGTTTGGTGAGAGTGTGGCAAAGGGTCAGCGGGTCAGCGAAGGGCCGGAGAGAAGAGGTGGTGAGGATGGAGCGGGCCATGGGTGGGCCCGAAGCTCAGCTTGTCTTCCTTCAGGGTTCTGCCCGCAGCCAGGCCTCACAGGGGGACAAACAAGTGAATAGGCACAGGGAGCTTTGTAAGAGGAACAATGAAAACAAGTGAGCAACACACCACGCACCACCGGGGTCTGGCAAAGCAGCCGGGGCAGGAGGGGGGGGGGTCACGGTGGGGGCAGGGGTGGTGGGAGTGTGTCCCCTCCCCCCCCCCAAAGCAGAGCCAGCTGCCCGGCTGCGGTGGGAGGGGCCCGTCCCGGGAGGGAGCCAGCGTTGAATTCCTCGGCTGCCCCAGCCCCGTGGCCTCGCAGCCTCGGGGGGGTGGCCCTCTGATACCATCACGGAAGTTTTGCAACTCAGGGTGCCAAGCCTTCTGGGCCGAGGGCTGAGCGGTGCCCGCCCCGTGGGCCCGGCCCTGCCTGGCAGCTGACAGGCTCCCAGGCGCACCAGCCGAGCAGAGGCCAGGACTCTGCCGGAGATGAAGTAGCCGCGCCATGAAACCAGGGGGCCTGGGCACCTGCTCACACCTGGGCCTCCCTCGCCCGTCCTGGCTCAGCGCAGCGCAGCAGGCCCAGGCGCGCCGCCCCGGGGGCCCCGCCGCCCCGAGAGCCGCCCCATTCCAGGCGCGGGGCCGGCAGGGAAGCTCGGCAGCCGGTTCCCACGGCAGGGCCGCCCCGGCTCGGGCTCGGACAGGCCAGCTGAGGGGTGCCTCCTCCCCACCCGGAGCCCCAGGCTGAGGAGATGGAAGAGCAGGTGTTCAAGGGGGACCCGGACACCCCTCACTCCATCTCCTTCTCGGGCAGCGGCTTCCTCTCCTTCTACCAGGCCGGGGCGGTGGACGCCCTGCGGGACCTGGCCCCCCGGATGCTGGAGACCGCCCATCGCTTCGCCGGGACGTCGGCGGGCGCCGTGATCGCCGCCCTGGTCATCTGCGGCATTGAGATGGGTAAGGCCTCGGTTCTGCTCCCGGAGCTTCGGGGAGGGGGTCCCCCAAGGTATGCTTAGGGGAGAAAAGCCAGGGCTCCCGGGAGACAGGGGGAGGAGGTGGGTCGAGTGGGTTGGCAGTGGCTGTGATGTTTGAGGCTGGAGTCTGCCGGGTGCCAGTCTCTGACCCACGGGAGCTTGGCCCCATCTCTCGCTCCTGCTCTCACCTGTGAGGCCCCGTCTCCCTCAGTTTGAAGCAGGAGGTCCCCCCGACATCCTGGTCTGGGGACTTACAGGGGGCACAGTCAGACGTGGGGGAAGCGTCCCTGCCTGGCACGTGTGAACGGCCCATGTCTGTACCGCCTGGGTGGGGATGGGTGGCCGGGCCACCTTCCAGGTGCGGAGAGGGGGCGCCTGGGGGCTGCGGTGGGTGCAGGCAGGATGGGAGGAACTGGGAAGGAGTGTGGACGCTCCCATTTCACCTTTCGCCGCCAGTCCAGGGCCCAGAGAGAAGGATGGGCCACATCGCTGACCCCAGGGCAGAAGCCCCGTCTGTGCAGGGGGGCACGCTCCCAGCAGCCCTGACAGCAGACCTCCACCGCGCACTGGAGGCCCAGAGTCCATCCACACGGGACCCTGGGCGCAGTGTTTCATGTACTGAGCTCCTGCTCTGTGCCCAGCTCTGCTCAGGCACAAGGGACAGAGTCCCTGTCCTCATGGAACAGAAATTCTAGGGAAGGAGACACATGATAGACAGCCACACAGTAGCCTGGTGTCACCACAGGAAGCTCAAGATCCATGAATGAAATGACGGCAGGAAGAGGTTGGAGAATAAAGTGGGGACTATTTCAGAAAGAGTGATCAGGGAGGCCCTCTTGGAGGAGGCGGCATTCAAGCAGAGACTGAGAGAAGAAGCCATTCGAAGGTCAGGCAGGAAAGAATGTTCTAGGCGAGGAGCAGCCAGGGAGCTGGTGGCGCTGGAGGGTGGGGGAGGAGAGGGGGAGGGGTGGGGGAGGCTGAGAGGCCGGCAGGGACCAGATCTCCTCCAGCCTGAGACAGAGGACAGGCTCTGATCCCTCCCCGAGAGGCGAGGCACAGAGGCTGTGAGGGAGGCGATGTGGGGGCGGCTGAGGGCACACACCTGTGGGTTGGACCCAGCCCTGCCGTTTCACAACGTGGACCTGGGGAAATCACTGCATGCTCTGTGCCTCCGTGTCTGCACCTGTAAAGTGGGGATTCTACCAGTACCAGCTCCCAGGGTGGGAACAGGAAGCATGGCAGGCGGAGGGAGGGGAGGGTGGAGAGAAGCGCCTGGGCAGCTGGATTCAGGATGCACTTGGAAGCTGGAGCCGGTGAGCCTGGCTGAGGGGCCGGTGTGTGAGGAGGAGATGCCCTGGGCTCCATCCAGCGTGCTGGGCAGGAGGTCTTCGTCTCTTTTTAAAGGATAATAAATGCCCTTCACTGAGTACTTCCTCTGGGCAACAATAATTTTTCTTTTGAATATTTCACGTGCAATAAACAAATTCTCTCTCACTGTACAGAATTCAAGCAATGCCAAAGTATATGGAGTAAAAGTATATAGAGTAAAAAAATCCTCCACTGACCTCCACCCTTAGCCCCACACTCGCCACAATCCGCTCTCCCTCCTGTAGCCAGTGCTAAGGGCTCTGCCTGGATCCTTCTAGATCAGTGGTTCCCAGCGTGGGGCACACACCCCAGAGGGGAGCAATTTGATTTTTAAGGGGGGCATTCGAGAATGAGTTATTAACAGTGAATGTTTTACATTTCTTATGGTTCTAGGGGCCTCATATACAACATATATATATATATATATATATATATATATATATATGTATATATATATACATATTTATGCACTTCAGTTTTCTATTATATGTTTTGAAACTTTATTTGTTATGTTTTTCATATCATTTCAGGACATTATTATTTTTTAACAATTTCTTAGTGATTTCTTCCTCAGAACTTCAACTGTCCTTTCGTTCTTTTATTTTTCTCTTTCATGGGTGCCTTGTTCTTTGGAAGCTTGTTTAGACCAAGTGATGGCCTTTTAGGCTTCCTCCATGTGAATAGGAGCTCACTTTTTGAATAATAAGAATTATATGTCACGGGGTGTGGGCATCAGGGTTTAGAGATGCTTAGGGGGGGCCTGGCCAAAGAAAGGTTGGGAACCGCTGCTCTGGATCTTCCTTCACACAGAATCCTGTGCACGAGGCAGCTAGTGCTTCAGTCACACAATGGGCCCTGGACAGGCGTCCAGAGCGGGGCAGGGGGAGCCCCTCTCCCTGACCTGGGCTCACAGAATCCCTGCCTCAGATTTCCTCCCTTTCCGGTGTCTGTGTCGCTCACCTGGGCCACTGCGCCCGCCTCCTCGTGTCGTATCTCCACTTAAAATGACCATCTGAGGGAATCAGAGATGTCTGCATCCTCTGGCACTCAAGGACTTTACAGAATTAACCCAATTCAATCAACCCCATAAACAGTGCCCCAAACCCACCTGGCCAGGCTGTGACGGGCCCGGACAGCAGGGGGAGGAACGGGGCCGGGAGAGGGGCAGCTGGCTGGACCGGGGCTGGCCGCGTGCTGCCCTGACGGGGAGGGCAGTCCAGGGAGGGGTGAGATGCAGGGGGCTCGCGCTTCTCGCTCTCAGCCTGTTCACTCGCTGAGCCACGTCACTCCAGCCCACTTCCCCCCGCTTCCCGCCACGGCGCTTCCTACTACCCAGCACTTCCTTATTTCAGGCGGAGCTCAGGCCTCGGGGTCTCAACTCATTCAGCCCTCACAACAGCCCTCGGAGGGGAAACTATGATCATCTCCATTTACAGGGGGGGAACTGAGTCACAGACAGCTTAGCTAACTCGCCTGCAGGCACAGACAGCGCTCGCTACAGCTGGGGCTTGAACCCCACTTGGCCAGCGTCTCCACGCTCACCTTCTAGCCTGCTCTGCGGATGCTGGTGGTGTCACTAGTGAGGTCAGGGAGGTCTCTCTGAGCAGGTGGGATTTGAACTCAGACCTGGGGTGGGGGGAGATAGTCTCCACTCAAAGGGACCAGTGACGTGTGTAACATCGGTCACCAGTTCGAAGCACACCAGGAGCCGGGACGTGGTCTCCTGACCTCTTTGAGGCTCTCGGCCTCTCCCAGGGTAGATTCCATGAGGACTGTCTCAGGGTGCCTCCCGCCATTCTGTCGTTATAAACAGCACCGCACCGAGCGTCCGTGTTCGTGTCGGCCATGCCCACCTGGAATGTTTCCCTCTGGTATGCATCGCATTAACCTTGCCGGACGTGGCTTAATTACTCTCCCAGGGGGTGGTACCAATTTAACCACTAATTTCCCCACGATGTCATCAGCCCTTGGCGCTGTCAGACTGCAAAGTATTAATTCAATTTAATGAATGTAAATGATGTCTCACTTTATCTAATCTGCATATCCTGGTTACTAGTGAGGCTAAGCATCTCTGTGCTCATTGATCGCTCGTGTTTGCTCTTGTGTGACTTGCCTGCTGGTGACCTTTTCCTGTTTTTTGCTACGGGGTTAGCTTTTTCTCTGTAATTTTAGATGTTCTTTCCACGTCTGCACGTTAACCATTTGTCAGTTACAGACTCTGCGGCCGTCTTATTCCACTCCATGGTTTGTTGTTATTTTGATGATGAGGGCTCTTGTCCTTCAGAAAATTTTAATGAGTCAAATGTACCAGTCGTTTCCTCTTACAACTTGTGTGGTTTTTTTTTAGTATCTTGACTTTGTTATAATGATTTCTCCTCTAGTTTCTTTCAAAGGTTTTTAAGTTTTGCTCTTTCATATTTAGGCTGGAATTTGTGTCGTGGCTAGTTTGAGGTAGAAACCCACATTTTAATGGTTTTGCCAAGTGCTAAGCGAACGAATCGTCCCACCCCATTTATCGGCAGCCCTTTGCGCACCTGTTTGGCATGCTGCCTCCGGCTTATTCCAGCTCCTGGATTCTCAGTCTGCCCCTGAGTCTCTCCCTCTTCCTCTGGCTAACTTGTCTGCCTCTGCACCACCCGCAGTTTCCATCACTGGAGCCTTATATAGCGATCCCTCTCCTCCTCCTCCTCCTCCTCCTCCTCCTCCTCCTCCTCCTCCTCAATTTCTTCTTCAAATACTGACTCTGATATTCTTGACCCTCCTATCTCCCCCTCTCCCCTCATTGAAAAGCTCTGTTGGGATTTTGATCGAAATGACATCTATCTCTCTATTTCTTCTGGCCTTTTTTGCCTTTTAATAAAGGTTGTGTCAGTCTTTTATTAGATGTGTTAGTTTTTGTTGCTATGGGCAATGGGATCTTTTTTTCTATGGCATTTTCTAATCTGATTATTGCTGATATAAAGAATGTTGACTCTTTTGGATATTAATTTTGTTTTGAGCAACCTTGTTGAACTTCTTACTAGCGCTAAAAGTTTGTTGGTAGACTATCTCATAGTTCATGCGTAAACAATCAGACCACCTGCATAGAATCAGAGGTTTGCCTCTTTTTAACAATATTCTTCAGCGCGTGGGTCCCAGGGCCTCCCTCCTCTCACTCCCAGCCTGGGCCCCCCTGTCCTGAGATTGTGTTTTGTTCTGCGGAAGCCAGCAGCACTGGGCTCATCTGGCGATGTGTGCCTCGCTCTGTGATAGGCCGATGTGAGGCCGCATGAAAATGCTGAAGCCAGCACAGTGCCTGGTTTTTTATTAGATGCAGTAAACGTTTGTTGACGGATTCACTCGTCCAAGGCGAGGTGCTCTCCATGACAACCAGGGGATTCAGGATTTCCAATCTGGCAGGAGTGGGGATGGGCATTTGCATAATTTTGAAAAATAAAATTTTTCTTATCAAAGAATGGGGATTTGGTGGACTTAAAACCCCATCCCCACTTAAGTTACTAGGCACTTTCTTCTCTATAAAAACTTCATGGCAAGGCAGTCATTCATATTCATCCAATCATTCATTCATTCATTCATTCAACAAGTGTTTGCTGAGCACATACTAGGTCCTGTAGAGAACATAGAGGTAGCATTCAAAAGGCAACTCTGCCCTTGGCCTCCAGAAGCTTCCATTCTGCTCAGACTCCAAGGCAGCCAGGTGATCATAACACAAGAAAGCTCCCACTGAATGCTCGCAAATGAAAAGGCACAGAAGTGCAGAGGGAGGGAGCAAATGCCTGCAATCATGGAAGGCCCCATGGAAGTGGCATTTGAGCTGGTGCTGGAAAGGTGAGTAGACATCTGACAGGTGGGGACAGGTTGGGCAGGAGCCTAGCCTCTGATGAGGTCAGGAATGACAACAAACACAGTCACACGGGGGCGTGACGCCTCCAGAGGGCGTGAAGAGTGCGGCCCACTGGTGTCAGGGGTCGATGTGGAAAGTCTTGTGATAGAATACTTACTCATTCTATGCCCGGGGTACGACGCGCTCGGCCAGCGGGCTGTGTAAGGCCCGAGAAGTCATTTGGACCGGCCCTGCCAAGGCATTAGGGGTGCGTTAATTAAGTGCAGCAGGCTCATTTTTAAGTTGACAATTGTGTATGGCCCTCAAATGATGTTATAAATATCCAAATGGGCTTGGCAGAAAAATGACTCTGCTACCCTTACTCTGCCATAATTTTTATATTTTCTTCTAGTTGTTAGAAAAAAACAACTTCATTAAGTTAAAGGTCCTTAATCTCAGTTGCACGGTCACATCACCTGGGGAGCTTTAAAATGTTCATTGCCCAGGCTTCTCCCCAAACACGTTGTCAGGATTTCTGGGGCGGAGCCGGGGCACCCAGGGAATTTCGGGGGCAGCCCTGGTTGAGACCCAGGGCCCTTTGGAAAACGAAGAGGCAGGGCCACCTCAGAGGCCACGGTGTGTGCCCAGGCAGCGGAAACAAACAAATCTCACATGCAAACCTGCAACATGCCCGTCACGGACGGTGCTAAAGAAAACTCCGGATCTGATTGTCCCCGGGGAGCGGCTTTTTCCGGGGCGGAGAGAAGTTTCACCGCGGGGGCTGTAGGCTGGATTCGTTCCTATGAAGGCCTCTGGCTGGGCCGTAAATGAGGAAGACTGACCCGGCTAGGGCTGGTCTATCTCTTCCCGTGGCCGATCCCCACACCCAGCCCGCCTTTCAGAGAAGGGTGACGACCCTGGGCCCAAGGCCTCTCCGGGTGTTTTTCTCCCCCACCCTCTGCTTTTTAGTTTTTTAGAACAGCTTTCTGAGATGTACTTCACATAGCAGACAGTTCACCATTGGAAGCATACAATTCAATGGCTTCTAATATGTTCACAGTTGTCCCTCCAACATCAGCATCAATTATAGAACATTTCAATTACCCCCAAAGGAACCCTGTGCCCCTTAGCACTTTCTATCTATCGAGTTGCCTCCTCCGCGCCTTCCCTGTAGAAAGGGCCACACACGCGAGGCCCTTAGCCCTGACCTCTCACTCAGCTTGCTTCCCGGTTCGCCTGGCGGCTCACTCCTTGCTGCGAGTCCTATTCCATTGCGTGGGTAGATCACATTCTGTTTATCACTCTTCAGATGAGAGTCAGGGCCATTATGAATAATGCTGCTATGAACATTTGTGTACATTTTTAAAACTTCATAATAGCTTTTTAATGGGAACATATAAACATGTTGGAAAGCATAACATAATGAACCTGCAAGAACCCATCATCTAACAAACAATGACAGCATTTACCTCCTGGCTTTCACCTGTGCACTCCCCACCCTGCTTGGTTTTCTCTTATGGTTTTTATTTGGAAATATTTCAGCTCCCACGGACGGTGCGGGCAGGCTCACTGGCCTTGTTTAGCGGGAGGGTCAGGCGGGCATCTCGCTTCGGATGAGGACTGAGTCTGAGAGCCGAGAGCCGGGGAGCAGGCTGGCCGACCTCACAGCCAGGACCTGCTGGGTGAGGGGGGACAGAGGGACTGAGCTGACCCTCAGCTGAGCTCATCAGGTGACTCTGTGTAGACCTCTAACTGTCATTATTCTCCTATAGCTCCCACCCTGCCCTCTCAACAGCACCGACCTCGACCTCCTCCGACAAACACCCAAACCACCAAGTAAATCATACAAGGGCAGGGCTGCGGGGTAGGTGGGGATCGGGTGCTTTTCTCCCTGCGCAGATGTGCCCGCTCCCTGTGTCTTTGCACCAGCCCTCCCTCTCCCTCTGTTATGCGCCCCCCCCCCCCCGCCCATTCTCCAAGGCCAACCTCAGACATCACCTCCCCTGAGAGCCTCTCCTGACTCCCAGCAGGCGCTAAATCCTTGACGCCACCCCCCTCCCCGCCCCCCTCGCCACAGAGACCAGAATCCCTGTGAGAAAGAGCCCTGACCAGGAAGCAGGCTCCTGGGAACAAAGGCCCTCCAGTCAGATCCTCAGTGGTCCTGCCGAGTGGGGCTGAGGAAGGAGGGCAGTGGGTTCCACCAAGCTGGTCCTGGGAACCCACTCAGCAGCGAGTGGCCTTGGACCAGCCCGGCGGCCTCAGCCCAGCCCTGTGCAGGGTGAGAGAGGATGCCTCCCCTCCCCGTCCTGGTGCGGCCTAGGAGCCACAGGGGCCCGGGAAGTGCGTTGCAAGCTGCAAGGTGATGCTGTCGCTGCACCGGTGGGCACAGCGGGGCTTCACCACGACAGAGGAGCACTGCTGGCCCATGTGGCCGTGCACCAGCCCCCCACCCCCCAAGGCTGTGTGGTGGCCCCACAGTTAGGACTGGGGCCTCCCATCCTGTCGCTCAAGGGACTCCCGCCATGTCTGCATTCCAGCCAGTCAGAAGGGGGGGGGGGGTGTGCGGAGAGCACGCCTCTCTCAAGGGCAGCCTTGGAGGTGACACACATCTGGTCACCTTACGTCCCATGGATCAGACTTAGTCACATGGCCACGCCTGACTGCAGGGGAGGCTGGGACGGGGATGCAGACTTTGTGTTGGGAGTTCAATTGCTAAGGAAGAAGGAAAGGATGGATATTGGGGGGACACAGTAACCGTAACTGGTGACGTGATGACGATGGACAGAGTCTCCCTCTGCCCGGACCAAACACATGACCCCATATCCCTAAGGCCAAGTCCAGTCTGCTGGCTGGGAGGGCTGAGCTCTGAGCCATCGGTAGGCGCCCCAGTCCTGCAGGGGCCTGGGCAGTGGCCACAGCACCATGGTGTCCCCTCCCAGAGATGGCACCTCCTCCCGAGCAGCCCCCCGTCTCGCCCCCTCGCTCTCTCCGTGGCCTCTAGCGCCCGATGCCGCGCTGCCTGGTTGTTTCAGACTCGCTGCTCGTCTCATCAGCTAGATGGGCTGAGCCACCGGAGATCTTACGGTCCCATGGCTGCCACAACGTGCTCTTCAAATAAGAGTGCTACAAACTCCTGACAGTTGCTGGCCGTCGGCAGGCATGCCACTGAACGTCTTTGCCATTTCTGTGTTGGGGTTTACCTGGCTCTCAGACAGTTTTCTGCTGTTATGGATCTGACTCTAACACTAGAACGTCACAGAAGGAAGGTCAGTGAGTCCAACGCCTTCGTTTTACAAATAATTGTGTTTAGTCTTTGGGAGAGGAAGTGACCAGTTGGAGGCAGAACTCAGGCCAGTGGTTTCCAAACTGTGTTCCAAGGAGCCCCAGGGTTCCGTGGGGCAGGAGGAGCAGGAGCAGGGGAGCGGGGAGAGGACACACACCGAAGGCCTGGAGCCAGCAAGTCCTTTGGGCTGCTGTCCACCTTACACATGAGTTATTGTCTAAAACTTCATTTAAAAAGAAGTGTTGCAGGGATTTTTCATTTGAATATGGAAGCCACAGTTTGAGCCGAATCCCCTCAGCGTGCAGACAAAGGAGTCGAGGGCCAGGTTCCGGCGGACTTACAGAGATCAGACAGACGCCGTCAGCCCATTCTAGGTCCCGGGAGCCGCGGTGGCCAAGGCCGCAGCCTGCCCTCGTGGCGCTGACAGTCTCCTGGGGAAATCAAGCCACAAATAACCAAAGTTCTAGAACAGTGTCAGCATGCACGCGCAAAGGGAACCGGCAGGAGGAGGCGCGCTGGGCGGCGAAGGACGGCCTCCCGGCGGGGCAGGACGGGGACAGCAGGTGCGCTCTGCGAGAAGCGAGCTCCAGGCTGAGACCAGCGGAGGCGGCTGCCCTGGGCACCACCCTGCCTGCCTTGTCGTGGGCGGGAACCGGGCTCTAAAGGACCGGGCCAAGCACCCGGGAGGGCGCCGCAGGACCCAGCCCGACGCCTCCTCTGGGGTGGAGGCGGCCACAGGTGTTTTGTTGGCCTCACACACCTGGTCGGGTGCTGCCTCCCGCAGCTGCTGTCATCCAGGGACGGAGGCTTGCTGGGCCCCGGAGCCACAGCAGCTGGAGTTATTGTCATTGGCAGGCGGTCAGGTGTGCCCGGGCAGTGGGCCCACTGGGACTCAGGAGCCAGCGCTGGGAGGACAAGGCGACCTCTGCCAGAACCGTGGCTCGGGAATTCCTTCCCTCGGTCACCCGTGTGCCTGCCTTTGCCACTCAGTCGAGGAATAAGCCACCCCAGGGCTGATGGAGGAGCAGGTGTGACATCCCTACAGAGTATTGTGCCCGCGATCTCAGGAAGGAGGTGGCTCTGCCACTTGTCAGCGTGGGTCCCCGACCAGCCAGTGACCTGCCGCACCCCTGTTTTTCCCGCCTTCAACCTGGGGTGGGCCCACGCCCCTTGGTCATTACAGTGAGGGACAAAAGGAGCCATGGGTGTTCCTGGCACAGTGCCTGGCAAATGCCAGTCACAAAATAAGTCTGATGAATGAATGTTGAATGAGTGGATGAGTAAGTGAAAAAAAAATCGCCTTGAAATAGAAAAGCATAGGTTAGGGAAAGCAGCATTTTTCATTTAATTAAAGAATGTCCTGTGGAACTTACGAAGCTTATTGAAACAAAGACCAATGGACTCTGACCGGGTCTGATTAATATTTTTAATACTTAATTGTGGGTTTTCATTGGCACAAGGATTTGGTTTTTCTTTTCTTTTCTTTTTCAATTTTCTTGGCCTTTTTTAAAAAATTAGTATTATTTTTAACCCTCACCTGAGGAGGGAGGGTATTTTTCCATTGATTTTTAGAGAGAGTGGAAGGGATGGAGAAGGGGGATGGGGAGAGAAAGAAAGAGAGAGAAACATCAACATGAGAGAGACACAGCCCAGGGCCTGTGTCCATCCCTGTGGGAACAAAAAAGAAATAGTCCCTGCAGTTCATTTATTCATTCTTCTTAAAAAATATATGTTTATTGATTTCAGAGAGGAAGGGAGAGGGAGATAGAAACATCAATGATGAGAGAATCATTGATCATCTGCCTCCTGCAATGCCCGCCCCCCCACCGCCGCCCCCTGACCGGGGATCAAGCCTGCAACCTGGGCATGTGACCAGAATCACACCTGGGACCCTTCAATCCACAGTCTGATGCTCTATCCACTGAGCCAAACCAACCAGGGCTCATTTATTCATTCTTGAATACCGACTAAGAATACCTGCTCAGTTCGACACTGAGCTAGGGGAGAAGGGTGTTCTTGTAACAGGTGCCCCCTGCCCTCAAGGCATGCAGCTGGCCAGAGCCTGAGGTGACTGGTGCCCACTGGAGGGGTCAGAAGAAGCTAACAGCGAGGTGATGGGGAAGGCTTTCAGGAGGAGGCCCAGATCTTAAGCTGGGCTTTAGGGTGAGGGCTGCACAGATGGTTAAAAAAAAAAAAAGTGAGCCCTGGACAGTGTTGCTAAGTGGTTAGAGCATCGGCCTCTGCACCCAAGGGTCTCAGGTTCGATTCCCATCAAGAGCACGTACCTGGGTTGTGGGTTCGTCCCCCGGATATGGTTGGGGTGTGTGCAGCAGGCAACCAATCTATGTGTCTCTCTCACATTGATGTTTCTCTCTCTCTCTCTCTCACATTGATGTATGTTTCTCTCTCTCTCTCTCTCTCTCTCTCTCTCTCTCTCTCCCTCTCCCTCCTCCCCCCCCCCCCATCCCTTCCATTCTCTCTCAATGGAAAAAATATCCTCAAGTGAGGATTAACAACAACAACCCCAAAGCGTGAGTAAGGGCAGAAGAGCAGGATTGTGAACGGTGTGTTTATTGCGAAAGAAGAGGTCGGCCTGGCTTGAGAAGGGGCTCTGGGTCGGAGGTAGAGAAGCATGTGTGTGGAGATGCAGTTTGGATTCTGTTGCTCTAAAGGAGTCCTCCTGTCCCCCGGGGACATCTGAGCCGCAGGAGGCGGCCTGTCCTAAACCCTAGGCCAGCCATGGCGAGCCTATGACACGCGTGTCAGAGGTGACACGCAAACTCATTTTTTTGGTTGATTTTTCTTTGTTAAATGGCATTTAAATATATAAAATAAATATCAAAAATATAAGTCTTTGTTTTACTATGGTTGCAAAGATCAAAAAATTTCTATACGTGACATGGCACCAGAGTTCAGTTAGGGTTTTTCAAAATGCTGACACGCCGAGCTCAGAAGGTTCGCCATCGCTGCCCTAGACAGACCAGCCTGGCCTCACAGTGGGGCCAGAGCTCTGAGGGATGGACAGGGTGTCCTCTCTGGTGGAGCAGAGAACCGCGGTGCAGAGAACCTGGGTCTGGGACCCTCAGGACTTTGGGACCCTCAGGACTTTGAGCCTGGCCCTGCTGTTCCCAGCTGGGTGACCTCGAGCAAGTTACTGGCTGAGTCTCAGTTTCCCCATCTGTAGAGAGGAGAGGACACAGCATACCTCCAAGGCGATCGTGAAGATGAAATAGACAGTGAGGCCTCCGAGCCTGGCCCAGCGCCCAGCACCCAGGAGGAACCGAACGGTGGCAGCTTGTAAGAGCAGGAGCGGCGCGGTGGTTTCATGGGAACCTCAAGACTCATGTAACATAGACGGCGAGAGACGCGGTTAAAAGACCCAGCTGACTGAGGTCTTGGGCAGGTGGAACAGTGAACCACTTCGTCCGCAGAAATGAATTCAGTGACCGTGGTTCTGGAAGAGGGGGCGGGGTTCCTTTGCAGAGGTGTCCTGATTTGGGAAGTCCCAAATGAGGCGGTGCTCTGAGATGGCCTTTGTTCTGTGTAGCAGAGCCTCACCTGGAGGTCCCCACACACACCCCAAAAACAGCTCTTAAGACGGAAGACTGGAGGGTGACTAGCTCAGCTCTGCACCAGCCCCGTGTCCCCTCAGGAATGCAGGGGCGTCTGTGGGGTGGTCGGACGGTGGGACGGGCCACAGCCTGGAAGGGGGTGTGGTTTCCACCTTGAAGCAGAATCTCAAAGGGAATTCTGGGGTCCACCACAGAAGACAGTCAGAGAGAACGGAGCGGGGCAATGCCCCCGAGAACACCGTGAGGGTCCAGAGAACTTTCTGGCCACTTTTCCTCGCTGCCTGTTTCTCAAGGTGGTTCCTGGATCCTTCGGTGGAAGGCGGGGGAGAGCGTGCCTGGATCCCGGGGGTGGGGGAGAGGTTCGCAGGGCAGCGTGAGGGCCCGGGTGGGGGGGGGGCGGGCTGGGGGAGAGCAGCCAAGGCCCCCTGATGGGAATCCAGGTGATGACCCAGTGGGAGGCACTGCTGTTTCCATGACAACATGATAGACAACGATCTGAACTTCTAAAGCCAGATCTTTAGTAAACTCTTAGGGTTAGAAAAAGGTGTGCATGGCAGGTGATGATTAGCCATAAAGAAGTACTAGGGGTTTTAGTTTGTGTTTTCACGTGCTTACTAGGTCACGGTTGTTTTGCTTTTGGCCAAAGCCTACAGTGCATTCAGACAGAGTAGAAAGAGGAGTTTTCTAGACGTTCTAATTCTGGCTCACGCTGACGGACTGTGGGACCGAGGGTATGCCCAGCCATTACTCCTCCAGCCATCCGGCCACCGTCATGGAGCGTAACCTCTATCCTGAGCTGGTCTTCTTGCCCGTAAGTCGAGAGAATTAGCCTCGGCTTGTATTTTCGGTGTGACTGAGGCTCCTAGAGTCTTAGGGGGTTCAGGGCTGAGCATTCAGGGGCTTCCCTCTGGGGTACGGTGGCAACCGGGCAGGTCTGAGACTCTGTCAGCTTCCACCAGAGCAGCCTGTGATGAGCTGTTCAGTGCAGGGGTTTCCACTTGGGATTTTCTTTTGAACAAAGGTTCCCCCCACACACACTGAAGAACCACTGCCCAGGGGGTCTCTGTGGGCCATCCAGCGGCCACACCTCAGCCTGAAGCCATTGTTTTCCATCAAGGCCCCTGCAGGGGGCCGCACCCCGTCACTGGGAAGATAAACTGAGATGATAAGTGTGAAAACCTGCTCCAGCAAACGACTGCTGTTAAGACAATAGTTGTTACCCACAGGGACATGCAGCCTGTAATCCAGGTTACAATAGGGACCAGGCAGGAGCAGCAGACTTCTAGGCCTGAAACGGAGGCGGAGACTCGCAGGGCTTCCCTGGGAACCGGCTCTGCTGCAGCGCTCCCCAGGTTGCTGCTCCCAGCTCCCGCGCCCATCGTGGTCCCTGCTGCTCACAGCGGGAGGCGCCTCACAGTGATTGGCTGAGCCGGAGGTTGTTGCTAGGCTACCCCAGCGCAGTCCCATCCTCCTCCGCAGAGACCTAATTCGGGCACCCCCTGAACGGGATCCCCAGCTATTTTAATTGTCAGCTGACAAGCGCCTGTCTTTCTAGGATTTTCCGCTTAGCGAGAGGCCTGTGGAGGATGGGAAGAGAAGCCGCTTCTGGTCTGAGTCACCTTGAGTAGCTGCTTCTCTGCCTGGACCTCAGTGCCCTCTTTCGATTGTGGGGTTCACTCATTTATTCACTATTCACGTATGTATTCGTGTTTATTAAGTGCCATCATGTTCCGGCACCATATCAGGTGCTAGGGACAAAGGGGTGAGCCAGACAGAGACCATCCTTGCTCTCACGAAGAGGGGAAACTTTAGGCACTTAAGCAGGTAAATAAGATAAACGCACATCTAATCATTCACATCCTTCCCGTCAATGGTTTTTCTACCTCCCCCTTTGCCAACTGGCTCTGTAGGCCCCCCAAGTTGACAGGGAGGAGTGCTGTGGCCATCCGTGCCTATCGTACTTCACACCATCCCTGCCCAAGCCCTGAGGCCGGTGCAGCCGGCAGCTTTTACCCTGCTCTTCTGCACCCACCCAGAGCCTGTGCACACCTGGGGAAGGCGCGGGGCAGGAATCACGGCCCCATTCAGATGGGAAAGCTGAAAGGCAGAAACAGGCCGCGGCTTTTCCATGGCCGCCTGGGGAGCAGCTGGCAGGCTGACATCGAGCGCTTCTGTGTGCGGGACTTTAAACATGCCTGCCTCATAGCAACCCAGTAACGTATCATTAGTCCCATTTCAGAGACGGCACATTGAGGCTGGAAGGAGTTCTGTGACTGCCCAGATAGCATGCGGCAAAGCTGGGGTGTGAACCAAATCTGTCTGGCTTCAGTCTGAGCTCTTTCCAAGACATGGACCTGGTCTTAGAGAAGAGTGACTCAGATTCGGAGCAGCATCCAAATGGCCTCAAAGCCTCCCAGTCCCCGGATCTGGGTTATTTATTTCCCTACTGAAGTTTTTAGGACCGTGGATTCATAAAACATGCGGAATGGGCCACACTTGCCGATGCTAACTCTGCTATCTGGCCATCTGTCTGGGATGATCTTGCTTCCAAGCTTTTATTGGGTCATTAAGTCAGGAAGCCCTTCCTTGCGAGCATCTCCATCATTTGCTCTTCCTCCCTGTCGGCTCTTATTTTCCTTTGTTCACACACTGAACAGTCACTGAGCCACCAAGTGTCGTGGGAGGCCTGGTGGCTGTAGGTGAGTATGGCCCGTCCCTGCCCTTGCGGGGTTCCCAGCTTATAACAAAGGCTGCTCCAGGGCCTTCTATGGGCAGAGCGCCAGGCCGGCCACAGAGGGAGGGAAGGACTGGCCCTCAGAGAATCTCCTTCTTGGCTTGGGAGGCAGTCACCACCCTTAGATAACACAAAGTTGTGAAAGGACGTGGCGAGTGTGGGCCGGGGTGAGAGCAGCCAACCTTGAGTTTCCTGCTGTGCTGCTTGCAAATCCCGCCTGGCTGCGGTCTGTGTGGGACACTGTGTCTCAGAGCCCAGCAGCCTGGCAGGAGCCCTTTAAATGGGAGACGGTGCTGGAAAGGACAGATGCATAGAGAAGCAAACTAAATTTACCCCTCCTCACAGCACCCAGCACTTGCTATGCTTAGCATGTGACTTTCTCCCAACAGAGACTTGTTAACCAGATTAGTTGCTTTTGCCTCAGCTAGGAAGAGAGAGAAGGGGGTTGGGAGGGGGAGAGAGAGAGGCTCTGAAGACAGAGACACACAGACGGACCTGAAGAGAAGCAAGGAGAAGCGGAGATAAAGGCATCCTTGGTACGAATCCCCGGTGAGCAGCAGGAAAGAATATTAAACTAGGCACCTGAGTGGGAGAAATCAGACAATCTCCTGTCCCCTCTCTCCCTGGATATGTGATACTGGCTAGAGCAGGGGTCCTCAAACTACGGCCCGCGGGCCACATGCAAATACAAATATTGTATTTGTTCCCGTTTTGTTTTTTTACTTCAAAATAAGATATGTGCAGTGTGCATAGGAATTTGTTCATAGTTTTTTTTTACACTATAGTCCGGCCCTCCAACGGTCTGAGGGACAGTGAACTGGCCCCCTGTTTAAAAAGTAGGAGGACCCCTGGTAGAGTGTTGCTAGCTTCCAGGTGTAACTGCTATATTGGAGATGTCGATACTGTTTCTATTATCTTGGCCACTGCTCAGCCCCTGTCACCACCACCCCTGAACAGCCGAGTTGCCTCTAAATGGATAATACACAAAAGCCATGATCAAAATAAGCATTATGAGGCCAAATGTACGCAGGCCTTTGACTTAGCACCCCCACCTCTGTCCCCATCCTGAGGAAAATAAGGAAGGACACAGGCAAAGAATTTAGCATGAGATTATTAATTTCAGCATTGTTTATAAAAGCAAGGAAACAAACTAAATATTCAACTCCTCCAGGGGACCCGCCCAATAAATAATCTCATAGCCTTCCAGTAGCTTTCCATGTTGCTTGTAAATGAGGTTCTAAGTGGGTACTTATTGGTGGGAAAGACATGATTTACTAGGTGAAAAAGGCAAGTTACAAAATAATGTAAATAGATTGACCCCATAAAAGTATTTTGTAAGTAAGAATAAATATGAAATATATAGTGTAGGGAGACATAAACCAAATGTGGATCTCTGGGTGGAGGGGTTCCAAGTCGTTTTAATCTTTTCCTTTTGCTTATCTGCATTTAAAGCAATTTCCCACCATGAACATGTATTTCTTGTGCAATAAGCACAAACGTCCTCCCGTCGGTCCCAGCGAGCTCCTCTTGCTGGGCGCCCAAGGAGCGTTTGTGCAAACAGAGCTGGGTGCTCCTGGCTCCCAGGCATTGTGGGAAGGCCACCAACTCCTTGTGGCCACTTCAGGTTGCTCATTAAGAATTCCAAAAGCAGCCTGGCCGGTGGCTCAGTGGTTGGAGCATGGTCAGGTACACTGAAAGGCTGCAGATCCGGTTCCTGATCAGGGCGCATACCCAGGCTGCGGGTTTGATCCCCATTCGGGGCGCATGCAGGAGGCAACAGATCAATGTTTCTCCCTCTCTCCCTCCCTCCCTCTCCCTTCCTCTCTCTCTAAAACCAATAAGAACATATCCTCAAGTGAGGATTAAAAAGCATTTCCAAAAACAGCACATCCTCACCCTGGTTCGACTCCCCATCCCGCTGGTCTTGTAGGAGAGAGCTCAGTGACCCAAAACCTTGGTATCCGAATGCCCAGTTGTTTCATGACCTGCTGGTGGGTTGGCTGCCACCTCCATTCAGGGAAAGGCTGTTTGTATCAGTCGGCACACGGAACGCTAACCTCGCCATCACGGCAGGGCCTCCCCCCTAAAGGGTGACAGCTGAGATGCTCTGCTGCGCAGGCTCGTCCCTACGGCACATACGCAGCTGGGATTCTACACGTTGGTGAGAAAAGGCTGTCGCCATGGCAACCCAGGCTCCCCAGCCTCTGGGATCAGTCCGACACCCAGGGACAGACGGTGGGCGGGAGTCAGAGCAAACACAGCCTGGCGCTCTCACCTCAGGGAGGACACGTAGGGTTTCCCTGATTCGGTTTCTGGATCTGAGGAATGAGGCGGACACTCCTTATCCTTTCCGCCTCCAGGATTAGGGAGGACCTGCCTGGGGCCTGTAAACCACAGGAGGAGGAGCGCATCCCCAGCTTTGGTTTGTCCCCTGATTGCTGCAAATCACTGAAGGTCCCTGTGCCTCAGCTGCTCTATTTATAATGGAGAACAGGTTCACCACCATGTCTCCCCGGAGACGTGGTCGGGCTCTGTTGAGAGTCCCGGAATCTCATCGTGAGACCGGATCTTAGCCCTAATGGTCCACCCAGGAACCCCTTTGATGAGCTAGCTCTCTGGCTGGGGAGCTTCTCCTGCCTCTGCTTGATTACCTCCAGTGGCAGAGAGCTCATGACCACACAACCTCCCAAACAGCCATTGCTGCCTGATAGCTGGTTGTGAGGACGCTCTCCTGTACGGGAGGTTTTACAATTCAATGTTTGTTTAAAGCTTTAGCAGCCCTTTTCAGAGCCATTTCCACTCCTGATTTTCCCAGGGAGCTTCCACCAGGTAGAAAACAGCAGCAATGGGCAGGAAGCAGGTACAGGCCAGACTCTGGGAGCCTGCACCTTAGCTTAGTGGAAGGAGTGTGGGTTCCGGGGGCACTCGAGGTTAAAAGCCCACTTTGTCCACGTGCCACATAGTTGACCCGGGGCAAGTTATATCACCTCTCCGAGCCTCCGCTCCCTGACCAGCGGGATGAGGAGAGAAATACCTGCCTCAGAGCAATGCTGTGCGGCTCCGGCACCATCGCACGTCTTAGCAAGTCTGCAACCCAACTTCCCTGGTGGGATCCTCAGGGCCCGGGAGGCAAGTTATACCTCCCGCTGCCACCCCCTGAGCAGCACACCTGCCCTCCGAGCCAGTCTGGCCCCGGTGCCCGGGCTGTGCTCCTCTTGAAAGGAGGAGAAGGTGTCCCCCTCCTGGGTGCCTGCAGGACAGCCTGGCACAGCCGTCCCCAGGGTTCAGGACCTTCTCCCTTTCGGGCCTATTGGGGGCCAGGAAGGGAAGATGATGCAATAGTTTCAGGACAAAGTTCACCCCTCCCTGTAATTCATCTGCCCCAAGGCCAACACGCCCTCCCTGCACACAGACGCAGCTGGCACTATGCCCGTGTCCCAGGTGTCACTTGGTGAAGGCTTTCCACTGTGTCAGTGGTGTGTGTGTGTGTGTGTGTGTGTGTGTGTTTTGATGGGAATCTCAGGACAAAAAGTCTCTAAGACTCCAAAAGAATGCCGTCTGCTGGGGGACAGCAGGCATGTGAGGGAGCTGGGAAAGCTCCTTGGGGTCGGAAAGTGGTCCCTTGTCTCAGTGAGCAGAGTTGGGGTGCTTGGGTCTCTTCTGCCCTGGGATCTCGGGGGCCTTTCCTCCTGAGCAGATGACAGGGGGGGTCCCCTTCCTGCCTCAGAATTCTAGGTCTTCCCATTGGCTGGCGGCAGGATGAGATGGGAAATCACCCTTGACCTGCCTTGGCCACGGCCGCTGAGCTCCCGCTCCTCTCTGGCTCCTCCACAGATGAGTACCTCCGGGTCCTCAACGTGGGCGTGGCCGAGGTGAAGAAGTCTTTCCTGGGGCCCCTGGCGCCCTCCTGCAGGATGGTGCAGATGATGCGGCAGTTCCTGTACCAGGCCCTGCCTGAGGACTCCTACAAGGCCGCCACCGGGAGGCTGCACGTGAGCCTCACCCGCTTCACCGATGGCGAGAGTGTAGTGGTTTCCGAGTACACGTCCAAAGAGGAGCTCATCGAGGCAAGAGGGCGGGGCGGGGGCGGGGCGGGGGCGGGGCCTGGAGTAGGGCGTGCCTGTGGAGTGGGGGCGGGGCCTGGAGTAGGGCGTGGCTGTGGAGTGGGGGCGTGGCTGTGGAGTAGGGCGGGGCTGTGGAGTGGGGGCGGGGCTAGAGTGCGGCTCAGAAGGGCAGGTTGGAGGGCAGGCTGGTCCTGCTTCCCCAGCCTTCTACCACCTTCCTCGTCTACCTGTGCCAACCAGAGCAAACCACACACAAAGCTGCACTGTTGTAGCCTCATTAACAGAGCTCCTAGCTGGGTTGCTCTTGCTGGGGAGGGCTGGGAGTGGACCCAATTTTCTTTCCTGACAAAGGGGTTGCGCTGCATGACTCTGTCCCACATTTCTATTCCCCTCCCCTCCTCTGACGACAAGGCCCTTGCCACCCATCCTCTCATCCCCACGCTGGCCTGGCCATGATCCTGGGGTGGAGGGTGAATAGGCAATGCACGTGGATACTCCTCCGCCACCTCGTGTCCCTGGGTTTGTTGGCACCAGCTCTTCAAGACTTTCCTCTCCGGCCTCCTACCACCTTCCTCGTCTACCCGGGCCAACCAGCACAGACCACACACCAAGCAGGTCTTCGTGCCTTTGCACCTGCTGTGCCCTCCGCCAGGGATGCCCTTCTCTCATTCTCACTCCCCTTCACCTGCCGTAGAAGACTCCAGTCATGCCTGCTGGAATTCTCCTCCATCTGCCTGCCCCACACCCCCCTGAGCTGGGTGCTCCTCCTTTGGGGCCACAATGCCCCTGCTCACCTCCCCCACAGCACCTGTCACCCTGTACTGTCACCTGCTTGCTTACTCCCCTCTTGCAGCATTCCCAAGGGTGGGTATCTCACCCTCCTTTGATGCCAGGACCTGGCCCAAGCCAGATGCACAGTGATGGTGGTTGAATCCCATTGGATTTATGGAACTTTGGACCCAGAAGGGATCCTGGAGATCACCCTCTGCCTTTAAAGCTGTGACCAAGTTGTCACCAAGGACCCAGCTAGTCAGGGCCAGGACAGGGACTGAACTGGGAGGAAGGCAGGGCCTCCACCTTGGGTTTAAGGAAAGCGTGGCTGGCCATGTCGCGGGGGCTTGCAGGTACCCCCAACCCCCAGGGCCTCAGGCGTCTCAGCCCTGTTCTCCCCCCGCAGGCCCTGTACTGCAGCTGCTTTGTCCCCGTGTACTGCGGCCTCATCCCCCCGACCTACCGCGGTGTGGTGAGTGCTGAAGCGTGGGCAGGGCTGAGACGGGGCCCAGGGGTGCCTCGGCCCCTGAGACCACAGCTGGGACAGCAGGGGGTGGTCTCAGAATTCAGCGGGAAGACCAGGAGTTGGGAAGGTTCTCATGTTTTCCTACTCAGAATCCCCCCATACTAGTAGATGGACTTCTGGGGCCTTAAGAGGAACTTTTTCAACGAGGCTGGGCTTCTCTCTGGATGCACCAACCCGTTCCTGAGCCCAGCAAATCAAGATGCCTCCGACTTTACAGACTTTCCCAGGCTTGACAGGGAGCCTAGGACACAGGCCCTGCACCGTGGGGATCTGGAACCTTGAGTGATGGGGACCTTTGAGGTCATCTAGGCTAGTGACTTGCCAACTTCCACGTGCCCACGAATCGCTCAGGGATCTTGTAAAATAGTGCAAATCCTGCCCCAGTAGGTCTGGGGCAGGGCCCGAGACTGCGCCTGGAACGGGCTTCCGCTGAGCCGGCGCTGCTGGTCCCCAGACCACACTCCGAGTCAGAGGGTCTAGCCCACCCCCTCCTCATCACGGAGAAAATGAGGTCCGGACAAGGTGCAGCTCTAGATGGAGCCCCGCTTGCATGTCGGTGTCGTTCTCAGTGACCCGAGAGGGTCGGCGCCTTTGTTCTCAGCTGAGGAACCGAAACCCCAGAGGGGAAGGGCCTGGAGGGTGGACACGTGGCCGGTCAGGGTGCCTGGCTCGGCAGAGGGGCAGCTTGGACCCGAGTCACCTTGAGCCCATCACCCAGCCCCTGGGCCTCAGTGTAGGGCTTGTCCTCGTGTCCTCCCCGCGTGGGGAGAGGCCCTCTGGCCAGGCACGCATTTCTCACTCTGCCCCACAGCGGTACATCGACGGCGGCTTCACGGGCATGCAGCCCTGCGCCTTCTGGACCGACTCCATCACCATCTCCACCTTCAGCGGCCAGCAGGACATCTGTCCCCGGGACTGCCCGGCCATCTTCCACGACTTCCGCATGTTCAACTGCTCCTTCCAGTTCTCCCTGGAGAACATCGCCAGGATGACCCACGCCTTGTTCCCCCCAGACCTGATGGTGAGAGAGAGGGGCCTGGAGGGGCTGGGGTGGGGGTGGGGGTGCAATGGGGAAGCCAGTGGGGCCCACTCAGTTCCCATGTTTCCTCCTCTCGAATGTTCCCTTAAACTTCCTCCTAGACCTGCGTCCTGGCCTTTTCGCTAATGAGCTATGTGACCTTGAACATGTCCCCTAAGGGCTCCCAGCCTTAATGTCCTCCCCTGTAAATAAGGTGATGTCAGAATCGCTGATGGATGGTAACTGAGCTCTTCCACTCTGATGTGCGATGTCAGGTCAGCAACTGTGGCCCGGGGGCTAGATCCCTCCCCCCCCCCCCCACCTTGTTTTTGTACAGCCTGTGAGCTAAGTGTGGGCTTTCCACCGTTAAAGACTGTAAAATGGGCGGTGAACACACAACACAGTGCACAGATGATGTGTGTAGAGTTGTGCACCTGAAACCTGTATAATTTTGTTAACCAGTGTCACCCCAATACATTCAGTAAAAATAAAACATAAAATAAAACAAATGACTGTAAAAAAAAAAAAGAAGATGAAGGAGAAGATGAAGAAGAAGAAATAATAATAATAATAATAATAATAAGAAGAAGAAGAAGAAGAAGAACGGGAGGAGGAGGAGGAGGAGGAGGAGGAGGAGGAGGAGGAGGAGGGGGAGGAAATGGCAGACTATGTATGGCCTGCAAAGCCCCAAATATTTGCTACCTGGCCCTTTACAGAAAAGACTCTGCGGGCAATATCTCATGTGATCCTTCAGCATCCTCTGTGATAGATGCCATTATTACCCCATTTTACAGATGAAGAAGCTGAGGCTGTGAGAGGTTACACCCACAGAGCCCCACAGCCAGTGAGTGGCAGCACTGGGGTTCGAACCCAGTCTCCAAACTTGGCTTTTCATATGGTCCAAATGCACTTTCCCTGCTTCTGCTACAAACACCTCGGCGTCTCCCACCAGGGGAAGCTGGTGGGCAGCTGCGCAAGGCCTAGCACACTGGTGTCGTGTCGCTATGGACACAGGAACTGCTCCCAGTCCTTGGCAGAGAGTGAGGGAACCGGACAGGCACATTTGAAGAGCCCGTCAAATAAAAGGCGAGAGCAGCTGCTCTGGGGAGGGGACCGCGCTGTCGCTGCTGCTGCAGCTGAGTCTCTTCCCGGTGTGCCCCCCCTTGCAGGTCCTGCACAATTACTACTACCGAGGCTACGAAGATGCCGTTCTGTACTTGAGGCGGCTGAGTAAGTACCACGTGGAGCCCGATGGAGGGAGGCCGGGAGGGTGGGCAAAGACAGGAAGTAGGAGAGCTGAGTAGGGGAGCATCCCCCACGTTGGTGACCTGGAGAGCCAGAAATGGGTGCAGGCCTGACCGCTGCCTCGCCCAGGACAGGCCACTGCGGCCAGAAATGAGGATCTCCGTGCAAAGGCGGCGTTTCGGTTACCTGAGGGGACAGTGTCTGGGGCTTTGCACAGATATATTTCTGGATAGAAAAACTATATGTAGGAAATACATAGCTCGTATCTTCCATTTTCGTGTCATTTCCTTCTCTTTCCAAAAGGGCCGTATTGTTAATGTAGAAACTACATGCGCCAGGCTTATGTTTGCCTGAGGCTCTGAAGGACGCGCGGCTCAGCACAGGCGAGAGAGGCGCCCTGGCCTGTGCTGGGTTGGAGGTCTGGCCCCGCACCTGTGTGTCCTCCGTGATTTGGTAGGAGGAGGACTCCGGTGACATGTATAACACGCTTTAACATGAGGAAGGGCGTGGCAAACGTCTCTGTTAAGTGGAAAGAAAGAAGCTTTTCCATATTTAGAGTTAATTTCCAAGAGAAGGGATTCCTGGCTCAAAGGGCGTTCCCGTGAAAACCGTACGTTTTTCCCATAGTGCCCCAGGGCCTTCCCGATTGTCCTCTGGGCCGTGGGTTGTGCAGAAAACTATTTGATCATCCCTTTGCGTTTCCAAACGTTCACTGTGATCAGCAATGCTGTGTTGTGCTTGTTGTGTGTACAGATTTAAGAAATACTTTGAGAGTGAGATTAAGGTGTTGAATGAGGTTTTCCCCCCCAGAATATAGTCACTTTTCCCCTTCACAGTTGCTTCCTGCTTTCCCAAGCTCCCACCGTCCTGACTCTACGTTCTCCTGCGTCCTCTCTCCCAACAAGGGTGGGGGGTGGGAGAGAATGGGGGCCCCGAGGCACACGGCCTGGGCCAGGGTTCCTTCCCTCCAGCTGCGTGAGCTCAGGGAACCCACCCCCCCTCCCTGAGTCTTGGTTTCCTAATCTGTGAGAAGGGTTTAGGTGCCCATTCCTGACACCCCCCAGCTGCGTGATCTCGAGGAGGTCGATAACCTCCTGGGGCCTCGATTTTCTCATCTGTATAAGGGGCTGATCATGGACCCTCCTCAGAGGTCATCGTGAAGATCAGAGGAGCAAAGCCACAGAGGCCTCAGCACCATTCTCCAAGAGCTGGCGGTTCTTACTGAGGACAGCAGAGTCCCATGTCCCTGCCGGGGTCAATCCAGTCTCTGCCCCCTCGGAGCCCAGAGACAGGCCCCTCCTCTCACCCCTCGGCAGGACAGACTCCTCCTGGCCCTGCCTCCTCTGACAACCCCCCCCCCCCCCGTCCTCATTTACACAGGCGACAGCTATGAACAGTGAGCCCCAAGTATCCAAAAGGTGAACAACATGAGGGGTGTCATGGGGGGTAGAGATGGGGCCTCAGGAATAGGAGGGGCTGGCTGGGGCCTAGGGTCCCTTCTGCTACCAGCTGGGGAGCCCCTCCACACTCCTCAATGATGGTGTAGGCTGGGGACTTGGGGCTTAGGGAGACCCCCTGATTTGGGGCTCAGATCTTGGAGCAGACACCAATTCCCTGCCCCAGGAGACCCCTCTACACCCATTACAGCCTGGCTACCAGGCTACTCCATACCTGCCTCTCCTCTAGAACTTTTCCCTTCTCTTCCATTTTTCAGTAGCACCTTCTCCCACCCTTCCACTTCCGCTTGCGCCTGCGGGAGGAACCCAGCGCCCTCCCCCCACCCCTCCCCCTGAGCTGGTGTGAATGGTGCCCTAAGCACAAGGCTGAAACCCTACATTTCAGCATCCACTCCCGACCCGGGCAGTATATGGAGGGTGGCGGGCTTTCCCAGGGGCCCTGGAACCACCCCCAGTAGGAAAGACGCTAAAGGAGACGCTGCTGTCTCCTGCTGGCCACCCGCCAGGGTTGCTTCCGCTTCCGTCTGCCAGTGCGGCTTTCTCAGCGCAGGGTTCAGCACCCCCACCCAAAGCCCCTGGGGTTTAGACGGGCTGGATCCGCCTCCTTCACAGGGAGCTCGGGAGGGACCCACCCAGCCTGAGTAAGTGAGGTTTAATCCCCACCCGCCATCGGGAACGGAAAAGGCGAGTCCACTCCAGCCTCCCGCCCCACTGGAGGGTGGTCAGCGCCACAGGAAGCTGCACCCACAGGTGTCACACACACCCCCCTCCTAAGGGCTCACCTCCACCTCACTATTCCTGCTGCCAACAAGTCTCCCTCCATCTGCCTCCCTGCAGCAGCCTCCTGCTTGCCGTGTGCTTGAGGACACACACACACACACACACACACACACACACACGTGAAACAGCTCCCCCTCAGAATGGCGAGCAATCTATCACACCCAGTCTCCTCGTGCCCCTCAGTGATTCCTCCCACCTCCCCTCACCCACCCCAACTTCTGATCTACTTTCTGTCATTACAGATCAATTGCATTTTCTAGAGTTTTTGATAAATGGAATCTTGTACTGTGAAACCTTATTTTTGGCTGCATTCTCTCCCTCAGCGTAACTATTTAAAGATTCACCCATGTCATTGCGTGATATAAATAGTTCATTCCTTTTTACATTCCATTCCTTTGTATGACTACACCACCGATCATTTAGCCATTCACCTGTTAATGGACATTTAAGTTGTATGCACCTCAGGCTATTATGAATAAAGCTGCTATAAATACTCATATATATGTCCTGGTATGGACATATGCTCTTACTTCGCTGATCATACCCAGGAGTGGAATGATTAGATCACATGGGAGATGTGTTATATATATAATTATGATAATTACGTTATATAATATAATTATATATAATTTGCATATATAAAATTGTGATAAGAACACATAGCATAAATGTACCATCTCAGCCACTTGTAAGTGGACAGCTCAGTAGTGCTAAGCATGTTGACTTTGTTGTGCAGCTAACCTCCAGAAATTTTTATCTTGCAAAACTGAAACTATACCCACTGGCGCCAAATTCCCCATTTCTCCCTCCCCCAGGCCCTGGCAACCACCGCTCCTCTTCCTGTTTCTACGGGTTTGATTACTTTACGCCCCTCACATCAGGGAAGCACACAGTATTTGCCTTTTAGTTCACTTACAATGTTCTCAAGGTTTATCTATGTTGTAGCGTGTGACAGGACTGTCTTCATTTCTGAGGCTGAGTAATATTCCAACGTGTGTATATACCTCATTTTCTTTAGCCATTTGTTCATCAGTGGACATATGGCTGCTTCTACCTCTTGGCTATTGTAAATAATGCTGCAATGGATGGGTGTGCAAATATCTCTTGGAGATTCGACGTTCAATTCGTTTGGACATGTGCAGATTGAGGCATATTCCCAGAATGCGGATTTAGCTTTTTGGGAGACCACCCCACGATCCTCCAAAGTGGCTGTATCATTCTCCATCCCCTCCGGCTGTGAGGAGAGCTCCAGTCCCCCCCCCCCCCCTCCCGTGTTCACCGACACTGGTGTGGCAGGTCTTTTCCATCTGAGCTGTCCTGAGAGGCGTGCAGCGGCGTCTCACTGGCTCGAAGTTGCCTCTTCCTAGTGGCTGATGACGCTGAGCATCTTTTCATTGGCTTATTAGTCCTGCAAAGAGCTTCTTTGGACGTGTCTGTTCAACTCTTTTGCCCATTTCCCCCTACACCTTTCATAAGCTTTGTTTTTAGAACAGTTTTAGATTTACAGAAAAATATAAAAACAGTACAGCGTTTCCGCACATCCCGCACCCAGGCTTCCCTTTGTTAGGTGATACAGTGTGCTAGCAACCAAGGCCACACTCTGCTCAGGCTTCCTGAGTTGCTGCCTGGGGACCTCACTCTGACCCAGGACGCCACCCAGGAGAGCACGCCGCGTGCCGTTGTCAGGCCCCTCAGACTCTCCCTGTTTTTAGTGACTGGCAGGGTTTAGTCCTGGCCAGAGACGTTGTAGACTGCCCCTCAGTTGGGGTCCGTCTGGTGTTTGCCCCATGAGTAGACGGGGACATGGGTTGGAGGAAGCAAGACCCAAGAGGCAAAGTGCCGCCTCAGCACATCCACCAAGGGCGCCTGCGCCCACCTGACGGTCACGGATGCTGTGACCGTGGTCACCCGGCTGCAGCGGTGCCGGTCAGGTTCTCCTGGTGAAGTCACCCTTTCTCCTCTTCCCACCCTGTGCTTTCCGGGAGGAAGTCTATGCATAGCGCACACGGAAAAGGCGAGGAACCCTCCTCCATGTCCTTAAGGTCAGGACGCCCCCATAGAGCATGTGGGCTGCTTCTGCGTGGACGACGGGTCTCATCTGCATCACTTAGGCAGCCGTCTTGCTTGTTTTGTGTGAACTCCTGGGCACTTATCTGATTCTCTGGGTTATTATTCAACTCTAAGTTTTTACTCCAACTGTCCCAGCTTTGGCCAGTGGGGGCTCTTTCAGTTGGCTCATTGCCCATCTGAAACACGGAGTTGTTTGTTTCTCATTTAAGAGCTTTAACGAATTCTAGATAAACGCCCTTTGTCAGGAATACTATTTGTAAATGTTTTCTCCTGGGCTGCGTGCGGGTCCTCTTCCCAGCGGCTTTGGAATCTTCCCAGTTTTGCCTGTTTTAGGAAACTTGCCCTGGGCCCCTCTGCTTGTCTGCCTCAATCCCGGCGCCTCCTCTCACCTGCCTTCCGTCCCTAGGAGTCTCCGGCACAGCCACCACCACAGCCCCAGCCCCGGTGGGCTCCCAATACCTATGAACCTCTAACCCTCCCACCTGGATGGGCTCCCAATACATATGAACCTCTAACCCTCCCACCTGGATGGGCTCCCAATACATATGAACCTCTAACCCTCGTCTCTAGAATCCAAATCCACACGCACACTGCCCACTGGTCTCTCCTTGGGCATCTCCAAGGCCCCCAAATTCAGCATGTCCCCAAACAAGCTCCTAACCTGAGCTCTCCTCCGTCCCACTCCCGCCCCGGCAAACCCCCCCACCCACGGCCTATTCTCAGTAGACAGCACCAGCATCCATCTGATTGTACAAGTCACCTATCCCCCCGCAGCCCCCATCAGTCCCTCACCGATCCTCACCCACTTACCTCCCAAACAGAACTTCTACTTCCTTCACCTTCTTCCAGGCGCAAGCCCCACACAGCTCCGCAGCCACCCGACAGGTTTCCCCGGCCCCCTGTGCCCTTGTCAGTGAGCCTCCACACCCAGCCACAGCGACCTTGTCAAAGCCAGAGTCAGGGGGGCGCCTCCCTGCCTAGAAGGCTTCACAGTCCCCATGAAAATTAAGAGTCCTCAGTGATGCCTACCAGCCCTTGAGCGACCTGGTCCCTGCTCCTCAGACCCCCCCCCCCCCCCCCGCACATCCCCCCGCCGCCCCCCGCGCTCCAGGCTCCAGCCACACTACCTTTCAGGACCCCACGTCTGGTGCTCCTTCGGGCCTGTGACCTTTGTGCATGCTGCTCCCTCTGCCTGACCTCTCCTCCCCATCCTGCCTGACCTCTCCTCCCCATCCTGCCTGACCATCCCCTGGACCACTCACGCGGCCTTCAGATCTCAGCTTAAATGCCCCTCCCTCGGGGAAGCCTCCCAGTTAAGTCCTCCCTGCGTCCCTCTCTGCTAGTGCCAGGTTCCTCCCCTGCCTAACACTCGTCTTGATTAAAACTTGAGATTATTTGGGCGGTCAGGGCCTGCCCCCGCCCTGGGCTGTAAGCTCCGGGGGGAGAAACCATCACACCTGTTTCTGTCTCCGTCGCCTCCTCAGTGCCAGGCACAGTGCCTGCCGCACAGAGATGCTCAATAAATATCCACTGAATACGTGGATTAATCTACAAATACTCAATGTCAATCCAAGTAAGTAAAGAAAGGCCACCAGTGAGAAATAATCCTGTTTATGACAGTAACTTGGAAACGCGTTTTTTGCAAGCACCATGCTGATGTCGGAGGTTAGAAATGCCCCCTGTGACTCATGCTTGTTTTTCCTAGACGCTGCTTACCTTAATTCTCCCTCCAAGCGGGTGATTTTCCCCCGGGTGGAAGTGTACTGCCAGATAGAACTCGCCCTTGGCAACGCGTGCCCGGAACACAGTGAGCCAAGCCTCCAATCAGAGCAGGCCAGTCTGGAAGAATCCACGCAACTTCCCACACAGTGCGATCGCGAAGAGCAAGAAAGTGGTGGCCGCGGCCCACTTGTGTCCCCACCTGTACAGACGCCTGCATCCACACACGCGTGGCCTGTGGAGTCACCCGCGTCACCACCTGCCTCTTCATCTGAGCAGTCTCCTGCATCGACCCTGGGCTCTTCATCGTCGCGTTCTCCAGCTGACTTGCCACCTGTATCACTCCCAGCTGTGCCCTCGACGCCCAGCGCCTCACCTGGCCTGTCACCTGTGTCACCACAGCAGCAGGTACAGCTGACTGGATCACCACCCGAGTCCCCACCCTCCCAGCCACCTCCGGGGCCTTCAGCTGCAGGGGCACCTCACACGTTGCTTCGATGTTCTTCGACGTCGCCTGCTCAGCCAGCTGCGGAGGAGCCGGGCTCAGCACAGCCCCAAGGTAGGGACCCTCTGGCTTCTCACGGCTTCTCGGGGTCTCCTCTTGTCTGCAGCCCTTCAGCTGGACAACATGGTGGCCCAAACCATTGCTTCCGAGGGCAGGCAGCCACACGAGGGCAGTGTACCTGATAGTTGTTTGTTTCTGTAGCCCAGTGAGTCTCCAAGTGAGGTTTCCAACCAGCAGCAAGGGGAATTTGCAGGCCCCACCACAGACCTGCTAAGTCGCAGACTCGGGGGGGTGGGGCCAGCTGTCCTTCCTACAAGCCCTCCAGGTGGCTCTCCTGCCCGCTTACCTCTGGGACTGCTGTCCTGGTAAGTGCTATTGAGTCCAGGACGGTGCTCCTCAAAGGGCGGCCTGTGGACCCTGCCGGTCCCCTAACTATCTGTCACTAGTTCACGATGAAATGGGCACGGGAACTGAGAGAAGCATTTAGAAATGTGCAGCGGGGTCGGGTGGGGAACCTTTTTTCTGCCAACGGCCACTTGGGTATTTATCACAGCATTCGCAGGCCATTCAAAATTATAACTTAAAAATTAGCCTGCCATGTTTGGTCAAACATTTAATTAATGCCCCGGCAGGGCCAGACCCACTGATTTCTCGGCCGTGAAAGGCCCTCGGTGGACGTTCCCCACCCCCGGTGGCAATAAGATAGAGCCATGGCGAGGAAGGGTTTCCCTCCTCCATTTGATTGCATTCCACCGAAGCACGAGTCCATGGGGTCGTAAATAAGATTTTAAAAAACGGGCTCTTTGCTGCAGATTGTTTGAGAAGCACCTTCTTGGGGCTGCAAAGAGGAGCAGTTCTCACGTCCTCACCTCAGGGAGTCTCCCCTCCGGCAGAGGGAGTGGCGGAAAACCAACTCAAAGATACAAGATATGTGATTCGGCTCTAAACCTGGTGCGGGTGCTTATGGAGGATGTGATCACTGCTCTCGGGGGAGGAAGGAAGGCCTCTGGGAGATGACAGGCGGGTTGACAAGGCGGGATATTGACCATCCTGGTCTGTGGGATGGGATTGGACGGAATGAAAAGAGCAGGTCAGGTTTTGTTTATTCGAGAAGCTCAGGTGCAAAGCAGGAAAGTGCAGAGTACATTCAGGATGAAGAGGATACCACCTTGGATGGTCAGGGTGGGGCAAGGGACAGGGCCCAGATGATGGGAGGAAGGGTCCTTACAGCCCAGCAGCCAAACTTCCATATTATTAGGGTAAACAGTAGCACAGATTAGCAATGAGAAAAAAATCCAAGGATAGTAAAAGTCAGAAAATTGGTCCAAGTGTTTCACATGCTCTCTATTTCTTGTGAAATAAAATGCATGTATTTTTATATCACACCGGTGCCTAAAGGTAGCCATCCTCAGGTGCCTGAGCCATCCTGAGCTTCCTCACGCCCCCTGGGGGTGGACAGAGATGCAGACAGCCCAGTGGTTCTCAGCTGGGGGCGATTACCCCCTGGAGACGTTGGCCATGCCTGGAGGCCAGATGCTGCTGAGCACCCTACAGTGCACAGCACCGCCCTCAACTCAGTCTACTGAGGCGGGACCCCTGTGTAGGGCCCGGCCGAGCTGCTGTGGCATCCCAAGCCAGCTGTGGGGGGTGGGCAGGGAGGAACCCCCTAGGCTCAGCACTGTCAGTCCTGCAGTGAGGGCCATGTGGCAGGGGGTGGGGTGCTACAAGAAGCCCTGGGAAAATCCCCCAACAAAGGAACTGCAAGTAGATTTGCGATATCCACCAGGCCCCCAAATGAAAGCACTTCAGGTAGGGGAATCTAAATAGAGTCCATGTTATTTTTAGTTACATAATTATTATTAATCTTCATATTTTATATAGCCCCAGACCCTGAAAACATGCAATGCACTTACTTAAGAGCATAGTCATAAAACTATTAATATTTTTTATTTAAAAAAATGAGAAAAGCAGTCCACGGAGCCGGTGATGGAAGGTCGGGGCCCCTGTGGGTTTTTCTGGCACTTTCCCTCGCACGGCTGCTCTGTGTGAGGGACGTTATGATGCTGCATGGAGGGTCAGCCTCAGTCCTTCCACTGTATCACGGTCAAGGCCGCAATAAGATTTTGGTCCCGCAGACGAGAATTTGAGAACCGACAGTTCGCTGTTCTTTCTGAACACTCTCGCTTACTTCCGATTGTAATATCAAAAAAGACTAAACATTTCCGATGTCACGCTGTTAACCACTGGGAGGCACTACCGAGCACCTCGTCAATTTCCAGGTTCACACTGACAAAAAACGAGGAAGACACAACTGCCCAGGTAGTTCAGGACAAAAGAGGAAAACTTTGGCAAAAAGTAAAATAGCCCTGGCCGGTGTGGCTCAGTGGATAGAGCATCGGCCTGGAGACTGAAGGGTCCTGGGTTCGATTCCGGTCAAGGGCACATGCCCGAGCTGTGGGCTCCATCCCCAGTGGGGGGTGTGCAGAAGGCAGCTGATCAATGATTCTCTCTGATCAGTGATATTTCTCTCTCTCCCTTCCTCTCGGAAATCAATATATAATTTTAAAAAGGGTAAAATAGAAATGGAGACAGACTTGTTTTGTTTTTCATGTTTTAAGATTTAGGGCCCCCTTATCTACTTTGGGGGTTAGAGAGGGGTTTGGTCTTTCCTCGGTCCTATCATTTCGCCGTGTCTTTCTTAAAAACAGGGGAGGGAGGGGACAGGCAGGCCTGCCCTGAATGAGGTAATGTGGATGAAAACGCTTTGTAACCGACACAATGCTGTACAGACAGCGGCTTTTGCGTGATGGGAAGGTCCCCCGCCTTTGCGCTGTTTATGAAATGGCCGGCCTTCTATCGGCTGAGCCGCATGCCGGTGACGTGATGGGTGGCAAAAAAAATTAAACAAACAAACAAATAAACACAAAGACTAAGCACCTCCCCCGCGCCGTCTGACCCCCGCCTCCTGCGTTTCTCCTTTCGGCTGCAGTTCCTCCGGCCGCTTCGAGTCCCCGGAGCACCGCGCCCCCCGCGGCCGCGCAGGAGGCCAGCAGCGCCCCGGACCCGGACGCCGCGTGAGTCTCCCTCCGCCGGGACCGCGTTCTCGCCGGGGGTGCGGGACAGCCAAGGGGCACTTCCGCCTCGCCCCCCGCCCCGGGGACCCTGGGATCCCGTTCCAGTCCGGGTGGTTACAGCCCACCGCCCTCTTCTGTCGTCTTCAGGGGGGACCCTGCGCGGGGAAAGGGGCCTTTCACGCCGACAGCGCCCTTCTCCTCAGCCCCCTGCTCCGCGCCCTGGGCAGCACCTTCAGCTCAGCTCGAGAGAGCAAGCAGCGCGCTGCACCCCAGCCCCAGCGGCCGCTGCGCGATGAGCTGAGGGCCTCCCTTCACCCAGTTCGTTGCTGCCAGCACGATAAGAGGCTAACACTCCTGAGTTGTGGGTGGTCCCCAGAAAAACCTTCCTCATGGTACACGTCGGCGGGCGGGGTCGCGTCACACGTGCTCCGTGATTATCTTTGCAGCCGTTCCGAGGGGGTCTGGGGACCTCTATGATTTTAAGCTCCCGGGCTCCCCCACTGGCTGGAAAGCAGTGGGCGAGCCAGTGCAAGGCGCCAGCAGGAGGTCAGCGGGTGGACGGGGCACCTCCCCCCCCAGCCTCACCCCCCCTGCCGCTGGGCAGCTCTGGTGGTGGCTGGGCTTCTCTCTGGCCACAGCTGCAGGGGTTGGGAGAGCAGGGCCCCGTACTTTTCATGCTGCCCCTCCATATCACGTCATAGCAAATACATTAAAACAAAGTCGATTCCTTCTCCCAGTATAATGTCAATATAAAACTTTTTGAATGAGTTTGCATAAATTTTTCAAAATATATTTTTACTAGAGGCCTGATGCACAAAATTCGTGCAAGAGTCGGCATTCCTTCCCCCAGCTGCCGGCACCGGCTTCCCTCTGGCACCTGGGACCTGGACTTCCCTCCAACCCCCCGGCTTCATCCAGAAACACCTCTGGAATGACATCTGGTCTAATTAGCATATTACCCTTTTATTATTATAGATTGATTTCAAAGCGGAAAGGAGAGGGAGAGAGAGACAGAAACATCAATGATGAGAGAGAATCATTGATTGGCTGCCTCCTGCACGCCCCCTACTGGGGATGGAACCCACAACCCGAGCATGTGCCCTTGACCAGAATTGAACCTGGGACCCTTCAGTCTGCAGGCTGACACTCTATCCACTGAGCCAAACTGGCCAGGGCAGAGTTTGCATACATTTAATAATTTTGTGCTTGGGCATAAAGTATGCATTTTGTTCATATAATTTATACTTTATTGCATTGACATATAACCATATAAAAGTTAGAGTTTCTGTTGACTAGTTGGCATGTTCCTCAGACAAATAAATATTCATTGATTACAAAATAAAGGCCGCGGGGAACTCCGACGCTCCCGGGCCCAGAGCCACGCTCTGGTGTGTCTGACACCTCCTCAGCTGGAGCAGGGCCCTGACGGGGGGACACGGGACGGTCACTAACAAACCACTACCGCCTCTCTCTGCCCAGGGTGAGCCCTCCCGGAGACTCCAACTGGGTGAACAAGGCGTTCAAGAAGAACAAACCAAAGACAAGCGGCACCAGAAAAGGCTTCCCGAGACATCCGCGACCCAAAAAGACAGGCAGCAAAGTGCAGTGAGCATGGCTAACGTTCTTACATCCACGGGCAGGAGCGGTGTGGGCATGGGCTGCAGGCAGATTACCGGGTGGGGTTAGGAGCTGGGCTTTGGGATAGGACGCGCCCGACATGAGATCTGCGATCAGCCACGGGCTCACTCAGTGAGCGTTTAGTGACGTTGCTTCGCAGGGAGCAAGGTGTGCAGCAGCAGCCAACAACTAGCAGAGGCCAAGGTTCTATAACTCCCGGAGGCGGGCCAGCACCTGTCAGCTCCTGGGTAGAACTGCACTAGAAAACAAACTAGACAGGTCGATGCCCACGTGACCCTCAACACGTAGAGCACCTGACGGTTCCCACCCTACAGCGAAAAGCCCTCGCCAGCCCAGGCCGGCTGCTTATAGCTTTTTGACTATATTATATTGTCATTGATTTCACTGACCGACACTGACGGAGCACCCAGTAAGCGCCCAGCACGCTTCCAGGCTCCGGGGAAATCGAAGGTGAATTAAACTCAATCCCAACTTCCAAGAGTTTCTCTTGAACTTTGAACTTCAGGCCAAAGACAAGAATAAAACCTACTTATCTGACGAACTATGAGCCCCATAGAAACCAAGCCTTTTTTTTTTTTTTACCAAGCTTCTGTTTTAGTCACATGGAGCCATACATACACACTGGCAAATCCAGAACACCAACCTCAAACACAAACCAAGCTTTTATCACCTGTAATTACTTTGCTGGATTATCAAAGTATTCTCTGAAGGAACAGACCTGCGCTGCTATTTAATTTTCTTCAAGCGTTTATTGCTCAGAGGAAAAATCCCTAAATCATTCTAAGGGACATCCTTCCAGGGTGCTCCTGTCCGGGGAGGGGTCCCTGGGTAGGCAGAGGGATGGGGGCGGGTAGGTACCTGGGGGGTGGTGGGAAGTGGTATGGTGGAAAGGAGGTTCTCAGAACGGCCACGGGAACCAGGGCAGACCCCCAGGCACCTTCGGGAGGGGCAGGGAGGCTTCAGGACCCAGCAAGCAGTTGGCGGCCCCTGGTGGTCACTGGGTCAGTGCAGCCTGGGATTATTCTCACTCTGCGCCTTGGTATCCAACTCCAAGACTTCCCTGACCTTGAGTGTCTACATCTCTGTCCCTAGCAGCTCAGGCCAGGAGCATGGGGGCAGGTCTGCCGGGGGCGTGGGAGTGCCATCTGGGAGCCAGCCCCGACTCAGGCCCTTGATTCCCGGGCCGGGCCTCTCCCCACACGTCAGAGCAGTGGGAACTCTGCAGTTCAGCCAGAGCTGCTTGGTGACAAACTCCTAGGAATCCAGGTGCTTTAGGAAGAAGCGGGCTGGGGTCAGACAGACAAAACAACGTTCATAAGCTGTGGGAGATGCTGGTCTGTGGTCACACGTGCTGTTCTGTCCGCAATGCTCCTTTCCAGATCAGGTTATGAAACTGCCTGGAGGCAATTCACCAATTGAGCTGAAGTAACTCCACACAGATTCACTGCTCTGAGCTTCAAAGACCAGGGTAGGGTGCAGAAAAGAGAAGCTCAAAAATGCTAGGCCTAGAGAAGAAGGCGTGATCTGCTCATTGTCTCCCAAACTACAATCACAGGGACACTGTCTCATCCACGGGCTAGTCCTATGTAAACTCCTGATCTCCAGCTGATATTCTTCCCACCAAAAACAAGAGAAGCTACAATGAAAGCTACAGTGTAGGTGTTCCATACATACTATGATGCAGTTGTATTAGTCAGTTATTGCTGCTATGATAATGCTGCATAACAAACAACCCACCCCAGATCTCAACGCATTACAAAGCAAACGTTCATTTTTCTCTTTCTGGGCCTATGGGTTGGATGGAATAGCTCTACTTGGGCCACAGGCTGGGGTCAAGCCTGCTCCCTGGCCCTTTCGTCCCAGGACCAGCAGTTTTTGCCCCAACTGTCCTTCTCTGAGCATGGCCAGATATATGTGTCAGCATAGTTTTCCTCTGCTCACCTTGTCTGTCATCTCACTCGGGTTGTGTAACTGGCCTCCAACTGGAAAGAGGATAAATTGAGAGACTGCCTGCAGGCTGCAAGTGGAACGGGAAGAGGTCCATCTTGCTACTTGCTACTCAGATTTCCCTAATTGCTACCACGTCTGTCAGACTCCCCCAATTTTCCACACTGGAGAGCCACTCCTTTGAGTCATTATGGAATTTCCACCTGTTCGAATGTGAGCGTAGAAATTACAGCTAAAATTTATATAGCAGTTATTAGGCTCTAAGCACTGAGGCGCCGAGAGGTTAAGGAACATCCTCAGAGTCACACAGTTGGATGGTGGCAGAGGCAGGATCCAAATCCAGGGGTCTATCACCAGGCGTTGGCCACCCACGGTAGCCACCAGAGCTGGAGTCAGAGTCGGAAGTCGCAGGGTCTAGTCCTGTTTCTCTGTTTGGGCAGGGAGAGGCCTGGAGGTGCACAGAAGACGTGGCGGGGCGGGGTGCCGTGCTAAGGAGGTTGGGCTTTGCCTGTGGTGCTGAGGAGTCATCACAGGGTTTAAACACTAGAATAACACAGTCAGACTGGAAAGTATCCAGGAATATGCACATTCACATCCAGCATTTCTCCAAGGGGCTCAGCAGGTCCCTTCCTGCAGTGTCCCAGAGAGGGCAAGTGACTTGCCCAGGGTCACACAGCAGGTAGAGGAGCGTTGGGAACTCAGGTCTTCCCATCCCCCATTTTTGTCTCCTTTCTCTTCACACCCAGGCCTGCTCCCTGCCCACCCGACTTCTCTGCGCTCTCCGCTTCCAAGACTGTGTGGTTCACCTACAGGCCTCACCCCAGCGGGACCCAGGAATGCAGCAGCCCCGAGGTGTGGCACTCCCCAGGGTGTCCCTGGGGGCCAGACACGGCTGCCCTGTCCCGGGATGCTGTGGTGACTCCTGAGTACCCTCAACCCCGCTTCCTTCCTGCCCCTCCCCGCCCCCCGCCCGCTGGCCTCTTCCTGGTCACAGTCAAGGCCAACACTAGCCCATGCACTGCTTGTGCACTAAGAAAACAGCACCCCTTCCCTGAGAACTTGACTGCCAGCTGTGGAAGGTTGTCATATGCGCTGCTTTTGTTAGAACAATTGCCTGCTAACTGCCGAAATCTGTATGAGTGACACACAGAGCGACAGAGCTGTGTAAATAGCATGGGAAGCCGTACGATAACATGTGCCATACGGCTCGCGCGGGGCCTCCGCCTGTGTGGGCAGTGTACCCTTGGCCAGCGCGCGGGGCCTCCGCCTGTGTGGGCAGTGTACCCTTGGCCAGCGTGCGGGGCCTCCGCCTGTGTGGGCAGTGTATCCTTGGCCAGCGCGCGGGGCCTCCACCTGTGTGGGCAGTGTACCCTTGGCCAGTGTGCGGGGCCTCCGCCTGTGTGGGCAGTGTACCCTTGGCCAGCGTGCAGGGCCTCCGCCTGTGTGGGCAGTGTACCCTTGGCCAGCGCGCGGGGCCTCCACCTGTGTGGGCAGTGTACCCTTGGCCAGCGCGCGGGGCCTCCGCCTGTGTGGGCAGTGTACCCTTGGCCAGCGCGCGGGGCCTCCACCTGTGTGGGCAGTGTACCCTTGGCCAGCGCGCGGGGCCTCCACCTGTGTGGGCAGTGTATCCTTGGCCAGCGCGCGGGGCCTCCGCCTGTGTGGGCAGTGTACCCTTGGCCAGCGTGCGGGGCCTCCGCCTGTGTGGGCAGTGTACCCTTGGCCAGTGTGCGGGGCCTCCGCCTGTGTGGGCAGTGTACCCTTGGCCAGCGTGCGGAGCCTCCGCCTGTGTGGGCAGTGTACCCTTGGCCAGTGTGCGGGGCCTCCGCCTCTTCCCCTTCCCGAAAACCCACATATTACCGGACTTTGGTAAACCCAGTAATGCTTCAAACACTCTTAGTAATGAAGTGAACTTCTTACTGGCTTTTGGTGTAAATGGAGAGCTCCGATTTGGACGCGTCAGGTGGCCATGGTGGGGCCTGGCACGTGCCCAGGATGCCCCAGGGTACGCAGCTGTGAGAATGTTCTCCCTGGGAGTCGCGGAGGGAAGTCCGAGGCGAGGGACTTAGCAGTGATGAGTCTGTGTCCTTTCTCCAGGAAGCTGTGAGCCGAGAGCGAGAACTCGAGCTGGAACGGGAGAGAACCTGACGAGCCCAGCCAAGCCTTCTCCCCACTGTCCTCAGACGCTGTCCTCTCGCCCTTGGCCTTTGGGGGACCAGGGTGACACCCACTATCAAGCCTGTTGGTGTAGAGGGTCCTGCTTCCCCGGGCGAGCACATTCCTGTCTTCACATCCTCTCAGCTTCCACTCCCCTGCTCTGGACAGACGGGCGGACAAAGACGGGAATTGGGGAGCATGCAGCGCAGCCCTCCTGCTGGCGGGCCCGGGGGCCTTGCTCCCCCCCAGCCCCAGCCCCAGCCCCAGCCTGGGCCAGATGGGTCCCAGCCGCGGGATCTATTCCATGGGGCAAAACTCTGGAGGGTCCGGCAGGGCTGAGCCATGGACACGCTCCCGTTTCCTGTGGGGTCAAGAGACCAAGTTCTTGAGTTTTGTTTTCCGTTCACGAAAGGCTCCACGTGGACTGGCCGCCGCCTCTGGAGCCGCTGATGGAGCTGAGGCAGCGGCAGCCTCCCCGGCTCCGGCTCCGGGAACTGGGGGGCAGCGAGCGGGACTGGCGGCTCTGGCCTCCCTGGGTCCGTGTGGCTGTAGAGGAAATGAGGCCAGACGTCCCTCCCCTCCCCCAGCCTGAGTGAGGGCAGACTCCGCTGTTCACACTGAAACGAAGTGAAATGTGCCACAAGAAAGACATCTCCAGCCTCAGTTTCCCCAGCCTGTCCCGGGAAAGGAGCCCCTCCAGCCCCACCGGCCCAGTGAGGGCGCCCAGGCTGTCCAAGGCCTCAGATGCATTTGCCTAACAAGCCCTCAAACCCCAAACCCAGGGGCGGGGTGGGAGGCGGCCCTGAACGGAGCAGATTTAGCCACGGAGGGAGGGGGCCATATGGGAGGGGGCCCTGGTGGAGCCTGCTCGTAAGGAGACCACTCGGGGAACACGAGTCTTCGCAAGCCCCTCAGAAGCTGCTGCCCGGAAGACCCGGATGTGCCTGGGAGAGGCCTGAGCAGAGTCAAGTCTCGGGTGTACTTGGACCCCTGCCTGCCTGGTTCTGTGGCCCAGGGAGCGCCTGGTTCCGGGAGCCCGGGCCTCCGCTGCAGGCCTCTCCTTGTGCAGATGGCTGTGCCCGGAGGCCTGAGCCATGGGGAGGGGGAGGGTCAGTTTGCCCAGCTCAGGAGTGCGTGTCCCCTGGTGTGCAGGGGAGAAGTGCACAGGGTAGTGCCTGCTGTCTAGCTCAGAGCCCGGATTCAGAGCCCAGCTGCTCTCACGCTGTAGTTATAAGTATCAGTAAGTCCCCTTATATATTTTCCTTCATTTTGCTTAATTTCCTTTTCCCCCTTTTGAGGTAATCAGGAGAATTGTTCTTGCATTAGTTTCAGGGCTCCCAGATAAGATACTGGAAGCTTTGTTAAATTTGTGTTTCAGGTTAATAATGAGTATTTATTTAGTATAAGTATGTCCCCAGTATTGCAATTATTATTATTTTTTTGTATATCTGAAATTCAAATTTAACAGGGCCACCGTATTTTTATTTGCTAAATTTCGTAACCCTAAGTAGCTCCTTTCTCCTTGTTATGCTCTTAAAAACAAAACAACAAAAAACACACGAATGGATTGTTTTTTGAAGCCAGTCACCTGCTTTGAAACGGGGAGGCCGCACTGGGGCCAAGGCCAGAACACACTGGTTTTCCAAACAAGCGAATCTGAATGACAGTGGCGGTGCGGCCCTCTGTGACCAGCTAACACCCCCAAATCACCCGTTCTCTGCTGACCCCGTTGTCTCAGACTCACCCGCTTAGCCTCCTGGCTGCTCAGGGTGAGAAATGAGCTTCATTATGTCCTGATGTTACTTGCCCGCCTTTCAAAGCAGCAGGGTCGCGTGCACTGCAAGGCACTTGCAAACCTCCGTGGTCTGAATCGAGGGAGGCCCCCCTCATACGGTGCCCCCCACCCTGTATTCCCAATGGCTCGAAAGTCCCATAACCACTGAGGTCCATTAGCATCCTGAGGGCAGGATTGTGTCTTTCACATCAGCCCTGGCACGTGGTTAGTGCTCGATAAATGCTGGTTTGATATAGGAGTTAATGGGTTAAAGGTCCGTGAGGCCCGTGAGGACCGCTGGATTAGACAGTAAGGGGGGCATTATAACAGGGTTCTGTGATCTTGAACGAGGCACCGCCCACTCTGAGCCTTAGCTTCCTCGTCTGGGGGGTGAGGATACTAGCGCTGCCCTCTCCTCCCTCCACAGAGCTTTCCCATGAGCATCCGGGCTCGGGGAACGGAAATGTGGTTTGAAAAGAACACAAGCCACCACACAGCAGGGTCGCCTCCCCCGGGAGCCACGGCAGAACTCCCATGTGATCGGAGTGGGGAAAGGAGGCCTGGGATGCCTTCCGGTGGAGACCACATTTCCAGACCCAAACCAGGCACTGGCTTCTGCCAAGCCTATCCTGGTTCTGAGCGACAGTTTGGGCGTCAGGATTTAAGGACGGATAAAACAGGTGATTGAGAATGAGGCCGGGCCCACATTTTGCTGGACGTAACAAGGAACGGTTACCCTAAGAGCCGCAGAGGTGCAGGATGCCAGGTCTGGAGGGCAAGTGTCTGTCTCCAAGGTCGTCAGCCTGTGGGCAGCCTCTCCCGCCCAAGGCCCAGCCCAGAGCACCTTTGTCACTGCCTCAGCAAGGTGGCACCCAAGGAGAGGACACCGGGAAAGCGTCCAGACAGGGTCCCCGGCTGGACGAGGAGGCCGACCCCGCAGCCTTGTAGGCACATGACCGGCCTGAATGTGGCTGTGGGCCCCTGTCTTGTCTCCACTGTGAACGACACACCTGAGACCTCTGTGCAAATTGTTTATTTGTCCAAATAACACAGTACAAAAATGAGACAGATGCCAGCATCGGGAGCTCATACCAAACATGCATGCAGCTTAAAAAGCATCATTCCGAATGAGAAACCACAAACAGAGGGTTCCTGACCCCCATTTAAAACTGGTTCCCATCCTTCACATTTGGCGCTGTGTTCCTACACACCACCTAAGATAAACCCATAAATAGCTCATCCCCCCCCCCCACCACCACCACCACACACACACCCTTCTTAGCAGCAATAACACTCAATGACTTTCAGAATGTGATTAGTTGCGATTCCTAAACTTTGCCTCAGGTTTGAGGTCAGTCCCATCTGAACACCCAAGGCCTCTCTGCCTGGGGCTTCCCCTCCCCAGCCTCACCCCATGGTGCTCATTGACAAGACTGAGTTTGCCAGCCAGGTGTCAGCAGCCCTCCCCTGTGGCCAGGCTGTGGTCCTAGCCCTGCGGGCGTGCATGTAGGTGATGGCAGTGGAAATGGTTCCCTGGGGCCAAGCTGTTGAAACTGTTCAGTTGGGTAGACGGCAGAGCCCCTGACGGCCCACACTTCACCTTTGGAGACCCTGCATGAGCTGGGAAATTGTCGTCAGAAATCTACAAATGCGCAGCGCCCAGAGGTGACTAGCACTTCCTGGGCCAGGTGCCCCTGAGCAGCGCAATGTGCAGCCCATGGTGAGCCAGCTGGAACCCTCCCCATTTCCTGAAAACTACGGCATTGTGGCTATAAGAACACTGTCTGACAATGACACAGTGGACAAGGGCCTATGCCATCTTCAGAACCTTCACACTCACTCCTCACTCGCTCTCGGCAAACGCCCATGCGAGGCTGCGAGGCACCGGCTTCCTTTCTCTGCCCATAGAATTACAGGACGCAGGGCTGCAAGGTCTGAGACAGCGAGCCCCAGTGCGTAGGTCTTCCCTCTCTGGCCTGCAGAGTTCCTGGGCGGCGTCTACAAGTCCCTGTGGACCCTGTCAACTGAATAAATGATGTGTCTCACATAGAGGCACACCTGTTCAAATGCATGTGGATGTTCTGGCAAGAGGTTCAATGTACTCAGACTAAGGATTTAAGGACTCATTTAAAACTAGCACCTGAAAAAATGTCAGCAGGTCTTCCCTGTGGTTCAATAAAATACATGCTGGTAAAAAAAAAAAAAAAAAAAATAAGATTAAGGACTTGGTAACTCTTAAATGAAAATGAAAACCAGGAGACACTCAAGGGCACAAGTCAGCACCAGGGCTGTCCCAGAATGTAGAGTTTGGTCCAGTGCTTGTCGAGGTGGCTCCCCCACTTCCTCCCCACCCCACAGCGTAGAGACAGAACCCCTGGCTGTACAATTCCAGCTGAGGAGCAAGGCCTCCAGGGATGCCTGACAAGCTGCCTGGATCTGGAGTTCTCCAACTTTCTGTTCATTCATTCATTCATTTGGCAAGTGCCTCCAGCTCGGGGGGGGGGGGGGGCTATGTTTAGCCGCAGCGTAAAAGCACTCACCACCCCTCTTTAGACAGATTTCGGAACACAGAACCCGAAGGGACACAGTGGGTCCCCTCCACCCAGAATCCAAGGTCTGCGGGGCCAGGGACATGCAGGGTCTTGCAGCAAGTTTGACGCAGGTCAGCAGTCGAAGCCCGGCGTCTCCCAAGTCCCAGTCCGGTGCTATTTCTCCCAACAGGGTGTGTCCGCCTCTCGCTCTGTGGGAGAATGCGTCGTGCATTCTCGTCTCATGGCCACGACGATGTGAGGACACGGAAGGCTGTCCTCTGCAGTCGTGTCTGGGAAGCAGCGGATTGGGACAATCATGGAGCATCTTCGGGGTCTCCTGGCAAAGCCACCAATTGCTTGGCTAGTTCAAGGGCACTTGAGTGCAAGGCACAGCTTTCAGTCTGGACTCTGGATGTCAAGACTTGTGACGTTCTGAGGAGAAAAGGAACATAGGTGTTAGCCAGAGCCCAAGGCGTCTGATAACAATAGGCGTCTCCTTCGCTCATCACCACACCACACCAGCTCCCCCTCCGGGTCTCTGCTCACACAGTGCCTTCTGCCCACAGTGCCCTCCTGGAAAACCAATGCCTGCCACCTCCTGGAAGTCTCCCAGAGCCAACTTGCTTTCTTGACCTCAGTTACCAGTAATTTGGCATGTAATTGATATTTAACTCTGTCAGCAGGGATCAGTCTGTCTTTTCCACTAGCAGAACCTTCCACAGGCCCTCACAGCATCTTGCACACTATCTACTGGTTGAATGAGTAGGTGGATGAATGAATGAGTGAAGGAATGATAAAACCAGAGGAAGGAATTAGGGCTACTGAGGATGTCAGAACTGATGTTTCCAATATCTTCCACAAAGAACTCAGATCGCTCTATAAACTATGACCTACAGGGCAAGTGACCTGTAATGCCCCATTCTCGGGAGAAGACGGTAAGGCTGAGAAAGGAGAGGTGTGAGGTCACAAGAAGTTCTCACCGGGAGAACAAGCCACTGTTGGGCAGAGCATTTGAATAACAAGCAGCAAATATGTGTAGCTTGTAAGACTGAGCACATGGCTTCCAAGGGTAGTTCATTCCAGGAGAGGAAGACAGAGTGTTTGAGTGATGGTGACGACATTGCAATGATGCTCCTGTTTCCCGGGGGGGCCATTAGGATGTAGAAGTTCTGGTTCTGTGTGTCCAACACCAACAAACAGAACATTTCTTTCCTTTAAAGCAGCGGTTCTCAACCTGTGGGTCGCGACCCCTTTGAGGGGTCAAACGACCCTTTCACAGGGGTCGCCTAAGAGCATCGGAAAACACATATCTAATTACATATTGTTTTTGTGATTAATCACTATGCTTTAATTATGTTCAATTTATAACAATGCAAATACATCCTGCATATCAGATATTTACATGACGATTCATAACAGTAGCAACATTACAGTTATGAAGCAGCAACGAAAATAATTTTATGGTCGGGGGTCACCACAACATGAGGGACTGTATTAAAGGGTCGCGGCATTAGGAAGGCTGAGAAGCACTGCCCTAAAGTCACACCCTCGTTCAGTAGCTTCTGCTCTGCAGATCTGGGCCCAGTGTTTGTAAGCAGGTTATTTTAAGTGGATTTGAAGGGAGTGGGGGAAGCTGTTTACCTGAGTCTTCCAGAGTACATGTGAAAGCTCAGATTTTTAAAAACATCCGTGGTGAGTGTTATTTCTAAATGGGAATCTCAGAGTCTTGGGGGAGGGGGAAGCATGAGGCAATCAGAAGAGTGAGCGTGGGGCAGGGGAGGGTCTTAGTCAAGGACCCAGGCCTGTGCAGGAGCACCCCCGGGTGCTCACTCCTCCAGCCCTTGTTTGATATGCAGCCTTACTCTGCTTCGTTACTTCAGTTTTATGGCAGTCTCCGATTGGGAAGCCACGCAGCAGAACCCATGGAACGATAAGAGGGTAGCTAAGACAGCAGCCAGTCCCATACCCCATGCTGGTATCAAAAAGCATGGAAGTGGCCCGGCCGGTGTGGCTCAGCAGGTTGCGTGCTGTCCCAGGCACCAAGTCGCCGTTTGATCCCCAGGCAGGGCACGTGTCCGGGCTGCTGGCTCGGTCTCCAGTAGGGGACGTGCAGGAGGCAGCTGATCATGGATGTTTCTCACTGATGTTTCTATCTCTCTCTCCCTTCCTCTCTCTCTAAAGTCAATAAAAACATATTTAAAGCCCTAGCCCAGCCGTGGGCAAACTACGGCCCGCGGGCCAGATCCGGCCAGTTTGAAATGAATAAAACTAAAAAAAAAAAAAGACCGTACCCTTTTATGTAATGATGTTTACTTTGAATTTATATTAGTTCACACAAACACTCCATCCATGCTTTTGTTCCGGCCCTCCGGTCCAGTTTAAGAACCCATTGTGGTCCTCCAGTCAAAAAGTTTGCCCACCCCTGCCCTAGCCAGTTTGGCTCAGTGGATAGGGCACTGGCCTTCGGACTGAAGGTCTCGGGTTCGATTCCAGTCAAGGGCACCTTCCCCGGGTTTCGGGCATGATCCCCAGTAGGAGGCAGCCAATCAATGATTCTTTCTCATCATGGATGCTTCTATCTCTCTCTCCCTCTCACTTCCTCTCTGAAATCAATAAAAATATATCTAAAAATATATTTTAAAAAAAGATGAATTCCTTTAACAAAAAGTATGGAAACGCACACAGTTGAGACCAGAGCCAAATGAAGGCGATGTTAATTATCAAGTAAAGCCAGTGAGGGTTTGGGGAGAGAAAAAGGTCACTGGTGTAGAACTGCCTCAGAAGGCCTCATCGAGGGGGTGGCACTTCCGCTGGACCCCAAAAGTCCTGAACTAGGCAGAGAGGGAGGGGACCGTGAGTAGATCCCGTCGTGACCCTGACCTTGTCAACCTTTTCGTCACTCGCGCCACACCGCGTGTCTCACCTGCGGGGCCTCCGTGTGTGGGAGCTGGGGGTAGCGCAGGCCCATCAGGCTGAGGGTGGCGTGCCCGTTCCTGCCAGCGTACTTGTTGGCCAAGTCGAAGGCAAACTGGTAGGGCCTCTCCGTGAGGCCCCTGCAGGGCTCAGGGGAGCAGGCGCCCCGTCTGTGCAGGGTGGCCGCCAGCTTTCTGAGCGATGAGTCTGGGAGCTGGTAGAAAAACTTCTTAAGGCTGGGGTGTCGCCTGATCTGGAAGCAGAAGTGAAGGCAGCCATCAGTGTTGTTGGCAGGCGACCCTCCCACCCACCGCCTCTCCCTCAACTCCATGCAGCCCGGCCGGCCTCATTGTCCCTGGGATAAGCTCCCGGTTCCATTCCTCCCCGCGCCGCTCAGAATCTGTTCTGCAAGGTCCCGCTGCAAACAGCAGGACAACCTGGGGGCGAGGGGCAGGTGTTTGGAGCGGGACAGCTGGGTTTAACCCTGGGGTGGGCAAACTTTTTGACTGGAGGGCCACAATGGGTTCTTAAACTGGACCGGAGGGCCGGAACAAAAGCATGGATGGAGTGTTTGTGTGAACTAATATAGATTCAAAGTAAACATCATTACATAAAAGGGTACGGTCTTTTTTTTCAATAGTTTTATTCATTTCAAACGGGCCGGATCCGGGTCCAGCCCGCTGGGCCGTAGTTTGCCCATGGCTGGTTTAACCACACCTACGCTGTGAGCTCTCGGAGCCTCTGCTTGGTCTGTAGGAACGGGAGGAGGATGCCCCGCCCTGATTATCCGGGGGAGGGGTTGATGAGGTGGTTTATGTAAAATGTTGTGTCAGCCTAGATGTTGATGAATTTTAGTTCCCACCCTACGCCTCCTCCTCTTACTACCTAAATGTCTTAGGTTGGGTCGTCGCCCCCAGCCCCCCAAGCCTTAGGGCGAGCAGAGACAGGTCTGGGGTACAGCTCATTTCCCCAGGGGAAATGATCCTGGGGAAACCCTGATGGGAAATGAGGAGCTGGGGCCGGATGGTAGAGCAGCCACACAGTCCCCTCAGGCACTCAGGAAACCAGCCCCGGAGCCAGGGACTGGGGTGTGTACCCACCAGCTCCCATCAGCCATTGGTGGAGGACAGCTCCTGGGAGGTGGCAGGTGTTCATTCTAACCTACCACGTGGGTGGCAAAGTGGCTCTGGGGCCAGTCCTCAGGCAAAGGATGCGGGCGCTTTGGGCCGGGCTACACGATGAGGTCAGGTACCTACAGCGTCCGCCACACGACTCACTCATCTGCGACCTGCGCTCCCACCAGTGACCCTTCAGGAGCGATCTGTGTGTCTCTCTGAGGAGACGGAGGTTTCCTGGCCAGGGAACCGTCCAGAGAGGCTGTCTAGCAGGGGAGGGACATCTAAAAGCCTGAACGAGCTGGAGGTCACATAGGTGCTGAGGGTGTGCCAGGACCTCCCCCAGCCAAGTCCATCCGGACTCGGAAGGAGGCTCCCGGGAGGTGGGACTTGAGCTGAGCTTCAGGGAGGACTCGGATGCGGTGGTCGGGCTGGCAGGGAGCCACAGGAGCTTTATATTATTTTGAACTAACCTGTATCTCATCTGCTAGCTGTGCGGCACTTTCTATCTATATGCACTAAACTTTGCTAAGTAGGTATTTATCCCCCAGTTTGCAAAAGAGGAAAGTGAGGCTCAGAGAGGCTAAGGGACACGCCCAAGGTCACCCAGACACAGAGATGGGGGTTGCTGAGGCCCCGGGGTTGGCCTCGGGGGGGACTGAGTGCTCTTACCTGCTCCCCCAAACGGCCGTCCACTCCTGGGAGGAGCGCCACCAGCTGCTGGATGACCAGCTCCTCTGGAAGATAAAGGAGAGTGGGCACGTGGTGCTGTCACACGTGGCTCACACACGACTGTGTCTAACACACAGCACAGGCTGGTCGTGAAGGGCAGAGGGGTGTCTTCCCCGAGCTAGCGCTGAGCCTGAGAGCTGGGCCTGGTTGCTTTACAGAAATAGAAGGGACTTTGGGCGGCCACGCTTCCCCCGCAGCCATTTGACAAATACGAAAGCTGAGCCCTCGATGTCCCCACCCAGGCTTCAGAGCAGCAGGGTCAGGAATGGAGCTGGGACCAGAAAGGGGGAGGGGGACGTCCTGGCTATGGATGGAGCAGCCAGGCTGTAAGCAGCGGTGTGCGGGGGCTGCTCAGACCAAGGGCTCATTGCAAATGGTCGGGGAGGCTGTGGGCCCTGGTTATCAACTGCTAGCAGTTGAAATTGGCCACAGTGGGGATATTTGTACCACAGAAATCTGCAAAGGCTGCAGCTCCGGCTTCCCTGCGTGACACCACCCCTGCCCTCCGCCCAGCCTGCTTGCCAGCACACCTCTCCTTAGGGGACCCAGAGCAAGCTAGGAATTAATGAAATCTTCGAGCAAACCCATGGTGTGGGGTGGGTGGGGTGGGTGGAGTGGGTGGGGTGAAGTTACATCCCTTAGAATAGGCTGTGTTCTCTGCCTGAAGAAGGCTCTGTCTCCAACTCAGCCCCGGCAGCCCCAGCTGAAAGGCTCCCCTCCCCTCCCTGCCTTCTAGTCTCCTGGACATTTGCCAGCTACCCTCCGGTTCCCTACTCGGGCTCAGCCTGGTAAGTCCACGGGGCACCGTCCCAGGTGAGAGCAGGTGGTACTAACTAGATTCACACGCTCCGTCCGGCGGAGGTCTCCCTTCTGGCTCGTGGCTTCTGGCCTCGGAGGGTGATTCTGAGGATCCGACTCGTCCCCCTTCTGTGGGCGAAGACTCCCGGAACTCAGGACCCTCCGGATCTGGGGCAAAGGAGCTGGTGTGAATGTGTTTGCACCAAGTCCTCAAGCGTGTCACTGCGCCCCGGGGCTGACAGCAGTGTCCACAGGCACTGGCAGGAGTGGGGCCTCTGTTCCCGGGTAAGCCCCGCCCCATGGGCTCACATCAGAGGAGTTCACGGGACTCTACCTGCCCCCTCCCAAAATCTTTCTTTCTCACACCAATCCCTTGGCCTCCTCTCTGCCCAGGAGGAAAACAAGCAGGCCTGCCAACAGGTCCACCAGGCGAGCTCACTCTCCCTGTAACCCTGCAGTCCCTTAGCCTGTGGGAACCTCACTTTCTCCATCTGTCCGATGGGAGTAGCAAGACGTCCTCGCAGGTTGTGAGCTGGTTAAATGAGATACTATGTGTGTGCGTGGCAGCGGTCAGGGGATCACTGGGCACCAGAGGTCCTCACTGGGAGCAGCGAAAGACAGCCCGGCCTGTGCTCCTCCCTCGGCCCTCGGCCTGTGCTCCTCCATTAGCGGGTGCACTCACCTAACGCACAGAGGCCCTGCTCTCCTTCCACCTTTGCTTTCAAATGCTGGAGCGTGTCGGGGGATGCGGGAGTGTGGGGAGTGGTGGGTCCTGCCAGCAGCCCGCCACTCTCCTTCCCCACGGCCCTCCCGCACCTCCCCGCTCTGTTCAGAGCAGAGAGCAAAACTCAAGACTGAACCAGAGGCCATGCAGCTGGCCAGCCCCTGCCCTGGAGGAAGCCAGGGGTCAGAGGCTGCCTCTGCTACCATGACAACAGCAGGCCCACTCACCAATGCTGCTGGAGATGGAGGGCCGATGGGCCCCCCCACACAGGGGCAGATAGGTGGGCCTCCTGGGCCGCCGGGACTCAGGGCTGGCGGCACCTGCAGCCCCCGCTCTCTTGGGCTCCTTGGAGCCATGCTTCTTATGGGAAAAGGCTTTGCGGAAGCTCGACTTCTTCTCTTGGGATTTCTTCCTGCAGGGTGGGGCCGGGTTTCCCGAGGCCACCTCTGGCTCCTGGACTTGGAGCTGCTGCAGGTGAGACGAGAGAGATTGAGTCAGGGCCTGGACTTGGAGGAAATTGCAAGTGAGCTGGGGAAAGACCAGCACCCCCTGGAACGAAGGGAGACCCATGCGGACCAGAGGGTGTGTGCGGCCCAGAGGGAAGAGCCGCTGATGCTCAGGGGGGGAGAGGGAGCCTGCAGGACGGGGAAGGAGGGGCCGGAGCAGGGCTCTGGCAGGATGTAGAGCTGGGGAGGGCAGGGAAGTGATGGTGCCAGGCAGGGACCCGGGTCCATAGTGAGGGTCAGGGCCTAGGCGGGGAACGTCCTCCTCACCTTCTCCCCCTCCTGGTCCTCTGCATCTTGGAGTAGGGCAAGGATCTTCTGGATAAATTCTTCTAAAAAAGGACAAAGAAAGTGCAGAAGAAAGTGTGGGTCAGTCTTCATTTCCTAAGGCCCCGGGTGGGCGGTTCTCCGGTCTCCCAGGTGCGAAGGAGCTTGCATTTGCGCTGTCCCAGTCCTGACCCGAGGGACTCACAGATCCCTCAGGCGGGGCCGAGGGCAGAGGCAGCTTCAAGGGGACACAGTCATGACCAGGGAGGACCTAGGGGTGCCCCCCCCCATTAGGTGAGAGGAAAACAGGAAAACGGCACTGGGCCCCTCTCCATTCCCCTTCCAGGCACATTTTTGTGAAAAGCAGACAAGGCAGAGGGGGTGGGAGCAGGCCTTTACGAGTATCCTCAGCACCCAGAGCTGACAGGGGTTCTGATTCCAAGCTCACCCTCCCCAGTCCCCCCCCCCCCCCCACAACCTCCCATGAAACAGTAATGATCGTGAGGGCATCTGCCATTTGCTGAGCTTCTCTCCTGTGGCCCTTCCCCCTGCCCATGACAGCTAACAAATGACAGCTAACGTTTATCAGCTGCGAAGGGGCACTGCTCTCAATGCTGCATGGGCATCCGCTCCTTTAGTGCGCCCAACAGCTCTGTGCGGCCGGCACTATTATTGTCCCCATTACACTGATGAGGAAACTGAGGCCAGAGAAGAAGCAACGTGTCCAAGTTGATGCGGCTGGAAGAGGTCAGAGCCCAAACTCAAACCCAGGCCCTAAATCACACCGTCTTCCCAGCCCGTGCCGTGAGCCAGTGCCTCCCTCGAAGCGCCTATGGCCGCCCCCCAAGGAGGGCGTTAAGCAGCGGAGGCCCAGACGGGGGGTGACCGCGGTGTGGCTGGGCGCCTGCCGCTCTCAGAGGTCAGGACAAGTGTCTGCCTCTCTGGTTCAGTGTCTCTTCTGCAAGTGGAGGGGTCAGGCCAGGCGTTCTGAAGGGACCCGGGGGGTGGGGGGGGGAGGGGTACTGACTGCACTCCGAGGCTTTGTCCGGCTGCAAGTCCTCTCCGGGCGCCCGGCTTCCTGTGTGGATGGGAAGCTCGAAGGGACTTGGACCCCCACAATCTGTGGACGAGGCCTCTTGGACTTCAGGTTCTTCCAAGTCTGAGAAGCAAAATGAAATGGTGAGTGTGTTTTGTTAGTGCGAGGCGTTACCTACTGCACAGATGCTCCAGGGCCTCCACCGTTCGCTCTGTGGCCAGATCACCGTGGAGTGAGCCGGGGAGTGAGCCAGGGTGGAGGTGAGCTGCTGGGCAGGGCCTTGCACGTGGACACCTGGCTTCCTGGGCTTACTCCCTCGCCTCCCTCCCCTAGCGACCTCACCCCTCCACCAGCCTGGCTTGATCCACTAGTTGGAGAGTACGTGCGTAGAATGAGTCAGCACTCCGGGCCAGAATCCCCTGCAGGAAAACCCAGTCTTTGGTTCAAAGCATTGCCCCTCCCTTTAAAATAGGCTGCTCCCGCTGACACCCAGGAGGTCCTTCACCCTCTGGCTCTGGCTCCATCATTGATGGGCCATGACCTTGGCCACTGTTTTGCCTCCCTAATGATCAGTCCCCTCATCTGTAAAATGGAGGTAATAAAAGGCTGAGGGCTCATTGATCTAGGTCCGCAGCGGGCAGGTGTCCTAGTTTACAGGCGAGGAGAGGGAGGCACGGAGATGGAGGACGACACAGGAAGCACAGCCCAGAACCCAGGCCTCCCGCCTCCCAGTCTCCTCCGTCCTGCACAGCTCCCCGCTGCCAGGTGTGGAGGCTGGGGTGCAGAGATGAGGGCGATGGGGGTCCCTGAATACAATTGCCAGTGGGGGCTTCACGGGTGGCCTCGGCGGGGAGGTCTGCTGTGTGGAGGTGGCCCGCTGGCACCCCTCCCCTCCCCACGGCCCTCCCCATGTTGCTCAGAGAAGAGCAAAGGTCACAACGGGGCCGGCTGCTCTTCACGGCCAGCTCCGGCCCTGGGGAAGCGTCCAGAGCTGGAGGCAGCTGCAGTGTTGCTATGGTAACCGTGAGCCGGCTCACCAACGCTGCTGGAGATGGAGGCCCGGTGACCCCCGACGCACATGTACAGGAAGCTGGGCTTCTTGGACGGCCGGGACTCCGGGCTGGGAGCATCCGCAGCCCCCGCTCTCCTGGGCTCCTCGGAGCCCTGCTTCTTATGAGAAGAGGCTCTCCTGAGGCTGGACTTTCTCTCCTGGGATTTCTTCCTGACGACGGCTGGGGCCGGGTTTTGTGGGGCCACTTCTCGCTGAGAGCCTTGAAGTTGTAGGGGGCATGGGAAAAACTGGGCCAGGTCCCTGACCTTGAGGAGAGAGGAGAGCTCCCTGAGAAGCAACTCAATGGCAGCCATGTGCTAGGGGGTGTCCCCAGGCAAGGGGGTGACAGAGTCCAGAGCAGGGGGCTGGGAGGCCTAGAGGGCAGGCAGGGCAGGTAGAAGGAGGAGAAGGGGGAGGAGAGAGCAAGGGAGAGGGGGAGTGGGAGGATGAGGAAGAGGGGGAGGAAGAGGGGAAGGAGGGGGGAGGGGGGAGGGGGAGGAGGGGGGAGGAGGAGGAGGAAGAAGCATGAAGCCCCTGGGGACCCCCACCTCTCCTTGGCTCCTCACCTCTTCATCCCACTCATCTCCCACGTCTCGGAGCAGCTGCACTATCATCTGAATGATAGTGTCCTCTGGAAGAGAGTGGATTCCGGTGAATCTTTCTAGATGCACAGAGCGCGCTTCCTAATGACTGTGCTGGACTCTGAGACCAGCATGGGCCTCCTGTGTTGAATGGGATGCCCTAGAGCATCTCCTGAGGCCTCAGACATGGCGGGAAGCACCAGATCCCAGGGCTGCTCCTCTGAGAGGCTGGGAGGTCCACGGGGGAAGGGCACTGGGCCAAGGCATGAGATTTCATGCAAGACATTGCAGGTCAGTCCTTCAGACGTTCACCTGGTGCCCTGCTGTTTCCTCAGAACGCACAGATCTGAGAATATCTGCCTCGGGTTGAGCAAGCTGTGTGATCTTGGGTACATTTCCTAATCTCTCTGGGCCTTCCTCTCTTTCCTGTGAAATGTGGATCGTAATCCCTGCTCTGCTTCCCTCCGAAGGCTGTCAGGCCATCAAATGACGGGCTGCGCCTGGAAATACTTTTCAAGGCTAACGCTGACCTTCCAACCTGCAAAATGCCGTCGGAGAAATGGCTGAAAGGGTGCCGGCCTGGCCTCGGGTGGGGTTGGAGGACGGAGGGACTCCCGCCACAAGACAGACAGCCGGCCGATTGATGCATAACCACGCTACCCAGTCTTTGCAGAGAAGCCACAAACAACATCAGCCCCGGCCACTCTGCAAGGACAGCGAGCCCACGGCGGCCCCTGCTAGCTGCCAGCTGGTCCCAGGACATCCGCAGACTCTTCCCCCCCCCTTAGCCCCCCCAACCCCTCCCCTCTCTTCGCTCTCAGTTAGAAACCCTGCTTGGCTTTCACTCCCCGACTCTGTCTACCTGCTGACTCCCTCTCAGGTGAGAAACAGCATGTAAAATAAACACCTGGCACAATGACCAGCTGGATGCCTTTTACTCATCCCTTGGTGGGCCGAGAGCTCCTGTTTCATAGCTTTAAAAACATTCCCATTCTGTACAGGCAAGTAGATTAATGGGGCAGCACTGATTTTACTAGGGCCAATGCCAGGCGTGTGGGTGTGTATGAGATGGTCCTTATTTCCTGGGGACCTGGGCTCGAGTATTTAAGGATGATGCATTATTTTACTTAAAATGGTTCAGCAACGAAAGTACACACACACACACACACACACACACACACACTCACACACTCACACACTCACAAAGCAAATATGGCCAACTATATACATAAATATATACATAGATTCTATCTTCCTCTCTTCTAAATTCCTTTTATAAGTTTAAAGAGAATAGCAAAGAGTCCCAGGCTCATTAGCACATAATTCCTGTGACGCCCTTCGTGGAACCCTAAAGAGCAACGAAGGCCTAAGCTGTCCCCCCCACCCCCCCCCCCACCCCGGGCAGTCCCCAGCTGCGGCCAGAGGACAGTAGATTCTCACTCACTGTCAAGCTGGTCAAGCTTCTGGGGCTCCTCCTCCGGCCGGCGGCCCGTGGCTTGGGAAGAAGGCTCCGAGGCCCCAGCCACCCGGCCCTCGATGAGCACGGACTGGTGGGGACCAGGGTCCACCCCAACTGGAATGAAGGCAGAAGCAAGTGAGGGTGTGTGTGGGTGGGTGGGGGTGGGGGGCGGCATGTCAGTGCCATTCTCCTGACTTGGTTAATGGACACAAGGAAACAGCTCAGCATTCGCCGCAGGAGGGCGCTGCTGCAGCCCGCTCTGGGCCTCACCAGAGAACCAGGAACCCAACGAGGCTTCCATTCCAAGAGGCCGCCTCAACCCAGACCTTTTTCCCCCGCCCCCAACCCATCCTGGGCCTCCCTGCGTCTCTTCTCCCCAGGAAGCATGGGGACTTTGAGCAGAGCCCTCCCCTCCAGGTGCCCAGGGGGGGGGGGGGGGGCTCAACTCCAGGAGCCGGAGTCAGGAAAGGAAGGCACCTCGAACCCGCTCCCTCATTTTACAAATGAGGAGTCAAAGGCTCCAGAGGGGGCAGCAACCTGCTCAAGATGACACAGCAAGTCTGTTACTGCTGGTGCCACGTCAGACCCAGCCCCCAGCACTGGCCCTGCCACTTCCCCGACACCCCCAGTGCTCAGCCGAGGACTAGTGCGGAGGGCGGGCGTCCACCCTCGCCTCCCTCCCGGCCTCCCGTTCCTCCCTGGCCCATGCTCCTCGAACAAGAGCCCTTCACAGGAACAGCGATCATTATGGGGCACTTTCCCGGGCCAGCGCTGGGCTGCGGCCACCCCGTGACACAGCAACTGTCATCATCTCCACTTTATGGATGGAAAAGATCAAGGCTCAACCACACAGCTGGTTGGCGGTGGAGCTGGTCTGAGGGAGCTCCCAGGGGTGGGGCTCCTGGCAGCTGTCCCACCTTCCGCCCGTCCCCTCTGTTGAGCGGTTGGAGGAGCCGCTTAGAGCACCCTAGTCCTGGGGTGGGCAATGGGGTTACCATAGAAACGGGTAGGTCTGCTCACCTCTGGGTCCTGGGCCCTGGCTGGCCTCCTGGGAGCGCCAGGCAGCAGCTGTGTCCTGGCCTCCGGCTTCCTGGCCTGGGGGCCCCTTGGCGTCCCCATCCCCGTGCTTCCTGTGGCCATGCTTCTTGCGGCCGGCCTTCTTGTCGTGGGCTTTCTTCCTGGGCTCCGAGGCGTCTGCGGGTGGGGGCAGGCCCCCCTTCGCCCTGGCCCTCCTGGCGGCCTTGGCCTCGGCCTCCTCGGGGCCTGTCCTCAGGAAGAAGTTCAGCATCATCTTCAGCCACCCCTGCTGGCTGCGACCCTGGGCCTTGTCCTTCTTGTCCCGCGGAGGCCTCTGCTCGCTGGTGAGCAACTCCCTGGCCGCCTCCAGGCTGAGGGCCTCGGGGCCCGGAGCCTCCGGAGACCCTGGGCCGCTGAGGTGCCGGCTGCCATCGCGGGCCCTCCCCGCAGGCACCCGTCTGGGGGGCGTGGCGGGCAGGGAGAGGTACTGGCCTTCCCGGGACTCCGGGTCCCTCCTGGGCTTCTGCGACCTGTCCCAGGACCGGGCTCTTCTCTGTGAGAGAGGCTTCCTCGGGCCCTGCGGAAGCTCCATGATGCTGCAACCAAGACCAACAGCTCCTAGGAGAGGCCGCCTGCCGCCCAGGGCCACCCCCCCACTAACGCCAGCGGCCTCAGCTCCCAAAGCTCGTCCCACTTTCATTCCTCAACAACCCTGAGAGGAAGCGGTGTCCTGGCCCCACTTTCCAGAGGAGGAAGTGAGGCCCAGGAGGTCGTGCCCCAGATCTCACCGCGCCCCCCACACGCCCCCCGCCCGCCCCCGGACAGCTCAGTGCTCTCATCTGAACTGGGCCAACACCTGCCTATCCACCCCAGAGGCCGTTAGGAATATTTCACCGGACAGCTCAGTAAATGGCAGCTGCGTTCTTCCAGTTGCTCAAGACAGAAACGTGAAGTCGCCCCGTCTCCGCGTCTCGCTCAGTCCCCACATCCACCCACCAGCACAGCCCGCGGCTGCCCTTTCAACCACGGCCCGGCCTCACCCCACCGAGCCTCCTCGCCGCCTCCGCTGCTCAGCTGGACCATTCCTCGCTGCTCGCCTGCTCCCGCTGTCCTCTCCGCCCCACGCAGCCTGGCTGCTCAGGGGGACCTGCTTCCAGCCAGTCCCCCCGAGACACAGCACCCCCTCACTGCAGGGAACCCAGCCGCTCCTGTAAACGTGTTTATCGCCTTGGCGGAGAGTGGTTTCAGAGCAAAGTCCAGTCTGCTCGGGAACACCCAAGTGACCTGCTGGTCACGGGACCTCGGCTCAGAGGTGACACATACCCACGCACCAGGGAGGGCACAGCTGACGCGAGCTACTGCGGAGCCGGAGTGGAGTCTGCGTGTCCCCCGAGCTGCCGCCGCCTCTGGTGGATTACCTGAGCGTACAATGGCCTCCTCTATAGGCCATCCCTCACCTACTCACCCGCTGGGGGCTCTGTCACTGCTCGGGCGCCGGGCACTGTTTCCCAGACCCCTTTGGCCCTGCCCTCTCCACCCTGGATGCCACACAATAGAATTTAACCAATAGCCGCCACTGTGTGTGTGGCACACGCGTGTGGGCCGGAGCCAGCACCCACAGACGCTCACTGCTGTAGACTGAGCGTCTGTGCCCCCAGATTCATTGTTGATCCTAAGACCCCAGGTGATGGTATTAGGAGGCGGGGCCTCTGGGCGGTGATTCGGCCACAAGAGCACAGCCCTCATGAACCAGGTTAGTGTCCCTATAAAGGACACCGGGGGCCCCCTTGCCGCTCCCGTCACAGAGGGCAGGTGACTGTCTATGAACCAGGAAACCTCCGCCAAACACCGAACCTGCCAGCACCTCACTCAACCTTCCCGCCTCCAGAACCGTGAGAAAGAAGTTCCTGTGCTCTGTGCTACAGCAGCCCGAACGGGCTCAGACACTCGTGTGTCATAGAAACACGCACACACACCGCAAACCTACAGGGACTCGGAGCCCCTTGCATTTTCCCCGACCCAAGTGCAAGGAGTAATTTTCTGAGCATCTGTGTGCCGTCTGCCCTCCTAAACTCCAAGTCCCAGAGAGGACGGAGCTGCGTGGTTCCCGCAGCGCCCACACTGCCTGGAGGCCCTTGGGGTTTGGGGAATGAATGAATGATACTCAGACAGGCACAGGCATGGCCAGCGCCCACACTGCCTGCAGACCCTTGGGGTTTAGGGAATGAATGAATGATACTCAGACAGGCACAGGCATGGCCAGCGCCCCGGGTGCGGCCGCAAGGCATCCAGAAAGCCTCTCATCTACACATCTCAGTCCCCCTGGCCATGCCTGTCAATCAGACTGGCTGCGAGGGGAACGGAGCTCCGAAGGGCTAAGAGACTTGCCCAAGCCCACCCCCTCCCCGCCCCCTCGCTGGGAATCAGAGAGAATGGGGGCTTGGATCCATGTTTCTGGATTCTAACTTCTCTCTCCTATGCCAAGGGGCCCCCAGCAAATGCAGATGCGCCCACACGGCCTGAGAGGTGAGCAGCGGTGCCGTTTCACACTGACGGAGATAACCACATCTGCCCACACCCACCGTGACCCACACACACTTATGCACCAGAGGCAGAGATGGTCACCTCCGGGCGGGGCGCACAGACTCTGGGCAGGAAGCCGGTCAGTGGGCTAGAGGGTCAAGGGCTGCACCCTGAACTTTACTTCTTAGCACAGGCAGCCCATGGGCACTCCAAGCCCCTCGATGAAAGCCACTCTCATCCGAGCTCAAAGCCTTCAGCCTGGGCTCCCTCGATAGTGCTGGTCCATCACAGGTCACACCCCCCACAGGGGAAGGAGGGGGGCCTGCTGGGGAGACACTCAACCTCCCCTGGCCTGAGTCTCCTGGGGGACAAGGTGGTCTCCTCTCCCCTCAGGACCCGCCCTGCTCCCAGGTGTTAGATGGTCCCCCTCCAATCCCAGTCAGGGCAGCAGAAGATGTCCCTGTTCTTGGACCAACTTCCAAAAACCTTAACATCTAACCCTTAGTCCAACCACAGGTGATAGCATCACCTCCCACTGATGGGGAGCTTCCCTTTACTCCACGTCTTCACGTAAAGTCAGTGGAGTGCGGAGCACCGTCTATTCTGCAAATGAGGAACTGAGGCCCAAGAAAGGGAAGCTCCTTGGCTGGGTTCAGAGCTCATCGGGCCCAGTTAGTTCAGAGCTCTTCGCAGGCACTGGATGGAGATCGCATCACCGAGCCCTGCGCTCTCTCAGAGATGAAGAAACTGGGGCCCAGGGAGCCCCAGCAAGTAGAGGCAATATTGGACCTGGCCTCAGGGTCTGCCTTCTGGGCTTATACTCCTCTCAGAACCCCAAGAAACCCACCCACCGCTCCAGCCCCTAAGGAGAGAGTATCATTCAACCAACCTTGGGCCACGAAGTCACTCCTGTCCCTCCGACCAGAGGGCTCTGGTGGGACTGCTGAGAAGCACCGCCCGTCTGCCGGAAGTTGTATCCAATGGGGGACGGTAGGCCCAGCTTCCCGGGGAGAGGATGCTGCTGCTGGGGCTGCTGCTGCCGCCGCCCCCAAACTCCCGAGTGTCTCAGAGATGCTCGGGCACAGTCATATATAGCTGAGCTCACGGCCCCGGGCCAGGGGCCGCCCACTACGCCGCCCTGTCCCGTCCCGTCCAGTCCCGGGTGGCTTCCCGCTCAGTGGAGATAGGAGGCTTACCTCAGCCACCCTGGAAAACAGTTTTGCCTGACAACTTCCTCATTACACTCAAACCCAACCAGAAACCAGCGCTCAGAACACAGCCCTGCCTGGCCAGAGGCCAATCCTCGGAGTGAAAAACAAGCGCTTATAGGAAGCACAGGTCACGGGGAAGCAGGAGGCCGCGGCTCTATCACCTCCACACCCCTCGGAAGCACCCCAAAGAAAGAAGGATCTGAGAGAAAGGCCCCTGGATGGAACACATACATTCTTTGACCTGGAGACGGAATTCAGAAGAAGGAGTTGATAAGGGGCAAGTTTCCCAAATCCACTCTCCCTAAAAATCAATGGAAAAAATATCCTCTGGCGAGGACTAACCAAAAAGCCCTGCCTCCTCTTGTTTATATGATAAAGATACATATCGATGTATTACATTCGAAAGAAAAGAAGAGTATGTACCGAGAGCCAGGCTCTTTCTAAGTCCCGTCATGGCTCTTGGGCTAATCCATCCTGAGTGTGGTGGCCGCTGGGCGCCCTCTCTCACCGGGCAGAGGGGCCGCCTGGCCCTGCCCGCCGTGCCCGTCACAGACCAAGCCGGGCAGGGATCTGTGGAGACACGCGTGGCCTGTGGCCAGGGCCGGCTGCGTGATGCGTGCAGCCTGGGGCCAAACAAAACGAAGGGCCCTTTTCAGAAGGTGTGAAGGCTTTCAAGGCAGCAGCAGAGCACGGAACCAGCCGCAGGTCCTGCTGAGCGCTCCCGCGCAGCTTGTACAGGTCCCCGGGCCGCCAGGGCGCGGACCGATGGTTCCCAACCAGGTCGGTGGGAAGGGCCACAGAAGGGCGAGAGAACGATTGAAAAAAAGGCTTTTTAAAAATTTAACTTGCCCTGACCGGTTTGGCTCAGTGGATAGAGCGTCGGCTTGCGGACTCAAGGGTCCCGGGTTCGATTCTGGTCAGGGGCGTGTACCTTGGTTGCGGGCACATCCCCAGTGGGGAGTGTGCAGGAGGCAGCTGATCGGTGTTTCTCTCTCCTCAATGTTTCTAGCTCTCTGTCCCTCTCCCTTCCTCTCTGTAAAAAACCAATAAAATATATTAAAAAAAAAATTTAACTTAAGCATGACATACGAAAGCGCACAAGTCGTAAGCACACCGCCTGGTGGATTCCCACAAAGGGAATACATAAGCCCGCGTCCCTGGCGCCCGTGGGCCACAGACCCAGCGCTCCTCGCAGCCCCGCTCTCCTGGCTTCTGAGCGCGGGGGTTATTGTTCCCGGTTCGGGTTGTATACAGATGGCAATCAGGCTGTTTTCTTCCATGTCTGCCCCCCCCCCACTATATTTCATGTTTATGAGATCCGTGTGGCCTGTTGTTGTAAATTCTCAGATGACAATATCAACTGTAGGAGGGGATGTGGGGCACAGAAGGCCCCCCGCTAGTGGGCGTGCAGGGGGCGCAGACACGCTGGAAGATGGAGTGACAACATCTGCTGAGGCTGAGCAGACACCCACCCACCAGCCAGCGTTTCACTCCTGGAGACGCACACAGACCGAAACGCATGCGCACGCCCCCAAAACAACGTTTATGGGCGCAGCCGATCAGCACTGTTTATCATAGCCCCACACCCAGACACTGAAACTACTCAAATGGCCAGTAACGACACGTTGAGCAAACGGTGGTATGTTCACAAAACGGGGAAGTTTTTTCCCTCAGGGTCTGTATGTTTGTTTAGAAAGACTGTTCACCCTCTTGGGTGCCCTGGGTGCGCAACATGGGGACACAGAGGATAACTTGAGTGGAAATGAAGGCGTCAGTTTAAGAGAAGGCCCCGTCTCAGGCGCCACGGTGGGCACTGGTCAGTGACATATCTGAGAGAGGGAGAGTTTTCCCAGAGACACTCGCCCCCTCTGAGGCTGGAGCCCATTTCCCAGAAGTCTGCCTGCGTTCTAGCAAGATCATTTGCATTATGGAAATCAGCACACCTCTTCGGTGACTCCCGGGAGCAAAGAGCAAGTAGGAGAGACCTCCTTCCCAGGGCACACCCTCTGCTTGGAATCCACCAATCAAGGTCCAAGCCCGACGCTGTGTGCAGGCTTCCCACCCGCTGGCCGCCTGGAGAGCTGTCTGGCCAGAAGGGCGTCTCGGACATTCTGGTTCCCGTGCCCGATGACTGAATTTAGGTCTCGCGCCCAAAGTGCTCAATGAATCTCAATTCCCGTCCACACTCCCCTGTCTCAGCGACTCTTCCCCGCCCCCCCCCCCCCCCCCCCCCCGTGGCTCCCAGCAGCTCCCCGTCCCTCAGGAGTCCCCGGGTCCCCATGGCAAGTGGGCCACTCTGTGACCGTCCTGAGAGCTGGCAGCTTTGACATTGGCCAGAGCTGACTGTCCCCAGCGCCTCCCTGCAGCGGGCACACTAGTTATAGTGTGACAACAACAGTCATTTGCGAAGTGTTTATGCCAGGCCCTGTCCTGCGAGCTTTTACATGCATTGTTACTCTCATAATAATGTTTATAAAGTAGATATTGTTTTATTCCTCAGATTTGGAAAGTGATGTTCAAAAAGGTAAAATAAAATGCTTAAGCGGCACTGCCAAATGGCAGATGAAGACCTGTCAGTCAGTCTCCACGGCACGTCATTGACCACGCACTCCATTGTTCATCTGGGCCTCAGCTTTCCCAGCTGTACAATGGGAATAAATGATACCGGCCTGGCAGGGCTGCTAGGAAACTTCTAGGAGGCAAGTCTCATGAACACCATCCTCAGGCACATATTAGGCATGCGGGCAGTGGCAGCATCAGGTTTAGAGGAGCCCACACTTAGGTCTCACCTGAGGGGCTGGGGCCCACAAAACTTGGTCCAAGCCACACAGTGTTGCAGGAGTAAGACCAGCTGGACTAATCCCTGCCCTCCTCTTTCCTGTGCCCCAAGGAGGACACTGGTCTGCTCACCCTGCCGGGCTTGGGCCAGGCTCTCACACTGTCTGAGTAGAGACAGCACTTGGTCAGCAATGGCTGAAGCCGGGGTGTCTCACATTGGCTCTATTGACATTTTAGACCAGATAATTATTCATTACTAGAGGCCCAGTGCATGAAATTCGTGCACAAGTGTGTGTGTGTGGGGGGGTGTTTCTCAGCCTGGCTTGTGACCTCTCCCAGTCTGGGACCCCTTAGGGGATGCCCACAGGGAGCGGGCCTAAGCAGTCAGTCAGACATCCGTAACACTGCTGCGGAGGTGGGAGAGGCTCCTGCCACTGCTGTTGCACTCGCCAGCCGTGAGCCCAGCTCAGGGCTTCTGGCTGAGTGGCACTCCCCCTATGGGAGCACACTGACCACCAGGGGGCGGCTCCTGCATTGAGCATCTGACCCCTGGTGGTTAGTGCACATCATAGCGACCGGTCGTTCAGCCATTTGGTTGATTTGCATATTAGCCTTTTATTATATAGGATGTGGCCTGGCCTGTGTAGTTTAGGATGTTTAGCATCATCCCTGGTCTCTGTCCACCAGACGCCAGTAGTGAAAACCAAAAATGTCTGCAGACATTGCCAAATGTTCCCTGGAGGGTGGCCTCCTCCCCAGCTGAGAACTTATGTAATAACGACGTGTAATGGTCTCCGCCTATAGGAGGCCCTGAGGGCAGGTAGCTCCAAGTTGGGGGAAGCAGCCCGATGAGGCCAAGAAGAACCAGTCTTGTGCTGATGCTCATCTCCGCATGAGCACAGATGGCTGCCCAGTTCCCTGTCACCATCACAACCCTGTTCAAAGGCAGCAAGAGGGGCAAAGTGCTGGAGTCCTGAGTGGCTTTACCTTTCATCTGAAGAGTTTCCCCAGACATTTCTCAGCAGATCTGTCCTGTCGTATTGGTTAAAACTGGTTACAGGTCACCACTAGCTGCAAGGGAGGCTGGAAAATGATTTGGCGGCCAGGGAGAAGGGGGTTAGAAGGAGTGCATCCTCCCTGCCATGCAGTGTGGGCAGTCCTCATACTGTGGAAATCGTGTTTCTGTTTTCCTCACTAGACCATGAGGACCTGCAGGACAGGGACCTCTGTATCCGTAGCCCAGTGCTCAGCACTCAGAAGGTGCTCAATAAATTCTCACTGAATGACTGAATAAATAAATGATTGAATGAAGAGGAAGTGAATCAATCAATATTTAACTTCCCCCTCCTTGCTTATACCACCAAGAGCCCTTATATAGGCAATTATTTATTCCTAGGCAAACTAAGCTTGAGTTATCTACAAATAACCCTATAATGCAAACCATAATGCAAACATCTCCCAGTTCCTCCAACAACTCTGGTACCTCTGGCCATTAGACATGCTGTTCTCTTTGCCTAGAACATTCTTTCTTATTGTTAATCCCCCCCGAGACTATTTTTCCATTGATTTTTAGAGAACATGAAAGGGAGGGGCAGAGGCAGAGAGAGAAACATTGATGTGAGAGAGACACATAGATTGGTTGCCTCCTGCACATGCCCCAGGGGTCAGGGCCCGGGATTGAGCTTGCAGCCAAGGTACGTGCCCTTGACTGGAATCGAACTCATGACCCTTCAGTTCACAGGCCAACACTCTATCCATTGAGCCAAACCGGCTAGAACATCCTTCCTGCCCCAGAACATTCTTCCTGCCACCTCCAACCTCCCTCACTCATTTGCACATGCCAGCTCCTTCTCACTCTCCAGGTCTCTGCTTCGACGTCACCGCCTCAGAGCAGCTGTCCCTGATCACCCAGTGTGGCTCAGAGGCCTCTGCTTGTCCTCCTGATCCCCCATCCTAGCACTTGTCACTCTGGGTTGTGACTCTCTCCCTCGCAGGACATTAAACTCCCAGGGGAACCAGAAGATCACGCTCTTCACTAGCAGGTTCTCCATAACCATTTGTTGATTGGATCACTCATACCAGGGGTGAAAGGCAACGCTTTTATGTAAGGGGACAGAGGTAACATTTGCAGCTCTGTGGGCCATAGGGCCTCTGTTGCCACTACTTAATTCTGTGGTTGGAGTGAGAACACAGCCATAGATCACGTGTAAACAAATGAGCGAGGCGGTGTTCCCACAAAACTCTACTGATGGGCACTGAGTTTGAATTTCATATACATTTCACACGTCATGAAATGTTATTCTTTAAATAACATTTGGTTACCACAGCGTCAGAGTCACGTGCTTTGGGTGTTTTGGGCCCCTCTCCGGGTATAGTGGAATCACCTAGAGCATGAATGTAACAGTATTTCTTAAAATCAAGGGTAAATTAAACTGGAAAGTACACTAAGTGATGTAGCAGCCTCCACAGAGAGTGTTTGAAGAAACTGAGGTTAAGGAACTGTTACTGTCAGGGAACCCTGTCAACAGGCTTAACCAGAACTGACCATTCCTGTAGGCAACCCTGATGGCAGGTTTTAAAACTAGGCAGAGAAGAACATGTCTTTTTCATAATAAAAATATTACTTATCTTAAGTAATATCCAAAATGTCATTTAGAGGATGAAAGTAGCCATGGGAAACTGGAGCGAAATGACCCAAGCTGGTTGCCTGCAGGGAGCGGGCGTGAGGGTTGTTTTTGTGTTAACGGGGTTTCATGTGTTACTCTGATGCCTGGAACATTAGTGAGGTGTGGGGAACAGTCCTCCATGCCTTGCCGGGCGTGGAGCGTGGGGCCTGGCACAGCCACTCTGGACAACAGCCAGGCAGTATTAGTCAAAACTGGTGTCCGTATTCCCACTCCCGGCAATTCCACTTCTCGAAATTCTCACACAGCCCCTTAAGGGCAGGAGCTGAGGGTGTCCACTGCAGTGTTGGTACCAGGGAGTTGAAAGATCCTGGGAGAAGGACAGATAAAGTGTAGCAGATGTACATGCACACCCTGGAGAATTATTCACATACTAGAGGCCCGGTGCATGAAAATTCATGCACTGGAGCGGCAGGGGGGGGGGGGGGCGGGCCCTCAGCCCGGCCTGCCCCCTCTCACAGCCCGGGAGCCCTTAGGGGTGGGAGGTGACCCAGCGATCAGGGGAAGGTAACACCCCATCACACCTCTGCTGCTGCCACTGCCAGCAGTGCAAGCCTCAGCCGGCCCTGGTTACCTGAGCCTCAGTCAGTGGGGGGTGCAGGAGGACCCAAGGCCCCTGGCGGGGCTGAGGGGACTGGGCACCACCATCTTATGGCTGTGGGCACTGCCATCTTGTGAGGGCATGACAGTCAATTAGCATATTCCCTTTTTATTATATAGGATTAAGGGCAACCAATTGGATTAGCCCAGCAATATGGAAGTATCCTTAAAATGTAGTTTTCAAAATAAATTTTCAAAAATATAGCATTCAGTGAAAAAAAGTAACAGAATAAGATATAACAAATAGTGTGTAAATTAAAAATACCAAGAAGCAAAACAACAATGCAGGTCTGAAAGAACACATACAAAAAGATACACATTCAACACATGAGCCGGGTTACTTTGGGAGAGAAAGACACACATGGAATTAACATACATAACACATACTAGAGGGGCCTTGCATAAGCAGATGACATTGTACCATGAACTACACCTGAGATCCCACAAAACCCCCAAACAAACTAATAAAGGCAGAGAATGAGAATAAAGCTCTTAAATTTGCAAATATCATACACAATAGTAAGATATCAGAGCTATTCCAATTGAAAACAGCAATAAAATATAAAGCCATTTTTTCATAGTTAACATTGTTCTCAGAATTTCTGGCCATTGCAATAAAACATGAAATAGAAATAAACGTTATGAATAAAAGGTAAGTTATAGGCAGATGGAGAGATAGAGATAGAGATGATAGAGATAGAGATAGAGATAGAGATAGAGATAGAGATAGAGATAGAGATGATAGCGATAGAGAGATATAATCAGTTTCCAATTTGGCCAACTTCTGACCATTGAGCTACTTTTTATTTTTTAAACTATGTTTTTATTGATTGAGAGACAGAGAGAGAGAGAGAGAGAGAGAGAGAGAGAGAGAGAGAGAGAGAAACATAGATCAGTTGCCTCCTGTACTTACCTTGACCAGGAACCAAACCCGAAACCTGGGTGTGTGCCCTGACCGGGAATCAAACCATCAATTTTTTGGTGCATGGGATCCACCCAACTGAACCACACCAGCCAGGGCTAGAGCTATTCTTTTAAAATTAAATATCTTATCAGGTTTCAGCCAGGACAAACAGTAAATATCCCTCGCAATACTGAACAACCCCATGGACCCGAAAGGCATATCCAAAAAGGGTTCAAGAGATACTACCCTTCTAATATCCAGAGCCACTCCTGAAGATAACCAAGAGAAAGAAAGACTTGGCATTCCTCTAAGGCCTGGCCATGGACCCTTGCTGAAAATGGAAGGGAACCCTCATTCTGTCCAGTCATATTTTGGGGTCTCCATCCTCATGACTAACAAGCCAAAATCTCTGAACACAAAATAAGACCAACAAGAAGGTGACAGCTATCCCTGGGAGAGAAAAGACCAGTAGCCCACGGGTCTGCATTGGGAAAGTGAGACATTATCTTCCTCTCTCGACTGGGCGCTCCGGGCAGAGCTTGGGGCGAGCTGGTTCTGGTCTGAGTGCTCACCCTTCATGGCTTCTGCCCCTTTTTCCAAGATCCACGCTGCAGGCTCCAAAGCAAGTGGGGTTTAAAGTAGAGAGCGCAGCTCTGGTATCTATCAGAACCAACTTAACAAGGTTTCCATTCATTTTCATTTTAGTTTCCCCTGAGCTGTGTAAGAGAATCATTAGTAGCAGTTTACCAGAAAATTCCTCAGTGTCCTGTCAACACTGGCAGGGGCCCATATGGGAACCTCCTTCAAGGGTAGACATGGGGGTGTCTGTAAGGCCACTAACTTGGCAGACCTTTGTTTGTGGTCATATAGTCCCCAGACAGATGATAGAATGCGAGCTCAAGTAAAGGCTGACCGAGAAGAGCAGTAGGAATCACAGCAGTCTTGGTTTTAGGTGGCTCTTACAGCCAATTTTTCATTAGTCTTTGCATGAATGTTTCAATGAAGCTATTTTGGAATTTTGAAGACTTTGAAGACTTCTGAGTGCCAATTAGAATAGCTATCCCATTGGGAACCCTTGCTTTTCAAGTGGACTTCTCCCTTTTTAAAAATATATAAATATATTTTTATTGATTTCAGAGAGGAAGGGAGAGGGAAAGAGAGATAGAAACATCAATAATGAGAGAGAATCATTGATCAGCTGCCTCCTGCACACCCCACACTTGGAATCGAGCCCACAATCTGGGCATGTGCCCTTGACTGGAATCAAACCTGGGACCCTTCAGTCCGCAGGTATCCGACGCTCTATCCAACTGAGCCAAACCGGCTAGGGCTCAAGTGCACTTCTCACATGAATGGTCTTGTCTAATTGGAACATTTCTCATAATGGCCATTGTAAGGCTAGGTCGTCTTGAGTAAAATTGGTCTATGCACATGAGGAGTAATCTCTTTTTTTTTTTTTTTTTTTTTTTTTTACATAAAACCAGGCAGGGTCCTAAACAGGGGCCACCTTAAAGCATTTAGTTGACTGAGATCCCTTTTTGGAGTTTTCCTGAGAGCAAAGGGGGAAAAAAAATCCTAAATAGCGTAAGGGGTACGTGTAGGGTTGGGACTTGGGTTTTGTTAGTGTGCCTTTTATGGGATTCTACTTTTTCCTGGTGGACAGCCTTGTCTAACTCATGGCCAGGTGTCCCTCATTGCATGGACTCCCGGTGGGCGGTAGGGGCCCGTCCCTTGTCCATGACCACATTATCCTTACACGGGAGCCTCTGGCTTCAGAGGTGCTTGTCCGTCACGTAAAGGTGGCAGGTGCTCTAGCAGCATCAGGTGCTCAACCTGCACCCACAGTTTTAGTTTCAGTTCTGCTTTCAGGAAAAGCCACAGATTTAGATCTAAACCAAGCACATTCTAATTCAGAAACCAAGAGTACTCACCAGATGGACCATCTGTCCTTCTCCAAATCCAAATAAAGCTGGAGCTCGACCAGAAGGAGGGAGCTCAGACCCAAGAGGAGACTCCCCAAACCAGAAGCAAAAGGCAAAGCCCAGAAGCTTAGAGCTCAGGGGGCTCAGTGGGGGCACCTCCCTTGGCTCTGAGGGTCAGCGCCCTCCGATCCCACTGCTGACACCACTGACGTCAGCCTAAACGAGGAGGCTGCGCTCAAATGATCAGAAATTTGAGTTTATGTGGGAATAGCAGAAGCACTGCAACCGTAGAAACACATGGTGTAGCAGGCTACAGGCGAGTCCATTGAGGACTAGGGTGGGCTGTGCAAAGCAGTGCAGAGAAGGGGCAGTCCCGGCAGAGTCCAAGCACTGGGCTCATTAGCTTGGAGATGGGGAGAGATTCTTGGCGATATTAATCGGTTGGGAGATAATCTCTGTTTTCTGTAAATCAGGCATTTAGTGGAAATCAGTATCAGTTCTCAAGTTCTGTTCTTCTGCGGGTACATGCATGAAATTCTCCATTTCGTATCCTCTGGTCCCATTTTTGGATTGAAATCCTTACACAGATATAGATATATACAGACACAGAGAGGAAGGCAATATTATTATCACTTGTAAAAATATAATTACACAAGGCCGAATCCCAGAGCCGGTGAATGGGACTTTGTTTGAAAAAGGTCTTTGCAGAGGTAATTAAACGAAGGGCCTCACGGTAAGACCGGTAAGACCGTCCTGGGTTTAGAGGGCCCTGAGCCCCGCGGCAGATGTCCTCGCAGGAGGCGGGCAGGAGGCGGAGCCTGCCGGAGGCACAGAGGGAAGATGCCAGGTGAACACAGGCAGAGACTGGACGGAAGCGTCTGCAGCCAGGAGCGCCAGGCTGCACAGCGTGACATCCAGGAGAAGGGCGGCCTGGAGTCCCCCCAGAGCCTCCGAGGGCACTGCCCCCGCCAAAATCTTGCGTGTGCACCTCTGCCACCTGCGGAAGTCTAAATGTCTGTTGTCTGAAGCCCCACGTTTGTGGTAATTTGTCACAGGCCAGGAAACTAGCGCACACTGTGTCAGCAGGGTGGGTGTTGGGGGACGGGCGCCCCACCCGCTCAGCTGTGGGCTGCCCCTGTTCTGTGAGTCGGGACGCACTGGGATGCCCCCTCCTGCAGGAGGAAGCTCTCAGGAGCGCCCGCTGCACTGCCGGGGACTTTCAAAGTGTTCCCTTCCTGGCCCTAAAAACATAAACAAATCAAATGAAGGAAAAGTGACACTAATTAACCTTTGAAATTGACCACAGAGCCGTATGGAGGAGACTGAACCAGGTGGATTCCTGGGGCGTTGCTCAGGCCTTTTCTGCCCTGAGTGACGTCCACCCTCCCAAGGCCAGGGTGGGGCCAGGTCTCCTCCGCAGGGGTTGTCCCCAGGTGACCACCCTGAGAGCCCGGGGATGTGACCAGGTGGCAGGAGGAGCCTGTGCAGGGGAGAGGGGGCCTTTGCAGCAGCATGGCTGTCCTCTGGTGGGGAAGTAAGGTCACTCCACCAGGACCCAGGACTTGGAAGGACCCGTCTTATCTGTGGACAGACGACGGGCAAGCCCACGGGGTCCTTCTGCCGTGCTGCAACGCACACGTCCGCGCGGCGGGAAAGGCGGGTGCTCCACAGCACCCGCACCTGGGAGACTGTCCTGCTCTGAGCAAGCTCCTCTGGGGTCCTGTTCATAGAAACAGCGTAACATCACTCATCAGCATCATCATCGCCGCAGGTGGGAGCACTCAGTATACACGGGGCCGCAATGCGCTCTTTTTCTTTTGTGTTTATGTCCTTGTGTTGGCTCCACAATAAACATTGTGCTCAGGGGGCTTTTAACCAAAGGGCAGGGGAGAGTCCCCTCGCCTTCCAAGCCCTGGAGCGTGTCCTTAACTGAGTAAGAGAGAGGCTTCCAACTCCCAGAGACAGTGAGGACTCAGGAGGGATGTCAGCCCCACCCCCTGCTTCCCATGCAAAGCGACATCCAGAAAACGGCATTTTACCAACACTGGCGTCTCGGCCTTCTGCTGGTGACCTTTGTCCTTGAATGGTGACCTTTGTCCTTGAATCTTTCAGACGCTGGAGTGGATCTTCCCTCACCTCAACTTAGGCAGGCGGGGGTAGGGAGGGGCGAGGAGGTGGACTCCCATCAGCTCGTCCGCAGCTTGGCCACCGCTTTAAACCAGAGGTGGTTGACGATTAGGACGGCCAGGGGCACGGAAAGCTAAGTAAAATCCTCCTAACAATGGAAAACATGAAGACTAGAGCCTATCCCACACCTTTAGCCCAGTTCCTTGATATAATTTATATAAATTATCTTCTAGAACAGCATCGACCTAAGCCTTGCTGTGCCATGTTCTCTGAATCACGGTTTTCCCAGTTCCCAACGTCCGCAGACAAGGTGGCATCGCCATTTGGCAAAGGGCCCAGAGCCCCCAGCCCCGCCCCTTCCAGGGTGTCCACACGGCCCTTCCGCCTCAGGACGGAGGATGGACTCTCTGCGTTGCTGCCGAGCCTCCATTGTATTTATCTATCCAACCCCCTGCCCGTCGTTGGGACTTTCCCCAGGACTTTCTAACTGTAACCCAGCACTTCAGGAAGTATCTCTATAAATGGGGGGGGGGGGGATTTTGTTTGTTTGTTTGTTTGTTTGTTTGTTTTTTGCATAGAGAACGTTTCTGGAAGGTGTGTCCTTAGAAATAGAGTGTCTGGGCTGCAGGGAGACATTTAAATTCCCTTCCAAAAGTTTGCCCCTCTCACCTCCAGCCGTGGTCTGTGCGTCCCACAGTGGACGCGACGCAGCCGGTTCCTTGTGGGACCGGAGGAGCCATTCTCGTTTTGATTTGCCTTCTCTGCTATCAGGGAAGGTGAGCAACTTCTCAAATGCTTCCTGGCCTCTGAGTTGGTGCTTGAGCAGCTGGTTCTTCCTTGAAAAAAATATTCAGCTTATCAAGTATATTGTTTCCTCCAGGAAATGCTCATTATGCTCAAGAGAATATGTGGAAGCCCTTGCTTCCTAGACACACAGGAGTTCTCACTCCCTGTGGAGAAAGTGATTATTCACGTCAGCATCAGCCCTCGGAAAGCACCCGCAGTTCAACGTGAGGACTCCTCAAAGGAAACCCCTTCTCCACGTTCCCAGGGCTTGGCCCATGGACTCCACAAAGGGGGAAAAGTCATCTCACACAGCAAATACAAATGTCATACAAAGAAAAGGATCATCAGTTGTTTAGCTCAAGTAACTATTGAACCAAATTCAGTGTTAAAATCTTGACAACACCCGGCTGGCATGGCTCAGTGGTTGGGTGTCCACCTATGAATCAGGAGCCCACAGTTCGATTGCTGGTCACGGCACCTACCGGGCTCGATCCCCAGTGTGGGGCGTGCGGGAGGCAGCTGGTCAATGATTCTCTCTCATCATTGATGTTTCTATCTCTCTCTCCCTCTCCCTTTCTCTCTGGGAATCAATGAAAATATATTTTTTAGAAAAATCTTGATATAAGGAGGCAGTCCTGATGGATTCATCCCAGGTACATCCACGCTAGCCTCCTCCGAGAGTCGGGTCCCTTCCTCTATCTCGGGGACTGGAAAGCTGAAAAGAGAACCTCCCAGATTTCTTTGCAGCTAGAGTTTCTGATGAGAACTTGGATCTGAGAAGTAGATGTTCTGGCCCAACAAGGGGGAGGAGCCATGAGATGGGGTCCTCTTCCCCGGGATCCAGCTGCTGCTGGGACAAGCAAGGGCAAGAGAAGCTGTGTATTTTTCAGCAGCGTTCCAGCATGTGGGCCCCTCTCCATGGAGCAAGGGTGGCCCCTGCCGTGGTGGAGGTGTTCCAGAACATTCCTTGAGGTCCCACTTGAACCCACTCCTCCAACCCTTCCAATGACTCTGTACACCCTTGATTCCTTTTCTGTTAAAATTAGCTGATGAAGTTTCTGTTTCCTCCAATTGAACCCGGAATGGTACAGCTTACAAATACTTATCTTGACCGAGCTGTTCAAGATACAAAAGAAAAGTCTAGACAAAGGGCAATGAATCATGCTTCCTGTAACACTTTAATCAGATACCTCATCCCTGATTCAAGAAAACTGGAAAATACAAACAGCAGAAATAAATAACAATCAAATGCCATAGATATACGGCTTTATTTCAGAATTCTCGTTTTATTTTACCAATCTACATGTCTATCCTAGGCCAGTCCCACTTGTTCTGAATACTGTAGCTTTGCAGTAAGCGTTGACATTGGGAAATGTCGGTCCTCCAGCTTTTTTTATTTTCAAGGTTGCTTTGGCTACTCAGAGTCATTTGCAATCTTCTAAGTATTAGAACTAGCTTTTCTATCTCTGAACAGAAAGAAGTTGGAATTTTGATAGGGATTGCCCTGAATCTGTAGATCAATTTGAAAAGTGTTGCCATCTTAACAATATTAAATCTTCTGATATATGAACATGGGGTGTCTGCACATTTATTTAGAGCTTCTTTAATTTTTTTAGAGCTTCTTTAATTCAACAATGCTGTAGTTTTCAGAGTATAGTTTTTGCCCTGTGTTTAAGTTTACTTGTAAGTATTTTAATTTTTGATACTATTGGAAATAGAATTGTTTTTAAATTTCATTTTCAAATTGTTCATTGTTAGTGTCTATAAGTACAATAGGATTCTGTAGATTAATTTTGTATCCTGCAATCTTGCTGAACTCATCCATTGGTTCGAATAGACTGTTTTCCTTAGGACTTTTTGTATACAATATCCTGTCATCGTGAACAAGCCAGATGCCTCTTATTTATTTATAGCAAGATTTATCAAGTTAAGTTTTCTTAAAATCTTTTTGGTTGAGTATTTTCATCATAAAAGCATTTGGACTTTGTCAAGCACTTCTTCTGTGTCTATTGAGACGATCGTGTGATTATGTCTTTCACTTATGAATGTGGTGTCTTACTGTGATGCTCATAAATGTTGATCCTGCCTGTGTGAGAAAACCAGAACCAGAGTCAAACACCAGGCCTCTAATCCCCGCAGGAGGAGGCTGCACACAATGGGGCCAGTGATTTTTAAAAAAATGTTTATATTGATTTCAGAGAGAGAAAGAGGGAGAGAGAGAGAGAGAGAGAGAGAGAGAGAGAGAGAGAGAGATCAATGAGAGAACATTGATTGGGTGCCTCCTGCACGCCCCCTACTGGGGATTGAGCCCACAACCCGGGCATGTGCCCTGACAAGGAATCGAACCGTGACCTCCTGGTTCATGGGTCAACGCTCAACAACTGAGTCACACTGGCCAGGCAGGGGCCAGTGATTATTACTGAGGACCTTCGATGACACCCAGTTAAACCTCTTGAGCTCCAATGTAATGGACTCCCTCTGACCCTTCCCGGTGGACACCCCCTCTTCTCTTGAAAACCTTTAGTGATGGGGACCTCACCCCCTAGGGTAGAGAGATGTGGTGGGCCCCGGAAGTGACCTTGAAGAGTTCCAAATAATCCTTTGACTAATAATTGTAGCTCCTTCTCAAAATATAGTCAAAGCTTTCTCATTTGCATAAGACAAAACACCAACTCGGACCACCGTAAGGGAGAAGACCATTGTTAGAAAGTGATTGGGGTTGTCAAAAAATTGAAGGGAGATCCCTGGGGATCAGGACAGCTCAGAAATTCCAAGGATTGGAACTAGGAGACCAGACCCTGTTGGGACCTCACCCCACCTTCCTGCTTCTCTGGCATCCCTCATGGCAGATGACATGGCCACCCACAGCTTGGGGATAACTTCCTTGCCAGATCCAGTTAGAAAAATCCCAGGGAAGTACTCTGATTGGCCTGTCCTAGGTCGTATGCCATCTCTGGACCAATGGCTGTGGTCAGGGGAATGGGCTCTTCTGTCAGTGGCCCTGCCTGGGTTACAGGGCCCTTCACCATTGCCAAGGACAGAAGATTGGTGGGGTGGGAGAGGAGCCACTCCCAGAGGCAAAATCAAACATTAGCAGGATGTCAAGACAGGCACTGGGCTGATCCCTGTGTTACCTCATTGCCAATCTCTCTTAGGGGTTGGGCATTGAAGACGGGTGTTTCAAGTACAGATACGTTACTGCGGGAAATCTGAGGGACTCTGTCACCTCCATTAAAACATCATCACAAGTTAATTATCAAAGGACTGAGCCATAACACGGGGACGCCTTGCAGGGCTAGAACCCAGGGCAGGACATGTATTCATCTGCTGGGGCTGCCATAGCAAAGCCCCGGAGCCTGGATGGCTTCACACCAGAAATGTACTTTCTCACCGTTCTAAAGGCTGGAAGTTCAAGTTGAAGGTGTTTAGCTTCTTTTGAAGCCTCTCTCTCTGGCTATGTCCTCTCATGGTCTTTCCTCTGTGCATAGCTCGTCCTGGTGTCTCTCTGTCCTAATCTCCTCTTTTCTTTAAAAATATATTTTATTGATTTTTACAGAGAGGAAGGGAGAGGGATAGAGAGTTAGAAACATCAATGAGAGAGAAACATCAATGAGAGAGAACATCGATCAGCTGCCTCCTGGACAACCCCTACTAGGGATGTGCCCGCAACCAAGGTACATGCCCTTGACCAAAATCGAACCTGGGACCCTTCAGTCTGCAGGCCGACGCTCTATCCACTGAGCCAAACCGGTCAGGGCTAATCTCCTCTTTTGATAAGACACTCGTCCAGCTGGAGTAGGGCCCACACTTCCTGCCCTAAGCCTTGTTGTAGCTTAATCACCTCTTTAAAGGCCTTATCTCCAAATACAGTCAGTTCTCAAGTGCTGGGGGTTAGGCCTTCAACACATGAATTGGAGGGGACACAGCTCCATCCAGAAGATGAAGCTGGGAGAGGATGCGCGGCAGGAAGGGTAAGGAAACCTTTGGAGCAACGGTCGCCAGCCGGGGGTCCGTGGACCACCGGTGGCCCGTGAGGTTCGGCAGGTTGGCGACCGCTGGGGTGTGGGGTTGCCGCTCCTATGGAGCCAGGAAGAGAAAGCTGCCTGGAGTTCAGGTAAAGAGCCAAGTATCTCAGGGCAACTGAGGCGCCATCTGCAGCTGGAGGGGCTACTGATGCCAATCAAATAGATCTCCTGGCCCAGCCCCTCATTTTACAGATGAGAAAAGGGGGTGCAGAGAAAAGACATCGCCCGAGGCCACACAAGCAGCCTGGACGGAGGTCAGAGTGAACGGGGCAGAGACAACCATCTGTGACCGATTCCACACTGCGGGGAGCGTGTGCCCAGGCGGGCTCCCAGGCCCGGCTCCCAGGCCCGCCTCTGCGTGTCTGTGTGCCCGTGCGGGTCCGTCCCAGCAGGAGACGATGGCTCACGCATTCTGAGCACGTGTACGGGTAATAACAAGGCGGTTTACGAGGCTGGGTGCAGGGTGTGGGCAAAGCAAGGGAGGGTGCGGTTTCCCGGGCAGCAACGCTGGGAGCTGCCGCCCTGTGCCTGAGGGACAAGGGGAAGAGCAGGGACACGGCTGGGAGGGAGGACTGTAGGCGAGGGCGGTGACAGAAACCGGCCCTGCCGTTCAGGAACAAAGCCAACCATGGCAGCGGCAGGGCAGGACGGGGCTGGGTGCTCGGCCACACTCTCCTCCTCGACAGCCCCCCACCCCCACCAGAAGCACAGGACGGGAGCGCTGGTGCAGCCCGCGCAGGCCCGCCTCCTGGCCAGGGAGCAGGGGTGTGATTAAGGAGGGCAGATCTTCCCAAGGAGCTCAGAGCATAGCTGGGATTCCAGCTGCCTGACTCTGGCAATGAAATGGGGCAGAAACGATGGCTGCCTGCCCCCCAGTCCGGCCCATGTAAACCCCTTCCCAATCCCCTCCATTGTCTCTGCCCCGCCTGTGGCTGGAGCTCAACCTCCACATGGAAACCGCATGAAGGGCCGAGCAGGGCCCCCACCAGCCTGGGTCCCCGAGTGACTCCATGAGGGGACCCGCCCCGCCCACCAGCAAGCCTGGCAGGCCTGGGAACGCGTCTGCCCGGGAAGCGGAGGTGCTGTCTGCAGGGCGGCGTGGCCATGCGGCGGTCACCTCCCCTGCAGCAGACGCTGGGTCAGCGTGGCCATGCGGCGGTCACCTCCCCTGCAGCAGACGCTAGGTCAGCGTGGCCATGCGGCGGTCACCTCCCCTGCAGCAGATGCTGGGTCAGCGTGGCCATGCGGCGGTCACCTCCCCTGCAGCAGACGCTGGGTCAGCGTGGCCATGCGGCGGTCACCTCCCCTGCAGCAGACGCTGGGTCAGCGTGGCCATGTGGCGGTCACCTCCCCTGCAGCAGACGCTGGGTCAGTGTGGCCATGCGGCGGTCACCTCCCCTGCAGCAGACGCTGGGTCAGCGTGGCCATGCGGTGGTCACCTCCCCTGCAGCAGACGCTGGGTCAGCGTGGCCATGCGGCGGTCACCTCCCCTGCAGCAGACGCTGGGTCAGCGTGGCCATGCGGCAGTCACCTCCCCTGCAGCAGACGCTGGGTCAGCGTGGCCATGCGGCGGTCACCTCCCCTGCAGCAGACGCTGGGTCAGCGTGGCCATGTGGCGGTCACCTCCCCTGCAGCAGACGCTGGGTCAGTGTGGCCATGCGGCGGTCACCTCCCCTGCAGCAGACGCTGGGTCAGCGTGGCCATGCGGCGGTCACCTCCCCTGCAGCAGGCGCAGGGCGGCGTGGCCATGCGGCGGTCACCTCCCCTGCAGCAGGCGCAGGGCCAGCGACCGGCTTCCTCACAAGGAGCTCGGTTCCCACCGGGCATGTCTCCCTCGTGCCAAGGCGGCTGTGTTATCAGAAAGGCACTTTCTGGCCCAAAATAAAGGTGTGGCTGCGCCATGAGCTCTTGTTACGTTATTTCTTTGGGACCTTCTGCTGTGAGCTCTAACTCAGACCTCCTCCCTTTACTGATTGGTTTATTTTTGGTGGCTAAGCAAGACCCAAGTTGGTGAATTATTCACTGTTCAGCCAGGAGAACATAAGTTTTTTTCTTTTCTGCAAATCACCAGAGCTTTGTGGGAGGGTCTCAGAGCTGGGAGGGGGTCCGGCTGGGAGCCGGGTGCCGGCCCTCGCTCCCCTGGCACCTCTGATCTTCAGTGTCCCATCCCTACGACGGGTCAGCTCGCCCTGCCCAGGAGGCTGGTGGGGGAAAGTGCCTTAGCAGGGGCTTCAGGGTCTCTGGAGATTCGCACACCATGTCCAGCCCCACCCCCAGGCACCTGCCCCCTGAGAATCTGATGTGCACCCCACCCCACCCCACAGGGTGAGAGCTGAGCAGGTCCCCGGCTGGAGAGTGCGATCATAGGACCAAGGGGAATCCCTCGCTGACCAGACTGCTGGGATTTCTAGAGTCACAGGTAGAATTCTGGGGCTTTCCAGCCCGAGCACTTTCAACAACACACGGCGCGCCCTGCGTTGGGGTGTTGAGGTCTGTTCAGACTATGATCTCCTCGGTCTTAGCTTGTGGCTCCTCCACGGGCAACGGACAGGTGTCGAGAGGGGTGGCTCCTGGCCAAATTGGCCTCCCTCCAGCCTCCTGCCTGCATTATGCATGCCCATTACACTCGCACTTGGCCACACATAACAACAGTGCTATCTCAGGCAGGCGCCACAGCCAAGGAGAAGGTGGCAGGCGGACGGCAGGGGGGACTGATGCAGGTGGGGTGACTTGCTCCTGCTTTCACATGCTTCTCACATCTCCGGCAGCTCCACTGGACACTGGCCCCTTCACGTGACTCTTGTTTTTCTTCATGGCACGCAGGCTGTCACGTATTGTTTATTTATCTGACGTGGCTGCCGCTGTATTCCCGTTTCTAGAACAATGCCTGGCATACACAGGGTGGGGCAAAAGTAGGACCACAGCTGTGAGTACACACAACAGTTTAGTCTTGCATTATTATTTATTATTGTATTGTTTTCCATGGGAACAACGGTAGGCCTGCTTTTGCCCCACCCTGTAGTAGATGCTAAATAAATGTCTGTTAGATAAACGCCCACATTGTTGCACTTGAAGGTTCTCAGCAACTTAATGTGGTACAGGGGGCAGAGGGCGCTGCCCCTTAGTTCCCAGATGTGCAAGCCGAGGCCCAGAAGCCCGGCTTCGCTAAGTCGCCAGGGAACCGAGGGACCCCCAGGCCTGAGCCCTAACCAGGGGCTGCGTGTGGGACGGGCGTGGAGAGGCTCTTCACACCCTCGGCCTGGGCCCAGACCTGCGCAAAGTCTCACTGGGACATGCAGATTCCAACCACAAGGAGGCCTCTCCTCACACCTGTAGGAATGGCCACCATCAGTAAATCCATAAACAAGCGCTGGCGAGGATGTGGAGGAAGGGGAGCCCTTGTGCACTGCTGGCGGGGACGCAGACTGGCGCAGCCACTGTGGAGAGCAGTATGGAGCTCCCTCCAAAATCTAAAAATGATTTAGAATCAAAAGATTGAAAGGAATGTATGCACCTGGCAGGGTAGATCAGTTGGTAAGAGCATTGCCCCAAACGCCAAGGTTTTGGGTCCAATCCCCAGGCAGGACACATACAAATATCAACCAATTAATGCATGAATACGTGGAATAACAAACCTATGTTTCTCTCTCTCTCTCTCTCTTAAAAAAAATCAAGAAATATATTGGATACATTGGAGAGTTATTTCCAATGCCAAGATGTGGAGGCAGCCCAAGTGCCCAGTAGATGAGTAGATAGGACAGCTGTGGTACATCTACACAGTGCGATACTACTCATGTATAAATGTGATGGAAGGAGACTTGACTTGGGCTGGTGAACACACAATACGATATACAGACGATGTATTACAGAATTGCACACCTGAAACCTATATAATTTTATTAACCATGTCACCCCAATAAACTCAATAAAAAATAAATACGAGGTCTCGTTGGGGCCTCTGCTCAGAAAGTCGACAAGCTGCTCAGAGATACAGTGAAAAGAAAAGGAGACAGTTATTCCCAGCAGAGAGACTTGGAAGACAGGCATTTCAGGAACCATTGGTGGGAGAGGAAGGGTGACATCAGGTGGCCTTGTGGTGCCTTCAGTTCCACCCTTACTCATGCTATTTACCTGGCCCCCGAGGTGGTGAGCTCCCCGTCACTGGAGGTGTTCAAGCCGTGGCTGGATGTCTATTATGGAGTTTGCCTGAGTTGGAGAGTCATTCTCACATCCTAGGAGAGGCAGGCATGCTCCGTCGCAGAGCAGGCACTGTGGGCAGACAGCGGTCCCAATGCCAAACACAAGAGGCTTTGCGCCACCTGGTGGACATGGTTTTAAACTGCAGACCCTTCCATGGGAGGAAGCACCCGTGTCCTCAGAAACCTGGGCTGTGAAGCCAGAGCAGAGCCCCTAACGTGTCAGGAGGAGCCGCAGTTTGTGAGAGCTCAGCCGCGCCCTGCACTGCGCAGGCGTCAGAGAGGCTACACAGGGCGGGTTTACTAACGGGACGCGGGTTGCTGAGTCGTGCCTTGGGACTGGAAGGGACACATCCTTCCCTAACTTCATTCCGGATTGCCGGACGACACGCTGGGACGCTGCCTGGAGGGGGGCAGAAGGCTCGTTTGCTCCTCCTGCTTGACTTTGTACCGGGGAGTGACCCTGAGCTGTCTTTGCCCAGAAGTAAAAGTTCCCCAAGTGTTCCGTTCGCAGGAGCCTCCAGGGAACCACACCCGCAACCCCCATAACAACCCCCCAAAAACCCCAAGGACATCAGATTCTGAAAGATTTTGTCTACCACGGTGCATGCTTTCATTACACTGGCTATACTGTCATCTGCGTCTATTATCTTATTGTGTCATTTGCTGTCTTCGAGGCCTTTGCACCTGCCAACAGAGCACATGAGCTTCGTGGGTGAGCGTTCCCTCATCGAGTTCACTTCATTTGAGCAAAAACAACGGCACCAAGAGGCCAGCAGGCCTCGGGGGCAGCTGAGGTGAGAGGGTGCTGCCGGCTCCCGCACACAGACCGGGCCTGAGGGCACCCTGTCCTGCCTGCCTGAGCCCGGCCAGGCCAGCTGCTCATCCCATCAGTCCTCCTTCTGGCCTCATGTCTTTCTGAGGAAAGGGCCTGATTGCAGTCACCCCATGCCTAGACCTGGGCGTCAGGGCAGCCAGGCTCCGGGGAAGGCGCAGGGAAGCCCGCAGCACAGGCCTGGGCCGGCTCTCCAACACAGCTGCTGGGCACCCCACTGCTCCCCCAGGTTTCCCCCGAAAGCAGCTGCCCCTTGACGTGGGGACGTGCAGGTGGGGCTGCTGGTCTCCTGCTGCTGCTCCTCATGGGTCCCTCTCCCTAAAGGCTCCTCCTCTCCTGCGGGAGGTCTCAGCCCTGACTTGGGGAGCCAGGCCCACAAGCATGAACCTCAGGAGCCCTTGACCCCTCAGGGACCGGCCTCCACCATCGGCCTGTCCTGGTCCCCGCACCTGCACTTCCTTGGCCCCTCGTGATGGGGAGACTCACCGCCCGCCGCACCCCCACACCTCACCCCTCCCAAGGGAAGGGGGAGGGCAGAGCAGCCTGGACGCTCCTCCTTAGGGACGCTTTCCCTGGCACCTGCCAAGCCGAAGCCAAATGCACCGGGCCACTTCGTCACCAGGACCGGGGCGCCTCTCTGCCTCTCCCAGGCCTGTGTCAGGGCCCGCTCCCCTCTGTATGTCCCCCTCCCCATGAGCCAGTAACTCACAAGGATTTTGGAATTTAAAAAATTAAGGTTATGATTAAAACAAGAGGCCCAGTGCACAGAATTTTGTGTCCCTCAGCCCAGTCTGCACCCTCTCACAGTCCAGGACCCCTTGGGGGATGTCCACCTAAGCCAGCAGTGGACATCCCTCTCGCAGTCTGGGACCCCTCGCTCCTTACCCCCTGCCTGCAGCGGAGACCGGGGAGGCTCCTGCCACCACCACTGCACTCGCCAGCCGTGAGCCTGGCTTCTGGCTGAGTGGCGCTACCACTGTGGGAGCGCCCTGACCACCGGGAGGGGGGGGGGGCAGCTCCTGAGTTGAGCATCTGCCCCTGGTGGTCAGTGCACATCATAGTGACTGGTTGATCAGCCTTTTGGTTATTTGGTCATTTGGCCACTTAGGCTTTTATATATAGAGAGATTGATATGTTTAAAATACGCACAGATTTCAGGACAACCCACTTTAAACTCCTCACCCTAGCCGGGGGCGGTCCCAGGGGCCACGGAGCCAGGGGTCCCAGGAGTGGCCAGGCCCCGCTCAGCTGGCACCTCTGCATCTGCCTCATTCGCGGGTGCTCTGCAGGCCCCCAGCCCTCGCTCTGAAACATACGTGTTTTCCGTGCGCCTCTGAAAGCGCTGAGAGAGCACTTGGGTAGAAAACACGTGGGGAGCGACCAGGGGAAGGAGTCACGAAGGCTGGCACCACCAGCATCCGGCACGAGGACAGAGAGTGGTCCCAGCATCGGCCAGGCTTCCTGCACGGAGCCCCGGACCTGGGGGGCCCCGGGTGGGAGGAAGTGCTGCTCATGGTGCACCTTAGCCTTCCACAGTGTTCTGTGCCAGTCATATCCCAATAAAGCTGGGGCGGGGGTTGGGGGGTGGGGGGGATCTGAGCTTCTTTGTGAGGGAAAAAGACTTTCTCTGTGTTGTGCTCAGAGACACAGAACAGACTGACGGTGGCCAGAGGGGAGAGGGCTTGGGGGGCTGCGCGAACAAGGTGAGGGGATGAGGAAGCACAGGTTGGTAGTCCCAGAACAGTCCCGGGATGGGAAGTGCAGCACAGGGAATGCAGTATCGACAATACTGTAATACCTAGGCCTGGTGCCAGCTGGGCACTGGGAATGCTCTGCAGAGTGTACGACTGTCGACCACAATGCTGAACACCTCAAACGAGTACAAAATAATTCTGAGTGTCAACTGTAATTGAGAAATAAAATTTTAAAAATACAGTGGGGCCTTGACTTACGAGTGTAATTCGTTCCGTGACGGAGCTCGTAACTCAAATTACTCATATGTCAAATCAAAAAGTGAACGGGTGAGACACGTGATGCTGGGCTGATGTTGTGGCGTTCACTGTGACGTTCGCTGCGCCAGCTAGCGGTAGGGTATCTGAAGCTGGCTCGTAACCCGAATTTTAGCTCGCAACTCAGCAAAAAATCGGCCGAGAGACGGTTCGTATCTCAAAAAACTCGTTAGTCGGGACACTTGTAAGTCAAGGCCCCACTGTAATAATAATAAAGAATCTGTGTCAAGGAGGAGTGCAAGGGTTAATGCTGTAAATCAGGGGTCCTCAAACTACGGCCCGCGGGCCACATGCGGCCCGCCGAAAACATTTATCCGGCCCGCCGGGTGTTTTTGCCGCCGCTGTGTGCATAGGAATTTGTTCATAGTTTTTTTAAAACTATAGTCCGGCCCTCCAACGGTCTGAGGGACAGTGAACTGGCCCCCTGTTTAAAAAGTTTGAGGACCCCTGCTGTAAATGGTTTCACTGGATGGAGACAGTGACTTGTATAATTCATTTCACTAACTTCTTACTATACCACTTTTTTCATAAACTCTTTATTTACTGCTGACATTCATGTAACCTGGCCCCCAAAAAGGAGATGGCTGTCTGCTTTATCACACCATGAGGAGGCACTTCCTGCTTGTTAAGATTACGTGTGAGGAAGTCCCCTTTGACATGTGTTGTTTTCAGTGACCCACGGCCTTCTAGGAATCTAACTTGTAAAAAGTGGAGGTAAACCCAGAGCCTCACCTGATGCCAGGTACATAGCAGGTGCTCAATTCATGCCCCTGGAAGGAAGGGCTGGAGAACCCCTTTGCTCCTGCACCCAGGTGTTCCTCCCTGAGCACAGCCTATGTGCCGGGGGAGATGGGGAGAGGATGGCGCTGAGCCCAGGGATCCGGGGTCTGGGGTGGTGAGCGCTGCCCAAGCCCAGGGCCCACTCCTGGCCCCGAGAGTCCCCGTGTGGGGTGAGAGTCATCGCCCTGGGCGGAGACACAGCCCCTAGGATACGCAGGTGTTTTCAGCCATTGACACACCAGCAGGCCAATGCCAGCACCCTAACTCCATTCTCTTGTCTAAACCTCTGCATCTTGGGTCCATGAAAAAGATGTGAGACCAGAAGAAATGAGGCAACATGAGGAGCAGCAGGCGGAGCTGGCAAGTCACCCCGTCTCTGGCCTCAGCTGTGTGATCTATAAAGGGAGTGGCTGAGGGAATCCCTCCCGCCCCAGGTATGCAGTTCTGGTTGGGGATGATGAGAAAGGCTACGGGGCGTGAGTGCATCCCCGGGCCGGAGTCAGGAGACAGCACAGTCCCAGGGCAGATGGGAGGGGCAGGACGCCCTGCCTGGCCCTTTGAGGGGGTGGAACTGTCAGAGCCCCTGACAGACTCAGCGGGAGTTTCCCTGCTCGTGAGCGTCCCAGCTTTGAGTCCCAAAGTCCAAGAAGCCTGAGGACTTCTTCCTGCGGCGACTCGGGTTCCGCAGACGGGCTTTCTGACCTGCTGGAGGCAAGTGGCTCAGTGGTTTCCTCCTCCCCAGAAAGAAGGTGCAGATCCACGTTCTGTTTTTCATGAAGTGAAAACGCTCCCTTCGCTTTCCGGTGCAGGGGGCGGCTCCGACCCCCAGGAGCCCAGCGGGACTGGGGGCTGCAGAGGGAGGCTGGCCCAGCAGCTCAGAGGCCTGTGCTGAGAGCAGCTCTCGGCTGGCAGGGCTGACGGTGACGGTGACCGGAGTAAGCGCTGCGGAGCAGGCACCCGCGGGCACTCACAGGTATGGTCTTACGGAGCTTCCGCTGTCCCGAGGGCCAGCCAGGGCAGCGCCCCCACCTTGCAGACGAGAAACCTGCGGTCCCCGAGGTGGAACAACCTGCCCGAAGCCACCTGGCAGGTACGGGCAGGCGCACAGGGGCCCAGGCGCGGACGGGAGGCGGTTTCCACTGGGCCACAGTCGCCGCCACCAAAGACTCAACACTGCGGACAGGGCTTGTCGCGGAGACACCGGCAGAGAGGCAGGGCCAGGCCTCAGGCCCGAGACCCTGGCAGTCACTGACGGGAAGCAGCAGCACTGGGCTCGGGGGACACCCCGCTCTGCAGGTCTGCCTGTGCCCAGACCTCTAAACCTCACGGTGGCGTGGGAACTGAACGAGATGACATGTAGGCAGGACCCTGAGCGCAAGGCCTGCACAGGGGGCACGTAAACGCCAGGTACCATCGTTGTCATTATCCCAAAGGCTGACCGAGCAGCCATCCTTTTGTCCGTTCATAGAGGAGCCCTGCGGGGAGCACACGCCCTTGATGGGCGAGCTGAGGCTGGGGCCGCTCCCTCTGTGACCTGGAGGCGTGGGGCCGGATGCCCTCAGCGCCGGCCACCCTCCCTCGCTGGGCAGGTAGCCGGGGCAAGGCCGGGAGAGCTCATGCCGGTGGCCCCGCCTGGCCCACGATGTCCTGGGCGAGCCTCCCAGTCCTCACAGCTCAGGCCCTCAGGCGGCTCTGAGGTCCCCGATGACAGCAGGTCCCGAAGTGCACCGGCCGGGCGTCCCTGCTGCCCGGGGAGGAGGGCGGAGGCGTGCAGCTCGCCGCCCTCACGAGGGACTCGCTCTCTGTCCCATCTGCCCAGGGCCCGGGTCATGCCCTCACGGAGAGACCGCCGGCACGTCCGCCTTGAAGCCGGCCTGGCCCTGCGCCCGGCGCTGCAGCTGCGTCGGGCGGCTGCCCTGCCCCGGGGCCGTCTTCCCGGGCAGCTTCAGGAACCTGGAGTCGGGCCCCAGCGCAGTCAGCCGCTGCCCAGCCGCGGGGCTTCCTGCCCCCCCAGCGCCGCCCGCCTCCCTGGACCCCTGAGCCCAGGCTGCTCACCTGAACAGGAGCTTCTGCCCCGGCTCCTTCCTGATGATGTTCAGCTTATAGTAGTGGCGCAGGGCGCGCGACATCTTCTCGTAGGTCATGTTCACGCGGTTCTGGGGGGCAAGGCAGCCACATCACCCCCACTTCCCCCTCTCCCGCCCCTCCCGGGCCTCGGCTCCCAGGGTTCCCACGCCTGGAAGGGAGCAGCCAGGGTTCTGAGGGCTTTCTCTTGAGTTTGGAAGGAGGAAGGCAGGGGGCGGTGGGGGAGACACATTGGGGCGGATCTCTCGTCTGCCTGGCTGAGAACTGGGGCAGGAGCGGGCCACCTGTAGCTCTTAAACAGCGAATGCCACCGGCAGTAACAAATAAATATACATGGAGCTGGCGACGTAATCATAGAGACAGCCTGGCAAGGGGCCGAGTGACTTCGGCCAGGGGATGTTTTCCTCTCTCCGCAGGGCGGGCAGTGCAGAGCAGGGCGAAGTGGCTGGACTGGTGTTACGTCTCTGAACCCGTGTGCCCGGCTATGAGATGAGGAGGAGGACATCCGTCTCACAGGCTTGTGGTAACGATGAACTTGCTAATCCGTGAGCATACTTAGCACGGTGCCTGCCATGTAGTCTGTGCTCATTAAATGAACTTACTACTCTCTGAGCCTCAGTTTCTCCCCTGTACTGTGCAGGGGTTGGGCCAAAGAGCACATCCAAACTTCAGTCATTCGCACCCTTCCAGCCACCGGCCGTCCTGAGAGGCCACAAAACAGAGAGGAGTGCAGGGCTGCAGTCTGCGTTCAAGTCCCTGCTCTGCCACCTCCTGGCTGCAGACTCCTGGACAAGTTGATAAACCAGTCGGTACCTCAGTTTCCCCGTCTGATACCTACCTGCCCTCACGAGGCTGCTGTGAGGAGTAAATAAATGAGTTAGTAAAATATAACCCTCAGAGCAGTGCCTGCCAATCAAATGCTATGCCCTTTTAAGGAATGCTACGTATTGCAAATTATTGTTATTATTAATAGTTTTCTTTAAAAGACTCATTTTTTAGCCAGAACCGGTTTGGCTCAGTGGATAGAGCGTCGGCCTGCGGACTGAAAGGTCCCAGGTTCGATTCCGGTCAAGGGCATGTACCTTGGTTGCAGGCACATCCCCAGTGGGGAGTGTGCAGGAGGCAGCTGATCGATGTTTCTCTCTCATCAATGTTTCTGGCTCTCTAACCCTCTCCCTTCCTCTCTGTAAAAAATCAATAAAATGTATTTAAAAAATAAAATAAAATAAAATAAAAGACTCATTTTTTATTTCAGTGAATTAATTTATAGACAAGGACACTTGCTTTGTATCACCACTGTAAATCATAAGACTGACATGATAGATTTTTTAATCCTGATTTGCCAGGAGCCGGTCAGCCCTTGCTGTTTCAAGGGCCCTGGCATATATGGCATACTGTTCTTAATATGTTTGCTCACCTTCTTGGCACTATGTGTTTTAACCAAGGTCACCTCTCTGAGAAAGGTTGTTTCCCCAGGTAGGGATTTTCCCCTGAGGTTAGGGAGGGAATAAAACCCCTTAACTAAGTGCCAGGCGGGTAATTAATCACTTTAACTATGAACAATCATGCTTAAGCAACATAATCTTTACTCCCTGGAATGGAGATAAGAAACACTCTAACCTTTGGAATAGAGATTGACAGGATTGGAATCAACTAGTATAAATACAGATGTAACAAGACAACAGGACACAGAACCTAGACACAGAACCTACACAGAACCTAGAGACAGAAGAACTTCGCTGGAGAGAACATGGCAAAAGATCGTGGACAGAAACTGGACACAGAACCTAGAGACAGAACCTAGCAAGAGAATATGGCAAAAGATCCTGGACAGAACCTGGCTACAGAACTTGGCTAGAGAACCTAGACAGAACCTGGCTGGAGAACCTGGCTGGAGAACCTAGTGAGAGAACCGAACCAGAACTTGGCTGGAGATCCTAACCAGAACTTGGCTGGAGATCCTGGCTAGGCTGCTGATCAACTGAACGCTGTCTCCGTGTCATTCCTTCTTCGCCGACTCCGTCCACACCTTTGGGGACCCCTGGACCTGCTGGGGTTGGACCCCAGCACTGATTCTTATTAAAATAAGTCCTTAGTTCCTAGAATCCCCTGCAGACACCCATTTAGGTGTGGGCACTCCTCGCGCTGGGAATGCTGGTCTCAGCCCTTTCCGGGCCTTCAGCCCCGACGGCAGATGCCCCTGCAGGCCCGAGACCTGGCTCTTGTCCCGGCTTCCCCCAGGGAACCTGGTTCCCATCCGGCCCGCCCACCCCACGGCATCCGATGGGAAACTCATGTGAACGTGCTCTGAAAGGTCCCCTTGCTAAGCAAAGGTGGGAGCAAGTGGTGAGAAGGCAAGATCCCAAGTTCCAGGGCCAGTCCCCTCCTCAGGAAGCCGCTGTCTGTCCTTCAGGACCTCCCAAAGTAGAAGGACCCCAACACTTCCTGGAGCTGCTACTGAGCCCCCCAGGTAAGGATGGAGCCCTAGTGCTGAGGGTCCGCTCTGACCCCTGCCCCGTCCGCTTCTGGGTAAGTTGAGGCCTCCCGCCCGCTGGCTGAGGCTCACCTTGTGGTTTCCCCAGAGTCTGGCGAGCCCGTTGGGATCCACGACTCGGAAGATCCTGGCGTTCTCGTCTTCCCACCTGATGACGGACTGGTACCTGGTGTCGGAGAGCAGCTGGTACACGTAGTCCCACAGCAGCCGGCAGTCTGCAATGGAGCACAGGGTGCAGGCGGCTTTCCTGGCGCTATGGGCCCGCGAGGCTGGGGCCCGGCGTGCAGCAGGATGGAGACGACGGCGGTGTTAGCAGAACTGGGGGGCCATTACTCGTTGTCTCATTCAATCATCCTAACTCTAGGGGGTGTTCCCTTCATCCCCAGGAAGAAATGAGGCAATGGGCTCAGAGAGGCAGGCAGACTCTCACCCAGCCCTGCAGACACCAAAGCCAGGGCCCTTCCCTGGGGCAGGCGGCTTCCAGGTCCTGTCTGCCCCTGGCCCAGTCACTCCCCTGGACTCTGTTAAATCAGGTGCTAACATCCACCCTCATCCTAAGGGAGATTCAGGACACCCATGTGCCATCGCGGAGGGCAAGCAGCAGGGGGAGCCCGGGAGCACCCGCAGCTCCAGTCCCACTACCTGGGCCTCCAAGCCAGTTTGCTCACAGGGCCTGATGGGAGCATGGAAGAACACAACAGATAAAACCAAACAAAACCTTAGCACGCTGTCTGGCACCAGGTAAGTGCTCAAAGAATGTTAAGCCATTATTATTTTTAAAATCAAATAATTGTGGTCTGGCCACGGTGGCTCAGTGGTTGAGCATCAACCTATGAATCAGGAAGTCACAGTTCGATTCCCAGTCAGGGTACATGCCGGGCTGCAGGCTCAATCCCCAGTAGGGGGAGTGCAGGAGGCAGCCAATCAATGATTCTCTCTCATCATATCTCTCCTCCCTTCCTTTCCTTTCCTCTCTGAAATCAACAAAAAGCCTAATATGCTAAGTGTCTGGTCGTCTGGTTGTCTGTTCAACCAATCAAAGCGTAATATGCTAATGATATGCTAAGGCCATTCAACCGCTTGCTATGAGGTGCACTGACCACCAGGGGGCAGATGTTCCGGCTGGTAGGTTAGCTTGCTACTGGGGTCTGGCCGATTGGGACTGAGCAAGATGGGCCAGACATGCCCTGGAGCCCTCCCACCGTCCCTCCCTGGCCCTGATCGTGCACCAGTGGGGTCCCTTGGCCTGGCCTGTGCCCTCTCGCAATCCGGGATCCTTCGGGGGATGTTGGAGAGCTGGTTTCAGCCCAATCCCACAGGCCAGGCCAAGGGACCCCACTGGTGCATGAATTCATGCACCAGGCCTCTAATTATATATATATATATATATATATATATATATATATATATATATATATATGTTTTAAATAAAATAATTGTGTTTCAGGGATTCCCAGGCATTTCCAAACCAGAAGCCATGCTTCTTCTGCCTCAGTGGTGTCTTAGAATAAGTATAGTGGCCCCACTATGGCTAGAAACACCCTTTGGTGCTTATCGGTCAGTCTGTCTGCTTGCCTGTCTATTAGTCACTCCTTTAACAAGTGTAAAATGGAGGCGTGTCACCTGTAGGCTCAGGCTCTGGAGCCAGACCGCCTGCTTCACAGCCCAGCTCTGCCACTTACTGCTGTGCAAACATGGGAAAGTCACTCGGCCTCTCTGTGCCCCATTTCCCTGTCTGTGACTGTTGCTAATAATACCAACCTCAAGGGCTATTGTGGGATTAAATAAAGAGCCGTGCCTGGCACATAGTAAGTGCTCAACTATTTAAAAGTAAATAAGGGTTTTTTAAAATATATTTGTACTGTTGATAGTATTACAGATATCTCCAAATTTCTGCCCTTTACCCCCTCCTCCCAGCCCCTACCCACCCCCACCCCCCGATCTTCACCCCCCTACTGCCCGTGTCCATGGGCTATGCATATAAGTGTATAGGTTCTTTGGTTTATCTTTTCTCATCCCCCTAAAAGTAAATAAGGTGTTTAATGCGAGCCTGACCAACTGCCTGAGTGTGACTGGCGTAACTGTCTCTGCTCTGGAGATGGGGTGGGCTTGGCAACCCTGGGCGGCACCGCTCGCTGTGGCCAGATTGTGGCCAGCACACAGGACAGTCACCCACATCCCCACCGCCCAGCACACACAGACCCTCTCATCCCACAGAGCAAAGCCAGAGCGCCTTCCTAACGCCCATCCTCACGGACCCTCTCAGCCCACAGAGCAAAGCCAGAGCGCCTTTCTAACGCCCATCCTCACGGATCCTCTCATCCCCCAAAACACAGCCCCCTACCCACCTGCGATCCTGCCATCAATCTTGCCGTCGACGGGGGCCTGCGGCCTCGTGGGGAAGGAGCAGACTCCCTCTGCCCTACAGCTGAGCTCCCCACGGAGAGGGAAGCTGAGGGCCTCCTCCCCGCCGGGGGGCCACCTGGCCAGGCCAGGGGCATCCAGGCGGCTCCAGGAGTCGGTAAGCTCCAGGTCGGGTGGCTGCTGCAGGAGGCCTCCCTGGGCCCCCTGAGAGGGCCTGCTCCCCTCTGCAAGCAAATGAGCACCGGTGATGCTATGGGACAGAGCCTCCCAGCCCAGGCCTCCTCACCGGCATGCCCGGGAACCCAGGGGGGCAGCACGCTGGTGGTCTCCCTGCGTCCAGCCCCCGTGCCAGATGGCGTGGGTGAGGGCCAGACAGCCCCGCTGCTAGCCCAGCTCTAGACACGTGACTCCTCTCTCAGACCTGTTCCTGCACCCGCAACATTGTTCTCAAAGCCAGGCCCACAGCCCAGGTGCCCTGCACCTCAGTCCAGTGTCTTCTCCACCCACCCCATCAACATTGATCGGGAGCCTTCTAGGAGCCAGCGTAGTTCTAGAATCTTGGGGACACATCACTGAACCCCAAGAAGCCCCTGCCTCGTGAGCTTACATTCAAGTTGGGAGTGAAAGGAGATAGATGATTAAAATTAAAAAGGAAATTGCCAAAACCGGTTTGGCTCAGTGGATAGAGGGTCGGCCTGCAGACTGAAAGGTCCCAGGTTCGATTCCTTCCTCATGCCGCGACCCTTTAATACAGTTCTCATGTTGTGGTGACCCCCAACCATAAAATTATTTTCGCTGCTACTTCATAACTGTCATGTTGCTACTGTTATGAATCGTCATGTAAATATCTGATATGCAGGATGTATTTAGGCGACCCCTGTGAAAGGGTCGTTCGACCCCCAAAGGGGTCGCGACCCACAGGTTGAGAACCGCTGAGTTCGGGGAAGAGGGTAACCCACCGGGTGGGAGGCTGCGCGAGGCCACAGGGAGAGGGTGTGGTCATCCCTAAGTTCACGGCCCTGGAGACCGACAAGAACCGTTTCCATGGAGAGATCAGGAGGGAAAGAAACAGACGGTGCAAACAGCCCCTTGCCACGAGGAAGCCCGGCAACAAGGAGAGCGCCTCACCTTGCAGGGGGCAGGGGCAGTGCCCACGGGGCATCTTCTGCCTGAAGGCCCTGCCGAAGAAAGGGCCGCACACCAGGGCCTGCCGCTGGGTCTTGATGTACTGGAGCAGCTCGTACAGGACGTCACCTGGGGGGCGGGAGGGGCCGATGACCAGGCTGCATGGGCGCTGCCTCATTTCCCGCAGCCATGGGCCCCTTGGGGGCACGTCCCGCACAGGCTGCGTGCTGCTGGAGATGGCAGGGGAGACAGGGCCACAGGGGCTGGGAGGGGACAGTGCTCGGCAGGACAGACGCCTGCCTGCGGCTCTGAAATCAACCGCCAAATGGAGTCCTTTGCTGCAGGCCAGCTCGGGCTGGGAGCCGCCTGGCAAACATCTATGGAAAGAAGGGCGGCCGGCCTCGGTGCTGGGAGTGAGCATGACCTTCCAACCAACGCCCCTCCACCTCCCGCCGGGCCTACGTGGGCTTCCAGGGGGTTAGAGAAAGCCAGAGAGTTTCCAGACCTGAGCCGGGTGCGCGGAGCCGGAAGTCGTCCTTGGTGAGGATGCAGAGCGCACGGCCGTTCATCTCGAAGCCGCGCTCCCGGGTGCGCTGCAGGGAGTACTCGCACTCAGCCCAGCGCAGCCAGTGCAGCACGTCCTCGCGGCTCCAGAGTGCGGGCTGGATCCCTGCAACACAGGACGTGGGCTGGGGGCGGGCCCTCGCTTAAATGCCACCTCCTCCAAGAAGCCCACCCTGAACACTTCTCTGAACAGGTGTCCTGCTCCCACACCCAGTCATTGCCTCTGTCATTGTGTCCTGTTCTTCCCCTTCCTGGCACCTTACCTTCTTTGGATTGCACTTTACATTTGATACGACTATATGTTCATCATCATCTATGTACTTTTTATGTATTCGCTTATTTATTTGTGGTGCCCGCAACCCGCCACCCCAGCCTGTGTTCCAATTATTCATTCAACAAATGTGTAACGAGGAACTGCTCTGTGCCAGGCCTGTGTGCACGCTGCATGTATTCCAGGACAGGGCATGAATATAGTCGGTGCTCGGTAAACACATACTGGAGGATGGTATGAACGACCAGCCAGTCCCACAAAGAAGGTCTTAGTATTACTGTTTTCCAAATAAGGAAACCGAGGCTCCCAGAGGTTAGGGACCACAGTACATGAGGTCCAGCCGGGCGGAACCAGGTCTGTGTGGCTGCTGTTCTCGTCCACTCTGTGGAGACAGCTGTGATCTGGGTTTGCTCAGGGAACAGCCGGGGGACAGAGGAGTCTCCCCCACCTTCAGCTCGGGTGTCTCCTCCCTGGCAGCCCCCAGCAAGCGCTGCCCCCTCTTATCCCCCGCGCTCTGCCCTACCTTGGCCAGGCTGCCCGAGGCGACACTGCCTCCCTGACCGGGCTGCTCAGCAGGCCCACAGCACAGCACGGCTCGCTCAGGCCCCTTCCTCCACCAAAAATTCTTATTGTATTTTATGGCTGCATCGGCATCCGGTGAGTATGCTGTTGTATATTAAAACATTTTCTTCTGCCTAAAAGTTTTTTTCTTCTGATTTCAAAAGGAATTGGCATGTTTTCATGGGCCCCCGACAGTGCTGGGGCCGGCCCTGTGCCCGTGATGAGTCCGCCTGGTGGCCCTTCGTCCCTCTAGCACCCCCGGCCATGAGAGCAGGAGGAGCTCGGGGCTCACCGGGTCCAGTGTGACGGTAAGAGAATGGAGGCAGCGGAGAAAAAAACTGTCCAAAGCCACCCCCAGCCCCTGACCCCCTGCCCCCTGCCCCCCGCAGTGACAAAGACGGAGCCAGCCTCTGACTGCCTGCTCCCAAAACAACAGAAGAGATAAAAGTTTTCATGTTAAAAAGAAAAAGAAGGCCCTGACCGGTTTGGCTCGGTGGATAGAGCGTCGGCCTGCAGACTGAAAGGTCCCAGGTTCAATTCCGGTCAAGGGCATGTACCTGGGTTGCAGGCACATCCCCAGTGGGGGATGTGCAGGAGGCAGCTGGTCGATGTTTCTCTCTCATCGATGTTTCTAACTCTCTATCTCTCTCCCTTCCTCTCTGTAAAAAATCAATAAAATATATTTAAAAAAGAAAAAGAAGAAAGTGCATCATCTACTCGTTGATTCATTCAGCCAACATCAAGCAAGCACTGCTGGGGGCAGGGCACAGCGCGAGGCTGGCAGGAGGGGGGCCCCACAAGCAGTGACTGTCTAATAACAATCCCAGTCGGCGGCAACGCGGCCCAGTGGGGACGGACAGACAGACAGAGAGGCTTTCCTTTCCTTATTTTGGGAACTAAGAGTGAGTAACAAGGAAGAATAAATGTCTGACGTGGGCCAAAAAGTTATTTAAGGGAGAAAAAAAAGAATAGAGGTGACAGGTGACCTTTGGCACACATGCCACAAAGTCATGTAATCAAGATGTGATGGGACTGAACCAGACTGACAAGAATCATCGGAAAGGAAGGGGGAGCCGGAGGGCGGTGTGCGTGTGCAAAGTAAAATAGGACAGAGGCGGGTTTTCATTCGGTGGGAAGGGATCGTCCATTTAAGATATGCTGACGCCACAACTGCCTCTCCGTGTGGAAAATATACTTGGACCCTCCCCCCACTGTTCACAAAAATCAATTCCCGGCGATAAGGCCTAATGAAAACCTCAAGAGAAGCAGAAACACGAAACCATGTGCACCAAACACGGGCAGGGAGCCCTCAATTTCGACAGGAAGCCCAGAGGCTGTCATCAAAGTGAAAGACGCATTTGAATAATTCCATTATTGTCTGTGTGGCAAAGAGAAACCACGCTAACAGAGGGCAGATTTCGGGGAAATACTTGCAAAACACAGATAAAAGGCTAATGCCCATCCTAGGTCAAGAGCGTCTCTAAATTTTTTTTTAAGACAAAACATCTCAGCTCGGTTCACAGGGGAGCAGGACTGCTTAGCACTATCGACACTCCGGGCCTGAGAATTCCCGCTGTGGGCCTGTCCAGAGCTTGCAGAAGGTTTAGCAGCTCCCTGGCCTCCACCCACCAGACGTCAGGGCCGGGCGCAACCGAGGAAGGATGGGAGGCCGTTTTAAGGACACCTGCCCCTGGCAGGAGTACACGGAGCAGGAGCCTCGCTGGTGGGAACGGGAATGGAGAGCCTCTTGGGGCTCAGTCTGGGGGGACAGCGTGCGACACAAGAAGCTGGTGGGTGAGACTCGGGCCGAGGTGGCGGCACACAGGAGGTGTCCGGCGGAGCCACCCAGCCGCTCAGGACTGCCAGGCTCCGGGCCAACTGGCAATTGCATGTTTGCAGCGTTGCCTAGTTCATGATGTCTGAGGTTGTCGGTCTGAAAATTCGAAACGGTGATGCCTGAGTCTGAGGGGCCCATTTTCCTGTGTTTGGCCAGAGCATGAGGATGGATTCCACGCCTACCCCACCTTCCTCACCCCCGCCCCCGGCTGTTCAGCCTCCATGAAAAAACTACAAGCACAGTGAGAGGGGACACCGGGACTTGCAGACATTCTCAGCCACACACGGTCCTGCCCCGGGTCCACAGAGCTGGGCAGCAGACCGCCAAGCTGTCTCCCGGGACCCTGCGGTCACACCCGGCCCGCAGCAGCTCCTGACACCTGGTCTGGTTTTGCTTTCATTGTGTCGTCTCACGCCTACCCTCGCCTTTCATCCCGTTGCCGCCAGCACATCCGGCCCTGCGATCAAGAGGAGAAACCTGCCTGGCGGGCGTGGCTCAGTGGCTGAGCGTGGACCTATGAACCACGAGGTCACGGTTTGATTCCCGGTCAGGACACATGCCCGGGCTGCGGGCTCCATCCCCAGTGTGGGGCGTGCAGGAAGCAGCCGATTTATGATTCTCTCTCATTCTCATCATTGAAGTTTCATCTCTCTCTCCCTCTCCCTTCCTCTCTGAAATCAATAAAAAAGAATTTTTTTTAAGAAGAGGGGCCTTCTAGTTCCCATGTTTTCAAAGGTCACTAAGGCCAAAGGCTTTCGAATAGGACCGGCGCCTGGGAACGGACCAGGTTCCAAGCAGTGGGTCAGCCACGGACCTTGGGGCCAAATCCTCAAACTCAGGATTTGTGTTCCAGCGCAGCCACTTACTAGCCAAGTCAGCACTCACCCTCTCTCAGCCTCAGTCTCCCCCTCTGTGGGGTGGGACAAGGCACTGCCTCTCCGGGCTGCCGGGCGGCGCAGAGGTCAGGAGCCCAGCATGTCCAATCCTAAGTAAAGACCCAGAGACACGGTGGCCGCATCCACTGAAAGACACGCATGCAAATGCCCACCGGGCTCCGTGCACAACAGGCAGGAACTGGAAACATCCCACATCCCACCAGCCAGAGGAGGGACGATCAGACTGTGATATTGTCCTGCACAAACGCTGCTCGGTAATGAGCCAGAAAGTACAACCCAGTGCCACTCACCACACGTGGGTGAAGCTTACGGATGCTACGCTGGGAGCCAGATGCAAAACTGAGCAAGAATAGACAGAGCTCCTCCAGGGAGGGAAACCAGGCCGCTCGCCCTCTGGGGGGCAGTGCCTGGGAGGAGGCACGGGGAACCTTTGGGGGCCCCGGAAACGGTCTAGAGCTAAACGCACGTGGTGGCCTCGCGGTGTTTACGTACATAAATACACATGCACACTGCGATTAGCACGCGTGACTGCATATAAACGACACCTAAAAAAAGTGAAAGTGAAAACAACAAGTACCGATGTGGTGCCAGGCCAGCTGTCAACGATGGGACCTAAATGACTGTGCCTCGGTTTCCTCATCTGGACCGGCCTTCGGCAGCCAAAGCAAGAACAGAAGGCACGGGCCACGCCACGAGGGACTGTCGGGAGGATGCCGAGGGAAGCCACTTACAGCCCCGCATCGGGCTTTGGCGCAGGCCTTCCAGACAACGCAGCTCTGTGTTAGACGAGGTCACACGTGTGAAATGCCTGGCAGGTGCTGGCGCAGTATCTCAGCTGCCAACTTCCCCAGCAGCCCCCTGACCTAGTGGCTGGATGGGCCTAATGGGTCTCCCTCCCAGTCTACCCCCCACCCTGGGGCCCCACCTGCAGACCAGCCAGGGCTCCTCCCTCCCTCGGCTCCTCCCTCCCTCTCTCATAGGGATCCACTGTTTTCCGTTCCTTCCCTCCAGCCATCTTTGTCTCTCGAGACTCCAGCAGGTATCCCCGTACTCTCCCTGCCCCAAGCCTTGCTCACTGGGAATTCCCAGCGTGGCCAGCTCCCGGCTCCTGGACAGATCTGAACGGAGGCCCCGCTGGCTGGGCCCTCGGAGGAGCTGCCTGTCCAGCACATGGCGGGAGGGCTCGGCGTCTCCCTGAGGAGTCAACACTCCCTCCCCCTGCACACAGGGCTGGACATGGGGGCTCCCCCCCGGCCCCGCCGCAGCTGTATGGCCCTCACTGCCCTTACACAGCTTAGTTTTTCCTCATGGAGTCGCTGCACCCCGACTAGGACATCAGCCCCGTGAGGCACAGACTTTGTCAGTCTCAGCCACTTCTGTCTCTCCAGCACCGAGAGCAATGCCTGCCACAGAGCAGGTGCTCCACAAACATGGAAACGAGGGAGCTGAGCACAACAGGGAGGTCACCCTGACCACCCCTCCCAGCCCCCCAGCCCCACCCAACCAGCTCTCTCTCCCCACAGCACCCCTTTCACCTCCTCGGTGAGCCGTGGCCAGCGCTCTGAAAGCTCTGATAGGACTGAGCTGCGTGACAAGGTCCTCGGAGGCACGTCCCGCAACGGCGCCGGCAGCGCCGGGAGTTTATTCGAGATGCAGGAGCCAGGCCCCAGCTGAGACCCACCGAGCCCAGGGGATTCGCAAGCCCATTAGAGAGTGAGAGCCCCGCTCTCGGATGGGGAGCCAGTGTTAGGGCCGCGTCTAGTAACACAAGTGCCCAGGACCCTCCTGTAAGCAGAGGATGGGCGCTTAAGCAGGGCGTGGGGACTGCTGGAGCCCGGGGGCCCGTCCCTCGTTCCCGGCCCGGGAGCTGCAGAGAGATGCCACCCTCTGCCTGTGGCACTGACAGCGGAGGCGGCGCTCTGCCTCTTCCTGGGGCTGAGCCACAACCAGGAGGCTGTGCTGCTGATCACACCACAACCGCCGGCTCCCAAAGTCCCCCGAGCGTCCCTGGAGGTGGCATCACTTCCTCCCAGACTCGCTCCCGTGACCTCAGCCCGGGCCTGCAAGTGGTCACAGGGCTGGCACCGGCCCCGCTGCCCCTGACCCCGGCCTCGGGCTGACCTGACAGGGGACACCCCTCTCTCCCCACGGTCAGAGGGACACACAGTCATGAGTGTCCTTTGTGAGCTGAGGCCACTCCGGAGCCCGTGAACCGCATCCCTCCGCCCAGCCGTGTCCTGTCAGGGCGTCTGTGGTCCCCGGGGTGGACGGCCCACTGCTCTGCGCACGTCTCGTCGGGCAGGTGACCGCAGTGAGCTGCGGGCGGGCCGTGGCTCTGTGCTGACTCACACGGCTCAGCCAGGTTGGTTCTGTTTGTCCGCCTTCCTGCCCGAGGCTAATCAGCCCTGCTGATTGCAGTGGAAGCGGAGGGGAGGGGGGAGGGGCTGGCGACTGGGGATGAATGTCAGGGAGATGCCCAGCGATAGAAACCCCGTTTCCAGAAATGCAGGAATCGGGCTGACATCACCCCGGCATCTGAAAAGTCAAACCCTCATTAGGTGTCAGCGGTTTGCTTCCTTGGGACGCTGTTGACGGGAAAATGAGTCATTGCGGGTCCCCTGTCTTTGAAGACTGTTAGGTGCTTACTAAGGGCCAGACTGCGCTGTCTGATATTTTTATGAGTCACGGAATCTACGGTGAGAGATACAGAAGGTGCTGTGCCCCGGCCACGGCCCTCGGCTTGCACCTCTACTCTGCACCTGACTCAGCTGTGTCAGGGCAGCTTGAAACGCTGGGGGCGGGGGCGGGGGGGGGGGGGGGGACAAGGGATCCATCCCCCTGGAGGCAGCTGCCTCCCATCAGGATGAGAAGGGAGTGGATGGAGGCCCAGCTTCCTTGCCCTGGGCTGGGATGGCTCAGGGTGTGCTCTCACCGCAGTGCTGGTGGCCTGAGAGGACAGAGTTCCCTCTCCTCTCCCGGGTCTTCTGGAGACTCTAACCAGGGCAGTAGGCCGAGTGCCTCAGGAGCTCACCCCAGGGCCGTGAGCCTGTGCTCCGAGCTGAGTCACCAGGCTGGTCAGGAGGGGAGGAAGCTCCTGCCCCTGGGAAGGTGCAGGGAGGCCCGCCGAGTCCCCCAGAGGCCCCACCGAAGGGCTTCAGAAAATGAAAAGACGAGCATAACTGCCCTTACCAAGGCGGAGACGACCCTTGCCAAGTGCCCACTTCTGCACCCTCCCACCCAGAAGCCAGGCACCTCCTTGAGCCAGGCACCCACGGAGGCAGGGACTGAAGAGGACTTGACCTTGGGCAGAACAAGTCTCCTGGGCCTTGGTGTCTTATTTGGAAATGTGGGTGTTTCCTGAGGTGACATCTAGGGTCTCTACCAGCTTCGACATCCTAGGACTTGCTGAGCCAGCGGTGGGAGTGGCCTTTGGGTACACGGGGAGGCCCTGGGGGCGATCAGAGGGGCGGGGGCCTGCAGGGACGCCATCCGCTGAGGCTCAGGGCCCTCAGCTGCCATGGGGGCTGGATTCGGTGGCCTCCCGGGTCCTGCTCAGCAGCAGCACCCAGGGTCTCCAGGCCTGTCCCCGGGCTGCCTGCCCTCACCATGGCTTGGGCTGGGAATGGAGCCCAGATCCTACCTCCAGGCCACTGTCGCCAAGTATCCCCCTGGAGCAGCCCTGAGCCCAAGCTACCGATCAGGGCTGGCATCTGAACAAAATGACACAACGGAGGTTCCTCACAGAGCCCCCCCCTTCTCCCCAAACAGCACCACATCCCTCCACCTCCACCGCCGCTCCAGGCACCAGAGCCTCCTCCACACCCGGGGCTCCTCTCCTGCCGACGCCCAGGCCTGGGTCCCACCTGCCCCTCACCCACACCCAGGCCTGGGTCCACCTGCCCCTCACCCACACCCAGGCCTGGGTCCCACCTGCCCTCACCCACACCCAGGCCTGAGTCCCACCTGCCCCTCACCTACACCCAGGCCTGGGTCCCACCTGCCCCTCACCCACACCCAGGCCTGGGACCACCTGCCCCTCACCCACACCCAGGCCTGGGTCCCACCTGCCCCTCACCCACGCCCAGGCCTCAGGCCCACCTGCCCCTCCCCTGGGAAGACAGGCTCTGTCCCCATCACACATGCCAGGCAGCAGAGGCAGAGGCCTCGGGGGGCAGCCGGGTGAAGTCCTGCCCCACATCCTGCTCAGCCCTGTCCGCGCCTAGAAAGCACCCCGTGGCCAGGAGGTCCGAGGGTGTGGAGCCCACAGAGCAGTGTCCAGCCCGGGGCCCCGAGCAGGACGTGGTCAGACGTGCCTCCCACAGCCGCCCAGACCCCGCCCATCACAGAGCCCGCACGCCCCAGCCAGCCGCACTCCGTCATTTCCAGTTTAGGACGTGCATTTAAACACCTCGGGAGATCATCATCAGGACCCAGCGTTCGCCTTGACAGGGAGAGCGGTGTGAGCCTCAACGTGTGTTTATGGGAAATACGGCGTAAATACACGGAGTGGCCAGGTTATTATGGCCACCCCATCAGTACAATGAAGTGAATTCGTTATGCAAATAATAATAATAATAATAAAACCTTCAGAGTATTTGCTTAGGAAGTTTCCAATATTCAGTAGTTTTGGAAGTCAGTGGAGTACCGAAGGGGTGGTCATAGTAATCTGGCCACGCAGAGTAATGCTAGTCCACAGCCTGCTCCGCGGCTCTGAGTCTCCTCGGGCAGGAGCAGCGCTCAGAGGAGGGAATGAAAGGCCCTGCCCAGTGCATTTCCCGTGGACTTCGGGGTGGATGTGACTGTCCCATATATATTCTTCTTATGCTTCTCGCTCAGTTCCCAATTTCTGGTACTAAGCAGATGCTACTTTTGTAACAATAAAAAGTAAACACAATTATTTAGAACAGGATCCTATATACGTACAGCTGTTCATTGGTTAGCCCTGTCTGGCTCCCTCACTGGCAACGTCCCCAACTCTTGGTCTTCAGGCTGCAAGGGACCCAACTGCTCATCGGACCCCAACCCTCACCTTCCCAGTGAGGAGACTGGCGCCCCCAAGCTTGGTCACGTCAGCTGTGTTCCCTGCAGGGAGAATTCACATTTGCCTCCTCTCTCTTCCTCGCCACGGAATAAAGACGCCCAGCAAAGAAACCGCAAAGGCAGGGACATCACACGCTTAAATAAGGAAAGTCCATGCCTTGCATGTGTGTCCTTGGCAAACACAACCCTCTCCCCTCTCCTCTACTCACGGAGTCTTCCTGGCAGCTTGCAGATGCCCCGCCGGCCCTGCAGGTCCACGTGGGCGTCACATCTGGCCTGGGCCCTGGCGCCTGGAGGTGGCGTGGCTGCCGCGGGGCTCACGGGAGAGCCGGCCAGCGCTCCCTCCTAGAGAGACACCCAGGCAGTCCGCGGTGAGCGCCTGGTGTAGGCTCCGCATCCCGAAAGGCGTTAAGAGTTTTCCAAAGGGAAGGAGCATCCATCTCCGTGTGTGTCATGGAGGTGGGGCCATGTGTGTCCTCTCGTGATGCCCTTCACATCTTGCACACAGCAGACGCTTGAGACATTCATCTTCCCCAGCCAGCTTTCCGTGCCTGTGCCTGACCCACCAGAGGCCGCCCTGGTCCTGACTTGTGAGCTGGGAATCTGAAAGCCTAATCATACTCAGTGGGAGCCTGAGGGGCCAGGATAAAGAGGCCTTAACTCAGAAATAAACAAACAATGAAATCCTATTTCCAACAGAGAAAAAGACAGGCTACATTTCTGAACCCCAAAGTCCCAGCAGGGGCGTCTGTATCTTTACAGTTTTCCAATCAGCCTAGGCCCCAGGGAGGTGTGGCTCCCTCCTCGGGGTGAGGGGATGGAAAGCGGCAGGGCTTTGTAGAAGCAGGAGGCTCCTTGGGGCTCGTGCCCAGTCACAAAAAGGGAAAGTGAAACCAAGTCACTTCTCACGCTAGGCCCTGGAGGAGCCGCACAGTCATCTCTGGTGTCTGCGGAGGGCAATCTGCAGTAGGAGGTCGTGGACCTGAGCCAGCAAAGCGGACTGCAGGCCGTGGCCGCTGCAGAGGAGGGTTCAGCAACACCTTGGGGGTAGTTCCATCCACCTCTGGCTGCCCGCATCCTGCCCCGCTGGTGCTGCCTCTCAGGTCACCAGCCTCAGGGGCGGTGGGGGCTGGCCCGGCTGGAGGGGGCTGGCGGCCTAGGGCTGGCCCAGGGCTTCCGGGAAGATCCTTGTCTTCTCCTCCATCTCTTTCAAGCAAGAGGACAGAAGCCCAGGCCTGTGACCGCCGTGGGGGGAAAGGCCCACGGGAGCCGCTGAGGGAGACGTCTGGCCTCCAGGAGGGACAGGGAGGAGTGTGCGACTCAGACATGGAAATGGGCTTGGAGAGAGGCGGGCAAAGGCCCGGGAGGTGGGAGGACGCCCAGCTCCCCAGGTATGGGTCTGAGGCTCCCAGGGAAATATGGCAAACGGAGGGGGGTTGTTACGGAGAGGGGCCCTGCAGTGGCTGCGTGGGTCAGCTGTGCGGGTCTGGCTTGTGCAGAAACTTCCAGAGACGTCACACCTGGTTGGTGTAGGGCGAGGAGAAGGGGGCAGCACCCAGAGGAGTGGGGGCTGGAGGGGAGCGAGGCGGGGAGTGAGGGCGGTGAGGGTGGGTGGTGAGGGTGGGGAATGTGTTGGAAAGTGAGACTCCAGCCAGGGGAAGGACTGATAAAATGAGTGTGGGAATTAGGTGGCGGAGAGGGGGTGGGGGCAGGTGGCGGAGAGGGGCGCGGTGTGCTCAGCGGCCAGGCTCTTACCTGCATCACAGGCGGAGGCGTGGGCGCCCGGGCACTGCCAGACGCTCCCTTCCCGACCCCAAACTCGGCTGGAGAACGGAACGCCTCGTGGGAGGAAATCTCCTTCCAGACGCGGGGAGTGTGCGCTCGGTCCGGGAGCAGGCGCGGGGCGCTCGGTAATCGCTGTCCTTCCAGGAAACGAAAACGAAAGAGCGGGTCCGGCTTCCACTCCCCCGGCGGGGTTGGGGGAGGGCGGGGGCGGCCCTGCGGGAGCAGAGCCCGGCGCTGGGTTCCGCGGGAGGCGTCGGTCCTGCTCGCATCCTCCGTGGCGGGCAGCCTGTGGGCAGCCTGGCCCTGGCTCCCAGGGAGATGAAAGTGGGGTTCTGCGGGGTCTGGGGAGCTGAGGGGACCCCTGGTCTTGGGCTGGGGTCTTGTGCGTCTTCGCAGATGGATAGGAGGGGCCGCTCCAGCTCCATCAAGACCAGTGCTTCTCCTGGGGGGCGGGGGGGGGGGGGTGACTTTGTCTGCCTGCCATGTAGCCGGCAGAGCCCCAGACCCTGGACCTCAGGGGGTATAGCTCAGTGGTAGAGCATTTGACTGCAGACCCTGGACCTCAGAGCTCAGCGACCGCCTGGACCTGGCCCCAGGCCTCTGGCTGCCCCGGGCGATGCCTCAGCTCCCTCCGTCTTGAGGGGAAACGGAGAGGTTGTAAGCACTAAAGCAACCCAAACGTCCACCCCTCGGAAGAAAAGGAGGGAAGAAGCCTTAACCTTCCGCTGCACACCGGGGTGGGTGCTGGGTAGGGAAGGCTGAGCCCCGCCTGGCATGAGCTCCTAGCGCCCCTAAGAACAAGGCCGGAAATACATGAGCATGAGCAAAGGGTGTGATGGGCATCCACGGAAAACAGGCCAGTGGCCCCTGAACACAGGAAAGGATGCTCAGAGTCCCTCGTTAATAAAAGCCGTGCAGATTAAAGCTACTCTGAGACATCATTTCCACCCCATTAATTTAACAAAAATCCAAAAGTTTAGCAGCATCATCTACTGGAGAGGCTGAGGCACAGAGAGGCCCCACCCCATGGAGGCAGTGGCAGGACCTAGCACAGTTACAGGTGCATCTACCCTTCACCCAGCACCCAGCACCACGGAATTGCACACTGCCCTGTATGTGTGTGTTTGTGGGTGTGTGTGTGTGTGGGGGGGTGTGTGTGGTGTGTGGGTATGTGTGGGGTGTGTGGTGTGTGTGTGGGGGTGTGTGTGTGGTGTGTGGGTATGTGTGGGGTGTGTGGTGTGTGTGGGGGGGTGTGGTGTGTGTGGGGGGGTGTGGTGTGTGTGTTTGTAGGTATGTGTGGTGTGTGTGTGTGGGTATGTGGTGTGTGTGGTGTGTGTAAGGTGTGGGTATGTGTGGTGTGTGTGTGTGGGTATGTGGTGTGTGTGGTGTGTGTGTTTGTAGGTATGTGTGGTGTGTGTGTGTGGGTATGTGGTGTGTGTGGTGTGTGTAAGGTGTGGGTATGTGTGGTGTGTGTGTGTGGGTATGTGGTGTGTGTGGTGTGTGTGTTTGTAGGTATGTGTGGTGTGTGTGTGTGGGTATGTGGTGTGTGTGGTGTGTGTGAGGTGTGGGTATGTGTGGTGTGTGTGTGTGGGTATGTGATGTGTGTGTGTGTGTGGTGTGGGTATGTGTGGTGTGTGTGTGGGTATGTGGCGTGTGTGTGTGTGTGTGGTGTGGGCATGTGTGGTGTGTGTGGTGTGTGGGGTATTTGTGGGGGGTGTGGTGTGTGTGTATGGTGTGTGTGTGGGGGGGTGTGGTGTGTGTGTGGTGTGTGGGGTGTGTGTGGTGTGTATGTGGGGGGGTGTGTTTGGTGTGTGTAGTGTGTGGTATGTGTGTGGCATCTGAAAGAATATATAATAAACAATTGAGATTCAAGATAGAAAATAAGAGGAAGGGTTTTCACTGCAAGTTTTTAATATTGTTTTCATGTTTAACCATACGATTAGATACCTGTTCAGAATAGTAAAAAAAGAAAGAAAGAAGTTCAGGATCTGTTCCATGTCAGCCAAAACCGCGGTGATGATGGAAAAAGTAGGTGCTGCATGAGGCAGACTAAAAAAATGGGGGTGTTTCCCTTCAGAAGGACAAAGTGGATGCTGCATAAGATCTAAAGTCTATGGCCCTGGCTGGTTTAGCCCATGGATAGAGCGTCGGCCTGTGGACTGAAGGATCCCAAGTTCAATTCTGGTCAAGGGCACAGGCCCGGGTTGTGGGCTCGATCCCCAGTAGGGGGTGTGCAGGAGGCAGCCCATCAATGATCATCATTGATGTTTCTATCTCTCTCTCCCTCTCCCTTCCTCTCTGAAATCAATAAAAACATATTTTAAAAAGTAAAAAATAAAGTCTATGAAATTATGAACCCAGGTGAGCCGGAATAAGTGGAATCCCTTCCTCACAAAAGACATATGCGAAGATGTTTCATGCTCAATAAAACAATATTTATTTCATTTTTAAATAACAAATAACTCAACCATATACAGAACTTATAAGTTATAACAACAAACTTCCTTAATACCTGTAATGCTCCTAAAAGGGGAAGACAGGGAACACGGGTGGGCAGAAAGGAATGAGCAGAACGAGGTGCCGCGGATCTGGACATGGGCACCCAGAGTGGGGCCAACAGGTGGCTGGGCGCCCAGGGAGGGCCAGGGAGAAGCGTCCATTGCTGTGACCTCTGGTCTGAGGACGAGGCTCAGGTTCCCTGGGGAAGCAGATGCCCCGGGGACCCTGGCAGCGCCTCCTGAGCACGCCTGCGGCTCTTCCACAAGGTGGGGCACTCGCAGACATGGCACAGCGGTTGCTCTGAACAGACAAATGGTCAGTGAGCCTGCAGCTCTCCAACGAAACCGCATAAGCCAACAGTGACGGTGAAAACGGGGCGGAGGAGGGCCTTCCTCCCACCTGTGCAGGGACTCGTCCTCAGCGCAGGGGGCGGCAGAGCTCGGCATGTCCGCTCCTCTTACAGCCAGCGGTTGTTCCAGAGAAAGCGCAGCAGCGCGCGGCCTCCCGCATGGAAAACCACCACAAACTGCGCCAGTGCCTCTCTGCCTTCCCGCTGGGCATTCTGTTCAAAAAGAGAGAGAGAGGGGGTGTGTTTGTTTTAAGGCAATAGAATAATCCGAAGTGGGAAATTCAGTATTAATATTAATTCAATCAGTACCAAAAGCACGCTTCATCCCCTTCCTTGCTTTATTTTCCTCCAAAATATTTATGACCATCTGATAAGCTATGTATTTTCTTTATTTATTACTTGTCTCCCTTGAGAATATAAGCTCCCTGATCTCAGGGAGTGTGTCTGTCTTGGTCACGGCCCTGTCTGCAGTCCGGGAACAGCCCGACACACCAGGTACTCAGTACCTGTTAGCCGACTGAATGAATGAATGATAAATCATTAGCGGCAGGTTAAGGACTTTAGACTTTGTCCTGACAGTAACAGGAAACCGCTAAAGGATTTTTCTCTCTTATAATTTATATTCATGAGGAAGATGAATGAATTTCCTTCCAGCAAGGCAGACAAGAAAATCAGCGCTGAGCCAGATGCTGGGATAGGTGACCAGATCTCTCTGAACCTCAACTGCTTCTCTTGAAACACCTGTACCACGAATTGATAGGGTTCCTGTGAGAATTAAATGAAAGGAAAAGCTGTTTTCCCTCTGCCCTCTGAGAGTGTTTTCGAAGAGTACCTGGAAGAAAGCCTATATAATAAACCCTAATATGCAAATTCAACCAACGGCAGAATGACTGGTCGCTATGACATGCACTGACCACCAGGGGGAAGACGCTCAAAGCAGGAGCTGCCCCCTGGTCATCAGTGCGCGTCCACAGGGGGGGGGGTGGGGGCGGGAAGCACCGCTCAGCCAGAAGCCAGGCTCATGGCTGGTGAGCTCAGCGGCGGTGGCAGGAGCCTCTCCAGCCTCCACAGCAGCGCTAAGGACGCCTCGGGGGATGTCTGACTGCTGGGCCAGCAGTGGGACATCCCTCAAGGGGTCCCAGACTGCGAGAGGGTGCAGGCCGGGCTGAGGGACACTCCCCCCACCCCCAGTGCATGAATGTCGTGCCCGGGGCCTCTAATAAATGTTAGTTTCCCTCCCCACTTTCTAACAAACTAAGAAGTTCCCTATGCATTACTGTATCAGTAAGGGTCCCAGAGAAAACAGGTGGCACACTCAAATTAGGGTAATTGAGGGTGGTTTGAATAAGGAGACGACCTACACAGTGGGTAGGGGCCGTGGGGGGTGGTACAGCACCGAGGGCTGGTAACCACAGAGTTGGTGCCACTCCTAGGCCTATAGGGACACGGAGGGTGCAGTTTCTAGAACCCAGAAGAAAAGTGTCCTTCCCATAGAGAAACATTTAAGATCCTCAAAGTGATGGGAAGACTATTATAAAACATACTTTATATCTAGGAAAACGACATGCCCTGGATTTTTAAAAAAAGACCAGTTCCTAGAATCAAAACCCTATATAACTCAATGGCAAAACATGTTATTTTGAGCACCAGGCCTATTTGAAAATACAGAATGCTCGCTTCGTGGAAAGAACAAGACAGCAGATGTGTGGCCGTTCAAGGGCAGTCAGTTCAGCAGACAAAGCATGGCCTGCTGAGCTCCTTACTCGGAGGCAGAGTGAAAGTTTCTTTAAATACATCTAAAGCAGGAAGGGACCTGGCGAGTCAGTGTGACCACTTGATGGAACTGAGTACAACAGGTGGGTAAACAATGACTATACATAAAGGAAATGAACCGTGCTGGGTTTGAAATTCTGCTGAAGTTGCTGGATTTAAGCCTGAAGCAGCAGAGTAAAGCCTTTGGCATTTTAGAACCAAACTTAGAAGACATTTCTAAAATTATTTTAAAATTATGATGTGGTCTATTAAAAGTGTTCTAAAATGCAATTCTGTGGTAGAGAACAAGCGATCTTTAAAAGTCTAGGTCAGCCCTAGCTGGCTTGGCTCAATGGATAGAGCATCAGCCTGCGGATTGAAGGGTCCCAGGTTTGATTCCAGCCAAGGGCACATGCCTGGGTTGCAGGCTTGATCCCCAGTTGGGGGCGTGCAGGAGGCAGCTGATCAATGATTCTCTCTCATTGACATTTCTCTCTCTCTTCTCCCTTCCTCTCTAAAATCGATAAAGAAATTTTTTTTAAAAAAAGTCTAGGTCAAAGCCCGCTTTGTAAACTCCTGCAAGAAGAGCGAGGGCAGGCAGAAGGGTAGACATGTAGATCGATGGAAGAGAACTGAGAGTCCAGAGAGAAAACCCCATTTACAGGCCACTGATTTCCCATGAGTGCCAGGGGAAGAACAGTCTTTTCAACAACCGATGCTGGGAAGACTGGGTGCCCGCATGCAAAGATTGAGGATGGACTTTTAACTCACACCATATGCAAAAGTTAACTCCTACTAGATCAGAGACCGAAATTGAAGAGCTAAAACAAAATATCTCTCAGAAGAAAACATGGGTGTAAATCTTCATGACTTAGGATTAGGCAATGATTTCTCAGACCGGATGCCAAAAGCACTAGAAACGAAAGAAAAATGAACTTTCTCAAATCAAAAAACTTTTGTTTTTCAAAGAATACCACCTAAGTAGTGAAAAGACAGCCTACAGACTACGAGAAAACATTTGCAAATAGTATTTCTTATAAGGAATTTACATCTAGAATATATACTAGTAAAGAACTCCTACAATTCAGTAATAAGAGACAAATAACCCAATTTTTTAAATGGGCAAAGGATCTGAATAAACATTTCTCCAAAGAGATACACAAATGACCATTAGGCGCTTGAAAAGATACACAACATTAGCCACCAGGGAAATGCAAATCAACACCAGAATGAGATGACTCCTCAAGCCCACTGGGCTGGCTATAAACAAAAAGACAGTTAATAACAAATGTTGAGGAGGGATGAGGAGAGACTGGAACCTGTGCGCTGCTGGTGGGAAGGGAAAGGAGGTCAGTCACTTTGGGAAACAGTCTGGATGTTCCTCCAACCGTTAAACATAGAATTCCCATCGAGCACAGCAATTCCACGCCTAGGAATGTACCCAAAAGAACTGAAAACAGACTCCACACAAAAACACGTACCCACAAGTTCATAGCATCATTCTTCATAATAACCCCGAAGCGGAAACAACCCAAATATCCATCCCCAGGTGACCAAATAAACACAATGTGATCTATACAGACAATGGAATATTATCCAGCAATAAAAAGAAATGAAGGACTGACATGTGCTACACATAAAACAAAGAAAACCTGGGGCCGTTCAGTGTTGATTTATGCGGCTGCAGAGGCAAATTTAAGGCTTATGAGCAAATTACAAAAGGTAAAGAAAAGGAGGCAACGTGGAGAAGGAGGTTCATTGTGTCCGACCCTGGTCTCTCCTAAGTCAGAGAAAAATATTAGCAGGACCCATGAGTATTCAAAATTAGCTGGTCAAGAAGCAGGAAAGTTGAACTAAGGAATTTCCAGAAGGAAAAGTGGTTCTTACAACTCCTGCACAACTTTAGGACGTCTCAATCTGCATGTCTAGTAGGAACGTAAGACTCACGTGTCCCAAATCGAGCTCTATTCCCCCCAAAACCTGCTCTTCGGTTTCCTCCATCTCAGTAAACGGCGCTACCACCGATCCATCCAGAGGCTCCAGCCAAACCACTCAAGTATGTTTTCCTTTCCTCTCCCTCCGCACCTCCGCTCATCGGCCAATCCCCAGGCTCTACTTCTAAGTGCACCCTGGGTCTGACCGATCGTCTCTTACCACCTCCCCTGCTGCACGCTGGCCCCCGCCTGTGGGGTCTCCTCTGCGCTCTGGCCCCGGACACAGCGCACGCTGCACGGAGGCCAAGCCCCAGACCTCACTCCCTCCAGCCAGTCTGGCCTCCTAACTGTTCCTGGAGCCTGTTCCTGTCACAGGGCTGTGCGCCCGCTGTTCCCTCTGCCTGGAGCACTCCCCCCACGTAGTCCCGTGCCTCATCCCTCACCTCCAGTCTCTGCTCAAACCTCACCTCCCCAGAGATACCGCCTTCCCGATTGCCCACCCAAGCCAGTCTCCATCACTGTCTTCCAATGCTGCTCCAGTGGGCATCCTGCCTGACGGTCCGCTGCCTGCTCTGCCTCCCTCCTAGGCTGAGGCCTGTGAGTAGGCTCATCCGCCCCGCTCTCTGCTCCAGCTGCCCACGCCTGCAGGTGAGCCTGGCGTGTAGTAGGTGTCCAATAAATATTTGTCTTAATGAAATCGGTCTATCAAATGGCTATTTGACTGCCTGTGTTTATTTCACCTTTGTTTCCTTCTTGCTTTTAGTAGTGTTGTTGTCGGGGCCTCCCATTCATGTGTTGTCTCGGAATGTTTTATTTGAGGGAAAAACTGTACGCTGTCTACATTTGGACCAGAACACGAAGGAAGACACGGCGCTCCCTGAGCCAGCGCGGTGGCAACAGCCGTGATGAGAAGCACCGTCACCGGAGAGGGGAAGCGAAGGACAAGAAGTTGGGCCTGAGGGGTAGCCACCCTTCCTATCCCAGAGCCCACGTGATCATCCTCTCTCTGCTGCCAACTCCAGGTGGTTCTGGGGAGAACTAAGTTGCCTGTGGCTTTCATTACCCCTAAGATTTCCAATGGCAAGCATTATTCTTTCCTGCTTGCCCCCAAAACCTCTTATAATCAGGAGAAACTAAGAGATCCGTGGGAGTGGGGCTTAGATCATACCTCGGGATTGGTTCAGGAGGATTAGTACAGTCTAAGGCAGAGGTTGGCCTCCCTGACTGAACATTCGATTCACCTGGGGAGCTTTTAAAATGCCTGGTGCCCAGGCCACACCTCATGCCAATTCAATCAGAACCTCTCAAGGTGGGGCCTAGGCATCTGTAATTCTTTTATATATATACTAGGGGCCCAGTGCACAAATTTGTGCACCTTGAAAGGAACTGTGGGCCGTGAGGCTGCAGTAAGCACAGGGGCGGGTCTCGGCCCATCATCTGAGTCCCCACCCGGCCCCTCCCTCCACAGCACCCCCCCCCCCATCTGCTGGCAGCTCCACTCCTGCTGCCGCCACTTCCATGTGCTAATGGCACCAGTCCCGCTCACACCCGCTAACAGCGCAGAGTGATTGGGGCCGGTGCCAGCAGCAGGTGCGAGTGGGTCCAGTGCCGTCAGTGGGTACAAGTGGCAGCTGCTGCCCTGATTGTCCCTCAGGAGCAGGGGGAGGTAGAGAAGCCCTCAGGGGCGTTCGGGGCCAGCAGCCACCACTCGCACTGCTGATGGCACCGAGTGATCGGGACAGGTGCTGGGCACTGGCAGTGGGTGTGAGCGGCGGCTTTGGTGCTGGCAGCAGGTGTAAGCAGGGTCAATGCCGGCAGTAGGTGCGAGCACCGGGCAGGACCATGGCACACGGGAACAAAAAATTTTCAGTAACCACTAGAGCAGCCGTGGGCAAACTACGGCCCGCGGGCCGGATCCGGCCCGTTTGAAATGAATAAAACTAAAAAAAAAAAAGACCGTACCCTTTTATGTAATGATGTTTACTTTGAATTTATATTAGTTCACACAAACACTCCATCCATGCTTTTGTTCCGGCCCTCCGGTCCAGTTTAAGAACCCATTGTGGCCCTCGAGTCAAAAAGTTTGCCCACCCCTGCACTAGAGGCTTGCCCTGATGACAGTGGCCAGTGCCCCGCCTTGGTCTGGTGCCCCTGCTCACCTGCTCCACCATCCCACCATGGCCAATGCCCTCCATGTTTTGCACACGCCCCCTGATGGTCAGCGCACATCATAGTGACCTGTTGTTCAGTTGTTCCAGTTGTTCCACCGTTTGGTTTATTTGCATATTAGCCTTTTATTACATAGGATTTTTAAATATTTTTATTGATTTCAGAGAGGAAGGGAGAGGGAGAGATAAAAACATTAATGATGAGAGAGAATCCCTGATTGGCTGCCTCCTGGGGATCAAGCCCGCAACCCAGGCATGTGCCCTGACTGGGAGTTGAACTGTGACCTCCTGGTTCCTAAGTCAATGCTCAACCACTGAGCCACTCCAGTTGGGCCAGCATCTGTAATTCTTGAGATTACACTGGGTGATTCCAAAAGGCATCCTAGTTTAAGGGTGTGCAGCAAAGTCTCTCACACGTTAATGTGCACACAAATCCCCTGTGCAAAAAATTAGATGGTGCCCTGGCTGGTGTGCTCAGTGGTTAGAGTGCCGGCCTGCGCACCAAAGGGTTGTGGGTTCGATTCCTGGTCAAGGGCACATATGTTGGTTGCAGGTTCACTCCTCGCCCCTAGTTGGTGTACGTGTGGCATGCAACCCGTCAATGTGTCTCTCTCACATTGATGTTTCTCTCTCTATCTCCTCCCCTTCTACTCTCTCTGAAAAACAATGGAAAAAGACATCCTCAGGTGAAGAGCAACAACAACAAAAAGGAAGATGGTGATTCCAGCGTGTGGGCTGGGATTTGCACATATGACCGGCTGCTAAGTGAAGCTGAGGCTACTAGTCCATGGACCACAGTTTGAGCAGCAAGTGTGCGGTCAAATACTGACCTTGAGTCAGGTTGACAATTTTCAGATTGAATGCTTGGTAATCCAGACATTACTAATCCACGTGTTCTGCTCATTCCTGGACATCCTAGCCACTTAGCAGCCATTGTTCCGCCTGCTCTTCCTCCTACCTGCCAGCCCTTTCTAGAGAAACAGAGGCCTCACCTCTTGAGCCATCCAGTGATCAACGCTGTCTCCAATGTTCTTCAGCTGCATGGCCAACTTGTGGATTGTTTCCTCTGGCTGATGGTTCTGGCCAAGGCTATTTTCCTTGGGCTGAGAAGGTGAATTGTGATCTGCATTAAGAGGAGAGTTCAAAAGAGATACTCCATTAACTGTCTGTGAAATTACTCACCACTAGTTACTAAAAACCATCTTAGACAACGAGATGGATGAGAACCCATCATCATAATGATTATCAAAAAACATGCCCTGGCCAGTGTGCTCAGTGGTTAGAGTGTCGGCCCACGCACCAAAGGGTCACAGGTTCAATTCTGGTTTGATCCCTGGCCCTGGTCAGGACCTATGCAGAAGGCAACTGATCAATATGCCTCTCTCACATCGATATCTCTCTCTCTCTATTCTCTTTCTCTCCTTTCCTCCTTCCCCTCACTCTCTCTAAAACTCAATGGAAAAAATATCCCTGGATGAAGATTAAAAATAATAATAATTCTTATTGTTATCAAAAAACAAATCATTGAATTGAAATAGATCAGTTCTGTTCAATAAAAATATAATTCAAACTATGTATTAATTTTTAATTTTCTAGTAGTAAAATCAGATACAATTAATTAGTAATATATTTTATTTAAGCCAACATATCCAAAATATTACCATTATAACATATAATCAACATAAAATTATAAATGATATGTTTTGCATTCTTTTTATTATACGTAAGTCTTTGAAATCTAGTGTTAATTTATTCTTACAACACATCTGAATTCAGAAGCTAACTTTTCATTGGAAAACCTTGATCTGCATTTAGATTTCATGAAGTTCACATTTTAAAAAGTAGGTTCATATATCCAACTTGTCCCAAACACACTTGAAAGTTTACCAAAAATTAAATCAAGTGTCAGTTTTTTTAAATTAAATAAAAGTAAATAAAACTTAAAATTTAGTTCCTTAGCCGAAGCCGGTTTGGCTCAGTGGATGGAGCGTCGGCCTGCGGACTGAGGGGTCTCAGGTTCGATTCCGGTCGGGGGCATGTACCTGGGTTGCGGGCACATCCCCAGTGGGAGATGTGCGGGAGGCAGCTGATCGATGTTTCTCTCTCGTCGATGTTTCTGACTCTCTATCTCTCTCCCTTCCTCTCTGTAAAAAATCAATAAAAAATATATTTAAAAAAAAAAAAAAAAAATTTAGTTCCTTAATGGCACTGCCTACATTTCATATGCTCAAAAACCAAATGTGATTAGTAGTCACTGTATGGGATAGGTCTGGATCTTCACAATTTTTTTATAAAGTAGATTTTTCCTTTTTTTTTTTTTTTTACCCATGATCCTTGAATGAGCTCTTCCCAAACCCTATTTGCTTCCAGCAACCAATGGGTGTTTTTAAGCAGCATTATGAGTAAACTACTATGCTGGGTGCGCTAGGGAACTTATCCTATCTAATAAAAGCATAGTATGCAAATTGTTCCCTCAACCTGGACTTTGACCAGGGGGTGGGGCCAGCTGGGGGAAGGGAGGGAGGCCCTAGCCAGTAGCCACTAGCCACTAGGGACCCTACCAGTGCACGAATCTCATGCACTGGGCCTCTAGTAAAAAATAAAACGGCAAGGTTTCTATCCTGAAGTTACTCACAACACACTGGTTAGGGATGAAACAATTCCCAAGTGCTTTAGGAATACAGAGAAGGAAATAAATCTGGGCTAAAGTAGACACAAGAATGGCTTCATAAGTACAGCAAGTTTTGCATTAAACTTTTTTTTTGTTCCAGTAAAATTTGAGGACTTTGATTTTTCAGAGAATAAGCCCTGTCTTCAAAAAGTAGGAGAGACACACTACAGTTTAACATGTTATAGTAAAAACAGGGTCTGCCCCAGCCTGTGTGGCTCAGAGGTTGAGCATCAACCGGGAGATCACGGTTCAATTCCCGGTCAGGGCACATGCCTGGGTTGTGGGCTCGATCCCCAGTAGGGGAAGTGCAGGAGGCAGCCGATCAATGATTCTCTCTCATCATTGATGTTTCCATCTCTTTCTCCCTCTCCCTTCTTCTCTGAAATCAATAAAAATATATTTATAAAAAGAAAAGAATAGGGTCTACACAGAGGTCAGGAAAGACACCCAATGGAGATGATAGCAGAAGGACAAAGGATAAATAGGAATTAGAATTAGCCAGAGAAGAAGGGAGAGATGGGGGCCAGAGCCAGCTGGGAGGGAGGGGCACGCAGAACATTCCAGGCAGAGGATCACATGGGCAACAATATGGGGTTGACAGACAGTAAGGTTTTGTGCACAGACTCCGGGTAGTGCTGTTGGCAGGGAGTGAAGGGAAACAGCGAATCGTGTCGGCAAGGGCAGACTCATGAAGGCACAGTACAAGGCTTGGACTGTGTTCAGTACAGCCAGAGACCCCTGCAGGGTTCTAAGCAGGAAATGATATGATCAGATTGGCTTCCTAGCTATTTCCTCCTGGGGTCAGAGTGGAGAAGGGTAAGACTGGCAGGGAGTGTGTTTAGAAGCGACGGCAAGGTCCTGAGAAGGGGTGATCGGTGTTGCCTGAGGTGCCACCTCACCGCAGGACAGACCATACATGCGTGATTTTACTGACTGCTCCCTCACAGTGTCCCTACGACCGGGGAGAGAGCGCTGGTTCACAAAGTGCCCTTGATCTTGGCTCCACCTGGGAATCCTCGGCCGGGGGTGAGGGAGGGTGCTTTTAAAACTCCCAAATGCTCAAGCCTCACTCCATTCCAGTGAAATCCCTGTCCTGGGAGTTGGGCCAAGCATCAGTATTCTTGTTCAAGGTTCCCATTCGCAGCCAAGTTTGAAGACCAGTGGCTTAGAAAATGGTTGAGTAGCTTGTCTAGGCATGGAAAGTCGATACGAGTATGAAAGGCAGGATTGAAACCCAGGTAGGAACTAAAGCAGTACTGACAGGGTGGGATGGTGAGAACGGCTCCTATAAACATTTGGGAAGCATAATAATCCGGAATTTGGTAATAAATTAGATGAAAACGGTGGGGGAAACTCCCACTTTTCTAGCTCTGCAGCCTGGAATACAGAGAATGGGGCTCAGGGGAGCACAGATACGGAAGGCAGAGGAGATGCGCAGGAAGAGAAAAAACAAATGTTGCATTCATTCATAAACTGAAGGTACCTAGAGGACACTGGGCAGGCATCTTCCTCTCTGTGCTTGTCCGCTTCCTCTCTGTTCCCCGTAGACCCAGGACACTGAGGGGAGAGCTGGCAGTGGGACTAGGAATGCCACGGGATTATGTTGGGTCCAGAATAAGTCAAAGTTGTTTGCAAGTGAAAATTATGAAGGGGAGGAAACATGTAAAGGAGAGGCACGGGGACCTGGCTGATAGAGAAAAACAGCAGACACTCAGAAAGAAACCAAGATTCAGTTGGAAACCAAGACAGCGGCATAGGTTAACGCCGGAGATTGCTGCCTCGAACAACCACTTCAAAAAACAACTAAAAGACGGAATGGACATCATCCAGAACCACAGGAAGGCTGGCTGAGTAGAAATTCTACAACTAGGAGGAAAGAGAATATCATACCCAGACTCAGAGGAGGCGCAGTGCTGAAGTGAAATACTAAGGTGCGGAGTGCGCGCGGGGAGCGGGCTGGAGGCGGAGGGCGCGGTTGTTGTTTTCAATCGGGAGGGACAGTTTCAGACTCTGAGCTCCAGATCCAGGCGAGTCTCTAGGGACCCAGACTCAAACGGGAGAAGCGGGACTGTCTGGCTTTGGTCGGAACTCGAAGGCAGCTTTCTCTCCGAGGTTTGCAGCGATTGCTGGGACTCTGTGAGGCAGAGCCCCTAGGGACGGAACTGAGAGCAGCCATAACTGCTCGCTCCGGCCCGCCCTTTAGATCCCCGGGGACCCTCCCCACCCAAGCCCTGCGCAGAGCCATTTGCCGGATAGCCTCAGGCAAACGCTAGATTAGCACCGCCCTAGAGATCCAGCACAGAAGCTCTCCCATTGCAGACACAGCGGACTCTCATAGCCAGTTAGCCTGGAGGTCAAATCACCCCTGGTATTGCTGACAACAATCAAGGCTTAACTACAACAAGACTGTGCACAAAGACCACTAGGAAAAGCATAAAAAGCACCAAGAAAGCATAAAAAATGCAGAGACAAAGAAACAGGACAAAATTGTCAATGGAGGATATTGAGTTCAGAACCACACTTTTAAGGTCTCTTAAGAACTGTATAGAAGCCGCCGATAAATGTAGTGAGATCCTCAAGAAATCTAATGAGACCCTCGATGTTATGATAAAGAACCAACTAGAAATTAAGCATACACGGACTGAAATAACGAATACTATACAGACTCCCAACAGCAGACCAGAGGAGCGCAAGAATCAAGGCAAAGATTTGAAATGCGAAGAAGCAAAAAACACCCAACCAGAAAAGCAAAATGAAAAAAGAATCCGAAAATACGAAGATAGTGTAAGGAGCCTCTGGGACAGCTTCAAGCGTACCAACATCAGAATTATAGGGGTGCCAGAAGATGAGAGAGAGCAAGATATTGAAAACCTATTTGAAGAAATAATGACAGAAAACTTCCCCCACCTGGTGAAAGAAATAGACTTACAGGTCCAGGAAGCGCAGAGAACCCCAAACAAAAGGAATCCAAAGAGGACCACACCAAGACACATCATAATTAAAATGCCAAGAGCAAAAGACAAAGAGCGAATCTTAAAAGCAGCAAGAGAAAGAAACTCCGTTACCTACAAGGGAATACCCATACAACTGTCAGCTGATTTCTCAACAGAAACTTTGCAGGCCAGAAGGGAGTGGCAAGAAATATTCAAAGTGATGAATACCAAGAACCTACAACCAAGATTACTTTATCCAGCAAAGCTATCATTCAGAATTGAAGGTCAGATAAAGAGCTTCACAGATAAGGAAAAGCTAAAGGAGTTCATCACCACCAAACCAGTATTATATGAAATGCTGAAAGGTATCCTTTAAGAAGAGGAAGAAGAAGAAAAAGGTAAAGATACAAATTATGAACAACAAACATGCATCTATCAACAAGAGAATCTAAGAATCAAGTGAATAAATAATCTGGTGATCATAATAGAATCAGGGACATAGAAAGGGAATGGACTGACTATTCTTGGGGGGGAAAGGGGTGTGGGAGATGCGGGAAGAGACTGGACAAAAATCGTGCACCTATGGATGAGGACAGTGGGTGGGGAGTGAGGGCGGAGGGTGGGGCGGAAACTGGGAGGAGGGGAGTTATGGGGGGAAAAAAGAGGAACAAATGTAATAATCTGAACAATGAAGATTTAATTAAAAAAAAAGAAGAAGAAACCAAGATTCAGAAAAAAGAAAGAAAGGAGCCCTAACTGGTTTGGCTCAGTGGATAGAGCGTTGGCCTGCGGACTGAAGGGTCCCAAGTTCGATTCCGGTCAAGGGCATGTACCTTGGTTGCAGGCACATCCCCAGTAGGGGGTGTGCAAGAGGCAGCTGATCGATGTTTCTCTCTCATCAATGTTTCTACCTCTCTATCCCTCTCCCTTCCTCTCTGTAAAAAATCAAAAAAAAAAAAAAAAACCAAAACTTAAAAAAAAAGAAAAAGAAAGGAAGGAAAGAAGGAAGGAAGGAAGGTCCCTGCAACTGCCTCAGAGGCTCAGAACCTGAACCCTCCAAGTTCAGGTCTTTTCCATAAGCATCCTCACCGGAAAGCACAGCTTTCTGGGGGTGACTAGAATAAGTTTCTCTTCCCTGCAACCAAACAAATAATCACAAATCAAATACTATGTTAATTATCATCGTCCAGACCTGTCTAATGTCGATAAAATTGTGTTGGCTATAAACCAACCTCAGAACAGACTCTGCAAGTGAAGTTTAAAAATTAAGTTCCTGATATTACAGTGTCTTGTATTTTTGGTTCTGGTCATTAATCCATTCCTAACATAAGTTGAATGCAAATGGATTGAGCTCTTAGTCCACACACAGCAGTACTTGCTGGCTAACGAGAGCTAGTGTGCCTGTCCCACAGACATTTATGCAATAAAAGAGCTGTGCCACCATACTCTAAGAAATATTATAACAGCAAATAAATCATTAAATCAAAGCTCTAAAGTGATCATATATTGAAATGGAAGTCTTGTGATAAGATCATTAAAATGGATGAAATAAAAAAGCAAACCTCTGTATTTGTTTCCAAGTATTGAATTTTTAATATCCAGAGGGAAAAAGTATCTCGTTTTATGCTGGAAAGTTGTGTGAAAATATATGTATACATCCATACAGAGGTCTGAAAATAAAACCATAGTCCAAATGGTCTAGTGGGGAATTTGGAAAAATCTCATGATTAATCATTTTGTAAGAATACTAGTAATCCTATCTACTAAAAGACAAAAGGGTAAATGACTGTACCTTCGCTATGCTTCCCATTGGCTAATCAGGGTGATATGCAAATTAACTGCCAACCAAGATGGCAACCGGCAACCATGCAGCTGAAGCGAGCAGGAGGCTTGCTTGCTCCAGTGATGGAGGAAGCCAAGGTTCCCTGCCTGCCGTGGCCTGGCTCTGAGCTCCAAAAGTAACAAAGTTTCAATTATAGAAGCTAAACAAACCCCAGATACCTGCTTTCAGCAGGCCGTGGCCTCAGAGCTGGAGCCGGCTCTCAGCTCCAGTGACAGCAACGAAGTTTCAATTATAGAAGGTAAATGAATCCCAGAATTTAAAAAAAATAAATAAAAGGAGAGGCTGGGAGCTTCAGTCGCCGGCAAGCCTGAAAACTGTGTTCAGTAGAGCAAGAGACCCTTGCAGGGTTCTAAGCAGGAAATGATATGATCAAAAATGAAGTCAAGGAAATCACTCAGAAAAAGCCTCAGAAGTTGAAAAATATGAGAGAAAAGACAAGTGAGTACCAGTATGGAAAGACCAGTATGGCCAGGCACCCCAGTGGGGACCCCCACCCTAAAGGGGTTGTGACTAGCTGCAAACAGCCATCAGCTCCTCACCCAGGCTGGCCAGGCACCCAAGCGGGACCCCTACCCTGATCCGGGACACCCTTCAGGACAAACCAGCCGGCCCCCACCCATGCACCAGGCCGCTATCCTATATAGTAAAAGGGTAATATGCAAACTGACCCTAACAGCAGAAAGACTGGGAATGACTGGTCACTATGACACACACTGACCACCAGGGGGCAGACGCTCAATGCAGGAGCTGCCCTCTGGTGGTCAGTGTGCTCCCACATGGGGGAGCTCTGCTCAGCCACAAGCCATCATGGCTGCCAGTACAGCAGTGGTGGTGGGAGCCTCTCCTGCCTCCTCAGCAGCGCTAAGGATGTCCGACTGCAGTTTAGGTCTGCTCTCTGCTGGCAAGTGGACATCCCCCGAGGGCTGCCAGGCTGCCAGAGGGATGTCTGATTGCCATCTTAGGCCCAATCCCCCGGGGAGCGGGCCTAAGCCAGCAGGTGGTCATCCCCCGAAGGGTCCCAGACTGCAAAAGGGCACAGGCCTGGCTGAGGAACTCCCCCCACTGAGTGCACAAATTTTTGTGCACTGGGCCTCTAGTTCCTTAATAAAATAAATTAAATCTCAATGCATTGGAACTTTAAAAAATATTCTTGCCCTAACCGGTTTGGCTCAGTGGATAGAGCGTCGGCCTCCGGACTGAAAGGTCCCAGGTTCGATTCCGGTCAAGGACAGGTACCTTGGTTACAGGCACATCCCCAGTAGGGGGCGTGCAGGAGGCAGCTGATCGATGTTTCTCTCTCATCGATGTTTCTAACTCTCTATCCCTCTCCCTTCCTCTCTGTAAAAAATCAATAAAATATATTTTTAAAAAATAAATAAATAAAAATAAAAAATATTCTTGTACACTGAGAATCCTAACTGTGACATTGCCATCCTTTCAGTTGCATCGAGGGAAACTTTTCAGCAAACATGCTCTCAAGGTTTTTTAAGTGCTTTCCACTGCCAGATATAATATGAATGTTTTATTTTCTCATATGGTGGCCATCCTCTTATACTCTTGCTCAGGGGTGGGCAAACTTTTTGACTCGAGGGCCAATGGGTTCTTGTTTTTTTTGTTTTTTTTTAAATATATTTTATTGATTTTTTACAGAGAGGAAGGGAGAGAGACAGAGAGTTAGAAACATCGATGAGAGAGAAACATCGATCAGCTGCCTCCTGCACATCTCCCACTGGGGATATGCCCGCAAACCAGGTACATGCCCCCGACCGGAATCGAACCTGGGACCCTTCAGTCCGCAGGCCGACGCTCTATCCCCTGAGCCAAACCGGTTTTGGCCCAATGGGTTCTTAAACTGGACCGGAGGGCCGGAACAAAAGCATAGATGGAGTGTTTGTGAGAACTAATATAAATTCAAAGTAAACATCATTACATAAAAGGGTACGGTCTTTTCTTTTTAGTTTTATTCATTTCAAACGGGTCGGATCCGGCCGGCGGGCCGTAGTTTGCCCACGGCTGATCTTGCCTGTGTTTGCCAGCTGGTGTGGCTCAGTGGTTGAGCGTTGACCTATGAACCAGGAGGTCACAGTTTGATTCCCACTCAGGGCACATGCCTGGGTCTCGGGCTCAACCCCTGTTAGGGGGCCCCCGTGCAGGAGGCAGCTGATCAATGATTCTCCCTCATCATTGATGTTTCTATCTCTCTCTCCCTCTCTCTTCCTCTCTGAAATCAATGAGAAAAATATTTTTTCAAAAAGAGAGAGAGACCTAGGGACTTTTGGTTCAAGTCTGAGCACAAGCAGTGGCCTCTCCATTTCTCCTAATCCCTCCAAAACCCCACCAAATAGTAAAAAAGAATGAAACCACAACAATAAAGAGAATGGAAGGCAAAGTCAACAGCAGATGAGAGGTCTGTACATGTTTGTGTTATTTCATCAATTCTACGTTTTTTAAATGCCTCCAAAATTAGAATGTGATTTATAACCTGTGATATATCATATTTTAACTGCCTTTTTTAGTAGTAAACAAAATAATGGTACATCTTACAATTGCTGAAAAATTAAACTTAATGAAAAACCATGGTACCTGCCTCACAGAGGGGTTGTTGAGATGACTGAGTTGATGTGGTTAGCCTGCACAGGACAGTGCCTGGAGCCTGGGTAAATAGTATATAAATGTTAGCTACTGTCCCACCCAGGAAAACAGTGCTGCTCATACAACAGCAGACAAAAACCTCACCAGCCACCCAGTCCATATTTCTTTAAAATATCAAAATACCACCAGGCAATTGATAAGAACCACAGAAAAAGAGATGCCAGATAAATAAACAAAACAGTAATCCTAAAGATTACACACAAAATTCAGGAGCAGAAGAGAATGTGTGCAAATTCTAATGTATATGTTTAGAGAGATTTAAGAAAATATCACATCCATGAAACAAAAAAGGATGCGCTGAGAAAAAGAATAATCCTGGAACAGATTCTTTCAGATTTGCCAAATATAATTGCCAAAATTAAAAATACAATTGATGTCTCACAAAAATGAAGTCAAGGAAATCACTCAGAAAAAGCCTCAGAAGTTGAAAAATATGAGAGAAAAACAAGTGAGTACCAGTATGGAAAGACCAGCATCTGATTCATAGGCGTTCCAGAAAGGGAGAAAACAGGAAGTTATCATAACAGCCCAGGGCAGCTTCCCAGAGCTGAAGGACACCAAACTTCAAATTAGAAAGTCCCGTAAAATTTTTTTTTTTTTTAAAAAGCCCCCATTTTTCAGGACAACAAACAGGGAAATAAAAACTTCACCTCTAAAACATATTGAAATTTCAAAACTGCAAGCATAAGGAGATGCTAAATATCTCCAAAGAAGAATGCAGATTAGTTGGGCGGCTGACTTCCCATCAACAATGGATACTAGAAAGATAGTAATAATAAAACAAGTCATAGCCTCTAAACATTATTTCCAAACTAGAATTCTATGCCCAGCCACACTCTCAATCACACGGGAGATGTGAATAAAGACATCTGCAGCGATGCACGGTCTCCGAACGCTTTTCTCCCACACACAATGTCTTAGGAAGTCTTTTGAGGAAGCTTTCCAGTAAAACATAGTAAACAGAGCATGACTAAACCAAGAAAAAAGACGGGAGATTTAGCAAAAGGTGGATCCAGCCCATGTGACGGGAAGTCCCAAGGTGGTGATGGTGCAACAGGCCTGGAGAGCAGCTAGACCGGAGCAAGGAGCAGCTGTGGATGGGAAGCCCCAGGGAGGGGAGAGCTGATAGAAGAGACCATACGGTTGAAAATTTGGGGGAACTACAAAGGCAAAGAGCCAGTCCAGAAAACAATAAAAGGTCACACAGGAAGTTTATGGCCCATATGTGAAGCAAATTAAAATGCGGCTTACGTTTAAACTGAAGGTATTGTTTTCATATGTTTTTTTTTTCTAAAACGATATTCGCCTGTGTTAAATCTCAGGGCATTTGACCTATACGACTAGGCATGACTTTAAGCAATGGCAGCTTAAGTTTCTTATTTACTGGGAGGTGATTATTCTCAGGGAAAATCATTCTGAGTCATACGGTCTTTATTGCTGGTAGCCACCACCCCTAAGTCCCAGAGCATTAAGGGAGTTTGCACGACCTTTTATCTTTCAAATACAAAATCAACCCTAGTGTCCCCATCTGGAAGGAGATGCCCTCTCATAATCAAACATCATTCATTCCTAACAATACCTCATCTGAATAACAATTGCAAAGTAACTTGCTTAAACTTATCAGGACTGCTAGTCAATCTCGGGAAGGCCCAAGTCTCTTAGCAAGGACAAATGGATCCTTAAAGAAGATGGCTGGTGTCACCGGGCTGAATCCAGTCCTGTAAGGGTAAAAGAAGGTTTGCAGGACAGGGAAGTGTGGATTTGAGCTACCAGACCAGGTGTGGCATCACAAGTGTAGACCCTTCTGAGAGGTACCCTGATGAAGGAATGAGAGAAAGGCTGTAGCAAGAAGAGGAGGCGTATGGAAGGAAATTCTAAAGTTGAAAGCCTTGAGCAGGTTTTGTAGGTCGAGAGAAATTGGAGCAGGAATAATGAAAAGCAGAAGACAGTGTAGGTCAAATTGTTGAGGCAAAGTCTCAGTGGTTAAGGAGGAACAAGAATGAGAACCCTTTGGCTTTGCTCCTGCCCATGTTCCCTCCACAGCCCATGGCCCACGGCCCTGCAAACCCCACATGCAACGGACTGATGAACTGCAGTGGAAACACAAACCAAGCCAGCCGGGTGCTGGGCTGGCCTCTGCCCTAACATGAGGGAACCTCTGGACACTGGCTTTGATCTGAGCCCTGCTGAAGGCAAAACGGATCTTCTTCGTTGGTGGGACAAAGGGAAACGGGACCTTGGAAACTCAGGGGTGTAATTCTACAGAAACAAAGCTTTTACAATACCCCGTCCTCCCAGGGCGGCCTCCGGAAAGTCTTATTCCAGCGGCACATCGAGAAGCCCACTTCCGCTGATCACTGGTAACAGTTCCATTCTGGTCAGGGCATGTATGGGAGGCAATATATCAAAGTTTCTCTCTCACATATCTATCTATCTATCTATCTATCTATCTATCTATCTATATATCTCTATCTGTACCTGTATCTCTCTATCTCTCCCTTCTTTTCCCTCTAAAAATCAATAAAAACATTCTTCTGGTGAGGGAAAAAAAAAGAATGAAAACACGTGGAAGGATGAGCTTTGACGAGAGGGGCCCCCTTTCTGTGTGATAGGATAGGACAGGTGTGGTGCTCACACAAGGAAGTCTGGAGCAAAGGGGAAGGAGATCCACCTGTTGCCCATGATGGCATCAGTTCCATACATGGAGCAGGGAATGAGCCTCTGCTGAGACAGCGGGGGGTGCGGAAGAGGCTGAAATTAGTCACTAACAGAAATGGAAGAAAGAAAACTGATCGGAGTTGTGTAATAGGAGCTAAAGACAACCATCACCCCTCAAAAAAGAGGGGAAACAATGTATTTGACCTTGATGTGCACTGTCTTTCCAGCTGGCAAGGGTACTAAACTTGTACCTAAAGAAAAAAAATGTATCCTATCCCCCCATAAGGGAAGGTCAAGTCTTGCTCAGTTCCTTTCTAATTGCCTGTTCTTAGGCAAATTACTTCACTTCTTTGTGCCTCTGTTTCCTCATTTGTTAAAAGGGAATTTAATATTCTTATAACTATTAAACAGTGGTATTTATAAAGTGCCTGGTTTTACAAAAAGCCCTACATTATATGTCTTAGCTACTACTACTGGACTTGGTGTTAGACAATATTTACTAGACACAATAATATAAGCCAGGGTTTTTGGTTTTTAACTTTAGAATCAGCTGATGGACAAAGTATGGGAAAGTTGGTTGTGACTGGAGGGCAGAATGTAAATGTTAACAGTTCTGGCTACAGAAAAATCCTATATAGAGAGAAACCAAGATGGTGGCATAGGTAAACACCGGAAATTGCTGCCTCGCACAACCACTTCAAAAATACAACTAAAAGACAAAACGAACATCATCCAGAACCACAGGAAGGCTGGCTGAGTGGAAATTCTACAACTAGAAGGAAAGAGAAAAGCACACTGAGACTCAGAGGAGGTGCGGAAGTAAAGTGCAGAGGTACAGAGGCGCACACAAGGGCTGGCAACTGAGGACGCGGTTGCCTTTTTCAATTGGGAGGGACTCTCAAGCTCCCGACTGCTCTGAACTCCAGTTCTAGGCAAGTCTCTGGGGACCCAGACTCATAGAGGGAGAAACTGGACTGTCTGGCATTGGTCGGAACTCGAGGGCAGCTTTCTCTCAGAGGTGCTTGCAGCGATTACCGGGACACTGAAACGCAGGGCCTCTTAGGGTAGGACTGAGGAGCAGCCATAGCAGCTTGCTCCGCCCTGTTGATCCCCTGAGACCCTGCCCCACCCAAGCTGCTAGCAGAGGCTTTTGCATATGAAAGGCCTGGCCCTTTGCAATCTAAAATTACCTAACAAACTGCAGCTGGGTCAGACAAAGCCATAAGATCCAAAAGAAGGCCCAAGGCCCCACAGCAGCTTGCATTGCTTCACAGTTGGGCTCCTGCTGGGTAGCCTCAGGCAGAGGCTAAATTAGCACCTCCTTAGAGATCCAAGAGCCAGTGTACCAAGTGGTCAGAGTGGGAACATCCAGATTACAACTCCTCAGATCCATAAGGGACACACTCAGGGGGCAGACTCAGTGAGCATCAAAGCTCCACTGAAGCAAGTCTTGCCATAGAAGGGTGTTTCCAGCACAGAAGTTCTCCCACTGCAGACACAGCTGATTCTCACAGCCAATTGGTGTGGAGGTCAATTCCTCTCAGTGATACCAACAACAATCAAGGCTTAACTACAACAAGACTGTGCACACAACTCACAAAGGGGTGCACCAAGAGTGTACGGTAATTGGGGAGGCTGAGCCACTGGGCCCTATAGGACACCTAGCACACAAAGCCACTCTATTAACACAGGGAAGCATAAAAAATGCAGAGACAAAGAAACAGGTCACAAATGACAGAAATGGAGGAAAGCAAACTACTGGATATAGAGTTCAAAACCACACTTTTAAGGTTTTTCAAGAACTTTCTAGAAACTACTGATAAACTTAATGAGACCTTCAAGAAATCTAATGAGACCCTCGAGGTTGTGATAAAGGACCAACTAGAAATTAAGCATACACTGACTGAAATAAAGAATATTATACAGACTCCCAACAGCAGACTAGAGGATCACAAGAATCAAGTCAAAGATTTGAAATACGAAGAAGCAAAAAAAACCCAACCAGAAAAGCAAAATGAAAAAAGAATCCAAAAATACGAAGACAGTGTAAGGAGCCTCTGGGACAGCTTCAAGCGTACCAACATCTGAATTATAGGTGCCAGAAGAAGAGAGAGAGCAAGATATTGAAAACCTATTTGAAGAAATAATGACAGAAAACTTCCCCTACCTGGTGAAAGAAATAGACTTACAAGTCCAGGAAGTGCAGAGAACCCCAAACAAAAGGAATCCAAAGAGGACCACACCAAGACACATCATAATTAAAATGCCAAGAGCAAAAGACAAATAGAGAATCCTAAAAGCAGCAAGAGAAAAACAGTCAGTTACCTACAAGGGAGTACCCATACGACTGTCAGCTGATTTCTCAACAGAAACTATGCAGGCCAGAAGGGAGTGGCAAGAAATATTCAAAGTGATGAATACCAAGAACCTACAACCAAGATTACTTTATCCAGCAAAGCTATCATTCAGAATTGAAGGTCAGATAAAGAGCTTCACAGATAAGAAAAAGCTAAAGGAGTTCATCACCACTAAACCAGTATTATATGAAATGCTGAAAGGTATCCTTTAAGAAGAGGGAGAAGAAGAAAAAGGTAAAGATACAAACTATGAACAACAAATACACATCTATCAACAAGGGAATCTAAAACTCAAGTGAATAAATAATCTGATGAACAGAATGAACTGGAGATTATAATAGAATCAGAGGCATAGAAAGGGAATGGACTGACTATTCTTGGGGGGGAAAGGGGTGTAGGGGATGCAGGAAGAGACTGAAAAAAATCGTGCACCTATGGATGAGGACAGTAGTGGGGGGGTGAGGGCGGAGAGGGGTGGGAAATGGGTGGAAGGGAGCTATGGGGGGAAAAAGAGGTACAACTGTAATAATCTGAACAATAAGATTTAATTTAAAAAATAAATAAATAAATAAAGACTGGTAAAGAACAGAAAAAAAAATCGTACACCTATGGATGAGGACAGTGGGGAAGGGGGGGGAAGGGCAGAGGGTGGGGTGGGAACTGGGTGGAGGGGAGCTATGGGGGGAAACAAAAGGAACAACTGTAATAATCTGAACAATAAAGATTTAATTAAATAAATAAATAAAATAAAAATCCTATATAATAAAACCCTAATATGCAAATTGACTGACTGGCGGAACAGTCACTATGATGCGTACTGACCACCAGGGGGCAGACACTCAATGCAGAAGCTGCCCCTGGTGGTCAGTGCACTCCCACAGGGGGAGCACTGCTCAGCCAGAAGCCAGGCTCATGGCTGGCTACCGCAGTGGCGGTGGTGGGAGCCTCTTTCCCGTCCTCGGCAGTGCTAAGGACCCTTCAGACCTAAGCCGGCAGGCAGACATCCCCCAAGGGATCCTGGAGTGCGAGAGGATGCAGGCCAGGCTGAGGGAGCACCCCCCCCCCCACCCTAGTGTACGAATGTCATTCACCGGGCCTCTAGTTAAAAGATAAACAAGATAAATAGCAGGCTGTGGAAGGCTGAGTAAGAAGAAAGCAGGGACGTTAGTGTCTTCACCGTATAAAATGCTGGGTCATGTGACATTGCTGAAAATATATGAAATAAAAAAATAGAAGTTTAAATTATTTAAGTTTACAAAGACAAAAAGCAGGAATATTAAAAGAGTAATTTAACTATCAAACATGAAATAGAGGGTATACTATAAGCTAAACTTCACTGTCATGTCAAGGAAAAGATGGATGGCATCAATAAATGAAGAGACAGAGGAATAAAATAGTTGTTTCCAGCACTGCTGCACATGACTATGAAACCTAAAAATAAAAATAAACTTAAAAAGACGATTTTGTTGGTCTGGAAATAACACAACACGTAGGTATTTTTTAAAAGCTCCCCAGGTGCTTCTAACATACAGCCAGGGTTGAGAACCACTGGCCTAGAAACCTGGAAAACACAGCCAGTTAAAGAGTTGCCCTTCTCGGAGTGGGACATGGGACGGGGTGGGGGTGAAAGGGAGAGGCCAAATACTGACCTTGTATTCACTCCTTCAACAAATATTTATAGATGCCCTTCTAGGTGCCAGGCACTGCTTTCGGCCCTTTTTACCAGAAGCTCTCCAGTTCACGTTTCCATGAACATGTAAGTTGTTTTGATTTAAAAGTTTTAATGCAACACAAAAGCAACATCATTGCCTGAATCCACACTTTTAAATACACTGAGCAACTAGCAAGAACCGCTGCAACCGGAGTGGAAAGGGCAGCCACCTATGCAAGTTGATACAGTTGGGGAAAAACAACCTTTCACGGGGAGGCCTGAGGCGGGGGTAAGTGGGGGAGGGGGGGAGGGGGGAGGGAGACAGCCAGGTTGCAAGCTGGCTGGGAGAAGACAATGGGAAGAGTGCCTAAGGGCAACCCACTTCACAGCACCCCCTCTCCGACCACCAGATGCCACTGAGCCAGAGCTGCAGCTGAGTTTGAAGGTTAAGAGCTCTGAGGGCGATGGTCCCCAGAACTCCCGGACCCTACAAGAGAGTAAAGAGTAGGAGGGAGAGGATAGGATTGGAGAGGAAGGAACAAGGTCTCAATGCATTAACCCACCTCAGCCAAGATGGATTAACGAGTGGATTAAATAGGCGGCTTGACTAGTAGGTGAAATATATGGCTCTTTGCAACCTTACTTACTGCCTATCATGTCAGTTCCTATTCTTGTTTTCAAGAGGATCTTGAAACAGACACATACTCTCTCACCTCAAGCCAGTTTGAAATGACGCATTAATGATTACTTAACACTCCAGCAAGGATTATTTGACAATTACCTGAGAAAAGGTGAGAGCCCCAGTGAGGGCTGAGAACTCACCCGGGAGAGAAGGAGCCAGAAAGAAGAGGGAACCAAACAAACGTCACCTATTTCAAAACTAGTTTAGGGCCAGCCCTGCTTGTGCCCAATCAAACGAATACTGATTGGCAACTAGTTAACTGGTTAACTAATAGTCCCCTGGGAAATACAAACCCAGTGCATTATTTGCATTAGGAAGGTGGGTTACCAGGGTGGCAGAGAAGAAAAGAACCTGGAGCTGGGAGGCAGCTCAGGACTGAGTGCGCCTGCCTCAAGCCATTGGCGTGTTTTGCATTCTGGAACTCAACATAATAACTATTTGTTGTTTGTGCATGTCTGACCAAGTGAAGGATGAAACCTTGAGAACATGTATCTGTTTCAGATCTCTGGGGCCGAACTCAGTGCCCTACACAGAGAAGGTACCCAACAGACAGTGTGGATTGTGAAACATGCAGCTGCAGCAGCGGGTGGAGAGCCTGCAGCAGAGAAGAGAGGAAGAGCTAGATGAGAAGTTGGCTGCTCTGTAAGTTCACCTAAGGACAGCCCTACCTTTCAGTTTGTTCTGAAAACAAACAGCTCTCCTTTCACTTAAAGTTATAAAATGGCAACAATAAAGCACACTCAGGTATTTTCAAGTCTTGGAGACACGATCACAATTGGTGGCGAGAGTGTAAATGGATACAACCTCTCTAGGGAGCAATGTATGTATTTACCCAATTTTACAAATGCAAAAACATTCAAGGTTATTTGTTGTAAACAACCCAAATATATATCAATAGGAGACTATTTAAATGAGTGATGGTGTATGCACACCATGAAACATGCCGTTGTAAGAATGAGCCCTGGCCGGGTGGCTGGGTTGGTTGGAGTGTTGTCCCAGACACTAAACAGTTTTGGGGGCACATACTTAGGCTCTGGCCTCAAGCCCTGGTCGGCGCTCATAAGGGAGGCAACCATCAATGTTTCTCCCCCTTTCTCTCCCTAAAAATCAATAAAAATGATTTTTAAAAGAATGAGGAAGCTCTCTAAAAATTAATGTCAAAAGATCTACAAATCATACTGTTAAGTGAGAAAGCGAGCAAGAACAGTCTACTTAATAGTCTACCTTTTGCCTAAAAAGTGGGAGTATAGCCGAAAGCGGTTTGGCTCAGTGGATAGAGCGACGGCCTGCAGACTGAAAGGTCCCAGGTTCGATTCTGGTCAAGGACATGTACCTGGGTTGCGGGCACATCCCCAGTGGGAGATGTGCAGGAGGCAGCTGATCGATGTTTCTCTGTCATCGATGTTTCTAACTCTCTATCCCTCTCCCTTCCTCTCTCTGTAAAAAATCAATAAAATAAAAAAAGTGGGATTATAAAACTCTATATTCCCAGTTGTTCAAAATTGAATTTAAAAAAAAAAAAACAACACCTCCAGAAGGATATCCGAGGGATATAAGGACAATGGTTGCCTATGATAGGGAGTGATAATGGTGGGAACTGAGCAGACGGGAGGTAAAAATGCAGGAGAGAGTTTTCACTCTATGCTTTTTCATACTCTTTAGTTTTCCAACCGTGAGAACGTATTTTTAAGCAAACACTTAGACAGCTCTGACAGCCCATCAGCCACTTTTGCAAGCCATTTAGAATTAGTAGCTCGTTTATTATAATTGCTGTCTCTTAGATGCCTTGTCGAGCCTTCCAAAATCATGTGACCTCTCAGCACTTTGAGTATCTATTGTTCTTTTACTTCTGTTTGAGATACATCATACTCTACATTTTGTTATCGCTGCATGTTTTCAATATGTGAAACATAAATGATCATGCATACTAGATGTAGACATAAGTATACTTGCTTAGTGGATAAAACCTTGTCTATAACGATAACTACAGGTGACAGGTTACTCACTGCCTGAGAACTGGGGCTGAGAGAAGGGAGTGAGTGTTCTGAGACTGCGAGGCCGGCTGATGTGGGCACAGTGGGGGTGGCGGGACAGGCAGCCCCTGGAGAGGGAGAGGCTGCCAGCTGCTCCCTCTGCCCCAGCTGCTCCCTCTGCCTGCAACTCCACTCCCTTCGCCCCTCTGGGTGTGGGTCCGGGGAAGCCCCCTCTGACCTCCCTGCTGGGTCAAGCCTCCCTGTGGCATCTGGACCTCTTAGAACTTGGGTCGGTGCCGTGACCGGCTGTCTGCCTCCTTGATCAGCCGGTAGCTCCGGGGGAGCGGCCGCGGGACCGAGCACAGTGCCTGGGACAGAGGAGGCCCTAGGGCGCTTTTGAATGGATGAAGGAGGAGGATGCTTCCTGGAGGAGGAGGAGGGGAGAGTGGGTGAGCCTCCGGGGAGGAAGGCAACGCGGACAGCCCGGCCCTCTCCGTGAAAGAAGGTCGCGGGACTCGACTGATCTACGATCACCCATCCCTTCCACGCGAGTCACGCACCTACATACGCACACATACAAGTACAGAGAGATGCGGGTTTTTAAATCCTCCCCTTTCACACGGATACGTTATTACATTCTCACCGGTGGGCGGGATCTCGTTTTGCTTTTGCTCATTTTCGTTTTCCCAAGAGTTCCTAATTTCCCTTAAGTGACAAGTCAGGATGGTTTCTCTGGACTTCCCTCGACTTTCCTAAGAAGACGTGGCTTTAAGTTCCTCACACACACATTCTGCTCTCTTTCCCACGCAAGAGTTGCTCAGACGTGTAGACTTCCCCACAGTGTCAGTCTGATTTCACACGCCGCTTTCCGGCCAGTGATGGCCTGCGATTTCCATTGTCAGTGTGTGTGGCAAAGCCACGGGCCAGGGGGACCTTCTGGATAGCCAGCTTCTCACTAGGAGTTTCATTTGGGGCAGTATTTGGGGCTTTTGTTTTAAGGTTGCGGAAGGGGAGCCCCCCGGCCCTCTGCGGGACCTCCCCGCGTCCCCCGCAGCCTCACGCCCCGAGCTCCCAGCGGGGAAAGCGCGCGCTCCGCCGGGCGCCGGGTCTCGCGGTCACGTGGGCCAGCTGTGGCCAATGGGGAACGAGCACGGCCAGCGGTGGTCTCGGGCGCGGCCGCGGCGCGCGAGGCTCCCGCGAGAGCCGGAGGGAGCGTGGGATCGCCCGAGGGGAACGGGAGACGCCCATGGGAGCGTGGGACCCCCGAGGGGAGCGGGAGGCCCGGTTACGGCTTGCACCACCCATTTCCCCAGGTTTGGCGTTCTCGACGCCTACTAACTCCGGGTCCCGCTCACGCCGCCCCTTTCCGCCTGCACATCCCCCCTTTCTTCGGGGAGATCGGGAAACGCGCGGCGGCCTCCGGGGCCAGCGATAACGTGCAGAGAAATGGGGGGCCCGCCCGCCAGACTGAGACGCCCGTCACACAAAATATTTGACCTACGGAGTAAAGCGGGAGTTCTGGGCACGAAAACGAACGTGCAGATGAGGCTGCAGGCGTTGCTGCGTCAACCCGCGGTGGTAGCATTACTGCTTCCTCACCCGGTTTGTCCTTTTGAGGTGAAACCGGGAACGCATTTGGGGTAAATGGGGCCACCGCCCCCGGCACCTCGGAAGGCTCCCGCCAGCTTTGCAGGAATCTGAGGACCGAGCGGTGTAGCGAGTGTGAAACACCGGGAAAGGCTGACAATAAACTATGTTCTCGAATCGGAATGGCACGGCTCTGTGAATATACGAAAAACCAGTGAGTTGTGCGCTCTAAAAGGCTGAACTTCATGGTGTACGAATTGCATCTCAATTAAAAATATGTTGACAGGCGACCGAGCCTCCGGCTTTGAGAATTGTCACCTGCACCGATGAAAGTTCGGCATTTAATTGAGTTCTTTCTGGAAAATGGGCTCCGCGTTTGATATGGGGGCCAGAGCCGGTCACGGTGCCTGAAATTGCCACTTTCTCCGGGGCATGTGATGCTTTTAAAATTGGAGAACCGTTTGAGATTAGTTTTAACACCTTTCATGTGTCTAGCATATTTTAATCCCAAAGTCTAAAAACCCGTAAGTTTGACGCCAACACTTTAATGCTCTTCAAAACATAAGACTAGTTTTCCATCAGTCTGAGACATTTAGGAATTACACATTTTTGCAAAACAAAATTTCAAGTTTATCTTCCCTTCAATTCTTTCCTGTACTGGCAAATCAAGAAGGAATCTAATCTGAATTTTTTCCTACCTTAAGAATGCAGACATTACCAGGTCAAGTTTAAAGACAAGTTTTTCTAAAAAGATAAATTTGACCTATTTGAATTGCTTTGGGGTCATCTTAATTAGTTGTCACATCAGTGAGTCAGGGCTAACAGAAACTAAATAAAAATTAATACCATGAAGCAAAGAGCAACGTCCGTTTAGCACATAGAACTTCGATTAAGAGATTTACCGCTGTCTCCTTACAGTTAATGTTTAAGTGATCTATTTAATGCCCAGATTTGTGTCCTCAATACCAAGAAAAATACATGCCAAGTAGAATATTTCTTTTGGTTTAATATAAATATCTTACCTGGGCTCCTTGACATGGCTGCAACTGGCTGGTTGCTGGCAAGTCTGGTCATGTATGCCTTCTGAAAACTGCATTTCACACACGGCGATTTGCAACAATGTGTTACTTTGGGAGAGGGATTCAGGAGTTCTTTAGGTTCACAAACAATGGCATTAATTTTTTTCTTCATGTTTTTTCCCTGTTGGAAAATATATTTTCAGAGACTTTCCCCCATTTCTCAGTATATATTAGGCATGTTAGATGAATATGGATGTCCTAGCAATACAAGCAGCTTTATTCCATATATAAGAGGGGGATGGATGTGGGTGAAAGATGGAACAGGGTGATCTCTGAGGTCTTTTCGACTTAGATAAACATCTCTCTGTGTTGCTTGGCCTTTAGATCTGCAACACCATCCCAATCCTCATGTCCCAGCAGTTTTTCTTCATCTTTCAACAGCCACATTCCCTCAGCGGAACAGTCCAAACCAGTAAACACACAAAAAGAGAACCCAAAATGGTGGGTCTGGACGATGCTCTTACCAACTGATCTACCCTCCCAGGCCCCTTAATTCCCTTGACTTTAGGGTGTGCCACAGAGTTCAACTTTCTATTTTACCTTCTAAATCTAAGCAGTTACTGGAAAGATAAGAAATGGATGAGAGGCCAGACCATAAAGAACAACTGAAGAAGGTAACAGGGGAGGGTTTGGGGAGCCTTAGATCAGTGCTCGCCAATAAAAATACATGAATCAGCCCTAGCCGGTTTGGCTCAGTGGATAGAGCGTTGGCCTGCGGACTGAAGGGTCCCAGGTTTGATTCCAGTCAAGGGTATTTGCCCGGGTTACGGGCTCAATCCCAGGTAGGGGGTGTGCAGGAGGCAGCCGATCAATGATTATCTCTCATCATTGATTTTTCTCTCTCCCTCTCCCTTTTGCTCTGAAATCAATCAAGATATATTTTTACAAAAATAAATGAATCACATGTGTACTAGTAATTTTAAGTTTTCTAGTAGCTACATTTAAAAAAGTAAAAGAAAGGCAAAATTCATTTTAATAATATAGTGTTTTACCCAAATATATGCCAAAATAAATCCAAAACTCATTTCAACAGGTAATCAATATAAACATTATTAATGACATATCTTATATTCTCATTAAAGTAAGTCTTCAAAATCTCACATGTGTTTTACACTTAGACTACAACTCCATTGATTGGCCACATTCCGGATGCTCAATAGCTCGTGTGGCTAGTGGCTACTGTGTTAGTATATACAGTAAGGCTGTATGTCAGCTTTAGAGGAAGGAGCAAGAATTGAAAAGATGGAGAGAAAGGCAATAAGCAGCTCTCTCAGCTATGCAAACCAAGACAAGGGAAATCATCAGATAGAATTCTGACTCATCATTTTCAAATGTACCACGTTTTCCAGTATAGGATGCTACTTCAATATTTTGATTATTGCAATTTGGGCCAGATTAGGGGAAAGAGGGGACTGTGGGATGAAGGGTTGTGAGTTTCTTGGCATTGCTGGTGCCTTGGACAGCCTGACATTTTAACTATACTCATCAGGCAACTTTCTGGCCTTAATTTGATTTCTCAAGTAAACTTTCCATTAGGAAAAGGGGATGCTCTCCAGCTAATGCATCAGGGCCAGATAAGGCCTGAAAAAAAAAATTATTAAATTACCAAATGGGCAAAGGTGATCATCAAAATGCAATTACCAGGTGAGGTTCTTATCTGAGAGCCAGCTGACAGCTTTACCCATCAGCCCACGTGAAACCGCCAGTCTGTGCTATTCAGATAGCATTGCTCAATAACTGAAAATAGAAAATATCTAACCACGGCCTTTTAAAATAAACGATCAAGAATGTTGGACTTGATTTTCCCCAGATAGGTTTTTATTATAATTTTCCCAAACAATTCTGCCAAATGTTAAGAGGTACTTACTGAAAAAATAATCAATGCTAATTATATTTTTCACTTAAAATTTATTTTTATTTTTTAAAAATCTTTATTGTTGAAAGTATTGATTTTTCGATTTTTCTAAAATATATATATTTTAAAGGAACTATTACATGTGTTCCCTTTTTTTCCCCCATTGACCTCCCCTGCCCCCACCACCGGCTTTCACCACCCTATTGTCTGTGTCCATGGGTATGCATATCTGCATACAAGTTCTTTGGTTGCTCTCTTCCCACCCACCCACCCACCCCTGCCTTCCCTCTAAGGTTTGAAAGTCTTTCCTATGCTTATATGTCTCTAGATCTATTTTGTTCATCAGTTTATTTTTTTCATTAGATTCCACATATGAGTGGGATCATGTGATACTTGTTTTTCTCTGACTGGCTTATTTCACTTAGCATAGCACTCTCCAGGTCCCTCCATGGGTAAGAGACCCTTCTTTTTACTGCTGCTTAGTATTCCATGGTGTAAATGTACCTCAGCTTTTTTATCCACTCATCTACTGATGGGCACTTGGGCTGTTTCCAAATCTTAGCTGTTGTAAATTGCGCTGCTGTGAACATAGGGGTGCATATATCCTTTCTGATTGGTGTTTCTGATTTCTTAGGATATATTCCTAGAAGTGGGATCACTGGGTCAAATGGAAGTTTCATTTTTCTTTTCTTTTCTTTTCTTTTTTTTTTTTTTTTTTAGGAAATTCCATACTGTTTTCCACAGAGGCTGAACCAGTCTGCATTCCCATAGCCGCCTAAAATTTATTTTTAAATATATGCACTACAATATTTCTTTATGTAGTTGTTAATTGTTAGTATTATCGGATAATTGCCTTTAGGAAACAGTGAGCCTACCTGAAACCACCAGGAGATCCCAGGTTCAGAAAACATGATAATGGATTTGCACGTGGAAGCCTACGCAACCACTGCGCTATGGTCCATTTAACAATCATTGGTTTCCATTAGTTATCTTGTCTTTTCGTTGTTGTTAATCCTCACCGGAGGATATTTTTTCCTTTGATTTTTTAGAGAGAGTGGAAAGGAGGGAGAGGGGAGCAAGAGAAACATACATGTTGAGAGAGACACATCGACTGGTTACTCCCATGTGCGCCCCAACTGGGGCCAGGAATGGAGCCTGCAACAGAGATATGTGCCCTTGACCGCAATTGAACCTGAGACCCTTTAGTCCACAGGCCGATGCTCTAACCACTGAGAAAACTGGCTAGGGCTGTTATCTTACCTTATTGTTCCAATATATAGACGGTATTTTTCACTTAACAAAGTTATTTTTATCTATTTGTTTGGAGGTTGCTCTAATATAAAGTTTAAAATATTTGAGTGAAGTTTTTATCATTTCTTTCAGTAATTAATTCATCTATAGATTCATATTGTACTGTCTATGTGAACTGGCTGAATAATGACCCTCCAAAGGTGTCCACATCCTAATCCCCAGGATTTAGGAATATTTTACCTCCTGTGGCAAAATAGGCGTTGCAGATGTGATTAAATTAAGGCTGTAGAAGCAGAGATGATCCTGGATTATCTGGGCCCAACCTAATCATATGGGTCCCTAGAAGAGGGAGGCAAGAGGGTCAGACTCAGAGACAGAGATGTAACAGTGGAAGCAAAGGTCAGAGTGATGTGAGAAAGGCTCTGTGAGCCAAGGAATGTGGGCAGCCTGCAGCTAGAAAAGGCAAGGAAACTGAGGAACGCAACCCTGCCAACCCATTTTAGACTTCTGACCTCCAGAACTGTAAGACAATACATTTGTGTTGTTTTAGGTCCCTCGGTCTGTTGTAATTTGTTACAGCAATAATAGAAAATGTATACACTATGTTAATCTGAGTACATATTAAATTCTAGTTGGCACATTATAATTTTAAATGTGTTCATTGTAAAATAAATTTGGAGATAGATAAGAGTCCATATTATAGTACTAGAGGCCCGGTGCACGAAATTCATGCATGGCGGGGGCAGGGGGGGGGTGGTCCCTCAGCCCAGCCTGTGCCCTCTCTCAGTCCAGGACCCCTTGCTCCTAACTGCCTGCTCCCTACCACCCACATGCTCGCTCCTTACCACTTGGCTGGCTGCTCCTTAGCGCTGCCGCAGAGGCAGGAGAGGCTCCCACCACCACCACTGTGCTGGCCAGCCATGAGCCCGGCTTCTGGCTGAGCAGCGCTCCCCCTGTGGGAGCACACTGACCACCAGGGGGCAGCTCCTGCGTTGAGTGCCCTCTGGTGGTCAGTGCATGTCATAGCAACCAGTTGTTCCTTTTGGTTGATTTGCATATTAGGGTTTTATATAGATAACTAGAGGCCCGGTGCACAAAAATTTGTGTACTCGGGGGGAGGGGGGGAGGGGAGGTCCCTCAGCCCGGCCTGTGCCATCTCGCAGTCTGGGACCCCTCGGGAGATAACGACCTGCTGGCTTAGGCCTGCTACCAGGTGGCAGAGGGCAGGCCTAATCCCTAGGTGCAGCCCCTGGTCGGGCTCAGAGCAGGGTCGATTGGGGAGTTGGGGCGCCTTCCCCTGTCATGCACAGAGCAGGGCAGATTGGTTGGTTGCGATGCCACCCTCAGTCACACTCAGGGTAGGGCCGATTGGGGGGTTGGGGCACCATCCCCTGTCACACTCAAGGCAGGGTGATGGGGAGGTTGCGGCACCACGCCCTGTCACGCACAGAGCAGGGCCAATCGGGGTTGGGGCGCTGCCCCCTGTCACACACAGAGCAGGGCCGATCAGGGGGTTGGGGAGCTCCCCCCTGTCACGCACAGAGCAAGGCCCATCAGGGGGTTGGGGAGCTCCCCCTGTCACGCACAGAGCAGGGCCCATCAGGGGGTTGGGGAGCTCCCCCCTGTCATGAACAGAGCAGGGCGGATCAGGGGGTTGGGGCGCCGTCCTCTGTCATCCACAGAGCAGGGCTGATCAGGGGGTTGGGGCGCCGCCACTGTCACACTCAGGGCAGGGCCGATGGGGAGGTTATGGCTCTACCCCATCACACACAGCAGGGCCTGTGGGGTGGGGGGGTTGGGGCGCCGCCCTCTATCACCCACAGAGCAGGGCCGATCACGGGGTTGGGGCGCTGCCACTCTCACACTCAGGGCAGGGCCGATGGGGAGGTTATGGCTCTACCCCATCACACATAGAGTAGGGCCCATGGGGTGGGGGGTTGGGGCGCCGCACCCTGTCACACACAGAGCCGCAGGGCGATCAGGGGTTGGGGAGCTCCCCCCTATCAGGCACAGAGCAGGGCCGATCAGGGGGTTGGGGCGCTTTTCCCTGTCAGGAACAGAGCAGGGCCGATAGGGAGTTTATGGCCCCGCCCCCTGTCACACACAGAGCAGGGCTCGTGGGGGGGGGCGGGTTGGGGCGCAGTCCTCTATCACTCACAGAGCAGGGCCGATCAGGGGGTTGGGGCGCTGCCACTCTCACACTCAGGGCAGGGCCGATGGGGAGGTTATGGCTCTACCCCGTCACACACAGAGTAGGGCCCGTGGGGTGGGGGGGTTGGGGCGCCACACGCTGTCACACACAGAGCCTCAGGGCGATCAGGGGGTTGGGGAGCTCCCCCCTATCAGAACAGAGCAGGGCCGATAGGGAGGTTGTGGCCCCGCACCCTGTCACACACAGAGCCTCAGGGCGATCAGGGGGTTTGGGCGCTGCCCCCTGTCATGCTGATCCCGGTGCTGGGAGGCATATTACCCTTTTACTATATAGGCTAGAGGCCTGGTGCACGTGTGGGGCCGGCTTGTTTGCCCTGAAGGGTGTCCTGGATCAGGGTGGGGGTCCCCACTGGGGTGCCTGGCCAGCCTGGATGAGGGGATGATGGCTGTTTGCAGCTGGTCACACACCCTTCAGGGTAAGGGTCCCCACTGGAGTGCCTGGCCAGTCTGGGTGAGGGGCTGAGGGCTGTTTTCAGGCTGGCAGGTGATGGAAGCTCCCAACCTGTCCTTTTTTCTTTATTTTTTTTTTTTTTTATTCTGGGCCAGCTTTAGCTCTGAGGCTTGGCTCCAGCTCTGAGGCCTCAGCTGCTGAAAGTAGGTATCTGGTTTGTTTAGGTTCTATAATCGAAACTCTGTATCAACTCCAGCTCTGAGATCCCGGCTTGCTGAAAGCTGGTTTCTGGGGTTTTGTTTAGCTTCTATATTCGTTACAATGTTCAAACTGCAGGCTCAGAGGCCAGCAAGGCAGGCGGGGAATTTTGGAGTCCTCCGTCACTGAAGCAAGCAAGCCTCATGTTAGTTTCAAGCTGCCTGGCTGCCGGCCGCCATCTTGGCTGGCAGTTAATTTGCATATCGCCCTGATTAGCTAATGGGAAGGGTAGTGGTTGTACGCTAATTACCATGTTTCTCTTTTATTAGATAGGATGTCTCTATAACAATAACTAGACAATAATAACAACTAGAATTGTTGAATTCTAAATAACTACTTATTGGTGGTAGCAACTATATCCTAAGATACAAATCTTCATAGTGAGCAATATATTGTATATTGATTAACAATGAAAAATATATATTGACTCTCTACTGCAGGGTTGGGGAACATCCGGCCTCAGGCCATGCAAAGTCATTTGGACTGGCCCTGCCAAGGCATTAGAGGTGAGTTAATTAAATATTTGACCAAAATAGCAGGCTAATTTTTAAAGTGATAATTTTGTATGGCCCCCAGATGATATTATAAATATCTAAATGGCCCTTGGCAGAAAAAAGGTTCCCCACCCCTACCTTAGTGAATGCCAGGCATTGCTCTAGACACTGGGCTATAGCAGCCAACAAGATAGAAATAGTCCCTTCCCTCATGGAGGTGAGTCTGCAGGGGAAATAGGCATATGTACTGAGTTAGAGTCGGGGTAGGTGTTATGAGAATATATCATAGGTAGTCTGAAGGACTCATCTAGAAATGATGTTTAAGCTGAGACATTAAGATGACGTGGGATTGGCCAGGAGGGAAGTCGGGGCAGTGAAAGAATGTCTCAGAGAGCTGGAACACTGAGTTCAAAAGCTCAAGCTCAGTATGGAATTCAAGGCATTTGAAGGACAAAAATAACAGTGAGGGCCTTCTAATTCAAGACAGCCGAGACCTTCTCTCACAAAATAACACGTAGGAAAAGGAAAACAAGAAACAGATTCCATCCTTACTGAACTAGGAGTCACTCCAAACCACAACGCATGAAAATAGGACATGGATGGAGGATGGTAAAGGACTTGGGCCAAGGAAGGTCGAGCCTAAGTGCTCAGAGGAGGAACCACGGAGAAGCAGGGCAGGTCTCACTGAGGAGCCTTGGAAAGACGGGGAGTCAGAAGAGGCACAGCACAGAGGAAAGCTGGCGCAGTGGATGCGAGGAGTGCAGTGAATAGGGAGATTTGTTTGAAAAGCTGTTAATTACGTAGTCAAATCCTCACCTCCCCGCCCCCACTTGATATAATCAGGTTACTTACAGCTTTGGCGGTCGAACAACCCTTTCACAGGGGTCGCCTAAGACCATCCATCATATCAGATATTTACATTATGATTCATAACAGTAGCAACATTACAGTTATGAAGTAGCAACAAAAATAATTTTATGGTTGGGGGTCACAACATGAGGAATTGTTTTAAAGGGCCAGAAGGTTGAGAACCACTGGGCTACTACATCTACCTCCATAAGAAACAGGAAATGTCACCTCTGGAAAAAGTCAACCAAAGGAGTTCCAGATGTGGAGGCACCAGGCATAGATCAGAGTGGGAGTGAGACATCTTACTGAAAAGAGAAAGTAAATCTAAAATGGAAAACAAGTCTCCCTCACCCCCACCCCTCACCCCCCACCCCACGCCTCTTCTGCTGCTCAGATATAGAACGCTGAACCCAGTTCTGCTTTCTAGCAGAAAATAAAGGGCACTTCTCAGGAAAAAATGAACCATGCCAGAAAAAAAGAGCCACAGATACTGACATTTAGGAGTCCCCGTAGGAAAAGCCTGCAGCGAATACCTTCAATGGACAATATTCAAACACACTCGGAGCTTTTCCTAGACTTTTAGGACATCACTCAAAATATGAATGAACAAAAATCACCAGATATTGATGGAAAACCTTCAACATGAAAAAAATTTTTAAAAACCCAACACTCCAACATGTAAGAATGGAGGTGGGGGGACAGAATCATGGGAAACAGAAATAATGCAGGGAGCATAAAAATACTTAAAAAAAAGCAACAACTAAAGTATCATCAGAGAAATACTGTACCCATGAAACAAGAACAAGATGCTAAAAAAGGAATAACCTAACAGCAAGAAAGAGCAGTTGGAAATTACAAATAGTATAACTAATTAAAATTCAGTAAAAAATTATACAGTATATTGAAAGATAAAGGCAATGCAATCCTCCAAGAATACAGAAAAAGTCATGAGAACATTCTATAAGATAACTGGCCTGATTTCTTTAAAAATTTAGTATTGTAGGGGGATAAGCTGGTGGGCAGATGGGGAGACTGCTCTAGAATAAAAGAAGCTAAAGAAATAGAACAACCAAATGCAATATGTCAACTTTGGATCCTGTTTTGTTTTTGTTTTTTTAAGGGGGAAAGAACGCTCTAAGAAAATGGTATTAAGGAATGATTGTTACTTTTCCTAGGCTAATAATGCTATTATTATAGGCATACAAGAAATATCCTAATTTTGGGGGCTTTACTTTTTAAAGTATGTTGGGGTGAAATGTCATGTTATCTGTCACTTAGTTTCAAATAGTTAAGCAAAATAGTTAAATGAATAAAGCAAATATAGGAAAATGACCACAACTTTAAAGTGTTTAATCTAAATAGTGTTTAAACAAAATTGATTTTGAGAGAAACACATCAATTCATTGTTCCACTTATTCATTGGCTGATTCTTGTATGTGTCCTACCTGGGATCAAACCCCAACCTTGGCGTATTGCGACAACACTCTAACCAGCTGAGCTATCAGCCAGGGCTAAATTAATAGTTTTGATCATAGTATTTCTCTCAACTTTACTTTATATTTGAAATAATTCATAATAAAAAGCTACAAAAAAGGCAAATATGTCAAAATGTTGGTTATTGTTGCATCTTAGTAGTGGGTATGCTAATGTTGAATATACTATACCCTCAACTTTTCTTTGTTGGAAATTTTTTATAATAAAAACTTGGGGAAAGTCATGAGAGACATCTAAGATCTTATAGGATTTAATGTTAATATCTGCAAGAATTGTGGCCTATTTTGAAAATAATTCAAAATAGAATGAAGCAGTAAATAAATTGGTTGAATCTAATGAAGTGAGGTAGCTATTACAGGCTCTAATCTGATAGGAAAATTAATTAATGGTATAACTGAAATCCTCCTTAGTTTTGGTGGAGTGATTTGGGTGTATAAAGGCCAAGTAAAAGCCAAGAGAATTTGATATATAAGAGAACTAACAATCACTAGTATTTATAAGTTTATTAGGCTTACTATAAATACGTACTTGAAAAAGCTTGTCAGTTGGACAATGAAGGTATGTAAAAGAAATAAAATATTTTAAAAGTATGTGGTTTGAAAAGATTTGTATATAGTTACATGGCAAAGGCACCTTTTCAATTAATTGCTAAAATTTGCTACTTCTTTTTTTAATCCTCACCCAGGATGTTTATTTATTTGCTTGCTTGTTTGTTTAGAGAGAAAGGAAGGGAGAAGAAGAGAGACAGAGAAATATCTATATGTTGCTTCCTGACCAGGAATTGAACCCGTGACCTTTTGATTTATAGGATGACGCTCCAACCAATTGAGCACCTTTTAACTAAAATGTGCTACTTTCAACTAAAATAATAAAATGTATCAGCAAAAATCTTATAATTTTCTCATACCTTGTCCAGTGTGGCATGATGTTCAGAGCATCGGCTCACACACCAACGGGTCTCCTGTTCGATTCTGGTCAAGGGCACATACCTGTGTTGCAGCTTCTATCCCCAGCCCCAGTTGGGGCGCATTTGGGAGGCAACCAATCCATGTGTCTCTCTCACATCAAAGTTCCTGTTTTGCCCTCCCTCCCTCCCTCCCTCCCTCTCTCCTTCCCTCTCTCCTTCCCTCCCTCTCTCCTTCCTCCTTTCCTTCCTCTCTCCCTCCCCACTCTCTCTTTCCCTCCCTCTCTACCTCTCCTTCCTTTCACTCTAAAAATCAATGGTTAAAATATCCTTGAGTGAGGATTAAAAATAAATAAATAAATGTTATAATTTTCTCTTTATTCCTTTTTTTTTTTTTAACAGCTTAGAAAGATTAACTTTTGAATGGAACTTTTATGCGGTTGAAAACCACCCCTGAAAATGTTTTTAAAAACTCACGTGTAGAAGACAAACATGGACAATAGAAGAAAAGGATAGACTAGATTCTATCATTGTTGTCGGGTTAATAATAACTACAACAGAGAAGAACAAGGTTTAGGGCAGGGGTGGGCAAACTTTTTGACTCGAGGGCCACAATGGGTTCTTAAACTGGACCGGAGGGCCGGAACAAAAGCATGGATGGAGTGTTTGTGTGAACTAACATAAATTCAAAGTAAACATCATTACATAAAAGGGTACGGTCTTTTTTTTTTTAGTTTTATTCATTTCAAACGGGCCAATTCGGCCCGCGGGCCGTAGTTTGCCCACGGCTGGACTAGAAGATACAGAAGGCAGAATGTCTGAATAATAAATAGTAAGTCCAGGGGGAAAAAAGAAAAGAAAAAACCACAAAAGCTTTAGAAAAGAAATTTCCACATAAATAAATGGGAGAAAACGTCCTAAAATCAAAAACATGTCTCCAGAATGAAAAGGCCACTGAGTTCCCAGAATGACAATGAAAAGAACTATGCCAAGGTTCACTCGCATCTTGAGATTTCAAACATCAGTGACAAATAGTAGACCCTAAGAACCTCCAGATTGAAAAAAAAAGAACTAAAACAGACTCAGCAGAACTACTGACACTAGAAGACAAGAGAACCTTTGAAATCTTGAGAGAAAATGTTTTCTAATCTAGGACTGCACAGCGATTTAAAACAACAAGCGAGACCAGGATAAGCCCTATTTTCCTGCAACATCTCAACAAATTAGCCCCTTTCTCATGAAACTACTGGACAAGGGAGGGACTCTACCAAGAAAGGAGTGAACCAATAGAGATGAAGGCAGGGATCTGGGTGGGGGGTAGGTGAGGGAGGGGAGTTTTTGTGATAAACTATTTAGCAATGATTGGCTTCTAAATTATGTGTTTAGGTTAGTTTAAAAAATGAAAATTAATTTAAATAAAAAGAAACCAAGGAAAAGAAAGCCAGTGTGATTGAAGAATAGTGGGTAAGCGCAAAATAAGAAAAGGTGCATAGGCAGGGGCCAAATCATACAGGATGTTATATGTACGCCCTGTTGAGGGTTTTAGATTTTATCCTAAAAGATGTGGAAAATCATTTAAGGGATTTAAACAGGAGCGTGACTGGATCAGATTCCTATTTTAAAAATTACTCTGATATGGCATTCTTCACTTCTGACTGGTCCTTTTTCATGGTTTCTAGGTCCTTTTTCATGCTGTTGAAAAAGATCACTTTGGGTGACAGAGGATGGTTTGGAAGCAAGCAAGAGGCCATTATAGTAAGTTAGTAATCTGCTAGGGTGGTAGCACTGGAGATGGAGGAAAGTGTATACATTTGAAAAGACTGAAGAACTAGAATTAATTGATTAGAAAAGGGGATGATAAGAGAGAATAATCATGGATAATACCCAGATTTATGAGCAAATAAGTGGATTAGGGTGGCATTAACTGAACCAGAGAATACCGGCATAGAGTATTTGTTGGGTAGTGGGTTTTACTTGGGAGAACAGAGTGGTGGCAGGAAATGAGGAGTTGGATATATTCCAGTGGAGATGAGAAGTGAGCATTTGCCAGAACAAAGCTGGATCTCAGAAGAGAGATCAGGGCTGGACATGTACAGTTGTGAGTCATTATCGCAGAGAAGATGAAAGCTGGGTAAGTACAAATCACACCCTTGTGTTCACTCACTAAAGACATCTTTATTAAAGTCCCACTGTGTGCCGCGCACTGTGCAGGTGCCAGGTTATAATAATAAGCAAAACCTTATTGGTACAGGATGTATAAGTGAACTTCACCGAGGTGAAGGTGGAGGGTGGTAACAGTACCTCGGTGCTGCTGAATAACAGAGGGTGCTGTTGAAAACGTTGTAGTGTATGTGTATAGTTATATTAATAGGAGGTCATATTCAGATTAAATAGGTAGAAGCAGGTAACCTAGACCTACTCCTATGTCAAGGTACTACCTGTCAAGTTTCTGCCCCCAAAATTATACTACATCCTATATAACTTCGTGCTGTTCCTCTGAATATTCATGTAGGTAAAAAAAAAAAAAAAAAAATCCGGCCTGGCTGGCGTGGCTCAGTGGTTGAGTGTCGACCTATGAACCAGGAGGTCACTGTTCTATTCTGGGTCAGGGCACATGCCCGGGTTGCGGGTTCAATCCCCAGTGTGAACCTTCTTTGACTTTTCAGTGGTCCCGGGTGGCAAAGTTTCACCACCCTTATTTTACACCTTCCAGAGAAAAGGAATGTCCTCCTGTGACCTTCCAGTTTTGGACATTCTACTTATTTGGATGGACAGTATTTGCACAGAGAACCAAGACCATCTTTAGGAAGCTTTGGGGGCCCAGGCCAAATACCACTTCTTGACCCAACTTCCTATATATGTTTCTATGCAGGTAGAATCCAGTTACAATGAGCTTTACTGTAAGAGAAACTATACTGCAGCCGTGGGCTGGTCATTTATGCTATTTGGACCTTAGATTCCTTAACAAGGGAAAACCTTGGCACTAATGATCTTGCAGGCTCTTTCCACATTTGACCTTTTTATAAGTGAATCCTAAACATAATTCTAAAAGGGAAGCATTAGCCAAAGGGTGGCTTTCCTCTCTATGGAACCCTAGAATTGCAACGCTGAAATGGTTCTGTGGAGTTCACTAAATGTGACCTAGAATGATAACTTTACCCCTTTGAGCCGATTTCTATATCCGTAATATGGGACTAACAGGCCTATCTTGCCAGGCTACTAGGAGAATTAGAGCCAGCACCTGCCTACTGTTAAAAACAAGACAAGAGGCCCAAATGACGTTGCCTATGCTTAGGCCCACGTCAGCAAACTGAGACTTAACTACAGTTTGGCCTCTCCCAGAGACAGAGCCTTAACCAATCAGCCTGGCCACCTGATGAGCACTGGTTAGGGAATCTGACAGATAGAGACCCCTGCCATCCCTATAGGAAAAAGTAACTGCAATAACCAACCAGCTTATTTGCCGGGATAACTTCCCTGTTCCCCCTCCCTTCTGCCTATAAAAGTCTTTCATTCAGACCTTTCTTTCTGCTAGATTGGATGCTGCCCTACTCAAATTGATTTTTGCTCAAATAAACTCTTTTTTTTTTCCCTTTCTATGTCCCTGATTCTATTATAATCACCAGTTCATTCTGTTCATCAGATTATTTATTCACTTGATTCTTAGATTCACTTGTTGATAGATGCATATTTGTTGTTCATAATTTGTATCTTTACCTTTTTCTTCCTCTTCCTCTTCTTAAAGGATACCTTTCAGCATTTCATATAATACTGGTTTGGTGGTGATGAACTCCTTTAGCTTTTCCTTATCTGTGAAGCACTTTATCTGACCTTCAATTCTGAATGATAGCTTTGCTGGATAAAGTAATCTTGGTTGTAGGTTCTTGGTATTCATCACTTTGAATATTTCTTGCCACTCCCTTCTGGCCTGCAAAGTTTCTGTTGAGAAATCACACAGTCCTATGGGTACTCCCTTGTAGGTAACTGAGTTTCTTTCTCTTGCTGTTTTTAAGATTCTCTCTTTGTCTTTTGCTCTTGGCATTTTAATTATGATGTGTCTTGGTGTGGTCCTCTTTGGATTCCTTTTGTTTGGGGTTCTCCGTGCTTCTTGGACCTGTAAGTCCATTTCTTTCACCAGGTGGGGGAAGTTTTCTGTCATTATTTCTTCAAATAGGTTTTCAATATCTTGCTCTCTCTCATCTTCTGGCACCCCTATAATTCTGATGTTGGTATGCTTGAAGCTGTCCCAGAGGCTCCTTACACTATCCTCACATTTTTGGATTCTTTTTTCATTTTGCTTTTCCGGTTGGGTGTTTTTTGCTTCCTCACATTTCAAATCATTGACTTGATTCTTGCGCTCCTATGGTCTGCTGTCGGGAGTCTGTATAATATTCGTTATTTCAGTCCGTGTATGCTTAATTTCTAGGTGGTTCCCCAATATAAGATCGAGGGTCTCATTAGTTTTCTTGTAGATCTCATTAAGTTTATCGGCGGCTTCTAAACAGTTCTTGAGAGACCTTAAAAGTGTGGTTCTGAACTCTATATCTTCCATTGACAATTTTGTCCTGTTTCTTTGTCTCCGCATTTTGTTATGCTTCCTTGGTGCACCCCCTAGTGGTCTTTGTGCGCAGTCTTATAGTTAAACGATTGTTGTAGCTAATACCAGGGAGGGTTTGACCTCCAGGCCAAGTGGCTATGAGAATCAGCTGTGTCAGCAGTGAGAGAACTGTCCTCTAGGGAGGTGCTAATCTAGCCTTTGCCTGAGGCTATCCGGCAAATGCCTGTGTGCAGGGCTTGGGCGGGGCGGGTCGCACAGGATCAACAGGGTGGGCCGGAGAGAGCAGTTATGGCGACTCTCAGTCTTGTCCCCAGGGGCTCTGCCTCTCTGAGTCCCAGCACCTGCTGCAAACCTCGGAGAGAAAGCTGCACTCGCTCTGACCGAAGCCAGACAATCCCGCTTCTCCCGTTTGAGTCTGGGTCCCTAAAGACTCGCCCGGATCTGGAGCTCAGAGTCTGCGACTCCCTCCCGATTGAAAACGCCAACTGCGCCCTCCGCCGCCAGCCGGCTCCGCGCACTCCGCACCTCAGAATTTGACTTCAGCACTGCGCCTCCTCTGAGTGTCCGTATGCGTTTCTCTTTCCTCCTAGTTGTAGGACTTCCACTCAGCCAGCATTCCTGTGGTTCTGGGTGATGTCCCTTCCGTTTTCTGGTTTCACTTTTGAAGTAGTTGTTCAAAGCAGCAAACTCCGGCGTTAACCTATGCCGCCATCTTGGTTGCTTTCAGTTCTGACATGTAAAGAGCTTGGAAGTCATCGCTGAACAGTCTAACTTCACCGGCTCTTCCTAGATCCATCTGAGAGCTGAGGTCACAGAGCAAACTGCTGCCTCAGCTATTCTTAATAGCTTTTATAAAAGAATCCTTATCGCCCAGACCAGCACTTTGGTGTTGCAATGCTGATTCGAGTATTACTCTCCTTGGCCCTCTGCCTTCCATCCAAATAAACTCTTAATATATTTAATATGCCTCCGTTTCTCTTTCAACACTACCATACAGAAGGCAGTTAACAAATGACAGCTATCATTTGGTCCAAACTTCCTCATTTTCAGATAAAAAGAAATGAGACAGAGAGGGAATTAATGACTGACCCAAAGGTGGCCAGGCTGGTACTGATGCCAGAATTCCTTAATCCCTGTCCAACCTTCTCTCACCTGACTCCCTCTCAGTTTCTAAGTATATGATTTCTACCCCCAAGGCAGAACATCTACTAATTTTCAGCATCTTAGGGGGCCACCTCCATTTATAATAAACAAAAAGCAGGATAGAACACCCCAAATTACTAGTGGAACTTAGGCGTTATGTGCTATAGAGATTGGGAGCAAGAAGGGGACCTTCCTGAAATTGCTTTCTTCCACCTTGCTCTCATATGATTAAAAATCAAAGAGCAACTAAGGAAGGATTGTTAGCAATTCCTTCCAGATCTATCCTAGGAGTGAGTGTGTGTGTGTGTGTGTGTGTGTGTGTGTGTCAACCTTTTAGGAATAAGAATCCTCGAGGGCAATTACTTACTATACCATTTTTAAAAATCACTAAAAAGAACACATTTAATAGAGCACCAAATGTCCCCTTAAGAAAAAATGTCAAATTCTCTTTAAAATAGTAACCCTATTGTTATCAGTGATTATGGATAAAAGAAAGAAATATTGAAAATATTTAATCACTGTAACATGTTTTTATATTCATTTAAACTGCATAATAAATACTAAGGAAACCAGTATATTTTAATATACAACTTACACATGTCATTAAGAGGGCAGTTTTATCTCGTAAAAAAAGTCTTTGGGTGTTCCTTTTAAAGATAATATTGGTTTGCATGGAGTGTGTACATAACATTAATATTAATAGTACCTTACATTTCTCTAGTGCTTTGAAGTTAGAAAATGCTTTTACATAATTTTGATTATGTTTTCTTCCTCATAACAACCTCATAGCAAAGATAGGTCAGTTATTATCTTACAGATTAAGAAACCCAAGCTTACCCGTGACCTGCTCCGTCAGTAAGTGGTGGAATGACCTTACACCGAGGTCATTTGGCTCTTTTTCCAACTTTTTATTACTACATCACACTGCCGTATGAATCTGATGCCACTTCACGTTTTTGTATTTCCTTTTCCGGTACCTGTGTGTTTGCAGACATTGACTTATTTCTGAGAAGGCATCCCAACTCCAAACGAGCAAGGAGAACGCTGGCTGCTCAGAGAAACCTTTCTGAATTTGCTAGTTCCCATTCTTTGCTTTTCATTATAAAACGTCTCACAGAGTGGATGTAAGGGGCCTGGCCGCATGCTTTGGTAAATAGATTTGGCTTTTCTCCGTTATTGCAAGTTTGGGGAAAGGAGGAGGTGTGATGTGAACAAGGTAAACGGATCGCACGGTTGTCTACAGCAGCTCAGCGGGCGACTGGAGCCTATTTCATCGTCACCCCAAAGTCCACTGTTGACATCCCAGTATGAAGAATACATATTTTGGGGCTTGTCTATTTGTTTACTTTTTCAAATGCAGTTTATTTTCAATTCATATAAGGTTAAAAAAGACTTCCCAGCCCGGCCAGTGTGGCTCAATGGTTGAGTGTCGACCTATGAACAGGAGGTCACAGTTCGATTCCTGGCCAGGGCACATGCCTAGGTTGCGGGGTAGGGGTGTGTGCAGGAGGCAGCCAATCAATGATTCTCTCTCATCATTGATGTTTCTATCTCTTGCTTCCTCTCCCTTCCTCTCTGAAATCAATAAAAATATATTATTAAAAAAAATAAAAAACCCACAAAAAGCTTCCCAGCATTCTTAGTAAAACTTTCCGGCATTGGGTTCAAAAATGGGACTTGTGTGTTCGCAAACAGGCAACATGAGCCGGCAGCGCTGGGAAGGTCAGAGTCTGTTTGTAAACTGGTAACAGGAGGAAGGAGAGATAAACATATTATCAGTTTACACCGGCGGGCGCTGCCGCAGCCCATGCAGCTTACTTCCACATTTCCTGACTCCCCCATGCTGACTCCCCCAGGACTACCATTTACAGAGGTGCATTTGATTCTTGAATTCCAGGCTGAGCATTCTGTGTACTTTTAAAAAGTCATTCGGTCCTGAGACATTGTCCTGGCATGCAGGTGGGGAAAGTGGGGGAGCTCATGCCCTCATCAAATCTCAATGGGAAATGTTTATGGGTTACTTTCCTGATCACTACTGAAATTTAACCATTAAGCTCCAAGAAACTGTTCTTGTCTCCTTATCTTTCATCATTCCATTTTAGCTTTCCTCTATACCAGGGGTGGGCAACCCCTGGCATGCGTGCCAAACATGGCACGCCAGTAACTTTTGCTGGCACGCGAAACCCTCTCTTATAATCTTCCATTTACAATTTTTTTCTTAATATCGACTTTTTTATTTTTATTTTTTTTTAATATATTTTATTGATTTTTTTACAGAGAGGAAGGGAGAGAGATAGAGAGTTAGAAACATCGATGAGAGAGAAACATCGATCAGCCGCCTCCTGCACATCTCCTACTGGGGATATGCCCGCAACCCAGGTACATGCCCTTGACCAGAATCGAACCTGGGACCTTTCAGTCCGCAGGCCGACGCTCTATCCACTGAGCCAAACCGGTTTCGGCGACTTTTTTATTTTTCAGATAAATTCAGTGTAGGTGCATCTTAGATAAATAAATAATTTTACATAACAAGTTATCTTAAAGACCATAGACATGGATTGACGAGAGAGGGGAAGAGCAATTTCTATGCCTCTGTCTTAACTCTCCCTGCCTTCCTAGATCCGACCAGTGTTTTGGTTTCATCCACATACGCTTGTGAATCTTTGTTCTCAGTGATGAATTTTGTCAAGTCTCATAATAGGAGTAGCCTTACGGATGAAAGTAGTAGCTCGTGCATATCTCTGAAGGTCATGAAATATAAACCTGATGTAAAATCTCTGTCATCAGTGATGCAGTAGCAAAAGTCCCACTGATAATATCAAACAGAGTCATAAAGTTTTCTGTAGGACTATCAGTGTACATGTATACATTAAAAAATAAATGTATTTTTCATCATCATATACTGTGTTTTTGTCACTCGAATGAATTTTATTATTTCTTCAAGGTTCTTCACATACGTACACCTTAAGAGGTATCAAGTAGGCGTAACATGTTCTCAAAAAATTAGGGTTGGCACACATTCACAGAAAGGTTGCCCACCCCTGCTCTATATACCTACTTATCTGTTACCTTCTAAAAAAAAGACAGAATCTATACTAATCCTATATAATAAAGAGCTAATATGCTAATTAGACCGAATAGCCAAACAACCTTCCGGATGTCCTTCCATACAACCTTCAGGGCGAAGCTGGGGCTGTGAGGGCTGGCCAAGGCAGTGGGGCTTCGAGGGCCAAGCCCCTTGCACAAATTTTGTGCATCGGGCCTCTAGTATCTAAATAAAATTCCAAAATTGTATTACAAGGTGGAATATCTTTCAAAGGATTTGCTCTTTTTAAAGCATTTATTTTTTTCTTTTTAAAGTAATTTAACCTTAATATTGTCCCAGGAAACCAAATGGATATATTTGCAAATAGCTCTGTGTGGAGAAAATATATTTACACTCTTAGGTAGGACTGGCCTCATCCTCCAAACTTTTTCCTTTACAATCTTTCTATTATATAATAAAACAAAGGAAATGTTTGCCTTAATGAACTTTTTAAAGGCAAACACCCTTGTAACCACCACCAGGGCAAGAAACAAAACTTCACTCCCTGCCCTTAGAAGCTCCTTCTCAATCACAACTGCTTCCCCACCACTACCACCTAGTAAGTAACCATGACCTAACTTTCATAGCCCTGCAATTCCTTTCACTTCCCTTTTTCTTTAATGGTTTTACTACCCAAATGTTCACCCCTGGACAGTATAGTCTCTGACCCCCCCCCCCCGCCCCCCCCTCCACACACACTTAAAATTTTTTTATATATCTTTTAAGGTTTTTTTTTTTTTTTAATTTTATCTTTTAAAAAGTAGAGGCCTTTTGACCTGTAGTCTTCCATAGACAGGACTTGGCAAATTGCATGTTCATGGTGCAGTTCAACATGTTCCTCTTTCCCTGTGTTTCCTACAAACTGGCTGGTGGACTGCAAATCTAGATCAGATTCGGGTTTGAGTCCATCGGCGGTATTTTAGGTGGTGCATGGTTTTCCCTCAAGAGGCACAGGATGCCTAGTTCTCTCTCTGATCTTTGAAAATATTGATGTACAATGCCTACATCTACTGATTCACGGGAGGTTGCAAAATTGGGATATTCTATCATTTCTCTGTTACATTATAGTGGAATACTTTTACGTAGATTCACTTTCCTTTATCTCTTACTTCGTGACCCAAATAACCAAACTTAACTTTTTAAAGTTCCTTAAAGGAGAGATCCTGCCATCATCATCTACATAGTTCTCTTGGGCTCCTAAATCGTTGAACTGTGGCTACTAATTTGTTGAATTTGCATATGAAACATTCCCTATAAATGAGACTAAGAGGCAAACTGAAGTTGTATGTAAAGCAGATGTATATTAATGAAGACATCATAGTAAATTCCAGCCACTAAGAAACTTAAAATTCTTGATTCTCTGGTTGAACATGTATTCAAGGTCCAGTCTGTTTGCTGCTGGTAGTAAGCCTTTGTGACTTCCATGAAGAAATTGTTAACAAAGATGAACTGATGGAAGTGAAAAGGGATTCTTCTGAATCTATTTGTGTTCAATATGCAGGGTTCTGGCCAGCTTTCCTCTAGAAAGTCAGAAATTAAATAATTATTTCCATCTACATCTGAGCACAATTTGGATTTCAAATGAAAGTGATTATTCTTTCAAACAGTCTCATTGGATATGTCTACAGTGGTCTAGAGATCATACAACTAAACCAAACATTTAGTTTACAAATTGCAAATGTAATTACTTTGAGAGTTTAAAAATATTGGGATTTTTGGGTTGTTTTTATGCTTACTACTGCACATATGCTGTAGTATGTAGAAAGAATAGTTTCTTATTAGATCCTTGATAACAGCTATTGCTTTAAAAATATTTTACTTCTTAGCATCAACCTTAAATTACTTATTTGGTTTAACAGCTGAAGGCATGTAAGATGCTTCCGGGGGTGCTCAGGAGTTCACCTGGAGGCAGGTAGGTGGAAGGGCCGCACCTCCGCGGATATCCAGCAAGAACGTTGGGGTCACATGGTTTGGGTTCTCAGTTCTTCAGCACCACTTAGTAGTTTAGTGACCTTAGATACTTTGTTTATGTCTTGCTTTCCTCATTGGTGAATCTGAGTAATCAAATCTATCTCCCAGAGTTGTTGAGAAATGTAAGTGATGTAAAGATTAGGGAAAATACTTTGTAATAATTACTGTTAATAGATATTATATTTAAGGAGACTTATATTACAGCTAATGAGATGGATTGGCCATTAAAACAACTGACTTTAGGAAGGGTTTCAGTTTCAGATATGAGTACATCTGAGAGATTCAGGTTTTGGAGATGTACTTATGTAGAAATAAAATGATAAAAATCAGCATACACCTGTGTTTTCTTTGAATATACATGTTATACTCCATCTCCATGATGTCTACTCAAAAAAAAAAAAAAAAGTATCAGGTCTGGTATGCTATTCATTCACTATATAAAATTACAGACAAAAGTAGAACAGTTAGTCTTAACTATTAATTAAAAGACAGTAGTTCGCCTGATTCTCCAACCTTTGGGTCAGATTTTTGTATATTACAAATCTGCAGAGAGAAACTTTTCCAGAAAAGATTTTCGTCCAAGTATTCTTGCAAGAATATTAAAAGGGTTTTTCCTCTTTTTCTCTTTTGACTTGAAGGGCATAAATTACACTGTACTTTATAGAAATGGAAATAAGGCATTGGTTTGAATAATCCTCCATGTTACTTTGCTTGTGAAGCGTGAATCCTATTAATACTCCAATTGTTTATATTTATTTTACTAATTAGCAGCATAAGCTATCCATCCTGATTCAAACACCATACTGGGTACTTTACAGTCATTCAAAGTGAAGTGAAAGAGTAGGAATGGGGAATGACCTCTAGACCTCTAGGTCAAATCAAGGATTGCTGCTATTTCTTCCCTCTCATGTTTTCTAGCACTAGTTTTATAGGGCCATCCCTAGATGTTTTTGAAGGTTAGAATATTTTTCTCGTAACAACCAGTTTTCCAATAATTTGCTTCCAGTTCATTTAAAATTTGTCATTCAACTTTGTTTGCTCTAGCATGTAGTGTCATTCCACTCGGGTTTGAGAAAAGTGTGTTTTCCCCCCTCTTTTGCTCAGAATGCACACCCGGGAGAGGGGCTTCCAAGCACAACGTGTTTAAACAATTCCTTTGTTCTTACCGCCTCCTTCCCTTAAAGCAGCGGTTCTCAACCTGTGGGTCGCGACCCCTTTGGGGGTCAAACGACCCTTTCACAAGGGGCCGCCTAAGGCCATCAGAAAACACATATATAATTACATATTGTTTTTGTGATTAATCACTAAGCTTTAATTATGTTCAATGTGTAACAATGAAATTGGGGGTCACCACAACATGAGGAACTGTATTAAAGGGTCGCGGCATTAGGAAGGTTGAGAACCACTGCCTTAAAAGTATGGAGAGATGCGGGCTCCACAAGTTTCTATGAGCATCAGCTGTCCTGGGGCGAGTTTATTTTACAACTCAGGGAACCACCACCTTTTCCGCTTTATTCCTTTAACAATTGGAAGAAGCTACCCCGGGCTCAGAAGCGGAACCCACCCTGGCTGGGCGGGCGTCAGAGCGCCCTCCCTCGGCCGCTGGGCGTGTGGGGAAGGGAAGCGGCCACCCCAGCGCGGGGCCGGGGCCGCGGCCGACCCGGCTTTCCCAGCGTGCCCCGCGCGCCGCGGGGACTCTTAACGTGAAGCGCCGGTGATTCAGCCGCGTGGCCGCGCCGGCCGGGGCAGGGGGCGCGCGCCCTGCGGCACGGCCGGTCCCCGCGGCAGCTCCTCGCGGCGCGGAGTGCGCGCGCCTCGCTTCCCGGGCAGGTTCGGGCTGGCGCCGGAGCGCGGCGGGGAGCGGCAGGTAAGTGGCGGCGGCCGGGGCCCCGAGATTGGCCTTTGTGTCCGGGGGGGCGTCTCCTCAGGACGCCGCTCGGCGGAAGTCCGCCTGGTCCGACCCCCGCGCGGTCCCAAAATCCTCGCCGGGGAAGATGTCGGCAGACGGGTTCCGGCGCCGGTCCTGGTGCCGAGGGTGGGCGCTGACGGCCGGGAAGGGTCGCCTGCGGGGGCCGCGGAAGTGTAACGTGTTCGCCGCGGGCCTGTGGCGTTCCTGTCCCGCCAGCGGCGCCGGGAGCTCCGAGGCGTCCGTCGATGAAGCGTTTGCAGACGCGGTCTCTTCCGGCCGCTCACGACCTGGTTAGGAATTAGGTGGCTGGTCGGACGCGCTCGCCCGGCTTCCGCCTTCCTCCGCCTCGGTCACCGCAGACACCGGCGTTCCCAGCGGCTGCCGGCAGCGGAGCCGGGCGGGCCGGACCCGGTCGTTTTCTTTTAAATAAAGCCTTTTTTATGGCAGACAGCGTCCTCAGGTTTAATAAAACCTTACTTCTTATAGCAGACAGTGTCCTCAGGTTTACCAGCGAGCTCTGCGCTGTCAAAAAACCTCTTCTGTTTTGGAGTTTGTGATTCTTCCTGAAAATTCCTGCGTTGAAACGATTTATGCATCAGCAAACCAGCCAGCCGAACAGCAGGATAAACAAGGCTGCGGAGGGACTGCGGGCCCGTCGGTGGGAATGCGTCTTCCAGCCTCTCACCGTGCCCCTGCCGGCTGCCACCTGAGGACGGAGGGTTTTTACCGGTTCCCAAGACAGTGTTGTGGTATCGGTGAAATACGACGAGTCCAGAATCAAAGAGCTCCCTCCCAGCCTCCCTCCCCCCCATCCCGGCGAGAGGTTGCTCCGTACGGACGCCCGCGCCCCTCCCAGGAGTCCGACCCGAGACAGACCCGGGGCGGGTCCGAGCCGCCTGTGCCGCCGAGCCAGCGCCCTCCTGGGCTGGTGCCGGGACCCGGGATCCGGGATCCGGGGGCCACACCTGGGGCCACGCCGCCCAGCTCCCTCGCCCCTTTGTCGGTTCTCTCTCCCCTGCCCCCTAACCAGCCAGGAAGCGCCGACCGGAAGGAAACTTCAAAAGAGAGAGTGTTTTCTTGGGCTCTGACTCGGGGTAGGAAATGACTTTCGTACATATTTCTAATACTGCCTTGGTGGTTTGGAGGTGGCCCGTGCCCACGGATCTGTCCTCTTTCCTTCTGGGGGTTACTCACTATCAACACCCCCAACCGGCCCGCCTCCTTCCCTTAGAACCGGGCAGCGGTGCCCTGTAATTGCCATGGCCTTGAGCTCGGGCGCCTTGGTGTGTAGCAGGCGGCAGACACTCCAGTAAATGCCTGTTTTGTGCAAAGCCCTGCAGAGGCCGCGGTAGCTGCAGCATTGCCAAGATGGCCAGTTACAGGGCTCCCTCGAGGACCACCTCGGCTGCCAAAGCCCTTTCCGTGTCTTAGTCCCTCTTCAGAGAGACGTGTCGGGAGGAGGTTCAGGTCAGGCCGTGTGTTTCTGACCGTTTTCCTGTCTTGGGTGTCTTTGTGGTGTCTGATTTCTCTTACTCATCCGTCTTTTCCTGTTGGTTCACAAAGCATCGTGTGTTGCCGTCCATGGTCCTGGGCTTCCCATCCTCCTCTGCGCCCAAGTCTGAACGCGCCCGGCCTCCCTCCCTCACGGAGTGGAAAGTTTAGGGAAGCTGTTGGAAAATGGTTTCTAGTGGGAATACCCAGAGGCGTGGAGAGATGGGGCCTGGAGATATAAGGAAACCTATTACAAATGTATCTAGCGCAGTGCTCTAGTCTTTCAGGGGAATCTGAGCGAGGACAAGGTGGCGCAGTGAGGGCTCCTGGCTCCTAGCCCACTGTCCTTTCCACTAAGTCATCTCCAGAAAAAATGCTTCAAAAAGGAAAAGGCCCAGCGATGTTAAGTTGTAAGGAGATGAGGAAAACGGAGAGACTGCCACATGACTACAAAAGCAGTATTTGGGGAAAATGGAGCCATATAAATCATGAAGAGTGGGAGTACTAAAATAAGGAACTCTGAAGCTTGAAAAAAGTAGTAAAAGGAAAAATGAGAGCAAATAGGTAGTTACCTTGTAATCCCAAGAGATTTATCTTTTTAAAGATCCAGTAAAGGTTAAGATAAGTCCATTGGAATTTTTATTATATTAGATGTTTAAGCAGTGTCCAGAATCTTTTGACATCACATAACTATACTATAGTCCTTACCAAAGTTATTAGGTATCTCTGTTGGAGACAGTATAAAACTGATGTAATTACTAATATGACATTATATTCTCATGTTCCCATGGGAAATTAGATTATTGGGATAATATATGCATTTCTGGAATAGAAGGAAGGAAAGACATGGATGAAAGAAGAGAACCTTTTGATATTTTTGCTTGGATCCCCAAATTAGACGTTGTTGGATTGTTCTTGTATATTCATGAAAAGTAGAATTAGAAATACTGTAGTAACAACTTACAATACATAGACATTATTATATACCAGATGCTGTACTAAATGCTTTTTTATGTCCATTATCTCATTTCATTATCTCCTTTTTACAACTGAGGAATCTGACACAAAGAGTTTAAGCTTGCCCAAAGTTGTAAACCTAGTAAGTGGTCAGTGTTCAAACTTAAATCTGGCTGACTCCAAAGCCAATAAGATTTATGCTCAATAGTGTCCTCACAGACAGCTGAACAATATGGGCTTGAACTGTGCAGTTTCATGTATATGAAATTTTTATAAAATGACTGCAGTTCAATTGATCCTCATAGTTTAAACTCCACGTTTGGGAATCCGAGTATGTGAAGGGCTTTTGCAGATTTTGGACAGTGTGGGAGGTCTATGCCCCTAACGCCAGTTGTTCAAGGTCAGCTGTACTGGATTGTGCAGTGATTTAAATGTGGGCTTTGGATCCGGTCTTTCCTGGGTTCAAACCCTAACTCCTTCATTGACGAGCTTGGATAAAGTACTCATCAGTTCTGTGTCTCTGAAATAGTGACTGTAATAGTACCTACCTCAGAGGGTTATTAGGATTGAGTTAACGCATGTCACTTACATGACGTGCTTACAGCTGTGCTGAGACATTGAAAGTTCTCAGGAAATGCTGGCTGTTCATTGTTTTTTAAAATATTATAATTTAATTTATTTCAAGATACGGTTTTCTTTGGATCCAGATTGTCCATTCCACTGTTGAAGTGTTAAGGCTTTGTGATAAGTGGTTGTAGGTATAAAGTAAAGCGTCTCGGTTCGTACCGGAGCAGGCGGAGCCAGCACGCGTTCGGAAAGCACCGAGGTGCAGGGGAAGATGAGTGGCCGGGGCCAGTGGGTCTGGTGTCAGGCGTCTCTGTTGGTATATTCCTATTTGTTCATAAAGAAGGTTGTAAGGACCAGATGAAGTAACATGTGAACGAAATTTGAATTGTATGCTATACAGATGTAAAATACTGTTATTAAAATTATAGAGGTAAGCCCAGCTGGCATGGCTCAGTGGTTGAGCGTTGACCTATGAACCAGGAGGTCACAGTTCAATTCCTGGTCAGGGCACATGCCTGGGTTGCAGGCTCGATCCCCAGTAGGGGGCATGCAGGAGGCAACCAGTCTCATCATTGATGTTTCTCTCTCTCTCTCCCTCTTCCTTCCTCACTGAAATCAATAAAAATATATTTTTTAAAAAATTATAGAGGTAAGTGAAAATTCCCACCCCACTGTAAGCGAGCAGAGACAGATTCTAGGATATAGGCCTGAGAATCTAGAACCACTGGCTTAAACCACTTCTTTCATATTATTACTTAAATTTACTTATCTTTTCGCCCTTGCTGGGTGGCTCAGTTGGTTGGAACGTCATCTCATACCCCAAAAAGTTGCAGGTTCAATTACCGGTCAGGGCACAGACCTAGGTTGTGGGTTTGATCCCTGGTTGGGACACATATAGGAAGCAACTGATAAATGTTTCTCACATCAATGTTTCTCTCACCCGCCCCCTTCCTCTCCTTCTAAAAATTCAATAGACATACCCTCAGTGAAGCTTTAAAAAAATTTCCTTATAATTTTTTTCATATATCCCCACCTAACCAGTGTGTGAACTTAGGACCAACTCTGGAAAGTGTTCCTCAATCCTTGTGTCCCTCCAAACAGTGCTAGTGCCTTCACACAGTAGATGTTTGGTAAATGTATGACGACTATATATATACTAATTTGCTGATAATCTGAAGTTACCAAACACTTCTCTATAATTTTGAGAGATTAAAAAATAAACCTAGCTGATACAAGTGCTTAGTCATACAAGAGATTCGTTAGAAAGCTGTGTAGTTTTTAGTTTTAAAACTACAGGTTTGGTTTACAGAAATAACATGTTTGTTATTCGTAAATGTTTGGAATTAAGAGTTAATAGTAGTATCATAATTGTTTTGTTACTTCTGCAAGTGGATGTATTCAGAATCCAGTACTTATTCTCTATAAAAATACAAATACCCAGAGATGTAAATAGAGGGTTGTTGGTGTTGGAATTGAGAAGAGGGATGATGTGGTAGGTAGGTATTAATGCAAGAAAAGAGAAACAAGCAGAGATTTAAAAAATAAGGTTTTCAAATATTTTTACAAGCTTGAAACTAGTTTTAAATATATAAATAGTAATAATAACAGCTAACACTTTTTCAGTGTTTACCATATGCCAGAGACTGCTTTATTTGAAGTCTTTATAATTTTTAAAATAGTTCTCCCAAATAGATACTCTTATTATTTTTAATTTACAGGTAAGAAAAATGAGGCTCAAAGAAGTTAGTCATGTGCCCAGATTCACACAGCTAGAAAGTGGTGGAATTAAGAACCAACCCAGGTGATCTGGTCCCAGAGCTCTTGCTGGTAAATATGGGAGGCAGGGTAGCTTACGGTTAAATATAGCTTCCCTTCTAGTAATGCAAACGGAAAAACATTTATAGCATCAGCTGTTTGAGAAGAAAAAGAAACGAGAGAAAGGGGGTAGGAGAAGGGGATTGATCTTCACTCGGGGTGATTATACAGATGCTTAGGCTCACAGGGAGAGGAGGTAAGGAAGGCGTGTGGTAACCTTGACCGGTATTCAAGAAATGCAGTACCATGAGTTCTTTTTCTCCACAGAAAAAAGTCTGCATAGCTGCGATATTAATCTAGAAATTAATTTATCTTTAAAGTATATATTGTATGTAAGTTATTAATATAGGTGAAGTAAATTTACATTTTACTTCTTGAATTAAAATGTTGATTAAATGCTGTCTTTAACAGTAAATATAAAAATTTCTCTAGTATTAATAGTTTCAATTATCCACACATTTTTTTAACATTTCACTGGAATGAGTTATGACAGTAATATTTTTAAGTAAAGCAAATTTTTACTTCCATATAGTAAGAGTTAGAACAAATAGAACTGCATTCTGGGTCATAAACTATTACATGGAATCTGAATGTGTACAGTTGCCATCTCCATTAAATTTAATGTTCTAGGAGAGTTATCACAAGAATTCTAAAACTGTTAAAGCTGGTGTTACTCATTGCAAAAGGAAAGTATAAATGAGTAGTTAAGATATAATTTTTAAAGATTAGAAGAAAAAATTTCTCTATTGTCAACTTAAAACTTAGAACTTCTAGATAAGTGACATAGAAAAATGATGGGAAGATGTTAAATTACAATTATGCATGACATTGTCACAGAAATATATGGCTCAGTGGAACAGAGTTTAAAAACCAGAGTAAGCATATATTATGTGTTAGTGTTTGAGAAAATTGACATCTCAACCACTGTGGATGGGGGGAAGGGGATGGACTCTTCAGAATATATTGTTAAAGCAGTTAGTTGGTTAACCTTTTAATTTTGTGAGATCTTTACCTCATGCTAAATGCCAAAATAAACTCTATATGGGTTAAAGTTTAAATTTTTAAAAAGTAACTATGAAGTGCATTGACTTAAATTTGATACAACCATATAATGGAATATTATGTACCATTGAAAATGATGTAAGACTGTGATTATTGACATACAACCATGTTCATTGTATGCTGAGAATACAAAATAGTATTTATAGCAGAATTTCAAATTGCAAAAATAAAGAAATATATGTGTTTATTTATATTTAGAAGGTCAGGAAGAGGAGTTAAGATTGATTTTTGTCTTTTCAGTGTTTTCTGCCTGGAACAATGAGCATGTTACCACCCCAGTGCAAGATTATCATTTGTCCTTGTGGTTTAAAATTTGACAGCAGTAAAAAAGCTAAAGAATAGACAGTTTGGTAGGAGAAGAGAAAGAGTATGACATTTTCCTGAGGGAAGAATAGAAAGACACAGAAAGTCAGGTGCAAGTGAAAAGTTAGGCAACTGAGGCAAAAAGTAATTCAAAGAACTCCAAAAGCAATACAGTGTGTAATTTCATCAAATCAAAATGAGAAAGATAGCTGAAGTCAGGAAAACCATACAATAGTCAGAACATAAAAAATATATTCAAAAGTGGAGGAGGAGCGTGATGAGTCAAATAAATGCTAAGTAATCATACAAGGGAGATTCACATACCCAGGTTCATCTCATGTCTTTATATAGCTTTTTGAGGGCTTTTCCATATATTCTATTTGAGAAAGGATTGTCTAACTTTGTAGTGGTAGATATCCCATTTTTATGCTTAAAACACTGAAGTTTAAAGGACATTTTCTTGGTGACATGGCTAGTTAATAACAAAGCCAAACCAGAACCTGCTTTGCTTCAGTCTGCTGGGTGGCCCTGTCATCATGTCTTGTCGTCTCACAGACTTTCCCGGAGATGTGAGCATGCCGTGGGAAACATCCAGTGATTCTGGTCAAGCCTGACACACTTGATGGGAGTAAATCGCCGCTGTGACCTAAGGCCCACCCGGCGTGGGCTTTCCCACCCACGCAGAACGTCTAAGGCTTTCAAGGGTGGGATTTTGGAAGAATGCCGAAAATGAACGGCTTTTCAAATGACCACATTAGAATGAGATAATATTCACTTACCAGATTAGCAAAAATAAGGAAGACTGAAACATAGCAAGAATTCTGGAGAGTGAATATTTCATGCTACTGGAAGAAGTGTAAATTGGTGTATTTATAAAGGATAAGCTGGTAGTATATATACCTTTTTCCATACAAGTTTTATTTCTAGTTTATTCCAAGGATATAATAGGGTAGATGCCCAAAAATACGCATGCAAAGGTTTCACCACAGCGCTGTTGATTTTTAAAGTATTTATATCTTTCTATGTTGACTGAATTTTTTTTCTGTTAGCACACATTGTTTTTATAAGCAGTAAAAAAAAAAAAAAGAAGAAGAAGAAGCAGCTATTTTTATGTATGGAAAAATAAAACCATCTATCACAGGATTCTTGTATCACTACCATAACTCCTCCTTGATAAGAACTTCAGCAATAATGACCCTGGAAACTACTGGTTTTCTCTTTCATCTCTGACAGTAGAAGGATTAAGTCCTACAATCAATAAGGCAAGATGGTTTGGGGGAAGCAGTGGGATTGGTTGGAAAAAATATAATAATCCAAGGACCTAAGTTTCGAATCTATCTTTGCCTCTTAGCTAGAGTGTGATTTGGGGCAAGTTGCTAAACCTCTCTAAAGCTCCCCACCCCCACCCCCACCCCCGCCCCAGCAGTAAAGGGAAGATAATGAAAATATCTCTCCTGGGGTAGTTTTAGTAACAAATACTATTAGGTTTGTAAGAGATCTTTGTAGACTCTGTGGTTCAGGAACAATAACAACAATCAACATTTATTGAGTGCTATATACCAGGCATCATACTGAGCACTTCAAATGTATTAACTCATTTAATTTTTATAACAGCTGGTGTGGTTTGTCCTCTCTTACAAGTGAGCAGGTTGAGACACAGAGAGACTTAGGAACCTGCCCAGGGCCAGGGTTATAAAAGGTAGAGCCATAATGGAAGATCAGACTTGGGGAGAAATGTAGCAAGAAATCTGTAAGAAGTAGTTACGTCTCACCATTCTGCCAGAGTTCTTTGAGGAAGACGGCAAGTATGTGGGAAGGGAGGACCCAGTGGAAATAACTTACTTACAAGGGTTTCTCTCTTTACAGAGTCAAACAGCTAAATTATTACAGGTTTGGAGATATAAAATAGGAAAGCTCCAAGATTTAAAAATGTTAAGAATAAAGTTTGTATGGGCTTAATGCTGGCGTGGTCTTACTCAGTACTTTTAGAAATAATCTGGAAAAAGGAAAATCAGAAGCCTTAAATAGAAGACAGAATTTCTTCTGAGACTGGAACATTAGGGCTACACATGCAAAGGGACAGAATAGAAACATGACAGAAGCATCAGCAGAGTTGATTTAAAATATATATATAGATCTCACATAGATGTTTCTCTTTGTCTCTCCTCCTCCCACTCTCTCTAAAAATCAATGGAAAAATATCCTCGGGTGAGGATTAACAAAAATAATAATAATAATAATAATAATAATAATAATAATAATATATGTGTGTATATATATATATATATATATATACAGAGAGAGAGAGAGAGAGAGAGAGAGAGAGAGAGAGAGAGAGAGAGTTAAGTAGATGTAAATATTTAAACACACGCACCCAGAGTACATTTTGAAGATGGTAGCCTCTTAGCCCTCAGTCAGTAGTATCCTAGGAGGTGATGATGTAGACATTTTAATTGTATTCCATCACCTCTGTTGTCTCTCCCTCTATTTTCACCAACTCTTTTAACCAGAAATCCTGGGTATCACCAGAGAATATATGTGAAGCAAAATGGAATCTGTTCACCTCTGATAGAAAGCATTAGCAGGGTTCTCATTGCTCTGCATTAATGGAATTAGACCAAAGTCAAAGGCCATTAGAGTAGTAAAAGAAATGTAGTTGTTTTCACATAACACCAGACTAAAAGGAGTAGGATTTGTATCTGAAATGAAGAATTGGCAAAGATATAATTACTGTCTGAATTTAATTATGAATTATAGATGAAGGGTGGGTGTTTATTTACCAATTTCTATGCATCTACCACATCTTCACCACTGAGCTCTGACAGAGGAGACATGATCCTGAAGTAAAAGATCAGATGCTGTACCATTAACAGTCTGAAAGCATAATGCTTTTGAAATGCATCCATGTTAAATTTAATTGTCCCCAACCCCATTCCATCTGGATTTTAAAAATCTGAATAGTTCAATGGCAAGCTATTGAACTTAATGGAACAGTGATCTGATTATCTTCTCTTCTTCAGAAATAGAGGAAATTGCAAGTAGAAAGAAAATACACTTGTTATCTAGAGATTATTTTGGATTCTCAAGATGACAGTGTTCTAGAGAAAAAACAGTGTGTCCTGTTTTTAGGTGCAAGGAATATGTGGAGATAATTCCACTATCAAAGATTGTATGTAAATTTTCCAAGATGGGGAGATTATGATGCTAAATGTCTTGCTGTTTCAGATCAGCAAAACCAAGACTTAACAAAATGTGGGCCTTCATAGGAGGCCTGTGAAGTAAATAATAAGTATATTTGTGCAGCTCTTCATAGTGTATAACATGCTTTTATGTGAGATGTGGAGGTGAAGCTTGAGCTCGCTTGCTTCTTAGCTATTTGGTTTCATTAATATATTTCTAACTCCTAGTTGTGTTCTGAAGCAGTCTCTTCAGTTACTGTTAGGAGTGCCAGGGGTGTCATAATCCTTTGCTTCTGTATTTGACTTTTAGGACTGTTGGGCAAACATAGTGTTGTAGCAGTAGAGAACTGTATTGTTGAAGTACTTTGCTTATTTCTTTTCTTTTTTCCCCCCTCTTTTTTCTTTTTCCCTTAGATATGTTCTGAGGACCAAGATTCATTTGGGGATGGTTACAGAATTGAACCGTAGTAGGCAATGAAAATATACATTCAGAGTTGAGTAAAACATCCTGCTGGAAGGAAAACACACCCCTACTATTACGTTTAAATTGGCTGCACTGGTGTATGTGGAACAATTTGGTGTTAGCTGTTTACTTTTTAGGTTTCATAGGTTAAGAGAGTTTTGTTCGGTCATGCTAGGGATGATAGAGGAATTCATTCATAGGGACTTTGGGAAATGTACATTAGGATTAGCTTATTTTTTAAAGCATTAGTCCTGAGACAGTTTCTTGAAAAACTGAGTTCTGAAACCAAATCCAGTTGGGAAAACTGAAAACTGGACCCTGACTTGGAGTTTCATAGTACACTCTGATCTTGTTCTTTGAAGCACTGTTTGTATGGGTAATAGTTAAGTAAGGTCATCTTAAATATTCATAGGTAGACAAGGCTCATAGAATATTATATAGCAGTTGAAAGGGGCATGAACTAGATCATGATCTTCCAACATGAATGGATCTCAAGAACGTTAATTTAGAGAAATATTACAGAATATACGAAATTGCGCAGCCCCGCTGTGCTCGCAGCCCCACCCACCTGTGCTGGTCTTTAGTCGTTAGGGCCACAGGCCTTTTATAATAAAGATGGGAGATGCATATAGAATATAGTTTGTTTTTTAAAAGCAGCATGCTTTTAACAGTATATCTGTGTAATATGAATATATTTTTATAAAGTCTAAAAGGGTTCATACCAACCAGGTATAGTCACTTGGAGAACTGACTAGGGTTGGAGATGATGATCAAAGGGTCCCTTTTAAGAAAGAAAATATTCATGTATTAGTTATAATAAAAATGAACCTAATACAAATAAAATGCTTGTTAATGCTCAACAAGTTACTTTCTTTTCCCTCATTGGAGATATCTACCCTGCTAATTCCAAATATCTATAATAATAAAAGTGTAATATGCAAATTGACCGAATGGCCAAACAGCGGAATGACCGTCCAGATGACCTTCCGGACAAAGCCGGGGCTGCGAGGGTCGAGGAGGCCGGGGCTGGATGCGAGAGCTGAGACAGCTGGTGCTGTGAAGGCCTACTCTTGCATGAATTTTGTGCATTGGCCTCTAGTATTTTTATATTCATTAATTGGCTGTATCAAGTTAAACTGAGTTTTGAGCTTTGGTACATATATAAAATAGGAAGAAAGTATTTTCATTCTAGTCCATTACAATGAAATTATTTTTCACACATTATAAGGAATAAATGAAGTAACACATACAAGCAGTCTAGACTGCAAATTTTCAAGAGATAGGCTTATTCAAGCTTATATTTTGGTTCAAGAGATCTTTTGAGAGCAACAAAGAAAAGTTTGAACTTGGTTCTTGAGCAGTTAGTGAAGAGTTGAGAAGCAGCAGCTATAGGTTGAGTGAAACATTGTAGTTCAAACCAGTTAAGCTTAAAGAAGCAAATCCTTTTTTGATCTTTCAGTGTTGGTAAGAAATGTGCTTTCTAGTTCCATGGCTATTCTTTATTCTGTTCTGTAGACCTGATTTTGGCATCTTCCGAAGGGAACTTGAGGGCAGTAGTGGTTCCATTTGACTACCAATCTCTAGGATAAATTTTAAGTGGCTGCATTTTTTGTGTGTAGATATGCTTTTTCTTCAAGAAAGGGTAATTCTGAAAAAGCTGTACCCACATATCAAGTTTTCTGTCAGAACATTCATCAATTGATTTAATTTGCCTAATGTTATCAGAACCATTGTCTGATTCATCAAATAAAAGTATCTCTTCTTTAAAACAGTTTGTTTTCAGGCACATGTATTGATTCATCTTTCCAAACTGGTCATTTTTACATTTCATTCAAGTTAAAACAAGGATTAACTGATCAATCAACTTTATGCTAAAAAATGTATTAATACAAGCTATGAAAGGAAGAATTTAATTCACATTACAAATATTTACTGGCACCTCTACATACTTGCGTGTGAGGGAAATTCAGAGTATTAAAACATGTTACTGCCCTTTGTGACCAGACTTCTTCCTAAATTGGTGTTAGCCTGCAATCCATATGCATAAAAATTGCTGGTGATGTACAATGATTCTTCCACCAAAACAAGTGGAAATTGGTAGAGTATGAACTGTGAAAGTACTGGGTAGGGTGAACTTCAGGAGTGTTTTCAGTAGTTGGACGGCCCCCAAGGAGAAGGGCTGCCAGGCATGACTACCTGGAGGAAAGGTATAAAGCCTCCTGTCTGACCTCTCCATTCTGCCTCATGCACGAATACCTTACACATGGCGTTCGCCAGTAGATGTTATTCATGATGACAGTGTACTGCAGAGGGGGGAGTTAGCCTTGTGTCTAGTGACATCTTGGTGTAATTTTGAGGTGGGTCTTGGGGATTGAGCATAATTAACAGAAAGTGCGAGAACTTTTTTTAGTGCAGGTGACTTCTAGTTTCGGCTCTCATGCTAGCAATATTGTTGTGATTGTTTTGCATTTCTTTGTGCTTCACTGTTGCAGGAGTATGTCTGTCTCAATTTTTAAAAATATATGGCAGGTTTTCTTTAAGTGATCAATTGGACTCTTCCCCCCCTGTGTCTCTGTAGTATAAATACCACCATTTAATATGTAGAATTGATCATGAATGTGGGCAAAGTCAGTGAGTGCATTCAATGTCTGTTTGTAGATAAAGCTTAACATTATTCTCTAATAACAGGCTTATCAACAGACCATTTAAATCAGCCAGTTCCTCTCAATATAAATCATAGAGATGTTTAAGATGTCATTTCTTCTCAGAACAAGAACGAGAGCTGCCTGTCAGTTCTCTAGTTTGGCTTTCATGCCATGGAAGTCCTTGGAAACCTGTTTTGAGAGAGTTCTAAATCATGCATATTCCTGTCTTGCAGGTTTTTTTCCTGATCAGGCGGACAGATCAGCATAGAGTCCAAGGATGAATGTTCACCGTGGCAGTGAGAGTGACAGGTTATTGCTGCAGGAGGCCAGCTGCCTAATGGATGAAACCTCGGCTGCAGCCCAAGAAAAAGAAACTAGTAGCCTGACTTCTTCTGGTCTTCAAAATCTTGCTTATCCGCTAACTCCCAGGAGTGATGGTACGGAGACTAGATATTGGCTTAATGTAGAGGGCCTTCTGACACCTGAGCATCCACTCTGCCCAGAAGACATAAATGTTCTTAATCTTTATAAATAAGATATCCAGTTAATTGGCTTAGCTTACCTTTCACAATTATATAAAGCTAACCATAACAGAAAATCTCCACTTATTCAATCAATCTAGAACATCTATCTTAGGCATAATGGTGTGAGAAAAACAGTCATGGGTTTGCAAGCAAAAGACCGGTTTAGATTCTACTCTGCTACCTATCTGCTGTAACCATGGGAAAGATTCTTAATCTTTCTGAGCCCTGCTTTCTTAATCTAGAAAACAAGAATATAACATTCTTCTGACTTCACAAGACTAGAATATTAGAGTTAATGGATGCGAAGTGTCTTGTAAACCTTTTTCTTTTTTGGTTTTAGAGAGGAAGGGAGAGGTATAGAGAGACAGAGACATCGATGAGAAAGAAACTGATTGGCTGCCTCCTGTGCACCCCCCACTGGGGATGGAGCCTGCACCCCGGGCATGTGCTCCATTGGGAATGGAACCGGGAACTCCTGGTCCATGGGTCTGTGCTCAACCATTGGCCATACCGACAGGGCTCTTTTTAACTCCTAAATAAAAACAGTAGCAACAATAATAGCAATTACCACTTACTGAGCACTCACTGTGCTAGGAATTTTACATACATCTCTCTATTTTATTTATTTATTTATTTATTATATTTTATTGATTTTTTTTTACAGAGAGGAAGGGAGAGGGATAGAGAGTTAGAAACACCGATCAGCTGCCTCTTGCACACTCCCTACTGGGGATGTGCCTGCAACCAAGGTACATGTCCTTGACCGGAATCGAACCTGGGACCCTTGAGTCCGCAGGCTGATGCTCTATCACTGAGCAAAACCGGTTAGGGCTACATACTTCTCTTTAGATCAAGAGATCTAAAGGAAATGAAGGGTTGAGGGTTCAATTCCTGGCAAACTGTGGTCAAATCTGCACTGCTGCCTATTTTTGTCGATAAAATTTTGAAATACAGCCATCATGCCCATTTGTTTACATATCGTCTATGGCTGCTTTCTTGCTACAATGGTGGAGACTGACCCACTGGGCCTAAAATATTTACTTTTTGGGTCTTTACAGAAAGTTTGCCGATCCCTGCTTAGATTAGTCCTCCTTTTAAAAATGACTTTTGCTCGGGTAACTTTTGCTCGGGGTCACACTGCTTGGATGTGGGGACTGAGATTTGAACCTGTGTCTTTTGGATCAGGCTGTGCTATTGTAGATATATCAGCTGATGGACAAGCGGAGTCACTGCCCCCTAGAGTGCACCATTAGAGAGAAGTTGTGCAGTGAGTCTCTTTTCCTGCTCACCTTTTTAAGGATAGTACCTGAGGCATCCTTCAGGAATCGACCTAATTTAATTGCTTCATTGCTGGGGGCAAATCAAGCTTTCTAGAGAACTGAATTAGTAATTTAGATACCTACTTTCATTTTTAAGAACCTGCCAGTGTGAAAGCTTGTCTGGTGATTAAGGTGTTTCTTCCTACAAGCCTGCCTGTGGGTTGTGTGGGAGGAAACTTAGCTCTGGGTATGCAAAATCAGGGCCACATTGAAAACTTAAGTCCTGCAGAAGCTGTAGGATGTAAACCCTAAATTGGCTTTTGGTCTAGATTTTGCTTTCCTTTTCTCCAGAAACAAGGTCGGGGGCGTTAATCAGACTAATTCCCCAGAGGTCATGGGCAGTAATCATGTTCATGAAATATTTTATGCAAAGTTAGAATATAGGAAGGGTGGGATGAGAAATTCAGTTGTATCTATAATATTTTATTTCTTTCCAAAAAAGGTTTGAAGGAGAGAAAAATGTTAACTGAGCTTGCCAAATATAACTAATGGCATATACATGTGGTATTAACTCTATGCTTTGGTATATTTGAAAATTCTTATTAAGAATACTTTTTATATTAAAATATATTAGGAAAACTGCCTATTTAAGCATCCTCTAAGCCCTGGCCAGTGTGCTAAATGGTTAGAGCGCCGACACAGGAAATGAAGGGTTTGAGGGTTCCATTCCTGGTCAAGGGCATGTGCCTGGGTTGCAGGTTCACTCCCATCCCAGATGGGCTGCATGCAGGAGGCAACCCGTCCCTGTGTCTCCTCCCCTTCTCTCAGTCACTCTCTCCCCTTCCCTTCCACTCGCTCTCTGAAAAGCAATGGGGGGAAATATCCTCATGTGAGTATTAACAAAAAATAAAATAAATAAAAAATAAGAGCATCCTCTGGGAATCCTTTTGTAAATACTGGCTCCTTGCAGCCAGAACTATGAGAAATAATCTGTTCAGTCTCATTCCCTGTCTCCTGTGCACACCCAGAGCTCATTAATTCCAGTTTAAGGCTCTTGCACGATGCGGTATTGTTCGTTTTTAAGTGCGCTCACATTCTTTCAGTTGATAGTCCTGTGAGGTAGGTGGAATGAACGTTATTCTCATTTTAGAGATGACGAACCAGGTTTAGAAAAATAAATTACTTAAAGAAAATAGCTTTTTGGTGATACAATAACTGAGCATGAATCCTAACCCAAGGCCATTTGCATGGGGATTTTGCAGCTGATAGAAGACCTGCCTGTTCAGAAGTGGTGTTGGTGATGTTAGGATGCTCCTTTGCATAGTGAAAATGCACTTTTCTGTGACTTCTAGGAAAAGTGATGCATTAGACAATAGACTCTGTCATTGTCTTTCTGGAAAATAGAATTTGGAAACATTTTTTAAAAATGTAGAAAGAAAATGGTTTTGGCACACCAGCGGTAGCACAAATAAAACACAGCAAGTATAAGTATTATTTAGAGAAGTGAAAACAAAAGTAGAAAGTTATTGCCTCTGTGGAACAACGCTGGGGCAGCCATGGAGTGTGGCAGGAGATTGCTGGTTTTCCACAGAAAGTTGTCCCTAATGTTTTAATTTTTTAAAACCATATCGAAGTTTACTTTTAAAGTTTTTAATCATTTTATTTTAAAATGTGGATATTACTGCCTTTATCCCTTCTCCCTACACACACATGTGCTTGGCATGAGCAGAAAAAAGCTCAGGGGAATCCAATGTAAGTCTCCTGTTATATTTTTTCTTTACTTGCTCTAGGCAAGAGTTTTTGCCTGTTTGCCTCTAAACATCTATGGGGGTTTTGTTCGAATTTTTATTGTTTTTTAAAGAAAACAGGGTTTATTTTTCCCCCAAGGCTTTTGCAATTGAGTTATTTTGGTTGGTTTGTATCTTTCAGACCTTTCACTGGACTATGCCTCTCAGCCAGCAAGCCTCCAGTTCCCTCACATAATGCCACTTCTCGAAGACAGCAAAGGCTCCTGCTTCCCAGGTGGGACTAAACGGAGCTATGAACCCTTTATTGCTCCAGAACGATTTGGAAACAGCGCTATGGGCTTTGGCAGTAACGCTCATTCCCAGGCGCCAGAGAAAGTGACACTTCTCGTAGATGGCACACGTTTTGTGGTGAATCCACAAATTTTCACTGCTCACCCGGATACCATGTTGGGAAGGTAACTGATGATACTTTCCTTCTAAATGCACTCTGTTCTCTGTGACTGGAATACCTGCTGTTTATCTTGCTTTAGATGTGAAAATGAAAAGCATTGCATTGCTGATTTTCTGCCTTCCTCCTTTGGTGAGATGGAGGGCAAGCTGGTACAAAACGTGTATGTGTTGGTAATTTGGGGGACTGGGTATTTTATTTATAAAGCCAGTATAGTGAACAAAAGAAGGGAGTGCAGCCAGGACTATCAGAAATAATATGTTAAATCTCATTCCCCATTCCTCTATAAACTAACTCTGAAACAGAAGTCAGATACTTAATTTATTTTATTCACAATTTGCATAACTTCCCAAAAGCAATGTTTTTCTGAGTTCTACGAGTCAGAGATACTGAGATAAAGTGAGAGCTGTAAATTGAGTTCATCTTTCTTTCGTCTTTTGTCTCTTAATAAAAAAAAAAAAAAAATAGAATTAGACAAAAGTTTCACAGGACACAACAAAGCCGTTTCCCTGAAAAGCAGTATATTGCCTGCCATCTATTGCCAGTTCGGCTGAGAAATAGATGTTTTACTGTCATTTTCTGATGCCTCCGTCACTACTTGTTTTCTGACATCTGGCTTTTCTGTTGTTTCTTTATTCTTCATGTTTCATCCAGACTGTAGTCTTATCTTCCTCTCACTGCCACTGCCCCAGCTTTTCAGGATTGGAATTTAGGGAATGGAAAGAGCCTGCCCAAAGGAGCACTGCCCACAAGTGCTCCTGGAGCCTGGGCTGCAGGTTAGGAGATCCTCTTTCTGCAGTCAAGACCTTAACATGAGGAACAGCCAATGGGACAAGAGTAAAATAATAATAATGTGTGTGTACACACCTTTGACTTTTAAGGATTTTTATCTACTTAGAAGTAAATGTTATTTAAAGATCTAACCTCACTTAGGACATTGAACTAATTTGAACCAAATTAGAAATCAGAGGAAAATCACTAATTTTACTGAATCTTAGGCCAAATGGGATCCAGCTATTCAAATATGTGTCTACTTGAACATATACATACAAATTCATGATGAGCCATTTTTAACCAAAACCAAACCTATATATTTCTCAAACATCTGAATTAAGATTAAATGAAAACATTAAATTATTTTCTAAGTTGGCCCTGTATTTAATCAGACTTGACTTCCTGTGCTCAGTCTTGGTATCACCACCAGTAATGTCCCGCCCCCCCTTCCCCTCCCAACAGTGTTCCTGAGTTCCTCAGGGCAGTCTGGCTGAGGTAGGTTTCCTCTGAAGGTGGTGATAGAGAGAAGAAGGCAAGCATTATCTGGGCAATAGATCCTTAGCTAACAGTGGTTCTTTGAATCTAGGAATGGGTTGTCCACGAAGAAGAGAGTCTGATTTCTTTATCTAAATGGTTCATCAGCTGAGTGCCAGGGTCATGAGTTCTGAGAGTCGCTTAGGTTTGCTGTCCTGTGGCTGCATCACAGTACTCATAAGCCCAGCCACTGGCTTACAGAGGTGGACCGCCAGCCACAGAGGGGACAAGTTGAGAGATCAAGAATGGACTAATGCAGATCCATGCCACTATTGGAGAACTAGGTCCTGCTGATGGAGGGGGATCATACTGCATTTGTTCACTATTTTGATTCATAGCTGTCTCAGCTAGACGTTAGCCAGAATGTTCCAGAAAACTGTTAGCATTCTTTGAAGACAGTTTTTACCAGGATGGATTTCTTATGTATGGTCTAGTGATTTGGAAAGCATGTGGAATAGAGTCTTTTTCAGACCTTTAAAAGTGGCCAATTCAGAGTGGAGGCAAACGGTTTTGAGCAGTTGAGCAGCAGGACTTCCCGGCAGGTTAAGGAAGGAAACGGCAGTGCGTCCCCACTGAGAACTCAAGTCAGGCTGCTGCAGCTAGCAGCTATCTGCCCGCCCTTCGTGCTCACTTCCCATCCCACATGCAGCAGGAGTCATAAGTCTTGGGGCCAGTTTTCCTGGAGGGTATCTGAGAGGAGGAGGAAGAATGGGAAAAGGTGAATCAGAAAAGCAACCTCCTCCTCGGACCCTCATGACCTCTGCGTTCATGCCCAGCGCAGGCCTGCCTCTCTGAAATACGTCAGACTGCTGATGAGCCTAACACAGTGATGGCGAACCTATGACACGCGTATCAGAGGTGACACGCGAACTCATTTTTTTGGTTGATTTTTCTTTGTTAAATGGCATTTAAATATATAAAATAAATATAAAAAATATAAGTCTTTGTTTTACTATGGTTGCAAATATCAAAAAATTTCTATATGTGACACGGCACCAGAGTTAAGTTAGGGTTTTTCAAAATACTGACACACCGAGCTCAAAAGGCTCGCCATCACTGGCCTAACACCTACCCTCCTTTTCTACTTGACCTGAAATTCCCATAGTTAGTTACTCCTTGGCTTGAAGAAGGGCATTTTCCCCCAGAGCTCCACCATTGAAACGTACCAGGAAAGGGAAAGCATTAACATATCTGTACCTGTTAATACAGATTCATCTGTCAGATTAGAGGTTGAAAGCAGAACTCAGGAATATTGAGAATTGGCATCCCGGGTAGGTAAATGCTGATAGAGGAGGAATAGGAAAAAGGGATAGGAAAGGCCAGGAGCATGAGACCCTGTGTCTCTGAGCTGCCTGGCCATACACAGGCAGATTCCCGGCAGTGGGGAGCGCAGGAGAGGCAGCCCTCACGCTGCAGACACGCTCCCAGGGCTTGCTTCCCTGCCCCTGTCACAGGAGCTCGCCACAGCTGAGCCTGGCGGACTTGCCGCTTCGTGCCCCTCGCTGAAAGCCATGCTGCCTTCTCTCCAGTCTGAAGGGCATTGCCTAAGACTGGACTGCGTCGAGGGGGCGGGGCCCCAGTGCTGTGTTACCTTACACTAGGCGAGAGTGAGAACCCTGCCGGAGAAGGTCACACTGTTGCCTGGTGTCTTTCAGGATGTTTGGACCAGGAAGAGAATACAACTTCACACGGCCCAACGAGAAGGGGGAGTATGAGATTGCCGAAGGAATCAGTGCGACTGTCTTTCGAACGGTGCTGGTGCGCAGCAGTCTTTTCGCTATAGCCTCTCCATGGGCCCGCTTGATCAGAAGTCCTGAGTCCCCCAGGCTGTGGTGCTGACCTCAGGGTCTCCAGTTTCCAGTGGCTGACTTTCCCACTTTCCTTTTTATTCCTGTAACTTAAGTATTCTTGCTGTATGAGCTCAGTCAGGTACCAAGTTGTGATTTACCATGTCAGGACATCCAGGAGCCACTTGGCCATTTAGTGAGTCAACCAACTTGGTGACAATGCTAGTAACCCATCACTTTACAGAACCAGCAGTGAATAGGTGTTGAAGAGGTAATTTTTCATCTTATTCTTTACCTACATTTCTTCCTCCTAATCTATTTACAGGATTATTACAAAACTGGTATCATCAATTGTCCTGATGGCATCTCTATCCCAGACCTTAGAGATACGTGTGATTATCTCTGCATTAACTTTGACTTCAACACTATCCGATGTCAAGATCTGAGTAAGTACAGGAGCAGCTGAACTTAGTTTGCCTGGAATTGATTGGCATTTTTTACTGCTAACCAGAGATTCTCACGTTTGGGCTGAGAATCATCTGCAGAGGCAGAGAGGAGCTGCTATCCTGTTCCCTCTCTCGCTTTAAAGCATTTTGAGGACGTGCAGTAAACAAGAGAATGTGCAGTGAGCTCTAACCTCGCTTGGCCCATGAGTTACCAAGCTAATTCCTTCCCCTCTTGGTGTCTCAACCTTTTTAACAAATAAGGGTACTGATTCTCAGATCTATGGGAAGTCTCACTAGGAAAGTTAAACAGCATAAATTGGCTGGGTTCTTAACAATTATATTTATCATTAGTATTAACTTAGTGTTTGTTAAGTGCTTTATAGATGTGAACTTGGTATAAATCCTATAGTAATCCTAAAAGATGGGTGATAGCCTCATTTAACAAATGAGACTGAGAAGTTAGCTTGTTCAAAGCTCTAAGCATTAAAAGCTGAAATTAGAACTGATTGTGTGACTACAAACTGCAGGCTCTTATCATTACCCACTAGGTTCCCTGAAATTATTTTTAAATTGTTCTTTGAAGTTCATGATACATTTCCCTGCAGACTCCATGAAGTTCTCTGGACTTGTGAATTCTCTACTGGGCCTAGAACAGGGGTGGGCAAACTATTTGACTCGAGGGCCACAATGGGTTCTTAAACTGGACCGGAGGGCCAGAACAAAAGCATGGATGGAGTGTTTGTGTGAATATAAATTCAAAGTAAACATCATTACATAAAAGGGTCCGGTCTTTTTTTCTTTTTAGTTTTATTCATTTCAAACGGGCCGGATCCGGCCCGCAGCCGTAGTTTGCCCATGGCTGGTCTAGTATATACTTAGAGCAGCGGTTCTCAACCTGTGGGTCACGACCCCTTTGGTGGTCAAACGAAACATGCTACCCAGGGGTCACCTAAGACCATGCTGCATATCAGATATTTACATTATGATTCATAACAGTAGCAACATTACAGTTATGAAGTAGCAACGAAAATAATTTTATGGTTGGGTCACAACATGAGGAACTGTATTTAATAAAGGGCCAGAAGGTTGAGAACCACTGACTTAGAGCAAGTCCCGTGGTGTCTCCAAACTTCAGATTCTTCTTCTTCTTCTGTGTACTCTTAACTCCATGAAATTGGGGTCTAGAGGATCTTCAGAAGCAGTACTACAGAGTCATCCCCGAATGATGGTTCTATATCTTGTAGAATTATGTTTATGATATGACACTGTATGTTCAACAAAACCTCCACTGATCAGAATGCTCAGGGATTATTAAGCACTAGAGGCCCAGTGCACGAAATTGATGCACGGGTTGGGAGGTCCCCCCCTTAGCTCAGTCTGCACCCTCTCCAATCTGGGACCCCTTAGGGGATGTCCAACTGCCGGTTTAGGCCCAATGCCGGCCTGATTGCCCCTCCCTGCCTCTACGTGCTGGCCTGATCACCCCTAACTGCCCCCCCATTGCCGGCCTGGTCACACCTAACTGCCCCCCTCTGCCAGCCTGGTCTCCCCCAACTGCCCCCTTCTCTCAGCCTGGTTGCCCCCAACTGTCTCTCCCCCCCCCCCCCCGCACACCCTGCTGGCCTGGTCACCCCTCACAGCGCCCCCGCCGGTCGCCCCACTCAGCCTGCTGTTCAGTTGTTTGGTCATCCCTCACTGACCCCCCTGCCGGCCTGGTCATAGGCAGCCATCTTGTGAGGGTGTGAGGGTTAATTTGCATATGACCTCTTCATTATATAGGATTATTATATAGGATGAGTAAAGGAAGCATGGTAGAATGTGAAATACATCTAACAAAATCAGCTTAATTACCACCTTGAAGTAGGAAACAATCTCTGCCTTCAAATGGGTCACTTCTCTGGACCCTATCAATGGTAACAGCGATTACCCGATCATCTTTTTCACTCCAGTAACATGCACTTGGGCAGAGCGGATGCTCACCTACAGTTTCTCTCCCCAGGTGCTTTATTGCATGAACTGTCCAATGACGGTGCTCACAAGCAGTTTGATCACTACCTCGAAGAACTGATCCTGCCCATCATGGTGGGCTGTGCCAAGAAAGGGGAGCGAGAGTGCCACATCGTTGTGCTGACAGATGAGGATTCTGTGGACTGGGATGAAGACCACCCCCCACCCATGGGAGAGGAATATTCCCAAAGTAGGAGCCACCTGCATGATGCAGATGTTTTTTGCAAGAAACACGCTACCCAGAATAGCAGCTAGATGCCAGAACCAGCGTGAATATCACTGTGAGCCAGTGATGAGCACACTCACCTGGAAGATCAGTTCAGTGTAGTGACGCAGGTCTGACTGTTACGCTGTGGAACATAGTGAATGTTATACCTTCCCTGCTGCTGGTGCCTGGTACTGTGTCAGTTCTGAGGCAGCCTGTTAAATGGTGGCATCATTCTCCCATTTTTCAATCCTTTTGAATTGATGACACAGAATTCAAGAAGTACATAAGGATGCACATTGAGAAGTCTTGTTCCCACCTCTGCCTCATCTATCCAGTTTTCCTCCTCAGTGTCTTCCAGACATTTTCAGTGCACAGAAATAAGCACGTTTTTCCTTTCTTTCAAATGATATCATGTAGAATACAGACTATTCTATACAATTTCTTATATTAAAAGCCTCCATACTCTTATTTATAGCTGTATAGTATTCCATTGCATGATTGTCATAATTGATTTAACCAGCCCTGTTGATGGACATTTAAGCTATAAATTTTAAATGATGCTGCAGTGAATAGCTATTTATTTATTTGAATTTTTATGAGTTTATTTGAGTCAAAGTGAAGGCATATGCCAGGGAACAAGATTTCAAATGCTCCGTGAATATCCTTTTTATTAACACAATCTTTTCACAACGTGCATATCTCTGTAGAATAATATTCCTAGAAATGAAATTTCTGTCAAAAACTTTGTGTTTTTATAATTTTGATACATGTTGGCAAATTATCCTCCATAAAGTTTGAGTCAACTTACACTCACAAAACATAGGAAGGTTTGTTTTCTGCACAGTGTTTCACTAAACTTTTATATTTGCTATTTGAGTTTTGGTTTTCATTTCTCATTTCATGAATGAGATTGACCATCTTAATTTTTAAGAGCCATTTTAATTTTCCTTTTCTAAACTATTTTTTCCTTCAGCCCATTGCAAAATTGGATTGTTAGTCTTTTACTTAGAGATTTGTGTAAGCTCTCTATTTGTGACCTCTATTAAGGAAGTTAGCCCTTTGTAATATGAGTTGCAAATATTTCAGGTGATTGTCTTTTTAGCTTTAATAGTTGTTTTGACTAAGTAGAGATGTATTTTTATATAGTTGAGTGTATCAACTTTTCTTTTATGGCTTCTAGGTTTTATGTCCTACCCAGAAAGGCCTTCCATATCCTATTTAACGTTTAATTTGTGATCCACCTGATTTATTTTTTGCATCAGGGCCAAAAGAAATATAACTTTTATTAGTCTGATTCTGTTAGCTCATCTCCTTCCTCTTCTGGAGTCTTTGCTCCATAACTAACCCCAGATCTTTTATTTTTTATTTTTCCCACAGTTCTTTATAGTTCCAAGCTCTACAGATTCTTCAAGTACATTGAGAATCGGGATGTAGCTAAAACAGTGTTAAAGGAACGGGGCCTGAAAAACATTCGCATTGGAATTGAAGGTAAAAACATCCCAGTCAGTATTCAGCTTGCTTAGCTTATGGAGGTAGGCTGCAACTACAGTCATAGCTTATGTCCTGAAAACTTCCAGAGGACCCAGACAGTGGACACATGAAAACTACATTTCTACCCAGGTTTCAAGGATCTTTATTTTGTTTTGTCCTTATGTTTCCTTTTCACTTTATTTCCAGTTGAAAATGCTTTAAAGCAGCTGCAGGAATAAGTTCCAATTTCCTGCCTTGGCATAAAGAGAGTAGTGAGGGCTAAGGCCTCTGGGGGGGTAAATGGAGCAGGTCTCGGGGGCTCACCAAGGGGAGAGCCACTCTGCCAGATCCTTGGTCAGGATCTTTCTGGGTCCTGGAAGGGTCCTTCTGAAAACTCTTGGAGACTCTGAGTTTGTTCCATTATGTGCCCTTGAGAAGTGCCTGGACGTTAGCAGAGTTGCTTCAAATGATCTTGAGCAGTGACAGCATCCCCACCTGTGGTCTCTGTGGAAGGTCTCAGAGACGGATTCCTGCTGAAGCCGTCCTGCTCTCCCTCCATGGGACTGGGAATCATGTTTTTCTTCTCTTACTGTCCCAGTCTTGCCCACAGAACCCATCAGGCCTTCATTGTGTCTGAATTAGGTTGGAATTTGAAGTTGGAAGAAATTTTTGAGATCTTCAAATAAACCTCTGTACTTCCCTTGTCTCTTTGGAAACCCCAGGAACAGGGTGGTAGGGATCACTCCATTTCCCACAGCAGCCCATCAGGTTGTGCCACCATCAGAACATTCTTCCACATAATAAGATTTCTCCCATTCCATGTGACAGCCTTTCAGATACTTTAGGCAGCATCCCCGTTTTTTCTTTAGGCTAAACATTCCACATTCCCTTAACTGGTTCTCATACAATGTGCCCTCTAAGCAATAGAATTAGAGGACAGAGCAATAGCCATGCCCTAGCAGGGTTTTCATTCTGTAGTATTGCTGCCAGTAACTGAAGCAGGGGTGGCGAACCTTTTTTCTGCCAAAGGCCATTTGGATATTTATAACATCATTCGCTTAATATAAATGTATAATATAATTCACTTAATATAAATGTATGTTGCTATGAAAAAAAAAACTAGATTTATTGAATTTCAAGTCCTGCCTGCGGTTGCCTTGGCAGGACCATCCAAATGATTTTGCAGGCCTTCCATGGCTCACAGACCAGACATTCTGCACCCCTGAACTAAGGCGTCTGAAATTAAGAAGAGGTTTCTCTCCCCTTTCCATTAGAAGGGATAGAATTTTTGTTAACGTCCCTTCTAGGGATAAGACCGACTAACTGAGCAGGAGGGAAGAGAGCGTGTAGGTGATTGGGGCTGGGAGGACATGGTCAGAGACTGGTCGCTTCCCCTGTAATTTTCATGGATTTGGAAGGAATTGATGTGAGGAAGTATGGAAGCCAGAGTGAGCATTTGCTGAAGTCATGAGAACGGTCGTTTTCTGTTTCAGGTTACCCTACCTGTAAAGAAAAAATTAAGAGAAGACCTGGTGGCCGATCTGAAGTCATCTATAATTATGTGCAGCGCCCTTTTATCCAGATGTCATGGGAAAAGGAAGAAGGAAAGAGTCGCCATGTGGACTTCCAGTGTGTTCGGAGTAAATCCCTCACTAATCTGGTAGCTGCTGGAGAAGATGTCTTGGAGGACCAGGAGATACTGATGCATCACCCGCCCCAAGTGGATGAACTTGACCGACTAAATGCCCCACTTTCTCAGATGGCTTCTAACGACTTTCAGGATTAGGGCCAGCTCTGGGTCCACCTCTCTGCGAAGCGTTTGTCTGGGCTGCCAAAAGCCAGTTCTCCCCCTCCTTTCCCTTTCTCCCATAATTAACGTGCGTCCTTTTCAGTACATCTGCACCTCTGCCGGGGGTGAGAAAGCACTGGTAATGAAGCTCCCAGCTTGGCAGCAGCCCTGGTAACGTGAAATTTTAGGTCTGGTGCTGTTCACTGAGCCTTTGCATAACTGCAAAGCAGAAAAGCAAGTCAAGACTCCTGTTGCCTCATCGGCAAAGCAGTTCTGATCCTTTATGCTGTGTCTTGGCTTTTGTGTGTGTGTTTTATACCAGGCACATCGCTTAGCAGCGAAGGGACCAAACTTAAAGGAGACAGTCTCTGTCTTCTGCAAATGGCACTAGTGGCATGCTCATTAGAGGCTGAAGACGATGCCATTCCTAGTGGCATCTGTGCCCAGATTGCATCAGGGAAGAACGAGGCTCGTATTCAACGTGTCTAAAAGGAAATTCGTAGGCGCTAAAATTCAGTTTTGTTTTTTCATTACATGCAAGAACAATCCAAAACCACACGGATTCTGTCACAGGAAGGAAAGTGGCATCACAGTGTTGATGGAACCTTAGCGTCATGGTGTTTAGATTATTCATTTAGAAGGAAACTCAAGTAGAAGAACCTCTCCAGATGGGGCCACTCTGATTGCCCTGGCTTGGAATTGGTGAGAAGCCACAGGTCTTCGCCCAGGAGCAGCATGTTGCTGTGGATGTGGATGGGCGACCCTGGATATGACTTAAAGGCTCCAGCTGAGCAGACATTTCTCACAAGGGCTCAGTTTCTCAGTCGGAAGACTTGTAAGAGCTCCAGTGCGGGGGCGGGTGGGGGAAGCTGGATGGGGAAGCATTACCTGCTCAGGCTTTGTTCCAGTACAGGATTCTTCTTTGTGCATTCTTTTCATACTTAGGGAATTTTTTTGGATACCAGGATATTTTCATTTTGAAATAGCCTATCAGCTGCTCACACTGAGTAAGAAACCATACTACTATCATCCCCCAAGGAAGGATGAGTTGAAGGGAAGTGAGACCTAGTAATTGTTTGCTCTGTCACTGCGTGTCAGTGCACAGCGACAACCAGATCACCCTCCCCAGCACTGAACCGCCTTCCCCCGTGTCCCCATGGCTAGAGCCGGATGTCATGGGATCATCTCCCCTTTTGCGCTACAGGCTGGCCTTCCAGTCACCTGCCCCAGGTATTTACTCATCACAGCTTACAAAGAGGCACATAGCTTTCAAGTCCTTTAAGAGCATGACTGGCTTTCTTAAATCCCATTCCCGTAAGATGCGATAGGGCAAGCTGCTTGTGTTCTGACCATGCTGGTCACAGTCCTCCACGCGTGACGTCGGATGGGCGTTGAAAGTGCTCTTTCCAGGCTTGAAGAGCAAGAATCTTACTAGTGAGTGTATTCTTTGCATGTGGTCAGCATCACAGTGGAAATCGATGCTCTATTTCTCTGAAAAGTAATCGGGGTTAAACTGAACCACCCCCCACCCCACCTGCAGAGTTGATTACCATGGCATCCTTTGTAAGGCTGGTGGCCAGTGGTGGTTTTATTTCTGTGAAACTGTTGGCTCATATTGAGGTCAGGTCTGGCTGTGACCTTACCAGTATACATTCATGCCCACTAGGAACCGACCAGCCCAGTATTGTTTAATGGTGCTTCCTTTACTTTTCAGTTGACTTCCATGTCATCACAAGGGCATTTGCATTGAGTGTGTAGTCTGTGGTATATGTATAACTTTCGTTACACAGCTAATGTACTGGTAATGTTTAGTAAGTGTCAACACGCTGCAGCTGATACTCTAGTCCTTGCTTAGTTGGAAAGCCACGTATGAAAGTATGGCATGTAGTGAACACTTTCTTCTATATCAGTGGTTCTCAGCCTTCCTAATGCCGCGAGCCTTTAATACAGTTCCTCCTGTTGTGGTGACCCCCAACCATAAAATTATTTTCGTTGCTACTTCATAACTGTAATTTTGCTGTTATGAATCGTAATGTAAATATCTGATATGCTATATGTGTTTCCCAATGGTCGCGACCCACAGGTTGAGAACCCCTGTTCTATATGAATGATGAACTTATTCTGACTTTTAAGAACTATATCTTCTTTTCCCAAATTGGGTTAATGTGCTTTTGGCCCCAACCCCATGGACAGTCTGGGGAGGTAAATCTGCCACTGTCACCAGGTGGCGGTGACAGGAGGAAGCTGGCGCGGGAGGCTCTCCTGCATCCGCGCCCTCCCCTGGAGCCCAGCATCACTGTCACTTGGTGGCTCCCCTCAGAGCTGCTGTTTCCAGGGCCAGGACATTCTGCTGTGGCAGGACCTCTCGGCTGGGTTGGAGTCATTCCCTTAAGAATCAGTTACTGGCCGCCTGGGCAAGAGGTGTTTCTAATGCAAAGGGTAGGACTCAGGTCTGGTGTTTTTTCTAAGTGCCTAAATAAGTAAGCCAGGTGACTTACACAGAAGCATTTTCATAAGGAAATAGTTTTACCCAGACTGTCTTAGAGGTATCTCAGCAAGCCAAGATGAACCTGAATTTGAGGTTTAGAATCAGTTCATGTCTGCATCGTATTGTTGAGTAGGAGGAAACATTTGCCATTGAGACTTGGAGAGTACTGGGCAAGGAACAGTGTTAAAATGTGGCGATATTAACGATTTCTCAGGCTGAAAAGAATGACAGCAAAAGGTAAAGAAGCTGGAAAGTATCTGGATTTACTGCACAATATACAATAGCCAATATTCTCAACTAAATTCCAAGAGAACGGGGTGATAATGCACACAGTCTAAGGAAATACTGTGGAATAAGCCCAGGAAGGAGAGCTCTATGTGCAGTGTTCCGACAGATCCTGTGTAAGTAAAACCAGTCAGAACGCAGGCTTTCATTCACACGGTCAAAGTGTGGCATGGAGCCCTTTGTATCCAGTGAAAATAGAAAGTTAAGAAGGGGTCTGAGTATTTTATTTAATGTCATCATTTTGAAATTGTTAAAATGCATAGTGAGTTCAGAAAGCAGACCTGATGCCTTTGTGGGAGATGGAGCCACAGTCATGCTCTGGGTGGGACCACCACTGCAGGACATTTGCCTCTTTACTTTGTATTTAAAATTGCACATGTTTACCTACCAGTGTTTACGGAATCCTATATTTAGGATGCTTTTTTTTAAAATAAAGTATTATGATTTGTGTCCATGTTGTTCTTTTGGCAGAAAAATAAAACCAGGTTTAAAAAGGGACTGAAAGGAGCGGCACCGGCCGCCCAGTCTCCTTTCCTACAGCAGCCGCGGGCTTGCCTCAGGCCCGTGTTTCCCGCTCTGCTGTTTGTACATTAGGTTCCAGAGCCCTGATGGTCTCCCTTCTCTAGTTCCTGGTTAACTTGCATTCGAGACCCCTTGAACCCTCACATACAACTAAGTGGACCTCATAAAGTCAAATGTAAATTTGAAAGATAGAGGACTCACACTTTGATGTCCCAGTTTGGGTTTATAGCAAGTGAGGAACCACGGCATCAGTGAAAGGTACGTCCTTGGAGACATCGTGGTAGAGCCTCTTTCTCATCCGTAGCCCTACTCGGGGCTGGTGTCTACTGAGGCCCCTCAGCTCAGCCTGGGAGCCTGCTGCTGGTGACACTGAATTTCAGGGGTGCTGAAGCAAGCCTGCCTTTATCAGCTCAGAGGTTAGGAACACGCTCTGTAAACATGGCCTGCTGAGTATGTTCTGTGCCGAGCACTGCTGGGTCACAGGGACACCCTGACTAGGACACGGTTCCTCCCATCAAGGGGCTTTTGTGATCCTATGAAGAAGAAAGACATCGGCAGACAGTCCAGGTCACTTAGGAGCCCCATGAGGGTGGAGTAGCCAGTTTTTACTGTGAGGGTATAGAGGTCACGAGAGAATTCTAGAGGTGACCCATGAACCAAATTGTGAAGGATGAATACAGGTGGTTTTGGATCCATGAGAATGAGGGGAGGAGGTATCGTAGGCCAACTCAACTGTAAGCAAAGGTGACATAATTGCTTACTGTCATCAGGGACGTGGGTGGGGTGATGCAGAGAAGAGGCCAGAGTAAAGACAGACCTCAGGCAAGTGTATTGAGAGCCCTCAAGGCTTTATGCAGGAGAAGGACATGATCAGACTTAAAATTTGGAATTTCTTTGGCAGCAGGGAGGATGACAGGCTTGAAAGAAGGACCCGGGCAAAGGTCACTGCGATGGGTTCAGCACGGAGGGAGGAAGGCACTGGTCGGATGGTGGCCATGCTCTGGACCTGAACGTGCTTGCTGTTGGGAAGCATGTAAGGCGTTTCTGGCTTGGATAGCCAAGTAGACCGAGCTAGAAAAAAGGCTATGGAGGCAAGAGGAGCCAGACAGCCTTGGCCTGAGCCCGGAGAAGGCCATCCAAATGGTGTTTCTGGTAGGCACTTGGCTCCATGAGAGCCGGCAATCTGGGGAGTGGTCTAGGTAGGCTGGTCACTTCGAAGACCTCACCACAAAAACATGGTAGTTGAAGCCGCAGTACGGGGCAGATGGCCTAAGGATCCCAAGTGAAAAGAGGGCAAAAGTCACTGCTCTGAAGAGCACCAGCATTTAAATGGTGGCAGAGGAACTACAAGAAGGAAGTCGGAGAGGTGGGAGCTGTCTTTACAGCCAACCGTGTGAGTGCAGCAGGTTGATCAAGATAAGGAGTCAAGAAGCCAATGGGTACGGCAGAACACCAGCGACCACAGGAATAATAAAAATGCCAGCACGGTTTACACATGGAGTAATACTAACATTTCACACAAGGAAGAGGCACCAGACGAGTGGGTTGAAGTGGGGCAGGGAAATGACATAAAAGTGACTGCAGTGTTCTTCATAAAGCAGTAATTATTCAACTCCGTGCCTCTACCACAGCACAAGACCATACCTTCCTGCCTCCAACATCCTGGACTGCTCACTCCTCCCTGCCAAGTCACTGCTGTCTGCAAACATCTCGGGGGGCTTCCCTAAGCTTTCCAGTAACTTTGGGTTGGTTTAAACATATTGTTACATCGCCACTAAAATACTAACTATAACCGAAGCTGCATTGTTAGCCACTTGGTGGGAATTCTCCCCTCACCGATGTGCAGTTCAGAACCACACAGCACTCACTCCCTCGTCCGAGTGCCTGGTATTAAACTCCGTATAATACGGTGCTTAAATGTTATTTGGGCAAGATGTTTTTCTCTGAAAATAATGCCTGAACAAGCATGTGGAGGTTAGTTTTAAGTCAGTATTGGCTTTGATAGATAATTCTGGGAAAATGTATGACCTAGCAAAGGAAAAGACCATTCACTGAATCCTGAGTTCTGAAAACACCAATAGGTTACACACAAGGCTATGCTTTTCAAGGAAATAATTCAGAGAAAAAGTATTAGGAGTAAGTAGCAGAGGAATCCTATTATGCCATATAGATGAGTTTTAAAATTAGCAATCTACTATTCAGACCTTGAATATTAATCCCAAAGGAATTCACCTGTATGTTACTTTTGAAAGTAATTCTACAAAGCAATACGTGCCCGGCTGGCATGGCTCAGTTCTTGAGTGTTGACCTATGATTCCTGGTCAGGGCACATGCCCAGGTTGCAGGCTCACTCCCCAGTGTGGGGGCGTGCAAGAGGCAGCCGATCAATGATTCTCAATCCTCATTGATGTGTCTCTCTCTCCCTCTCTCAAATCAATTAAAAAATTATTTTTTTAAAAAGAAAGTAGGAAACAGAATCATCTGTGAACAGAACCAATACTGAGCGAATCCCAACATGTCTGCAACGAGCCTTGGAAAGACAGTACACATTCTGACTGCATTTAGCTTCCCTCTGCCTGCAGGGCCGACCCTGGTTTTTGCCCCTTCCTGCCTTTTCTCAGGCTTCCTTCTCTAACGTAGAGAAGGGGTAAGTGGGATCCAACAGGACCCAAATACACACGATCTGGAGACAGAACCCTGCTCTGGTGGACATGGGGGCTGAGTCCTGCCCTGAGAGCTTTTGAGATTCCTAGTCACCCCCAGGCTGGGGAAATAAATGGGGCTGAGCTGTGAACAGTTGTACAGAAGGTTCACCGGCTGAGAGCACTTTGTCAGAAAAGTCTCCCCTTGGCCTTCATGCAAGGGGAGAGCCCACTGCCCTGTGACAGAACCAGGCAGAAACAGCATGCGTGGGGCCAACAGAAGACAGTCTCTGTGTGTGGACAGCAATTCAGAAGACGCAGGCCCAGCTTCCCCGAGACAGAAAGCACCCGGCCTACAGACGGTGGCGCAGTTAGCCTCCTGCCTCTCTGAAGTGGAAGCCACATCTGCGTTAGAACACGTTACCCTGCTTTTTCCACACAGTTTATTCATAAGTTTAAAAAGTGGACATTTCCCCAAAAAACAAATGATCCCCCGCCACTCCCCCACACACAATCACCACTCCTTACCCATGCTCACCACAGACTCTTGCAAAACACATGGGGGTCAACACCCCAACTATTTGGTAATACAAAGAAACTAGTTACACAAAAGAATCTCATTTACTTCCTTTTCACTAACAGACCATGAATGAAAGATTAGGGGCAGACACACTACCTTCATCCAGAGTTAATACTTCCTTAAAATTCTTTTTTCTTTCTCTAAAACATGAAAATCCAAAGCAATTTCATTACTACTGTAACTTTGAATTTCATTTTTCTTTTCTGAATGACTAAGCTAGGACATACTTTCCTTTCCAAGCTGATCTTAGTAACATCAAGACTGGCAGGAAGTGGTCCTCCGCTGCAGCTTGGCTAGGATGCTCTGCACAGGTAAAGTTACCACCCAGGTGCAAATGATGCTTTCCGAGTTATTAAAATTTTTTAAAGTAATGCATTAATATGGAGCCTCCACAATTTTCTGACACAGCAAACTTCCTCTAAAGGTGGTGGCAGCTGTAAAAGAGAAGGCACTTTGTGCTCAAGTTCCGAGGGTGTCTCATGAGAGAAGGCCACGGCAGGGCCCGCTCAGCCCAAGCTGCAGGCCACCCTGTAGGGTGGAGAGGAACATCCCCCAGGAAGGCATCTGCAAAGGAAATATCTGTAATCATGGTTCCAAGGCAAAATGGTACTTAAAGATGGGCGAGAAGAAATACCAAGAGAGAAGACAAAACACAGCTGAGCTGCACCACTGACTGAGTGAACGAGACAAAGATCTGAGGCTGGCTCTGCACTTCCCACTGGGCTGGCTCCTTCCCACTTCCAAGCAGGTTCTGGAGACCCATGGGAGCAGCACCTCAGCCAAGAGGGTTCCAGGCTCCTGCCTGTGCCTGGCTCTCCTTGCTGTGTTCCCAGGAAGCAGCCGAGTTCCTGCTGGCAGCACCTGTGGGTAGTGCTGGTCCGCGGCAATATCCGACTCGGACTTTCTGAGCTAGCCGAGAAGAGAAAATGAGGTTTTCCATGTGATCAGACTCCGTGGCAATGCCCAACGGCTTTGGGGGCCTTCAAAGAGCAACAATGGATCAAGCTGGTATTCCCCCATCAACACTCCAAAAAGCAGCGTGAGTATTTCAGATGGTGGGAGGACAGGCAGCAGTGGACTGTCTGTGTCCTAGTACCATAAATAAGGTGCAGCACGAATGGAGGCTGTTGGAGCCTCTCGTCGGGGGAGAAACTACCATCACCCCTCAGAGGATGGAGGATCGCTTTCTTCAGCAGAACTCTGGCTGCTGAGGCTTTCATTATTGCTCATTTCCTTAGGACTATGGAACTTTCAGCTGTAAAGAAATAGGAAATACTTGGTGGGCTTGGCAGAAAGCCTATCACAAAATCATGGGAATTGGCGGATATTCAGTAAGTATACATTACAATTTCAATAATGTTGGATGATGGCTGTTTTTTCCCCTTCATTCTGATGAACTTAGGAAAACTCAAGTTGTTTAAAAAAAAATCTATCAAATTGGCTCGTGACGCTTCTGAAGAAGCTGCTTATGGCCGACGTGGTGGAACTGGCTGGCTTGTTCTACAGCTTCAGATGCACTATGAAGAGAATCCACTCACTGTCACATTTCAGGCAAGTTTCCGGGACATACGGGTGGGTTCCATAAGCTTCTTGGAAGCTCTTTCAAAAGTGTGTGAGAGGAACACCGTGATGTGTACACAGAACTCTGCTCCACGCAGGGTTCCATCCAAGGGCACTATTTTGCTGCTTTCATGTAGGAAGGTATTGCCCCCCGCGCAGTCAGGCCCTCAAAGCGCTTGTATGTGTAATTGATGAAGACCCAGTCCTTGTTCTTGTAGTCAGTCTCAGGGTGATTACTTGTTGCCACTGGGAAAGAAATAGATGTGAGAGTTGACTCCCTGCCTTACCCCGACAGCCCACTGGGTACTGAAGACATGACGTTCTGAAGAACATACCAGTTTTCTATCTGGGAAAAGCTATTTTTCACTCAGGGTGAATTTTCTATATTTGCTTGCCTATATATTCCTTGAACCTCATTTTTTTCCACATATATTTAAAGCGGTTTATTTTCCCACTTCTGTCATTCCAGGTCACCCAACCTTTACTGTAATAAACAGCAACAAGAGAGCAGACCTTGTGACTGACCCACCCGCTGGGCCGGCTAAGCCCGGGAGCGTGTATCCATCTTCCACGTGACATGGTCTCGCTGCTTCCCAGCACAGCACCGGAAATACTTACCAAGAACCCGAAGACCTGAAGTTCCTCTCCACATCCTCTACCCTGATTTGTAAACATCACCCCAAAACGGGGAGGGGGGCGGGGAATAATGCACTTGTAAGGCAGCCGTAGGCAGAGTTGGTGGTATTACCTGTTGGCTTAAGAATATCAGATTCTGGAAATTCATCGAAGTTTGAGGTATCGTCAATGCTTTTGATTTCAATAGATATTGCAGCAGGTCTCTCTCTGCCAAGAACAGACATGCCAGAATTACTATGGTTAGTAATCAAATGCGTCATAACTAATCAGCCTTCTGCAGAGAAGACCCCGGGTCTGACGTGGAAGACTACCCCAGGCAGGCAGCACTCATTTTCTCTGAAAAGCTTCTGACCACGGACCAACCATACCAACTGACTACAGCCAAACAAAATAAATCACAATGAAAAACTATAACGATTATTCATAGCTAGAAGAACAATAAGGAGAAATTAAAGTCCAAGGTATGCACGCCCCCCCCCCCCCCCCGACCTGTTCTGCCTGCTAGAAAGGGAGCCTGGACCTCAGAGAGGCCCCTCCTGTAGGGCTCTGCCCATCCATCCAAGATGCCAACGAGGAGGCGGCACAAAGGAGGCAACGGTAAAAATCACAGGATGCAAGTCAGAACAGTCATGAAACAGATGACAACTTCTTCTCCTGCTGTTCAGCGACCACAAACGCAAGCGGCCTGGGCCTGGGCCCACAGCAGGCTGCACAGGTGCCCGCTGGGCTGGGAGCGCTCCACACACGACGTTCTCCCTCCCCTTCCACCACCTCTGGCCACTTCCTGCCCCAGTCCTTCCACTCCTCCCTCCTCCTCCATCTCCCAGAGGCAGTCCCTACCCTCTGGGCAGGGACAGTCATGCTGGTGGTCCCCAACACCAGAGAGGCTGGAGTGTTCCAGGTAAAAGCAAGGACAACACACTTCTTAGATGTTCCCTTCACAATGGAACCCAAAGTTCACTTCACTTTGGAAGTAACTGCTGGCTTTAACATATTCCATGACTCCGGGCCAACAGGAAGCTCCAATTCCCAGTCCTCAGCATAAACTTAAATCAGGAAAATACCCTGAATTTCTAAAAAGATCTCTTCTCTTACTTGGTTTGCCAATAATGGTGCTTCCAAATTAGTATTAAGCTAACTACAGAATTTCTGAAATAATCCTGGAAGTTTTCAAATGGATATACCTGATGTGTTCCCAGTCAACACCTTCAAAAAAAGAATTACTTTTGATTTCCTCAACTCCAGGGGCTCCAATCCTATGCTCCCATTCACAGCAGAATCTGGAAAAGATAGAGGCCTTTCAGCATACCTCAGGTAGTTTCTTTGGAAGAAGAAAAGGAATAACCTCCCCTTTTCAAAAAGAGAAATAGGAGGAAGCAGGGTGCAACCCAGGAAATAACGAAAGATTTAAAACACAGATTCACTGATGTCAAAAAGCCTGGGTGGGGACAGGGTGGGGGTGGGGGGTGTTCTCCGACCGATACCTCAAAATCAGATCCTTGGCTTTCTCAGAGATAGGAACTTCTGGAGGGAAAGTCAGAGTTTCTTTCCAGTTCATCACCTTCTTATATGTCTCTTGAGGGGTCTCAGAACAGAAAGGTGGGTAGCCTGTAATAAAAAGGAACCTGGAGCTTTCACATCGCAGAGTGCTGAATGTGAGATTAGTCTCCTTACTACAATTCTCTGCATCTTTAATGATCTTGTTATGTCCTTCCCCCATGACATCCTAAACAATATTTTATCTTCCCTGAACTCCTAAACCCAAAGTAAAGTTGTGCTCTTGGAACCACTAGGAGCCAGCTAATAACTGGACCTGGAAAAAGAAAGAAGTAGCCAAAACCGGTTTGGCGCAGTGGATAGAGCGTCGGCCTGTGGACTGAGAGGTCCCAGGTTCGATTCCGGTCAAGGGCATGTACCAGGGTTGCGGGCACATCCCCAGTAGGAGATGTGCAGGAGGCAGCTGATTGATGTTTCTCTCTCATCGATGTTTCTAACTATCTCTCTCCCTTCCTCTCTGTAAAAAATCAATAAAATGTATTTAAAAAAAAGAAAAAGAAAAAAGAAGTAGAGTTACAGATGCGGGAACCACGGTGCCCGAAGAAGAAATGAAAGGATGAAACAACCTTACTAAGAAACGCCTCACCCTGGCTGGGTGGCTCAGCTGGTTGGAGCATCATCCCGACACCAAAGGGTTTCAGATTCAATCCCCGGTCAGGCTGCGGTTTCTGTCCCAGTCGGGGAGTGTACAGGAGGCAACCAATCAATGTTTCTCTCTCACATCAATGTTTCTCTCCCGCCCTCTCCCGTCCTCTCTCTAAAATCAATAAACATGTCCTCAGGTGAGGATTTTTAAAAGAGAAAAAAAGAATCTACTCCATTCTAAGAACATCCAAACAAGTAGAATAAGAAAAAAGCATGGGTTTTCAAAGTGACCCCCATCCCTCTTTGAGAACCACAGGCACGAAGATAAATCATATTCCTCTCCCTGCCCTCCACATATGACACCCACTCCAGAGGCCTCCATCCAATGCTCCCAGAGACAACACAGTCAGACAGAGGCCTTGCCTGTCGTCCACACAGACACACTCAGTGCCCCCACAGACACACTGACTCCCCTAGTGCTCCCGGGCATGGGGCCACCCCACTGCTGTGTCCCCTAAAGGAGATATACCATCTGAATAAGAGGGAGAGATCAGAAGGTCCCATGCTTTGAAGACCTCGAGAGATGAAGGGGACAGAAAATAGGAAGTAAAGAGTGTGTGAGGCACTACCCAGGTACAGCTCTCTGCATACAATGGCTGTTTAATAAATCCAGTGACTGAAAGAGCTGCTAGAGGGAGAGGAGGCAAAAGCAGAAGAAAAACATGATAAATGATCAGCAAAGCAACCACAGGATATCACTGTGCCAGAGAATACAGTAGGATGCATTTTTTGGCCAAGAGTTTTCTACTTGGGAAACTACTTTGAAAGATGGGGGAGGGGAGAGCACGTAGATCAACCTCAAATTGAAATGGGAGTTTACTATCACCGTAGGACTCCTTCCTGGCCACACGGAAAAAGCCAACTGAACACATACAACTTACCAATGAGCATCTCATACATGATCACGCCAAGCGACCACCAGTCACAGAGCTTGTTGTACCCGGTCTGCATGAACACCTCGGGAGCAATGTAGTCAGGCGTCCCTACTGTGGAGAAGGCCTGAAACACGTACCACACGTCAGGGAGGCCCAGCAGGAAGGAGGGTGCCAGAGTTCTGTGCTACAGACCAGAGGCCCCAGCACCATCTACTAGGGCAGGGGTGGGGAACGTCCGGCCCACAGGCCATGTAAGGCCCATGAAATCATTTGGTCTGGGCCTGCCAAGGCATTAGGGGTGACTTAATTAAATGTTTGACCAAAGACAGCAGGCTAACTTTTAAGTTGATCATTGTGTATGGCCTGTGAATGAGGTTATAAATATCCAAGTGGCCCCTGGTCTACAGCTGCCCACAAACCAAACATGCAGGAAGGCCTCGCTGCTTAATGGCAAACCTGATTTGCCAGAGCACTTCCAAAATGAACACTAAAGCTGTCAGTGAGGTGAGGGACCCAAAGCCTACTAGTGCCTGTCGTGACAGGTACCTATGACAACTAGTCATAATTTACTGAGCATCCAGGAAGTGCCAGGCGCTGTACTTCTTACATGCTTATGAGACTATTTAGTCCTGACAAAACTGAGCAAAGAGGACTTTATTAATCCAATTTTGCAGATAAAAAAAAAAAATCTGACGCTCAAAATGGCTTTGCCCAAGGTCTCAGAACGAGTTAAGTGGCAGAGTGCAGCTTGGAAATTCTCTTGCTCCAAACCATGCCTCTTCCCACTATATCCATTCTTTGATTTGAGAAAATCATAAAGGGAAGTTTTATTATTAAAAGCTAAAGGTATATCCTATAGGTCAAAGGTTTATAAATGTCTATTTACCAAACTTAACTATTTCTATGACTAGTTGTGAGAGGAGTGTTTATAAATGCAAGGAATCTCGTCTCGTGCCCCAGACTGCAGTCCTGGGGGAGCACAGCCACGCCTGCCAGTGTGCTCGGCACCGGAGCCGGACCAGCTGGAAGGCTCCATGCGAGGTGCTTTCCTATCACATAGTTTCCAACATTAAAAGTACAGCTGTGTTGGTTTTTAAAAGTATTTATTGTGAAATACTGCAAACATACAGAAACAAAACACAAACAACACACATGTAATTATTACCCATCTTAAAGAGAGGTTAAATAATCTGCCATATTTGTTTTAGATCATTTGTCTTTTTTTTTTTTAAGTGAAATTAAAGAAAGACTAAAGCCAGATCCCCCGTCCCTCCCTCCACTAAAGTTAAAACCACCCTGAAGTTGCTTGCTATGCTGGTATGAATATTCTGCCAGTGACATATTACTTCCTGTATATTTCAACTTTTAATAAAGGATTTCACACCGATCTGTATTTTACAAGGCTTGCTTGTTTTACTCCAATTATACACAAGATTAATTTACGTAATTCTTTCACTCATTTTACTACTATATACTTTTTCATTACACAAATGTCATGGTGTTGTTTTTTTATTCATTCTCCCATAAATGGACACTTATATTGCTTCCAATGTTTCACTATAACAAAAACACCTGAATGAACATTCTTGTATCACTTCCTGGGCACTTGTGCAAAGATTTCACTAGAGAATGTGAGAGAAATAGTATCACTGGCCTTCTACTTAATTAGCCGTCTTCCAATTGTCCTTCCATGTGGTTATGCCCATCTCATCACCCCAGGGGGGAGGAGCTCCTGTTTCATATCTCACCCACACCTGGCTCTGTTGAACGTTTCAATTTTTACCAATCTGATGAATATGATATGGAGCTCACTGTTTTAATCTGCATTTCCCTTATTTTCAGTAAGGTTGAGTGCATATTCCTATGTTAATTAGCCATTAAGGTCTTTTTTTTTTCCTGTGAATTCCTTGGAGTTCAGATCCTTTGCCCATTAGTTTTTTTTTTTTTTTAGTTGCATTATCTTTTTTTCTTATTTATTCAGAGGAATTTTAAAAATAAATCCAGGGCATTAATCCTGATTCAGGACATTAATCCTTTATAGTTTCACATATTGCAAATATCTTCTCCCAGTTGGAGGCTTACCATTTATTGATTTTTTTTAAAATGATGCAATATTTGTCCATACCAAAACTGTGTAGTTATTGAATTATAAAGCATAATAATGAAAACAAATACTCACGAGTTCAACTGAAAAAACAAAATATTACCAATACCATTAAAACTAAAAGTGTACTCATCCCATTTCACCCCATCCTCGGGCTCTCCTAAACTCTATATGCTCAATTTTATGTTTATCATTCCTCTGCTTTTAAAAAGAAATTTAATTTTTTGCCGTGTGTCTCTCTAAATCATTTTTAGTTTTGTTTCTGAGCTTTGTAAAAACAGCATCATTCTACATGCAGCCTTCTGCTATTTGATTTGTCCTCTGAATGTTTTGTTTCTAAAATTGATCTGTGATATCACATGTAGCTGTAGTTCAGTTATTTTCACTGCTGTAAAATATTCTATTCCAGAATGTAACCATTTTCCTGTAGATGGACAAGAACCACTGAGTAATTTCCATGGTTTGGGGTTTGTTTTTTTGCTGTTATGAAAATGCAATAAACGTTCTTTGGCGTGTCTCCTGGTTTACAGGTACAAGCATTTCTCCAAGGCACATGACTAGGGGTGGAATGGCTGGGCTGCAGGATATGCACGTGAATTGCAAGACAATTCCAAAGTAGTTGGGCCACATGACTTATCTGCTCCTTTATGTCTTTCAACATACAGAAGGTTGTGTTTTTTATAAGCAGTAAAATAAAACACTTTCTTTATGATTTGTACTTCTTTTATGATATTTGAGAAGTCTTTCTTTACTCTGAGGTTATAAAGATACAAGTATTTGCTTCGAAAATTGTCAAAGTTTTACTTTTCATCTACAATTTATTTTGTCTATACCGTAAGACAGAAATCCACTTATTCCACATACATAATTGCACAGTATTTTCTTTAACTATACATATTAAATAACATAAATGCCAGTTTTATTTTGTTTTAAAGCTTGAAGTCTAAAATATGGATTGGGCCCCAAGAAGAAACCCTTCAATTTAGGGACTAGATTTATTCCAGCAAAGCTGACTATTAAGTAAACCTTATTTGTTCAAAGATTTCTATTAAGAAACCAGAGATCTATTGCCACAGGAAAAGAATTACTTCAAGATACTAAGGCATTAAAAGACTCCTGCAGTTATAAAATACAGCCAGCAGCAGGCACAGCCCTGTGATACACGCGGCTGTGACTAGAACCCAGCCTCAGGAGCTCACTCTCCTTTTAACAAACTAGTCGAAGGACTGCCCCCTTCCCACACTTTTGTCTGTTTTCCATACTAAGCTCTTAATACCTCAGATCTGTCTCCTTTTCCTTTTTGGTCTCTGGATATTTTCAGTGTTAATTAGAGCTGTACTTTTAAGAGCTTTGTCAGTTGTTAATAGTCATTTTCAAACACGGCATGTTCTAACTTACTATTTCATTTAGGATTTTGGGGAAAATAAAGCAATTTCACTTCCTACTCAAACACTTCAATAACTTCTACACTAAAAAAATAAATACATTAGCAAAGATCAGATGCCTAGATGCACTTCAACTCTTACCTCTGTGGTTAATAACTTAAAGCTGACTCATACCTATTTCCTAATCAGTTACTAGGCCTAAGGTTACCCAAGACCACAAAGCTATTTAAAACATTACAATATAATTTAAGTAGCCAAGGAGTGATCCTTAAACCTCTACTTTATTCAGTGATTCTCAATGGACTGAAAAGTAACAGACTGACGAATCCCAGATGGAAGGCAGGGTGGGTGGGAACCTGTCTGCCTACATGCATAACCCTTGGACACAGACAGTAGGGTGGTGAAGGCCTGGGGCAGGAGCGGGCTGCAAGGGGTCGGTCAATGGGGGTGGGGGAAAGGGGACATATGTAATATTTCAACAATAAAGATTTTTAAAAAGAAAAAGAACAGTAATAGGGTGGGTGAGCAATATGATAGGCTTAACCTAGAGCAGTAAATCTACATTAAGCATTAACTCATATTAACCTCCTGTTCGGTTCTGGCTGAATGGGATGGCCTATGACAGGTCAAAAGCGCAGGGTTAATTGACCCTGTGAAGACTGAGAAGTAGTTTTATTTTCTTCAAGTTATCAAAATTGATAATACGAGGATGACTTTAATACATTTCCATTTCTACCACAGAAAAAACAAAAAGGTCAGAACATTAAGCACAGCATGAGAACCTTAGTTTACTAAGATTTTTAAAAACTACACAACATTTGAACTATTAAAGGACAGTGAATTCCAAATACAGCAACAGTGGGCTCCCCTTCCTTACAGACCTGTAAGTGGGTCCTAGTAAGCCTGACATGGCCCTCTGTGCGTGTCAAAGAGCATTAAGCCCGTCTCAAAGTATAACTTAAGGTACTTAAGCTTAATTAACCCAAAAATAAGTATTAGTACAGCGGCCAAAGGTTAAATGTTGGCTTGCTTTTATTTAAAAAATTAAAAATCAAAGAAGATTCCTTACCTTTTGTTAGCTTCCAAAACATAGGTAAATGTCAATGTCCCAATTAACGCAGAAACTTTTGTTAAGAAATAGTCTCAACCTTCATTGCATAGGGCAATCACCCAGAGTCCTTTTGAAAATCAGATACCCAAACTCTATACCCGAAACTAAGTCAACCAGAATCTCTGGGGTGCACCCAGACACAGTATGTTCTGAAGTTCCAGGTGACCCTGATGTGCAGCCAAGGTAAGATCTGCTCTACGGAGAGACACAACAGAAGCACCTGGCCAGATCTGTTTCGACGCTCCCTAACCCTCAACAAGCTATGCAAAGTTTTTAACCACATACAGAATTTAGACATTTAAAGAATATCAGAGTTCCTAAGCAATAGAGACTACGATGTCACTAACTACCCCTGATTATCAAAGATTAATTCCAGTTACTGTGTCTCCAAAAGTATTTGGGTTAAGTTACTGCCTCTCCCAAGGCCCAGGTTTAACATAAAAATCATAATACGCAGAAAACATAGTCTGAGCCCACATACGGGCCTCAAGTAAATTTTTTTTAAAAAGCAAGCCTTCCTTTGATTCTTTTTCAAACAATTCTACAGGCTTCCATTTTCACATCACATGACTAGTGACCTACTAAGTCAGTCATTAAAAACACTATAGAGAACTCTAATTCAGTATTTTACCAAGAAATTTGGCTGAAAACCAGGACCCAGCCCACCTGCCAAGTTACTATTGTATCTGTATACGTCACAAGCAGAAGTGCCACCATGTCTATGGAATACGCACGCATGCTCATCACTCCTAGTTGGTCACAGCCTCCCACTGCTGCTGCTCTTGCTTTCTCATAGCCAGCTTTTAGTTCAGCTCTACCATCGTCAACCTCATTTGCTGCAGGTTTCTAGCAAAGCCTAAGTATGCAGTGATTCACATTTCTATGAATTTCCCAATAACTAGACAGTAGGACATGTACACTGCACTTCAAATATAAACTAATGAATCAGAATAAAAGCTTGCTAATAGCAACATTTCACTGGTGAATTTGTATCATTTAAATAACTTCCTACATACGATAAAGATAAATCCAATGTTATTTTTTAAGCCTGTGACACATAATTTTATGTGTATTTGCTCAAATATCTATAAAGTAAGTAATAAGCATTTCCCTTAAATTTCTCTCCAATTTTAAACACCTGGTTCTTTTTCCTACCACAAAATAGAAAAGGGTGGAGCAGGTAAATCGAGGAGTAATGACTTGCTGAAGTGAATCAAAATTTTAGAAGTTTGTGAACCATTATTGTCTAAAGCTCTGGGTAGATATATGTGCTTAGTTTCATTTTGAGAGACCTGGAGCTTAAATATGACCCCTTTACCGTCATAACAATAGGGAAATGGTGGGCTAGGAAAGAAAGGGGTTGTCACCAATGTAAAGGTCAGAATGAGGTCATCTACTGAAAATGACACAACCGAAACAACCTAGTATCATCTGCTTCCAAATGACAACAGCACGCTATTAAGGTCATCTGAAAAGCAAGGGATAGATGTGCTGCAAATTTATGTGCATATTTATCAAATGCAAATTTATGTGCATATTTTTTAACATATTCATACTTGGCTTGTAGCATTTAAGAAGCTACAGAGATTACTTACTAGCTGACGTCTATTTCTTTTCCAGGTTTCTGCTTTCCTTTTGGAATTCATGTTCTGGAAAGCTAAAAGTAGAGAAAACAAGTTCTATTCAAAGTCAGACAGGAATGTTTACTACTTTTTTAGGCTCTGGTCCAAACCACATGAGCCCAAAAGTCTGCCAACACATCAGTAACTTTGGATGACACATTTCCCAGCAAGCATTTGTTCAAAGAATCACACAATGAGATCAAACAGCACTTCTACATGCATCATGTGGCTACAGAGAGCACAGCCTTGATCAGAACTACAGGGAATTTCATCAGAATTACCGGAAATTCAGTCTCATCAGAAGCAAAGGTCCCAAAATGGACCTAAAACATTTACAATTTCTCAAAATTACCATCAAATTTCCAAGAGCAGTAATTGTTAATCAGAGATTCCAGGGTTTATAATACATTATTTGATATAAGCTCTCTAAGATGAACTGTAGCTTTACTATATAATTTCAGTGGTTTGATTGATAGTGAAAGTAACACTCATAAAGATAAATTTCTTTCTGCCATGACAGAAAGGAGCATGTAGGATAAATCTGTTCTGGAACTGTTCCCAGGACTTCCTCCTCTACTGCCCCAAATTCCTCCCCAGGAACCTGCTCATAGAGCTCCAAAGCAAGCTCTTTACGACATCTGTCTGAACACACTGGGGACACTTCTCTGGCCTCACTACACAAGTACAAGTCATTTCACTCTCTAAAGCAGGGGTGGGCAAACTTTTTGACTCGAGGGCCACAATGGGTTCTTAAACTGGACCGGAGGGCCGGAACAAAAGCATGGATGGAGTGTTTGTGTGAACTAATATAAATTCAAAGTAAACATCATTACATAAAAGGGTATGGTCTTTTTTTTTCAATAGTTTTATTCATTTCAAAGGGGCCGGATCCGGCCCACGGGCTGTAGTTTGCCTACGGCTGCTCTAAAGGCTCCAAGGGCTCTCACTGGTTTGGCTCAGTGGATAGAGCGTCGGCTTGCGGACTGAAGGGTCCCAGGTTTGATTCCAGTCAAGGGCACATACCTCGGTTGGAGGCTCCTCCCTGGTCCAGGCCCTGCTCGGGGCTTGTGCAGGAGGCAACCAATCGATGTGTTTCTCTCATATCGATGTTTCTGTCTTTCACTCTCTCTTCTAACCTCTCTAAAAAGTCAATGGAAAAATATCCTCGGGATTAAAAAAAAAAAAGACTCAAAGGGAGGCTCTCCTAATCTGTCCTGCATGTTCTGGTTACCAGGGGACCAGCTCCTCTAGGCCCAGTTAGGGAATAAAAAGGCTAACGTCACTGTTAACACTTACTGAAATCACTGGGAAGGCTGTGGTTCAAATTCCTATAAAATTCTGTCCTGTGTGCTTTCTTCAGGCCCGTGCAAAGGCCGAAATCAGAAAGTTTCACATGGCCCTGTGGGGAAGAAGAGACCACGGATGAGCGTTCGTGGATGCGGAACACAGCAGTGTCCTCGTAAGATCACCCCAAGTTCTATTACACTAATAAAAGTATTTTCAATTTTGCATATTGTCTTTATTTTTGTCTAAATATGAATGTTTAAACATAGCTGAACCCTCGATAGCATCTAAAGAGAATTTCACTTCATATATATATATATATGTATATATATATATATATATATATAGTCTTAGAAATTACCATTTTAATGTTTACAGATAATACTCAAATGACTTAGTACACCGCTGCTTCCCTAACATCCCCCTCATACTTTTGCTCACTTCACCCCCAATTCTTTCCTCTCACTGCAATGTGGACTACAAGCACCCCGGTGCTGTCTCATGCATACCTCTGAGGCCACACTTCCCAGACTCAGAGTTGTTAAATGGCTCGCTGGTGACATGGCAGAACCGAAACCAGAAATCAACAAGCTCTTTCTCTGCCAACCAGGATTGGCTCACCTCTGCACCCGACCCATCTGGAAAAGGGGACAATGACATCTGCCTGGCAGGAACGATGAGAATTAACGCACACAAGGCTCCTAACTTGGTGCCTGGCACAACTAGCCCTAAGAAAGAGGCAGGTGTTCTTGAGTGGTTAAATTTCAAGTAGAGGAGGTAAGCCCAAAAATAGGGGAGGGAATCCGGGTGCTCAGCGATCTGCGCTGCTCAAGGTCACACACTTAGAAGTGGCGTGGCCGTCTGAGCCCCGATGACTTCAACGTGTGTGGTCACTCCATGATGTCACCTTCCTTCAGGCCCCAACACACAATTTCCCAGGGGACAGGCTACAGCAGCCCTGCTCAGAGGGTCAGGTTTTATTTTGTTTTGTTTTTAAAATCCCGGCTGGCATGGCTCAGGGGTTGGGTGTCCACCTTGAATCAGGACACAGTTCCATTCTGTCAGGACACATGCCTGGGTTGCTGCCTCGATCCCAAGTGTGGGGTGTGCAGGAGGCAACCAGTCCATGATTCTCTCTCTTCATTGATGTTTCTGTCTTTCTCTCCTTCTCCCTTCCTCTCTGAAATCAGTATGGGGGGGCGGGGGTAGAAATTAACCCCATTAGGGTTGTGTGTGTGTGTAACACTGCCAAACAAAGACAGCTTTGAGCCTATTAACCTGATATCTTTGTTTTCAGATCTGCAAATAACTTGTTCTACAAGTCAAGGAACAGAGTTTAATTCGTAGTTCTCATAATTACATGTTTCACCTGGACACCTCTAAGAAAAGAGTGTGTCTTAAAGAGCAGTGCCTGGAGCAAATGTTATGCAAGCCTACATTTTTCAGAGAATTCTGTAGCTATTCTGAGTATACAGCAGAAACTCAAAACTGCTACATTTTCAATTCAACAAACTATATGGCTGAACACACAAATGAGCTTGCTTGTGAGAACATTTATTCTACAAGTCTGGGCTAGCATATTACAGAGAGCAAATGCGCCCCTAGCAGGGCCCTCCATGCCTCCTCAGCTAGATTCAGTCCCTAAGATTTAGCCTTCAACGTTTGCTGAACCTTTACATAGACGACAGGGTACAACTACGCCAGCACTAAGGCATCGGCGGTACAGGACCAGTGCCTGTGAACCCAAGACCAAGGAAGTAGGGCCAGTGCCTTATTAAAAATATATCTGGACTTAATGACACAGAAAAATATTCTCATATACATTAGCATTTTAAATACCAAGAATACCAAGCTATTTACTTTGAGGATCTAATTGTATAGAAATTATTGACACAAACAGAAAAGATACTGAAGCTATTATACCAAAATAGTGCTTATCTTTGAACAACGAGATTATCAGTACTTTTCTTCTTCGTAACTCTCTGCATTGCTCAAATTCCTACTGTGTATTGCATTATTCTTATAATGAAGGAAGAGCTACTAACCAGAAGAAATTATCTGACAAATCTCCTGCCCTTTTGAAACAGAAAGATAAGGGTTTTTAAAGAAAACAATTCCGGTTCTTTAGCACAGCAAGAAAGTTATAAATTTACTTTTCTACTTAAAACAATTACACGTAACAGAACAGAAGGCAGGAACTTTGGAGCGTCTCTTGATCAATATGTTCACTTTACAGAAAAGTGAGGCCAGAGGTGGAGAGACTTCCAAGGAGGACCCAGCAACCACCCAGCACAGGGGGTTCTCTGCGGATTTGCTGTGAGTTTAAGAACCAAGCAAGTGAGCTCGTTTGCATGTCTAATGATAAGTATAAGAAGACCATTACAGGGGCTGAGCAGCCTCCTTTTTTTTTTTTTTTAATATATTTTTAATTGATTTTTTACAGAGAGGAAAGGAGAGAGATAGAGAGTTAGAAACATCGATGAGAGAGAAACATCGATCAGCCGCCTCCTGCACACCTCCTACTGGGGATGTGCCCGCAACCCAGGTACATGCCCTTGACCGGAATTGAACCTGGGACCTTTCAGTCTGCAGCTCTATCCACTGAGCCAAACTGGTTTCGGCATGAGCAGCCTCTTAAAGAGAGGGCATAAGATCTGGAATCTAAACTTGTGACGAAGTGTTGTGGTGGTTGCTGTTGTGCCTCACTTCCCAGTTTGTGGCTGGGTGCCTCAACTGATGAGGGTGCCCGACAGAGGGGTTCTCAGTAAGTGATGCATCGATGTAAGTATCTGCTGAGGAAAGATGATGATCTTCGGCTTTATTACAAAATAACGTTCTAAATCAATTTTACTCTTAATCATTTTCAAAATGTCCTTTATTTTTAAAATAAACATTCAATCAAATAACAGAATCATGCCCTGGCCAAGTAGCTCAGTTGGTTAGAACATCATCCCGATATGCCAAGGTTGTGGGTTCAATCCCCAGTCAGGGCACATACAAGAATCAACCAATGAATGCATAAATAAGTAGGACAATAAATCCATGTTTCTCTCTCAAATCAATAAATAAAATTCTTTAAAAAATTATAGAATCATAAACCTTTCAGAGAAAGAAGGTAACAGCAAACGTACCTGTTTTTGTTTTTTAAAAAAGAGAGGCCCAGCCAGTGTGGCTCAGTGGTTGAGCATCGACCTATGAACCAGGAGGTCACAGTTCAATTTCCAATCAGGCTCATGTCTGGGTTGCAGGCTTAGTCCCCAGTAGGGGGTGTGCAGGAGGCAGCCAATCAATGATTCTCTCTCATCACTGCTGTTTCTCTCTCTCTCTCTCTCTCTCTCTCTCTCTCTCTCTCTCTCTCTCTCCCTTCCTCTCTGAAATAAAGATGTATTTTAAAAGAAAGACAGAGAGAGAAACATACAAGGTAGTCCACAGCTTCCCTACAGTGACTGCCACGGCAGTGCAGGTGTTAAAGCAGAGGCTGCTCAGATTGGTAAATACACCTGAGTCATGCTGCTACCATCCGCCCCACCCCCACCGTGGTACCTTGCTGTCCAGGAGAAGGTTGTCTGGTTTGATGTCTCTGTGGATGAATCCAAGCTGGTGAATGGAGTCTATGGCTAACACTGTCTCTGCTATATAAAACTGAGTCTCCTCCTCTGTCAAAGTATCCTTTTTCATCAGGAGGGTCATCATGTCCCCTGTAAACAAGAAGATACAAAACCACCACACACACACAGCGCATGAGTAAGCCAGTTTCAGGTGTGCCTGCCCTCCCACCTGCCAACATAAGGCTTCTGCTGTGTTCCAGGGCCTGACACACACTACCACTATGGCAGAAACAGCAAGTCGTTTCTACAGGTAAAGTTCACCGCACGGGAGCAAAGCACTTCCGCCTAAGCTAACTGATGCTTGCCACCGAGCTATGGTTTCCCCTTTACTTTGAGAGAAAAAGAAAACTTCTCTCACATTAAAAAAAAAAAACAAAGTAAATTTGCTTATGATAAATTTTTGAACTGGGAATAAAAGCTACTTCACTTTTAACTTCGCACAAATATCTGCAAGCTTCTCTAGGACCAAATGGCATTTCCACATGGGATGCATTGCCATTGTTACAGAGAAAGGTAACACTGGGGAGGCTGGAAACAAGCTCTCCAACTTCTACTTTCAAAGGCAGCAAAGTGCGTGTCCGCAGAAGCTAAAGTGAACATCTCCACAGAGACAGTGCGAGAGTTGCCTCCCCAAAGTGCACAGTGATCATCTCCCATAATCAGGGGGTTTTTTCGTCCAGTGTTTTATTGTATTTAAATATACACTAATATGCTTTATGCAATTTTTACAACACAGCATCAATAGTTCAGCAATTAAAGGTAACCTCCTTGTTTTCTGCAAAGTCAAAATTTAATCCTTTCTGCTTAATACCAGCAACATAAAATGGCAAAACAAAGATTCTGGTCCTAACTGAACGGTTAGACAAAAGCAAAGCAAACATGTATAAGTAGTTAAAGCTTAGAGAAACAGGAAAGGTTCAGTTTAGATCTCATAAAAAGCCATCTATGTTAGAAAATAGGGGAAAGAGAAAGAAACCTGGTGTTAACAGAGCATCATGCTGCTTTTTAAATTTCATTTCATTTATAACTTTTGGGGAACTTTAAATTCTTAGAGAAAAGTGGGTATTTTACCCCCAGGCAAAAAATAATCAAACCTTTTATTAACATGCTCTCTTTTTTGACCCAAGACTTGAAAAATATGAATCCCTACGCACTCCTGGCAGCCACACATTCAGTCTGGAGACACACTAGTGGCACACGGATACTGTCCTCAGTCCAGCTCTGAGGTAGCCGCATGGCCTGACACTGGCCCAGGAGAGAAGCCAACGGCCTCCCCTGGGGAGCCTGTCCAGATCAGAGAGCTCAGGCCAGATGGTCTATGGCTCTGTAGGCCAGCTCCACCCAGGCAAAGGGCAGGGTCCAGGAGACATGGGAGGCTATGGGAGATTGTGCAGGTGAGGCCTGGGGAGCACATGTCCAGGGGCTGGTGACTATTTAACAATTGGCATCTAAATAATAGAGTTTGTCCTCACGCTATCAGTCTCTTTTCTCACCTTCATCAATTGTTAATAAAAAAAATTACTGATGACCCTAGATCTAACTAAAGGTTGTCATAAGATCAAAAGGTTATGCCACAATAGTTGCTCTGCTGTAGAACAAAAAAAGAAAAACTTTTCTTTTTTCCCCACCCGTCTGCTCACAGTTCATCTGCTCGCTGGGGACAGACTGTGTTTCCCAGAAGAAATGGTATGCCCTGCTCTGGGTTTGTTTGGAGCTGCCTCGGGAGATACACATGCTGAGTTACATAAACTTAAAATTTCAGAAATGAGAAATTGGAGCTGGCTACTAATACAGGTAATGAGAAATTCACTCCTTATTAATATGTTATAGAAAAGGAAACAAAAGAATTGAAGCAAAGAATGTTATAGTTTCAATTTTTTCACTTAGGTAACTGATTATACATGATTCCCATTGACAGGAGAGCAGGCAGAGTCCCTAGTTTATTCCTATATATTTAGAAGAAAAAGAAAGAAATGTCCATCTGAAATCATGAGAATGAATGAGGAGGTTACTTTTATGGCACTAAGAATTGTAGAAAGGCACCAGCACAAGACAGGTTATTGACTTCCTTTACAGACCTAAAAAAGATAGAGAAAGTAACTTTGTGAGCACGGATTAGAAAGGAGGGTTAATTGAGGTGAGAAAGAAACCACAGAACAAAAAGGAAAAATGACCTTTCATCGTCAAGTAATTACCTCCAGGCAGGAACTCCATGATTAGGTAGAGGTTTAGCTTATCCTGAAAACTATAGAACATTTTCACAACCCACAAACTGTCTGCCTCCACTAGAATGTCACGCTCCGCACGAATGTGGCCAACCTGGAGGTATATGCATTTGATTAATGACAAGACTTGCTCTGCTTTATTAGACTGTATATTTGTTTAAACAATTTAAATACTATTTTGAGTATTAAATTGTGATGATGCAAAAGATCTAATTTATACTTAGGCAAACCTACTAACTCAAAATTGACAACATTAGACTTGAAGATATTTGATAATGAAAAATTAAGTGATGAAAGTTTTTTAAAATGGCAAAATGAATGGCTGTAATGCAAATGGCAACTTTAACAGTGCTAAAAATCAACCCTCTGATTAATCACAATTACTATGATTTTGCATCTTCTTGTTCTAACACAGTAGTCCCTCCTTACCGGAGAGGGATACTTTCCAAGACCCCGCGTGGATGCCTGAAACCAAGGACAGCATGGAACCTCATATATGCTATGCTTTCACACTGATGATAAAGCTTAACTTGTAAATTAGGCACAGTAAGAGATTAACAACAACTAATCATAAAATAGAACAATTATAACAATATCTGTGATAAAACTTATGTGAATATGGTCTCTCACCAAATATCCTATCGCACTGTACTCACCTTTTCACTTAAAGGAAGCGCTTTACGGCTTCTCTGTGGCATACCTGACTGCCAGCATCACTACTCTTATGCTTAGGGCCATTCTACAAGCCCTGCTACACCACATCAGTCCGTCGCATCACCGAGACGGCTACTCGGTGGCTAACAGCACAGCGTAGACACACGGGCAAAGGCAGGTTCATATGCCAGGCAGATGGAGCAGGATGGTGCAAGATGACATCACACTACTCAGAACGGTGCTCAACTTAAAATGTATAAAGTGTTTATTTTTGGAACTTTCCATTTAATGTTTTCAGACCACAGCTGACCACAGGTAACTGAAACCACGGAAAGTGAAACTGCAGATAAGGGGGCGACTAATGTAATCTTTTATGATAAAGGTAGGTCTCAAGATGAGACTCTCTAAACAAGTCCTGGTCCAGGTGTGCAAAGGTATCGGCAATGATGGTGCCCTGGCTGACCATTCTAGAACACTATGATACCACAGCATGTAGGGCGCTGCTATACACAGAGGATGTGCTCGATAAATTCTTACTGAACTGAAATATAAGAACACCTACGGGAAGTTTTAGGTTCAGATTTATGACATTTCCCGTTTCCTGCTCTTACTGAAATATCTAGCTAAGGAGACCAAGTTGCCGAAGGTTTGGGAGAACTGGAATTCATTAAAATAATGTTTTATTATGAAATTTGCCTTATCTAATTTAATATATAATAGTAATCAAAACAGTGCTTCATATTATCAAATCCCACCCCCTCGCCTCTTATGTAAGTGTCACAAGATGCAAAGTTGGGTTGAATAAGGTTTAAATTTATTAACCCAGTCCAAGCCTTGAGGAGATATTTTGGTCTTAACATGCCACAGGGCTTGGTTTACAGTGAGTTCAGAGGCAAAGATGTATCAAGGTTCACAAACTGGCCCTCCTATTGGCAAACTCACACAGTGTTCTATATGCTTGTCTGTTTTATTGGAATGTCTTTAGCAAAGCCAGGCACTCTTCCCTATGGACACAAATCCTCCCCCTCTCTCCTGTCTGACACCTCTCCTGCTCATTCTTCCCTGCTAACTCCCAGGGGCCTGAAGGCAATTGAGTTTACTTACTATTTGAGTTTTCAATTGCTACTAAAATTGTTCAAGACATTTTTAAATAGCAGAAAACATACATTTTTACATCTCACTTGCAGCATGAGGGTGGGAAAATGGAACACAGGGTGATAAGGAGCAGTGCTATGAGTCACGACAATGCCCGGTAAAGCTACTGCCTTTGCTCAGCTTCAAAAAGGACCAAAGCTTTCAGAAAACACTAATGCCACTTGCTGAACAGCAGCCGTGGCTTTGACAGTCATTACCAGACACAAAGACAGTACCAAGCAGCCCTCACCTGCCTCTGCTCCCCTGGCTCCTGCTAAGGCTACTCCCTGCTGCAGAGCGCCGCTCGCCTTGGGGGACAGAAGGTGACTACAACATTCCCTGTGTGTCGAGGGGAAAGCTACAGTCACTGGGAGCTCCCCTTGCCCTTCTCTCCTGGGGCTGAATCGGCAGCTAGGACCTCAAGATCTAGGAGTGGAGTCAGGTGGATAGAGGGTAATGGACAGAAGAGCCAGAGGTGCAACTCCCACCAGAGGTTCCCCTTCCCCTGCTCCTTAAATATTTAATGAGATGCTACCTGGGCACTAGGAAAGCAGAGACACAAGTCAGTCTTCTATCCGATGCTAACACTAGACTTGGCGTCACAATTGGAGGATTTCCTTTTGTGCTGGGAGAGAAACATGAAGAAACTGGCTAAATGCTGGTCTCTTATCCTTTAGTATTTATTTCCCAGGTAGCAAAACTGTCCATCCTGTGGGACAGAATAACAGTCTGAATTCTCAGTGGGCAGCTCTAATTCTTGCTCAGTTTGGTAAAAGCAAACAAAAACCTTTTCCTCTGAATAAGGCACCTACCTATGCCTGCAAAAAGGTAGGCTCTGAGCCTAAACTTTGCCAGCCACACTCAAAAGTGATGGCCTTGCACTGGTCTACTTCCATCCGACCCAGTATAACCAGATGCTCCTCCTTCAGGATGGCTAGCTAGGGAGAGCCTGGGCCAATGACTTTAACTTACCACCCTGAGGTCAAACCTTAGGGTAGCGGTTCTCAACCTGTGGGTCGCGACCCCTTTGGCGGTCGAACGACCCTTTCACAGGGGTCGCCTAAGACCATCCTGCATATCAGAATTTACATTACGATTCATAACAGTAGCAACATTACAGTTATGGAGTAGCAACAAAAATAATTTTATGGCCGAAACCGGTTTGGCTCAGTGGATGGAGCGTTGGCCTGCGGACTGAAAGGTCCCGGGTTCGATTCCGGTCAAGGGCATGTACCTGGGTTGCGGGCATATCCCCAGTGGGAGATGTGCAGGAGGCAGCTGATCGATGTTTCTCTCTCATCGATGTTTCTAACTCTCTATCTCTCTCCCTTCCTCTCTGTAAAAAATCAATAAAATATATTTTAAAAAAAAAATAATTTTATGGTTGAGTCACAACATGAGGAACTGTATTTAAAGGGCCTATTCCTTAGGGAGTTAGGTCCAACGGGAAGATGGACTCAAATCCTAATTCTAACCAACACTTTCTTTCCTTTCATGTAGAAACACTTTAGCAATTAATTCTGAAGAAGGTAGTCTTTGAGAAAATGGTTGACAGTGTCTGGATCATCTCTGTCACCAGGCTACGGAACTGGCACATGCTAAGAAGGACTAACAAATGAGAATATGATGTGCGTTCTTTAAAATGTTAACTGAATGTGAATTATTTGATAAAGAGGGGCTTTGAGCCTTGGGTAAACCTATGGGAAACATGTCTGGTAAAAATAAAATGCACTTGTGAAATACAAAATATTCTGACTAATCATAATACAGTTTTACAGTTTCCTTTTCAGGATCAACTGAAACTCTTTCAGTGCTTACAGCCAAACCACATACAAATTTTTAGATAAAATATAAATAGGGTGTGTGCATTTTTAATAGGTGGTGTTAGCATAAACTATAGTGTCTGAAGACTTATGCCAGGGTATTTGATACTCTCAATCGAAATTCCTGAAGTCTAAAGCTTCTGGGTAACATGAAAATTAAAGAGAAAATATAAACTCCAAGTGTAGAGCTGGGACTGAAATGAAGCCTCAGTGACTGTGCCTCCTCTGAAGAGGCAGAAAGGGCCGGGCGGGGCCGCCTCCACCCCTGCTCGTGGGCTGTGTCCGAGCTCTCCTGGTCCTCCTGCAGCACCGGGTCTTTCACGGGGTGTCTGCGGGCACCACCCACCATCATCTGTTCTTGAGCAAGCAGCTAACTTAAACTAGATTTACAGAATGTCTACAGTCTCTTTCTTAATATACTGTCCAATATTTAAAATTTATTTTGCATAAACTACTTATGTATCTTATAAATCTATTTGCAAAGTAGGCTTAGGCTTTAGAAAGTGTTCTTATTCATGAATGAAGAATCTACACCGCTCTGCCATTTACATATTTTATCAAATTCATTCAGAAAGAAGACTTCGCTTCCAGGTGAAGATAAGCTACTCTGAAGATCCAACTTTGGTGTCAGTGTACAGAATGAAGTACACAAAGTCACACTGAGATGGCAAATCCCAAATTCTAACGCCTACGCCTCAGTTCCAAGGTGTGCGCAGTTTCTCTCTCTCAGCTCCCAGTAAGGAACACGCCACCACATCAAGCATTACCTCAAAATTGGCTCATGACAAAGACAACTATGATCAACTGGGATTCACAGAGAGCAGGTGCTTCTCTAATAGGCTTTCAACTTTTAAAAGATTGCATATAACATAGAAATATTATTTGTACTTTTAAAATATATGTAACTACTACTTCTTTGTTGGATAAAAAAAGTAATACTCTACAAATATTCATACATGACAGAGTTAAAGAAAACTGTAATAAGAATATACATTTCAAATAAGCAAAAAGAACAGTTTTAGGAGACAAAAAGTTCATCAAGTAACTAAAATCCCAACTACAATTGTGCTTTACCTGCTCTTTTTCAAGCATATCTGCTTTACGGAGTATTTTCATTGCATACACATGCCCTGTATCTTTCTTCTGAACAAGCCGAACCTAAAAGTTATTAAAAGAATGCCAAGTTAGAAATTCACAATGCCAAGCAAATGCTTTCATGTGTTATAGGAAGTAATATTTAAACTGAAAAAGTATAAAAATATTTTTAAAAATCTATTTCCATTGATTTCAGAGAGGGAGGGAGAGGGAGAAAGAGATAGCAACATCAATGATGAGAGAGAATCATTGACTGGCTGCCTCCTGCATGCCCCCCACTCGGGATTGAGCCTGCAACCAGACATGTGCCCTTGACCAGGAATTGAACCATGACCTCCTGGTTCATAGGTTGATGCTCAACCACTGAGCCATGCCAGTCGGGCAAAAAGTGTAACAATTTTAATATAAGCAACTAGCAAGAACAAAGCAAAATAAAATGCTTTTTGAAGTTCCAAAATAGATATTATACACCCAGTGAAATCAGTGCTAGAAACATCTGCTTTGGCTCCCTAATAGGACAAAACGATCTAACTCAGGATCCTCACTTTCAAACTTAAGGACTCATTAAACCCGTGGCTCATGTCATGCAGTCAGCTCAGAAAACCTAAGAAAGTGATTACAGCAATGTTTAAAACAATAGCAAAAGCTCATGTGTAGGAAAAATGTCTTGAAGGAAAAAAAACTAAATATAACTAGGGAAATGGGACTTTATGCAGTTTTCCTCTCTTCTTAATTTTCCAATGTTTTTCAGAGAGAATAAATAAATCAATGAAAAGAAAATTAAGAGTCTACAAACCCCCCAAAAAACCTCTGGCAATTCCCTGCACATCCTTCCCTTCCTCTCCCAGCACATGTATGTTTTCTTCTCCCCACACCTTTCTTTTCCTGCTTGAGCCCCATGTCCCTTCCTCACTGAGCAGAAAGCAATTTAGAGGTGGTACTGTCCATTTCCCTCTCTTAAGGGCCAACAGGGATTCTGAATGCTCAGGGATCAATTTACTCTTCCATCTGTGCTTTTGAATATACACTTACATTTCCCCGAGGGTACAGGGTTGCCATACCTATTATACAAAGACTAGAGGCCCGATGCACGAAATTCGTGCAAGAATAGGCCTTCCCCTTCCCCTGGCTGCCAGCACCAGCTTCCCTCTGGCACCCGGGACCTGGGCTTCCCTCGCAGCCCTGGCTTCGTCTGGAAGGATGTCCAGTCTAATTAGCATATTACGCTTTTATTATTATAGATAATGAAACTGTGGCAACAGTTGGTCACCCACTCTGGATGTTTTCCATTAATGGAAATGACATTGCATGGGCTCATGCACACCCTCCCCACCAGACTGCTCTTGTGACCAAGCAGGATGCATCTGCAAGATTAGCTGGGACAAAGCTACATATTCTCTCAACTCTCTACCACTACCTACATAGCTCATTTCTACAAATCCTGTCCCTCAGGGCCATCTTTTTAGAGCTGTACCAGTCTGGCAGAAAAAAATATAGAGTGGAGATATGCTTTTAGCTCACTCCTGGAGAGGCAACGTGTTACATACTGGGAAAAACAAGAGCTTTAAGATCGGGAAACTTGGGCTGACTTCTGGTACCACTGGATATATGTTGCAGTGTCAATGGCTGTGACACTGCAACATATATCCCCTCTGAGTCACCTATCAGTTACTGTCATGATTACAGGAGAAAAACAATATAATAAGTATTGGTTCCCTTCTACCTTTCAACTCTCCTACATCAATATTTAAGACATCAACATCATCAGAGAAGAACAATCCGAGAGCTGGGACAGTGGAGCGGGGAAGAGGAGGCAGACAGAGCTGTGAGGGTGTGGGGCTACCCCATATTTCACTTATGTCAACAGTCATGAGCTCATGGCACATGAGAAGCTTTGAGGTGCTGTGGGCTTTCGCATTGGATAAACAGCTGTAGCTGTGGGCTTTACCTCACCAAATGCTCCTCTGCCTATTACTTTTAAGGACTCGAAATCTTCCAATCCAAGTCTTGTCCTCTTCAAACGAAGAAACTCTGTTTCCTTCCGAGCATGAGCTGATCGCCTGAGTCGTTTCTAATGTTTAAATAAAGGGGGAGAGGGGAGAGGGGGAGGAATTGAAATTCCCCAACAAAGTCATACTTGTGACTTTACCCATCTGGAAACCAGAACCACACCAGACTAAACATAATCTTCTCACCCAGGAAAGCACCACAGAAGGACCCCACTGCTCACCTCTCCCCCCTCCCCCCAGCCTTCAGATACAGAGCCACACCACACTGAACAGAGAGTGGTTGCTTCCTATCGGGACGCGTCACCAACCTCCCTCAGCCATCCACCATTCCAGCCTTTCTAATGAAGGAGGGATGACCCGCATTGTCGTTTAACCTTCGTTATAGAAAAGTGTGTGTGTTTTTCATTTCCCTCTAGGTTTTTTACACATTACAGTTCATTGTACAATCTAGTTTTCTATTATCTCTGTAAGTCTGGGGTATTTTTCACCATTTTCCTGGGTTCTGTAACTTATTTCTATTTTTGTAAGCATTTCCACTGCCATTTCAGGTCCTTGCGCAGTTATTAACTGTGCTTTCCCCACCACATCGGAGGCATTAGAGGAAAGGGCTGATCTGCCTTGAATATGATTTCAGAAGTTTGTCCCACTTCTATGGAGCCTCTTCAGTGAATTCTGTAAGTATGCTATACTGTGCTTTTTAACATTTTAAATTGGTTTCATCTCTTCCTTTTCTTGGAATTCTAAGTTAATGCTAACTGACTTGCTATGATTGCACCCGGAGAAGTTCCTCTCCTGGCTGCTTACTCGTTAAGGACGAGTGCCTCAGCCCAGAAGCACACAGCCGCCCGCGGGGCTGCTGAGCAGAGCCTTCCCCGGGCATGGGCGCTAAGACTAACAACATGCTGAACAAGATACAACCTGCCATGCTGAGTTTCAAGGGAAAACAATTCTGATTTTAATTACCTCTTCATCCTTTAGGCCTTCTTCTTCCATCACTTTTTCTAACTTCTTCTGTCTAAAAATAAATAAAGATGTGAAATAATATTTGAATGTAATTTTCTGGAAAGCGTATACAAACATAAGAATTGTTTTTTAATGACAAAAACAGGTAGATCTTAAAAGATCTCATTAAAGTAACAAATTAGTTACTAAGACAAGTGAAAAGATTCCCACTCATTAGTTCTACATTTTGAAACAGACTGTATAAGATGTTAATGCAACAATTTTATTTCGAAATGAAAAGTTCTCTTTTATTTTCCTGTCAGAACTGTATTTCCTCCTTAACAAACCACAAACAGCTGGTGTTTGATAACCTCCTATCAGGGTGTTTCTCTCCCTCTCCCCATATCTACTTCCTTTATTTTCACATCTTCTTCCTCCTCCTTGCCACAAAGAATAATAAACAACAAAGATAAAATGCAGAATTTGGATATTTAAGTAAGGTAATTGGCGGGGGGGATGGGGAGGGGGCACCTATGAGGTGAGGAGGGGGTGAGATTGAGTAAAAAAGCCCCCCAAAAAGAGAGAAAAAAGTCATGGAGACAATAGGATGGTGACTGCTGGGGGGAGTGGGGAATGGAGGAAGGTAGAGGAGGGTATGGGGAGGATAATGGAGATGGGCAGAGACTTGACTTGGGGTGGTGAACACACAATACAGTGTACAGATGATGTGTGTAGAATTGTGCACCTGAAACCTGTATAATTTTGTTAACCAATGTCACCCCAATAAAGTCAATAAAAAGGGAGGGAAAAACCTTAAGAATTCTAAATCCTTGGAGTACTGAATTTAGAAACTGTATTCAAGAATATTTTTATCTATTGTAATACTGATTTGATAAAACCAAAAGAAACAAAACTTAACCTTATAACCAATTCCCTATAACCTTTACTTATTCAGCATAACCAATGAAAGCACATGGGCTGGGATCTCCCCTCCACCACTCAGCATTCCAGAAGACAGGCACTGTGAGCAGGCAAAGAGGAGGAAGAATACAGGGCACACGAAGTAACAGCATGCAGTCTAGTGTGTCTGAGGCGCACAGCACTTCTGCGTGCCTGGCTTAGTCTGCAGATGACTAAGAACTGACAGAGACTTGTGCACAAAGGAGTGATGTGATGAGATTTCTATTTTAGAATGGCAACCAGCAGTAATGAGCTAACGGACTAGCAGGAAAAGCACTGACAGACAGCAAATTAAAAGCTATTGTAAGGATTCAGCTGTGCAGTAAAGATCTGGAACTAGGACTGGAAACCCAGAGTGAAGTGAACAGAGCTATTGCAAAGATGACCAACTGGCAATAGAAGTCAAGGGAAAGATCTTAGAACTTCTTCTGTGGGAGGACAATGATGCCACTAACCAAGATAAACACAGAAGAGGAACATGGAAAGACAATGAGTTTCCTTGTGGTCAATGAATATGTATTACAATAATACTATTTAGTTTAAATGAATATATTGTTAGAAATCATATTACAAACCGACAGGATCAGATGATGAGTAAGAATTTGTGTCTAAACACTCAGGAAGTAAAAAGATCTACTCTGCCCCCGATGGGAAGAAGTAAGAATCCGCATGACTGCCATCCCACTGTTCTTCTCCTAGCTCCGAGGATATGTGGGGATATGCATCTGTGCGTGCTCATGTATTGGAGTGAGAAGGCTGTACTACTGGTAGTTTCAGGAATGTAAATTAATTGCATTTCAGTGGTTAAATAGTTGAAGTAGAGAAGAATAAGAGTCAAACAATCAAGAGCAAGAACTGTAAGAACTCAACCATGTTCCGCTCTTTTTGTGCCTTGAGTGTCAAATATTATATCTTCCAACTACATGTTTTCTGAATGACCACATCAGATTGGGCTAGAAGTCAAAAGTGCTATCACACAATGTGTGTCACAAAGACAGCTCCTTTTGACTATAGTTTATTTTTTAAAAATTTATTGAGAGAGAGAGAGAGAGAGAGAGGACCCAGGCCCTAGTCAGGGAGCATGCAGGAAGCAACCAATCTATGTCTCTCTCACATTGATGTTTCTCTCTCTGTTTCTCCCCCGCACTTGCACTCTCTCTCTAAAAAAAAAAAAAAAAAAAAAAAAAATCAATGGAAAAATATCCTTGGGTGAGGATAAAAAAAGATAGAGAAGCAAAAACTAAAAGACAAGACAAGAAAAGGAAAGGAAAGGAAAAGAAAAAAGAGAGGGGGGGGGAGGGAAGGAGGGAGAGAGAGAGAGAGAGAGAGAGAGAGAGAGAGAAGAGGAAACATTAATTTGTTGTTCCACTTATTTATGCATTCATTGGTTGATTCTTGTATGTACGCTGACTAGGGATCGAGCCCTCAATCTTAGCAAATTGGGATGATGCTCTAACCAACTGAGCTTCCCAACCAGGGCCTTCTGACTATATTTTATTCTGTCTTTTTCTTTCTATTTTTTAAATACTTCTTTATTGTTGAAAGTATTACATATGTCCCCATTTTTCCCCCTGTGTCCATGGGTTATGCATATATGCATACAAGGTCTGACTACATTTTAAATCTAAATTCAAACTGAGAAGTTTTCCACAGCTTTATCGCAAGTGTAATTAAATTGGTTTCAGAACACCTGACTGAGAGTAAAGTTATCAGAATCAACCCCTTGAACACAATCATTTTCTTTCATTAGAGAATATATATATATAACCCTAATAAGCAAATAGACCGAACGGTGGAACAACCAATTGCTATGATGTGCGCTGACCACCAGGGGGTATACGCAGAACATGGCGGGTGTCGGCAGCAGGCGGCAGAGCACAGAACATGGCGCTCGGCCATGGCGGGATGGTGGAGCAGATGAGCAGGGCTGCCAGACCAAGGCGGGGTACCGGTTGCTATCATTGGGGCAAGCCTCTGGTGGTTACTGAAAATTCTTTGCTCCTGTGTGCCACGGTCCCGCCCAGCGCTTGCACCTGCTGCCAGCGCTGGAGCCGCCATTCGCACCCACTGCCGGTACCCGGTGCAGGCCCCAATCACTCATCGCTGTCAGAGGGTGCAGGCGGCAGCTGCCGGCTCCCATCACCCCTCAGGGCTTCTCCACCTCCCCCTGCTCCTGACGGGCAATGGGGGCCCCAATCTCTCCACACCATCAGCGGGTGTGAGTGGGGCTGGCGCCATCAGCGCACGGGAGTGGAGGCAGCGGGAGCAGGACTGCTGGCAGACAGGAGACCAGGGAGTGCGGTGGGAGGGGCCAGGCAGGGGCACAGAGGATGGGCCCAGACCCGCCCCTGTGCCCACCGCAGCCTCGCAGCCCACTGTTCCTTTCAAGGTGCATGAATTCATGCACTGGGCCCCTAGTATATCCAGAAAAGGCCTATCATACAGGATAATCCCTGGTAATGATGTACTGGGGCCAAGTCAACGAAGACCTTGAAGACACCAAAATGGCAAGCACAGCCTGAAAGGAGGCTTGACACCCTCTGTGAGATGGTAACATGGAATTACTGGACTCTGTAAGATTCGTGGCGGCACTGTGATTATACAAGAAAGTGGCCATGTTTTTCGAGATGCATACTGAAGTACACAGGATTGAAATGGCAGATGTTTGAAATTTGCTTTAAAACACAATAACAAGTAAAAATAAAATATAAATGATGAAACAAATTTAGTGAAGTCTTGATAATTACTGAATCTGAGGAATGACTATATGGTAGTTCACCGTATTAGTCTTTCCATCTATGTGCGTATTTAATTTTTTGTTGTTGTTAATCCTCATCCAAGAATATTTTTCCACTGATTTTAGAGAGAGTGGAAGGGAGGGGGAGAGACAGAGAAGGAGAAACATCTATGTGAGAGGCATACATCGACTGGTTGTTCCTAAATACACCCCACCAGGGCCAGAGATGAAGCCTACAGTAGAAGTACATGCCCCTGACCGGTATTGAACCCAGAACCTTTCAGTCCTCAGCGACGCTCTATCCACTGTACCAAACTGGCTAGGACTTATGTGTGTATTTAATGGCCCTGGCTGGGTGGCTCAGTTGGTTAAAGCATCATCCTGATATGCCAAGGTTTCGTTTTGATCCCTGGTCAGGGCACATACAAGAATCAACCAAGGAATGCATAAATAAGTGGGACAACAAGTCGATGTTTCTCTCTCTCTCAAATGAATGATTCTAAAATATATATGGAAATACAAAGAAACTGAAATATACAATGCAATCTTGAAAAAAAAAAAAAAAAGAACTAAGTTGAGGACTTACACTACTGACTTCAAAACTTACCATAAGGCTACAGCAAGACAGTGTGATACTAGCACAGGGATAAATAGAACAATGAAACAGACTGGAGAGCCTAAAAATAGATACACACTTATATGGTCTTAATTTTCAACAAGTGTCAAAGCAATCTAATGGGGAGAAAAATAATCCTTGCAACAAATAGTGCTAAAATAACTAGATATCCATACGGAAAAAAATTCAGCTCAACTCCTATTTCCTATCACACACTTATTAATTCAAGATGGATCATAGTACTAAATGTAAAAACTAAATCCATAAAACTTCCAGAAGAAAACAGGACATCCTTATGACTTGGGTGTAGGCAAAGGTTTCTTCGAGGTCACAGAATGTAATAACCACAAAAGAAATAAATGCCAATATTGAAAACTTCTGCTCACCTAGAGACATTATTAGAACAATGAACCAGAAAGCCACAGACTGGAAGAAACTATTTGCAAAACTTATATATAACCACAGGGCAGTATCTAGAATATATAAAGAACTCCCTACAACTCTATGGTCAAAAATATGAATAAACACTTCACAAGAAAATATACAAATGGCCAAAAGCACACTGAGAAATGTCCAACATCATTAATCAACAGGGAAATGCAATTAAAACAACAGTGAGATACCACTGAACATCCACAAGAAGAGCTATAAGTTAAAAGACTGACAACACAAATGTTAGCAAAAATGTAAAGCAACTAGAACTCTCACACACAGTTGGTAATATTTTGGGAAAAGGTCTAGCAATTTCTTATAAAACTAAACATGTGCCTACATATGTTTATGTCTCAGCAACTCTATTCCTAAATTTACCCAGGAACTGAAAACAAATGTTCACAAAATATCTGTAACAAATGTGCATAGAAACTTATCCAAAATAGCAAAAAACTGAGAAAAACCCAGGTGTTTATCAACAGAATGTATAAACAAACTGAGGTATAGTAAAAAAAACAGAATGGTACTCAGCAATATAAAGGAACAAACTACTGACACAACAGCAACATGAATGTACCTTGAAAACATCAGGATGAGTGAAGGATGCCTTACTCAAATGAGCACTCACTCTACGGACCTATTAACATGTTCCATTTGATGGAGCAGGCAAGGCCATCAATGGTAGAAACAAAGTCATAGCAATGGTTCCTGAGGGTGAAGGAACATCCCAGGAGTGAACCAACTTTCTGGGACAATGGCAATGGTTTATGTCTTGACAGAGGTTTAAGTAATACAGGTGTAGGCATTTGTTGAAACTCATCGAATGGTAACCCTTAAGATTATACATTTCATTGCATGCAAATTTTATTCCCTTAAAATACTGAACTCTAGTTCATATACAAGCAGAAATAAACAGAAAGTAAAATATACTGACATCTGAAACATGTACAGCAAAACAGATTAATGAATGGATAGAGGAATGGATACATGGATTTATGATAAAACAAGAAATTATTTTTTAAACAACAAATGATTAACTGCAGATTTTAGATGATGTATTTATGGGTATCCATTGTACAATTCTTTCAACTTATCTACACTTTTAAATATTTTCATAATAAAATACTGGGAATAAGTTGTAATTATGAGTTACTACATGCATAATATACACCAGATTAATAACAATAGCTGCTACTACCATCATTAACGAAGTGATTATTATGTGTGAAGCACAATGGTAGGTACTCACATATGTTAAGTCTAATCCCCATTTTCCAGATGGGGAAACTGATACACAAAAAGACTAAGGAACTTGTTCCAACCTCATACAGCCTACTACATGGTAAAGGCAGGATTATAAACCCAAGTCTGACTACATAAGAGCTGCTCTTTCCATTACATCACACTGCCTTAATGAACTCCAAGGATTTGAACCAATTAATTGTTTTATCCTACCATGGAATATTGAGTTATTGGCTCAGTAGTAGAAATGAGGGGGTTATAATAGCAAGGGCTTTGGAAATCAATGACACTGTCATTCTACTGTAATGGGATAGGCTATAAACATGGCTGCTGTTATTCTTGTCTCCTTTCAACAAGAATATGAAGGTGCTTTATGATACCAGACATACATGCCAAAAACATGACACAATTTGCTTAAAATTCTTTACCTCATTTCTCGTTCTTCATGTTGAGCGATAAGATTGCTATAAAAATTCTCCAGCGTCACTTTGGTCATTGTCACCCTTTCTTTTGTGTGATTACTCATGGACGAGCAAGGTGTTGAGCCGGTCATTGCCATGGCTGCTAGAAACAAAGGAAATAAGAGGTTTTAATCTCAGAATTAGAATCTACCAACTATGTGCTCTCCTACCTTATAGGTAGGAATGTAAATTCGTACAACTTTTATGGAGGACAAACAAGTAAATAACAAAAGCCAGACAAACACTGGGTGAAAATAAGTATATATTAATGTCCCATGACCCAGAAATACCATCCCTAGGTAAAAGACCTAGAGCAATTGTCACTCAGGCTCTTAAGGTAGCATGCACAAGGATGGACATTTCCGAGGATGTTCACTGTGCCATCATTTGTTATGGGAAGTTAGAGGCAATTCAGTAAACAAATAAATAAAATGTTGTGGATGCATACAAAAAAATACCTTGTAGCAGTCAGAAGCAAATCTACATGTACCTAAAAGTGGCATCAATATATCTTTAAAACAGTTTGGCATTTTTAAAAAGAAAACATGATCACAATACCATATGAGTAAATTAAGAATATATACTATAGACAGTGCAATTCCTTGCCATCTAGGAAGCTACCTTGGAGAAATCAAGACCCATAAGGATTCATACATAAGAAAGTTCGAGGCAGCATGTAAACAAAGGAAAACTAGAAATAACTTGAATATCCAACAACAGAAATGATTACATTATAATAAGTCATATAATGAAATAATATGCAGATAATTAAAATGTGTTCAGCCCAGCAGCGTGGCTCAGTTGTTCAGCACCTACCCATGAACCAGGAGGTCACGATTCAATTCCCTGTCAGGGCACATGCCCTGTTTGTGGGCTCAATCCCCAGAAGGGGACGTACAGGAGGCAGAGGATCAATGAGTCTCATCATTGATGTTTCTATCTTTCCCTCTCCCCTACCCTCTCTCTAAGATCAATAAAAACATGTTTAAAGTAAATAAAATATGTTCAAATGTTTAATGCCAGGGGAAATGTTTACAATCCAAGTAAAAAGAATATGTTACAAAACAGAATTTTTCCATGATCTCAATACAATAGATCTTTTATTCTTGTTTATGCTTTCCACATTTTCTATATTTTCTTCAATGACTATGTACTATTACCATTAAGTTATCAATAACTCTTAAATTTACAATTTCTACAGTTTAAAAAAAATCTGACTAAAACATTCATCTATAGGTATATATGTACTCTGATATGTCTATTTGATAAATATTCACTATATATTTGAATTTACTAGTTAAAACAAAGACCTATGATGAAAACAATACTACAAAGAAAAAAACTAGACCATAATTTTAGTGATGAAAATATCAAAAAGAAAATAAAAAGGCACCCTACCAGTACATATGACAAAGCCAATACTAAAAGTTTAAATAGCTGATAGAACATTTTCCCCTAAATTTAAATCTCATTTTCCCCCAGAAATTTTTGCCAACCTATATTGTCACACTTGGCCAGACTGCTCGCCAACCTTGACTTGCTCCAGCACTAATGTTCATATTTTATCCTTATCATATCTTCCTCCCATGCAAGTGGACTCTAAGTCTGTTTTCATCCTAAAATAAAGCTGACTAAAAATAGGGAGAGGCTAAGGTCCACTTTCAAAGATAGAGCATTTTATGAAGTTCTCTCAAGGTTCTCCCCTTAATACTCAGTAGATTTTTTTTGCTTTGTAGATCAAACTAAGGAATGTGCAAACACTTGTTATAACTAAGAAAAAAGACAACATTAAACAGTTTTATAAAATACTCACGGGGAAAAAACAAATAATCCCTTCAGAGCAAAGAGGTTCAAAATCAAGGCTCTATTTCAGAGTCAAACATCTTGATTCATGATGTGCCAAAATGACCAGTACAAATTCAGACACTGAACTCAGCTCTACCTTATTATAAAACTAGAAGCCCGATGCGTGAATTCTTGCACGGGTGGGGTCCCTCGGCCTGGCCTGTGATCGAGGCCTATCGGGGTGGATGGCTAGAGAGAGGGACCATGGGAGGTTGGCCAGCTGGTGGGGGGGGGAGGAAGGGCTTTGGGAGATTGGCCAGCTGAGGGGAGGGGCCCTGGGAGGTTGGCCGGCTGGGGGGAGGGTCCGCAGGAGGTTGGTTGTGGGAGTGCACTGACCATCAGGGGGCAGCTCCTGCATTGAGCATCTGCCCCTTGGTGGTCAGTGCGCATCATAGCGACTGGTCGACCGGTCATTCTGGTGGTTTGGTCATAATGGTTGCTTAGGCTTTTATATATATAGATGTTATATATTTTTATGGGACGTTTCTGTTAATACCAAAGCAAACTCAAGTGTTTATAGGATATTAGAATTTAAAAACAAACAAAAGCCTGTCTGGTATGGCTCAATGGTTGAGCATTGACCCAGGAACCAAGAGGTCACCGATTCTATTCTCGGATCAGGGCACATGCCCGGGTTGCAGGCTCAATCCCCAGAGGGAGCCATGCAGGAGGCAGCCGATCAATGACTTCCTAGCTGATCGATGTTTCTATCTCTCTATCCCTCTCCCTTCCTAATAAAAAAAAAAAAAATCAATAAAAAATGTATTTTTTAAAACACACACACACACACACACACACACACACACACACAAACAAAAAGCCACCTCTGTTTGGCCCTGGCCAGTGTGGCTCAGTTAGTAATGCACCAGAAAGGTCTCGGGTTTGATTCTCCATCAGGGCGCATACCTGGGTTGCAGGCTTCTTCCCCTGCCGCTCAGGGCACTTAAGTGGGAGAGGCAACTGATTTATATTTCTCTCACATCGATGTTTTCCTCTCTCTCTCTCTCTCTCTCTCTCTCTCTCTCTCTTTCTCTCTCTCTCTCTTCCCCTCTGTCAAAATCAGTGAAAAATGTCCTTGGGTGAGGATTAAAAAAAAAAACCGTGTTTGGTTTTGGGTGTGGTTCCTTATTTGTCAGCCCCTATCCTCTCTCCACCCACAATGAAAACCACATGCACTCTAAGTTTGGTGAAGAAATTTAAAAACCAGATTTAAAAACAAGTCTGAAGCAAGTGAGCACTTTGTACTCCACTCCTCCCTTATCTGTAAACTTCTAGAGACCCTTTATATATTTTAACAACTGAAATTACTTCAAACTTAAAAAAAAAAAACACAACTAGAGTGAGTTTAAGCCTGAGACAAACAGTACCTTCCATATAATAGGTAGAATCTACCTAATAAATATCAGTTGAGCAACTAAGTTAGTGATTTTTCAGTTGTTAATAAAGCTAAAAGAACAAAATTACATTTACATCGATGAGCATACAAAGACGGGGGAAGGGGGAGTTTTGACCCATTTAAGTGGATGTCATGACTTACTAAACTTCTTAAAAGATTAAACAGATTAAATTCACTCAAAGATGTTTATGTAGTAAGGCCAACAAATTTTCCAGCAAAATGGTTTTCGATCTTCACATACAGCCTCTAATGTAAGGCAAAGGGTGCACTGGCCTTCCCTTTGATCTTTCTTCAAAACCTTCTCCTGCCCTGGCCAGTGTTGTCAGTGGTTAGAGCCTCGGCCATGCACTGAAGGGTCTCAGGCCCAATTCCCCGTCAAGGGCACCTACCAGGGTTTCGGGTTTCACCTCCCCCATGTGCGACCAATTGATATGTCTCTCTCAGATCTATGTTTCTCTCCCCCTCCTCTCCTTCCTCCCCTCCAGTCTCTCTAAAAAATAAAAAAATAGCCCTAAATAGTTTGGCTCAGTGGATGGAGTGTCTGCGGACTGAAGGGTCCCAAGTTCGATTCCGTTCAAGGGCATGTACCTTGGTTTCAGGCACATCCCCAGTAGGGGGTGTTCAGGAGGCAGCTGATGGATGTTTCTCTCTCATCGATGTTTCTAACTCTCTATCCCTCTCCCTTCCTCTCTGTAAAAAAATATATATATATTTTAAAATTAAAAAAAATCAATGGAAAAAATATCCTCAGGCGAGGATATGAATGAACGAATGAATGGAGATCAAATGAAAACCATTGCTTGACCCAATCTAGAGATTTTACCTGACTGACCTGACAATGGTAGAGCGACCTCTATAAATACAACATCGGGGCTAAGACCATTCCTTAAGACTCACCTATCTAATTTCTCTTACTAAACTGTAAGCCCCTGGAGAGCAAGCATCCTGTCCTCTCCTGCTTTCAGAATCCTCCCCCATCTCACGTGCAACACTGTGCACTTGGTGAGCACCTTACAAAAAGGTTACCCGGAGCCCGGCTGAGCGGCTGGTGTGGCTCAGCGGGCGCGGGTCCACCGTGAACCAGGAAGTGGCAGCTGGATTCCCGGGGGGAGGCGTGCCAGAGGCGGCCAATCAATGGTTCTCTCATCATTGATGTTTCTGTCTCTCCCTCTCCTCTCCCTTCCTCTCTGAAATTAATAAAAATACATATTTTTTAAAAAGTTTACTAGGAAAACGGTCCTCGTTGATGTCCATTACCAGGAGTTGAGTGTGTGGTGGGGCATGGTTTCCTGCAGGGAGCTGCAGGAGAGCTGATGTTGGGGTCCCTTCCTCTCCGGAGGAAGGTGGTGTTGGGGTCCCCTCCTCTCCGGAGGAAGGTGGTGTTGGGGTCCCCTCCTCTCCGGAGGAAGGTGGTGTTGGGGTCCCCTCCTCTCCGGAGGAAGGTGGTGTTGGGGTCCCCTCCTCTCCGGAGGAAGGTGGTGTTGGGGTCCCCTCCTCTCCGGAGGAAGCCGGTGTTGGGGTCCCCTCCTCTCCGGAGGAAGCCGGTGTTGGGGTCCCCTCCTCTCCGGAGGAAGCCGGTGTTGGGGTCCCCTCCTCTCCGGAGGAAGCTGGTGTTGGGGCAGAGCGGAGCCTGGGACTGTGGTGGCTGTCTCATGTTTGGGGAACCCCACCTACTGCCTGGCTAATTCTAACTCAGAGCCCAGGCGCACTGGGAGGGAGAGGAAGCGCAGGGTCTGCACATTCCAAACAGAACGAGTTTCTCTCTGCCTCTTGGGATCGATTCCAAGGGCGACCGGGGGACCTGGCCTGTCCACGGGCCGCTCCGCACTCTCTCGGACACAGACTCCCCTCTAGTCCTTCCACCCTTCCTTCCTCCTCTCTCCTTAAGAGAAGGGCCCTCACGAAAGGTCCCTGCGATGTCCAGGTTACCTGGGCCCGGGACCCACAGCCGGACCGGGGGAGGGAGCGGGCTCGAAGGCCCCACGCCCCACGCTGGGCTTTCGACGGTTCTGCCTCGACGGCAGCTCTCAGGGCCTCGGGCTCCAAGAAAGAGAAACGGGGGTGAAGACCGGTAATGAGCGAGACCCCGGACGAGACAGATGGCAGCGCGCAGACAAAGCTGGCAACGCGGAAAGGAGCGCCCGGCTCCCCGCCCCGACTGCACACGACGGAGGAGAGGGGACCGGCGGGGCCTCGGCGGCGGGGGCCGGGCCGGGAGGAGGGAGCAGGCGGGACGCGGAGAGCCCCGGAGAGTCGGGAAGAAGGGGTGAAGGGCAAAGCCTGGGAAGGGCTGGGAGCAGCGGCACCAGGACACTCACCAGAGCCCCGAGGGCGGCGGGGCTGGCGGCGGGCAGACAGCCGCAGGCGCCGGACGGCCGAGGTCTGGACGCGCGGACAGGGCGGCAGCCGGCCGGCCCGCGGAGGGGAGGGGACGGGGAGGTGCTCTGGGGTAGGGGACCAGGGCCGGTTGAGGGTGAGAACAACAGGAAGCGCCCCAACTGCCGGAAAAGACGGCAGCGCGGAGGGGCCAAGGCGGCCGGTCCCGGCGCTGAGAGGGACGGGGGAGCGGCCCGGGGCCGAGACTGCGCACGCGCGACTTCCCGGAGACGCGGCGGGGATTCGGGACTGCGCATGCGCGGCCCCACCCACCCACGCCCTCCTGCGGGTGCAAGGGCGAGGGTGCGGGCTGAAGTGTGCCGTGCAGGGCGCTCCCGGGGTGCTGGGCCCTTGGGGGCGGCGGGGGTTCCCTTTGTGTATTGTGTTTTGATTTTTCACTTTTTATTTTGGAATAATTAAACCCACAAAAGGTTGCAGAATTAATTACAAAGAGGTGCCTTATACCCATCACCCACCCAGCTTCCTTCAACATCTTACATAACTAGACTACACTATCAAAACCAGGAAATTGACATTGGCGCAATACAATTAACTAGACCGGTACAATTAACTAGATTACAGCCCTTATTCTAATTTAGCCAGTTTAGCATGCACTCATTTCTGCAAGTATATGTGTGCGTGCCTGCGCCCAACTGTAGTTCTTTTTTAAAAATATATATATATTTTATTGCTTTTTTACAGAGAGGGAGGGAGAGGGATAGAGAGTTAGAAACATCAATGAGAGAGAAACATCGGTCAGCTGCCTCCTGCACATTCCCTACTGGGGATGTGCCCTCAACCAAGGTACATGCCCTTGAGGGGAATCGAACCTGGGACCCTTCAGTCCACAGGCCGACACACTAGTGACTATCCACTGAGCCAAACCAGTTAGGGCCCAATTGCAGTTATGTGAAATTTTAAAACCTGTGTAGTCACTACGTCTCCCCTCCCTGATTTTTCGCACACTGTATCGAGGTCCGCTGCAGCCATTGACCCCACCTGCTCTTCCTTAAAGTAATAATTAACATGCCACATTGGGGGGGTCAGGCGAGCTCGCACAGGTTTGGACATGGGCTACAGGGAAGGCGACCTAGTGTGCACAGAAGAACTTGCTTTTCAAGGCTACTCAACCACTTAGTCTGTACCACCCTTTGGGATTGAGGTCACAAGTTTACCTAGCCTTTGGGTACTCACTCCTTGAGAAAGGAGCTATCCTAAACCAGTAAGTGTCAGGCTCCTGCAAACAAAGATGGTCTCTGCTGGCCTTCAAAGAGGCCATCTGGAGAGCAAAGAATTCTATGTGCAAGTCATTCATTAGGGTGTTTGTGATTTTATGGCTCTCTCTCTCTCAACTTAAGACCATAGGTCTTGGTTTTATCCTTCAAGCTTGGGATCCCAGGCTTTGTTTCCTTAATGGTCTTAAAAACATAGGCCTTCCTTGACTACTTTCATCTTTTTTTTTTTTTAATTGATTCTAGAGAGAGAGAAACATCAATTTGTTGTATTCAATCCATGCTCTAACCTACTGAGCAACCTGGCTAGGGCTGCTTTGATCTTTCTAAACTTCAAAGCCCCTTTTGTGTAGTCTCACACAAAAATTACCTCACCTTTCATTCTCTCTGCCCAGAGGCCCTTCTCCCTCAATGCCTTTTGTCAAAGTTCTAGCCATCCTTAACGACTTAATAACAGTGCAGGATGTTTGCATAGAGCTTTGCAGTGTACAAAGGGCTTTCACTCATTTTTATCTCAGTTGATTCTCACAGCTCTTGGGCAGGTTACACAGATGAGCTTTTTAAGTGATTTTTTTTTTTACATTCAATTTTTACATTTTATTTTTAAATTATAGTTGACATGTATTAGTTTCAGGTGTTCAGTGTAGTCATTGGATATTTATATACCTTACAAAATGATTATCACAGTAAGTCTAGTAACCACCTGTCACCATACACAGTTTTTACAATATTATTGACTATACTAGAGGCCCGGCGCACAAATTTGTGCATGGGTGGGGTCCCTCGGCCTGGCTGGCGATTGGGCCGATCAGGACAGTGAGAGGTTGGCCAGCCGGCCGAGGGGGAGGAGGCAGGGGAGGTTGGCTGTGGGAATGCACTGACCACTTGGGGGCAGCTCCTGCATTGAGCATCTTTCCCCTGGTGGTCAGTGCACATCATAGCAAGCGGTCGACCTGTCATTCGGTTGTTTGGTCACTTAGGCTTTTATATATATAGACTAGAGGCCCGGTGCACAAATTCATGCACATTGAAAGGAAATTAATTAGAAAAAATATTTTAATATCGCTATTCGCCCTTTCTCTATAATAGAATTGTCAACCAAATTCACAATTGTCAATGACAGAGGGAAACACATGCATGCAATTGGCGCCAGCAAGAGCTTTATATATATATAGATAAATTTACTTAATTAGACCTGATTTCTGATTTGGCTAAACTTTTTCCACCCCAGTGAAGCACCCCAACTTCTCTTTCAGGTAATTGTCAGCAACACAGCAGTAAATATCAACACGAAGCAGATTATTATTGTAGATCATGCAGGGAGAACAAAGGGTAAAACAGTTAACTGCAGCGGTGTTTAACTATATTCTGTGCAGTGAGAAAAGTTGGTCATTTTCAAGGTCCACCATTTCTTTTTTTTTCTTTAATAAATTTTATTGATTTTTTACAGAGAGGAAGGAAGAGGGATAGAGAGTTAGAAACATCAATGCGAGAGAAACATCGATTAGCCGCCTCCTGCACATCTCCTACTGGGGATGTGCCCGCAACCAAGGTACATGCCCTTGACCAGAATCGAACCTGGGACCTTTCAGTCTGCAGGCCGACACTCTATCCACCGAGCCAAACCGGTTAGGGCAGGGGTGGGCAAACTTTTTGACTCGAGGGCCACAATGGGTTCTTAAACTGGACCAGAGGGCCGGAACAAAAGCATGGATGGAGTGTTTGTGTGAACTAATATAAATTCAAAGTAAACATCATTACATAAAAGGGTACGGTCTTTTTCTTTTTTAGTTTTATTCATTTCAAATGGGCCGGATCCGGCCCGCGGCCGTAGTTTGCCCACGGCTGGGTTAGGGCAAGGTCCACCATTTCTTACTTCTTTTCAGTCGGGTCAGGTTTCTAAACTTTCTAAATCTTTCTTTTCCAGCTGAAAAGAAAATAGGATTCCACCAAGTCTCCTGAGTCTCCTATCTACCTACTCCAGGACTTCTGTGAGGATCAAATGAGATAAGGCACAGGAAAACACTTCACAGACATTTGGTTAAAGTGTAAAATGTTTGCACCTGGCTATAAAGTCGTGTTCCTGGGCTGAAGAAACTCCAAGGCAGCTAGTCTCTAGGGAGAGGAAGCTGGGTGTTGCTACGTGACATCATTACCCGGTGCCCACAGTGACTGTTTCCGGGCTGGGCTGGGCTGTGGGCCACATGTTGTGCCATGGGGTCGTGGCAGTGTTGGCTGTGATTTGGTGGGCTGTCTCTCTGGGGTGGTGGTGGGACCTGTGTCCCACTTGGGGGAAGCTGAGTGTTGCTTTGTTGGTGCCAGGTCTATGGTGCCATTTCTTTGTAAATGGTCAGTGTGCATCACAGCAGCTTGTGCATTGAGTGTCTGCCCCCTGATGGTCAGTATGTGTCATAGCAACCGGTCGGATGGTTGGAGGGACACTTAGCATATTAGCCATTTATATATATAGATTCCCTATGCTGTACATTACATCCCCATGACTTAATTTATAACTGGTAGTTTGTACTTCTTAACCCCCTCCCTTCACCTTTTTGTGCATTCCCAACCCCCCTCCACTCTGGCAACATCTGTTTGTTCTCTGTATGAGTTTGTTTCTGTTTTGTTTTGTTTACTCATTTGTATTGTTTTTTACATTCCACATGTAAGTGAAATCATACAGCATTTGTCTTTCTCTGTCCAATTTAGGATGACTTTTTACAGATAAAGTAACTAACACTCAGAGAACCACAATGATTTGCCTGACTTCTCACAACTAGTAAGCTAGTAGTGAAGTAGTGAACCCCATTTTCTGACTCCAAAAGCAATGTTCTTTCTGCTTTCCCCTTCCCTCCCTCCAACACTCAGTTCAAACCTGATCTTCTCCTTGGAGCCTTCCCAGTTTTAGAAGAGGGATTTTGTTCTCTGCTCTCTGTATTCCTACTCTAATAGCTACTGACGTGTTCCTCAAAATAGGGCAGCCAGAAAATGCTGCTCTCTCTGCGTAGACCCAAACAATGACGTTTTACCATGACGCCAATAAGTGTAGTGGACATTTGTCATTCTTTTTGACTACCAGAATCCCTTTCATGCGTTTCTCACTTCTCATTAAAACGGAAAATTCCAGATATCCTCTCTCCTTGATTCCTTTGCAATTAGGGCACAGGCACAAAACCTAAGTGCCACCAATCACTTAGACCCACCCCAGACTGTGAGGTGGAACCTAAGGTGATCTGACCCTACTTGCAGGACTCGGCATCACTTGCCTCACTCTAGTACTGGTGTTGTCAGATCCTGTCTTTATTTTAAATGTTGAAATCTGTTTATCATGGATTTTAAAAAATATATTTTTTTATTGACTGCAGAGAGGAAGGGAGAGGGAGAGAGAGATAGAAACATCAATGATGAGAGAATCATTGATTGGTTGCCTCCTGCACACCCCCTACTGGGGATCGAGCCCACAATCTGGACATGTGCCCTGTCCAGGAATTGAACCATGACCTCCTGTTCATGGGTCTACGCTCAACCACTGAGCCACACGAGCCAGACATCATGGATTTTTTTGCATTAAAAATTATTCTTTTAAATATTGCAATAAAATATATTGATTACTGAGTTACTTGCCACCCTCATCAGTCTTGTACCGAGGGGCATGTCTTGCTCTTCGCACCCTACTCCAAGCCCTGGAAAGATCGAACTGAATCTGTTCCGTAGAGAGTGGTGGCTGCTCCACAGTTTGTAAAGACCTCCACAGAGGTCTCATGGCCAGAATTGTGTCACAAGGCCACCCTTTCTGGGAAGGCAAGTATTCAGCTTGTTTATGCTCTATAATGAAGGCAGGCAAGAAAGAAAGGAGTTGGGAATAAATATTGGGTTATCCAGCCAATAACGTTTGCCATGGTAGTATATACTTCTTTGCTGTTCACTTTTAATTTTACCTGCTAATATAAATGGAAAAGAAACTTAAAGCAGGATTCTTATTCATTGACTTCTGGTTGATGGAAACACTTAACAGAGTCAATGCCTTTATATTTTCTAAATTGCCAACCTATATGGTCACACTCAGCCAGATTCTTTTTTTAACCCTTTCATAAATGGAGGAAGAGGAGGAGGTGAGTGTCTTGCTCACCTCCCCTTATATTATCTCGGACCCCATGTAATTATAATTACAACTAGAGACGCAGTGGGTCCTTTGACGTGTCCTGTGCCCTCTCGCAATCCAGGACCCGTTGGGGGATGTCAAAGAGCGGGTTTCAACCCGATCCCCACAGGCCAGGCCAAGGGACCCCACCAGTGCACAATCGGGGCCGGGGAGGGACTGCAGGAGGTTGGCCCCAGGGAAGGACCACGGGAGGACTCCAGGGCATGTCTGGCCCATCTCGCCCAGTCCTGATCATCCTTACCCCAGCAGCAAGCTAACCTACCGGTTGGAGTGTCTGCCCCCTGGTGGTCAGTGTGCATCATAGCGATTGGTGAAACGGTCGAACAAATGGTTGGACACTTAGCATATTAGGCTTTTAATTATTTATTTATTTTTATTTTTAAAATACATTTTATTGATTTTTTACAGAGAGGAAGGGAGAGGGATAGAGAGTTAGAAACATCGATGAGAGAGAAACATCGATCAGCTGCCTCCTGCACATCCTGTATTGGGAGCGTGCCTGCAACCAAGGTACACGCCCTTGACCGGAATCGAACCTGGGACCCTTCAGTCCACAGGCCGACGTTCTATCCACTGAGGCAAACCAGTTAGGGCGGCTTTTATTATATAGGATATAATTCACCTAATCCAAGCTCCTCTGTTTTATAACAGATTTCTCTAAAATGTCTTGGGGAAAAAAACTTTTTTATAGTGTACTAAGTTATTCTTCATTCCCATGGAACTTGGTTTGAATATTAGCACTTTATTGTCTTGCTCTTTTCCAAGTTTCAGACCCACTAGCCTTACCCTTCCCTTTAAACATTGCCCCAAATTGTCCTTTGTCCCAAGGGAATCACTTGCTTCCCCTCCACCAGGCTGACCTTCGATTGCTTCACCACTGGAAGCTCCATCTCTCAGCAAAGCCCACAAACCTCTACAGGACAAGCCTTTTGTGCCCCACCCAGTGGGGACAATGACATCATTGTCTGTGACTATTCCTTCCATAAGAGGATAGGAGCTGTGCTTGGTGCCGGCTAGCCCAGTGCTTCTCGAACTTTAATGTGCACACACATTCCCTGGATTCAGTGAAAACACAGGTACCAATTCAGAAGGTCTGGGCAGAGCTGAGATTCTGCACATCCAGCAAGCTCCCAGGTAATGCTAATGCAGCTGGTCCAGGTACCACACTTGGAATAGCGTGGAGCTTGAACATATCTGAGTGTAAAACAAGAAGGGGAAGAGTCCCTGATCCAACAGCCCTCGGCCCCTACCAGTGTGCTGTGTCCAGCATGGGCAGGTTCGGTGAGTCTGCGGAGGGCCGGTGAAGGATTAAAGAAAAGACAGACAAGAGAATACAGCTGAGGCTCGTTGCACCTCCCGTGCCTGGATGAGGACACGGAAAGACTCAGACTTAAAGCCCAGGCTTTATTTTATAGGCAGATCAAAACAAGGGTAGTGGTCAACATGTTTACAATGGTCTTGGGAGTTTCACCTTGTTTTGGCAGCACTTGCTGCACCTCCCGCAGCCCATTAGCTACCTAGGAAGGAACTAGGGAGGGCTATAAAGTTAAGCCTAATTATGCTAAGAGGGCTCTGCCCTCCAAGCTGGGACTTGTTTGTGGCCCTGCCAGAGGTCAGTCTGAGGCTTAACACTGGAGCCACTCCCTACATACCAGAGCCAGACTCTGGTGAGGAAATGAGGCCTCTAGGACACAGCACTGAAAGAGGCAGTCAAACTCAGTGATGCATCCCCTGCACATGCACGACCCTGCGAGTGAATGCCTCACACTGCATCCAGGCACTCATTTACCCACCCTTGTGCCTGTGCTGGTCACTACCAAGGAACATTCTAGTCAGTATCCCTCCATACTATTTTCTAATACACACATGAACACATATGGAATCATACTGTGTGTGGTCATACCATATTTAAGTTCTAGAGGCCTGGTGCACAGATTCATGCACCAGTGGGGACCCTCGGCCTGGCCTGCACCCTCTCACAATCCAGGACCCTTCAGGGGATGTCAGACTGCCAGTTTCAGCCCAATTCCCACAGGCCAGGCCAAGGGACCCCGCCAGTGCACCGGACCTCTAGTACAGTGATGGCGAACCTATGACACGCATGTCAGAGGTGACACGCGAACTCATTTTTTTGGTTGATTTTTGTTTGTTAAATGGCATTTAAATATGTTAAATAAATATCAAAAATATAAGTCTTTGTTTTACTATGGTTGCAAATATCAAAAAGTTTCTATATGTGACACGGCACCAGAGTTAAGTTAGGGTTTTTCAAAATGATGACACGCCGAGCTCAAAAGGTTCACCATCACTGCTCTAGTATGTATATAAGATCTCTGGTTAATCTCTTCTCGACCTCTCTGTCTCTCCTCCCCTCTGAGATTCATCAGTCTGTTCCATGTTTCCATGCCTGTGCCTTAAGCATCTGCCCCCTGATGGTCAGTGTGCATCATAGCTACCAGTTGAATGGTTGAACGGTTGAACAGTCGAACGGTCGCTTAGGCTTTTATATATATACTAGAGGCCCGGTGCACAAAAATTTGTGCACTGGCGGGGGGGGGGGGGGTGTCCCTCAGCCCGGCCTGTGCCCTCTCGCAGTCTGGGACCCCTCGGGAGATAACGACCTGCTGGCTTAGGCCCGCTCCCGGGTGGCAGAGGGCAGGCCCAATCCCTAGGTGCAGCCCCTGGTCGGGCTCAGAGCAGGGCTGATTGGGGAGTTGGGGCGCCTTCCCCTGTCATGCACAGAGCAGGGCAGATTGGGAGGTTGCGATGCCACCCTCAGTCACGCTCAGGGTAGGGCCGATTGGGGGGGTGTGGCACCACCCCCTGTCACACTCAAGGCTGGGTCGATGGGGAGGTTGCGGCGCTACCCCCTGTCACGCACAGAGCAGGGCCAATCAGGGGGTTGGGGTGCTGCCCCCTGTCACGCACAGAGCAGGGCCCATCAGGGGGGTTGGGGCTCCGTACCCTGTCACGCACAGAGCAGGGTCAATCAAGGGGTTGGGGAACTCCCCCCTGTCATGCACAGAGCAGGGCCGATCAGGGGGTTGAGGAGCTCCCCCCGTCACTCACAGAGTAGGGCCAATAGGGGAGTTGGGGCACCGCCCCCTGTCACACTCAGGGCAGGGCGGATCAGGGGGTTGGGGCGCTGCCCTCTATCACCCACAGAGCAGGGTCGATCAGAGGGTTGGGGCGCCGCCACTGTCACACTCAGGGCAGGGCCGATGGGGAGGTTATGGCTCTACCCCATCACACACAGAGCAGGGCCCGTGGGGAAGGGGGGTTGGGGCACCGCCCTCTATCACCCACAGAGCAGGGCCAATCAGGGGGTTGGGGCGCCGCCACTCTCACACTCAGGGCAGGGCTGATGGGGAGGTTATGGCTCTACCCTGTCACACACAGAGCCGCAGGGCGATCAGGGGGTTTGGGCGCTGCCCCCTGTCATGCTGATCCCGGTGCCGGGAGGCCTCTCGGCTCCACTGATCCCGGTGCTGGGAGGCATATTACCCTTTTACTATATAGGGTAGAGGCCTGGTGCATGGGTGGGGCTGGCTGGTTTGCCCTGAAGGGTGTCCTGGATCAGGGTGGGGGTCCCCACTGGGGTGCCTGGCCAGCCTGGGTGAGGGGATGATGGCTGTTTGCAGCTGGTCACACACCCTTCAGGGTGGGGGTCCCCACTGGGGTGCCTGGCCAGTCTGGGTGAGGGGCTGAGGGCTGTTTTCAGGCCGACTGAAGCTCCCAACTGCTCCTTTTTTTCTTTTCTTTTTTTATTCTGGGCCAGCTTTAGCTCTGGCTCCAGCTCTGAGGCTTCTGCTGCTGAAAGAAGGTATCTGGTTTGTTTCGGTTCTATAATCGAAACACTGCATAACTCCAGCTCTAAGGTCCCGGCCTCGCTGAAAGCATGTTTCTGGGGTTTTGTTTAGCTTCTATATTCATTACAATGTTTCTTAAACTGCAGGCTCAGAGGCCGGCAAAGCAGGCAGGGAGTGTTGGTTTCCTCCGTCACTGAAGCAAGCAAGCCTCATGTTAGTTTCAAGCTGCCTGGCTGCCGGCCGCCATCTTGGCTGGCAGTTAATTTGCATATCTCGCTGATTAGCCAATGGGAAGGGTAGCGGTCTTACGCCAATTACCATCTTTCTCTTTTATTAGATAGGATAGATGCCTACCATATAACACGTATAGTATTTTATTTATGTGTTCATTTATATCTAAGTTATGCTATTTTAAATCCCAAGATCTGACAATTTAATCTCAACACATTTTTTAAAATAATCCTGTTCCTCTAATATGTACATAGCTACTTTCTCTGAGTAGAAGATTATGAGTGGTTATTATTTTCTTCTTTATACTTTTCTGTACTTTCCTAATTTTCCATAATTAACCACATAACTTTTTAAAAAAATTCTAAGTTTTGATTTTTTAATTGAGTTTATTTGTTTATTTATTTTTAGAGAGAGAAGAAGGGAGAGGGATAGAGAGAAACATCAATGAGAGAGAAACATCATCCATTGGCTGCCTCCCCCACATCTCCCACTGGTGATCAAGCCTGCAACCCAGGTATGTGTCCTGTCTGGGAACTAGTGACCTCTTGCTTCCTGGGCCGATGCTCAACCACTGAGCCACACCAGCCAGGTGGAACCCAAGTAACTTTTACTTTTAATATGTTTTTATTGATGAGAGAAAGAGAGAAATATCTATGTGAGAGAGAAACATCGACTGGTTGCCTCCTGTACACATTCTGATCAGGGACTGAACCCCACAACCTGGGCCTGTGCCCTGACCAGGAATCAAACTGGTGACCTTTTGTACACTCAGGGCACGGACCCACATAACTTTTAATTGATTGTTTGTTATCAAAGTGATACATGTATGGGCTTGTAAAAGACCAGCCCATCTACAAGTCATAGTGATAAACGGCCGCTCCTTGCCCACCCATCCCACCGGTTCACTCAGCAGAGGCAGCTGAGGTCAACGCTATTTCTTCAGCTTTCAGTTTTAGGTATTTTTTAATTTCCTCAGTGCAGATGAGGACTTAACTCCCACCACAACTCGTACATAACTTCTCCCACCACCATTCTCCTTGAATCAATATTCAGTGTTTACAACTGAGCCAAGCAGGGCAGAAAAATTACCATTTCTTCTTGTACCACTTTTTGTTTTCCCCGGAGTTAACAATTCCTTCGATTTTTTGCCCCTTGCATAGTTTTGTTTTAAAGTATCTATCCCTGATTTATCTGCCAACACTAGAAAACATCTTTCAGATTAGGGCCAAACTCACATCTACCATCTCCTTTTTTTTCTCTCTCTAGTCATCCTTCTGGAGATTTCTGAGTTTGGGTTCTCCAGAGAAACAGAATCTACAGGAAGAGAGAGCAATTGGTGTGTGTGTTTTTCCACCCCCACAAAATTGGTTTGTTTTAAGGAACTGGCTCACACGGTTGTGGGGGCTGGGAAGGCCAAAATCTGCAAAGCAGGCGAGCCGGCTGCAAACTCAGTCCCGAGTCTGAAATCCACGCCAGGCTGAGAAGTCAGGCAGGGTTTCCACGGTGTCATCTTGAGGCAGAATTCCTTCTTTCTTGGGAAACTCCTTTGCGCTTAAGGCCTTCAGCGGATTGCATGAGGCCCACCCACATTATAAAGGCTAGGCTGCTTAATTTAAAGTCAAGTGATTGTAACTGTTAATCGCACCTAAAATACACCTTCACGCAGCATCTAGACTAGTTTTTGACCAAATGAGACACCCTAGCCTAGCCCAATTGACACATGAAATTAACCATCACACTCTCCATCCTTCTAAGTACTCCCTCCTTTCCATGTTTTTTATTTTTATTGATTTTGAGAGAGAGATAGAGACATGGATCTGTTGTTCCACCCATTGATGCATTCATTGGTTGCTTCTTGTATATGCCCTGACCAGAGGTCGAACCCACAGCCTTGTTATATGAGGCAATGCTCTAACCAAGTGAGCTACCTGGCCAGAGCCTCCGTATTTTATTTTGTGGGGTTTTTTTCTCTCTGGTGTCCCCCTCCTACTTAATTTCATGGCCCTCCCTTCAAATATCAGCCATAGCTTTCAGTAAATAGTTCCCAGGTGAATTAAGACAACCCATCAGAAAACTGTGCTGTAGACAGTGTACAGGAGAGTCAGTGGGTACCTCCCCACCCCCTCCCAGCAGCCTTCTCAACTCCATTTCTTTCCCAGGGTCCTGGGGGCTCAGACAGCCCGTGCTGTGGGGGAACTGCCAATGACAAGCCTGGCCAGGAGAAGGAGAACTTATCCAGGGAAGCATCTGTATATTTAGCTGGGTCTGCAGCAGCTGTCTGGTCATTTTTGTTCTAATGCTTAGGCTACAAACCTGAAAACCTCAAAGAAAAGAAAATACGAAATGCAAAAGTAGCATTTCATATTGTTTCTTGGTTTCAGACTTACAGATATGACAACACATGTTACAACGATGGGTGATCACACAATTTTGCCTGCTTAGAGATTTTTATTTTCTTTAAACTGAATGCTTAATGATGGGACCAAAATAATTGAGAAGTCTTAAGAAATGCAGATTTTGCCCTGACTGGTTTGGCTCAGTGGATAGAGCGTTGGCCTGCGGACTGGAAGGTCCCAGTCTCAGGATTGATTCCGGTCAAGGGCGTGTACCTTGGTTGCAGGTACATCCCCAGTGGGAGGTGTGCAGGAGGCAGCTGATCGATGTTTCTCTCTCATCGATGTTTCTAACTCTCTATCCCTCTCCCTTCCTCTCTGTAAAAAGTCAATAAAAATATATTTTTTTAAAAAAGAAATGCAGATTTTGAATTAAATTATTCCCGAGTGTGTGTGTGTGTGTGTGTGTGTGTGTGTGTGTGTGTGATGAGTCAATGTTTCTTTGGGAATCGAGGGAGAAAAATCTCAGTCTGATGGAGGATGTGAAGCATGGCAGTCCAGCACCCAAATCACGCGTAAACTTTCCCCACCTACCTCTTTGGGAATGAAAATACCAGGAGGGAGGAAATCATACAACCCTCATGGAGCAAGGAGAGAAAGGGAACTATAATTTCTGAACAAAAATAGTGAAAAAAGTTCTCAGAGCAAAAATAAATCTGAAAGCCAGAAGGGAGAGGGCTGCGATGTCCACGGACTTCTCTGTGCCTGGTGGGGACCTTCCTGTGGAACCAGGGCAGCCCTGAGGCTCCCACTGCTGAAAGGTTTCCTTTCAGCTGGTGGGGTGGAGAGCAGTATGAGTCACAGGATTCTCGGGCTCCCTTAGGAATGTGCTAAATCTTCCCATATTTGCAGAGGCCCCAGAAATATCCTAACTGCCAGCTGAGAGCTGATCTCATAAATTCTCTAAAAATGAAGGCATGTGAATCTCATTTGTTCCAAATAGAGATAATAGGACACACCAAAGTGTTCCATTTTCATCATTTTGGAAAATGCTGAGTTAAAGTTATGTCAATTAAAGTTTTTTCAATTAAAAAATGTTTTTATTGATTTCAGAGAGAAGGGAGAGGGAGAGAGAGATAGAAATATCAATGATGAGAATCATCAATCCGCTGCCTTCTGCACGCCCCCTACTGGGGATCGAGCCTGCAACCCAGGCACATGCCCTGACCAGGAATCAAACTGTGACCTCCTGGTTCATGGGTTGAAGCTCAATCACAGAGCAATACAAGCCAGGCTCTGTGAGTTTTTTATTGCAGGACTTCTCAGGACCTTTTTTAAAATTATTATTATTACTACTTAAAGTATTACAAAGAGTATTACATATGTCTCCTTTTCTCAGGACCTTTAATAGCATTGTGACTCTCCATCAGGAATCCTTTATAATAAAAGGCTAATATGCAAATTATCCCCTGACTGGGAGTTCAACAGGGAATTCGACCAGGGGGCGGGGCCAGCCGGCCAACCACCCGTGGTCCCTCCCCTCGGCCAGCCCTGCCCCCGATCGGCCCCCCCCACCTGTGCATGAATTTGTGCACTGGGCCTCTAGTATATTTATTATACAGGATTTCCCAAATGTATTAGTGATATTTCATGAAGCATTGATTAACCTTTACCTAAACTAGCTCTGAGGAACACAGAGCTAGATAGTAGGAGAAAGGGGCCAAAAAAAATCACTAGCTAGTTCTTGTGCAGCTTCATGTCAAATAAGCAAAAGGCGACCCAACAGTCAGTTACCATCTCCTGGCTTTGAAAAATGATCTCACGGGGGTAGAAGAGGGTATGGGGGAGGGCTGGGGGAGGTAAATGTTGAAATGATGAAAAAAAGAATAAAATAAAGGAAAAATGTAATTAATAAATAAAAGTTCATTGGTTAAAAAAAATGATCTCATAAATTCCTTTTAGTTCTAAATTGCTAACAACCGTTTCAAAATCCAGTAACATCAGATCTGAAAAGGAACCTAGAGATCACTTCATCCAGTCCTCCAGTTTTACAGGTGTGAAAACCGGCGTAAGGAGAGGAATTAAGTTGCCCAAAGTCACAGGGGAATTCAATTGCAATGCTTGGTTAGAACCAGGTTTCCCTGCCTTCTTGTACACTGATCTTTCCCCTGCCGTGCGGTGCCTCTCCACAGACTGAATTTACAAACTAGCAATGGGCTGTTACTGCATGATTTTGACAAATCTTCCTATAATCAAAAATGAGATCTAAGTCCAGCTCATAGCGCATGTCATTTCAAGCAAATTTTAATATGATGAAATAATTCGGTCAGTGGCATTTGCAGTAGCAGGATTTGACCTGTACTTTCACCGCCAGATCCTTCAGTTGTCTCTGGGCCCACAGCGTCATGATGTCATCCTTGAAATCTGCTTTGTAATTCGGCAGATGTCATGGACCTCCTCTTTTTAAAAAGTTTTTAAGCCTGGCTGGCATGGCTCAGTGGTTGAGCATCAACCTATGAACCAGGAGGTCATGGTTCGATTCCCAGTCAGGGCACATGCCCGCCAGTGTGGGGGGCTTGCAGGAGGCGGCCAACTGATGATCTCTCTCATCATTGATGTTCCTATCTCTCGCTCCCTCTCCCTTCCTCTCTCTGAAATCAATAAAAACATATTTTTTAAAGTTTTAAAATAAGTTTGTAATGTTCAGTAAATAGATCCAGTGTTTCTCAGTAGTTAGAGCGTCAGCCTGCACACCTAAGGGTTGAAGGTTGAATTCCCAGTCGGAGGAACGTACCTGGGTTGCAGGTTCAATCACCAGGTGCCTGCGGGAGGCAACCAATCGATGTGTCTCTCTCACATCAATGTTTCTCTCTCCTTCTCTCTCCTCCTTCCCTGCCTCCCTGCCTCCCTCCCTCCCTCCCTCCCTCCCACTTTCTCTAAAAATCAATGGAAAAATGAACAACATAAACTGATGAACAAAAATAGATCCAGAGACAGAGAAGCATCAAACAGGCTGTCAAACTTCAGAGAGAAGGCAGGGGTGGGGGGTGGGGGGTGCGGGGGTAAAAGATCAACCAAAGGACTTGTATGCATGCCTATGAGCATAACCAATGGACACAGACACTGGTCTGGGGGGGCGGGGGGGAGGTGAGAGCATGTGCTGGGGGGTAGGGGTGGCTGGGGAAAGGTCAAGGGGGGGGGGAAGGAGACTGTATGTAATACTTTAAACAATAAAGAATTTTTTAAAAAAATAATAAAATAAAAATCAATGGAAAAAATATCCTCCAGTGAGGATTTTTTAAAAAATAGATCAAGGATGATAAAAAGTTCAAGTGAAAATCTCATTCCTATCTCTGTCTCCCACTTCTCACCTTCCTTCTGCACATAGCCATTCGTATTAATGTTTTGTATATCCTCAAAGAGTTGATTATACAAATGTGGATACAGAGACTTACGGTTCTCCCTTATTTACACACACGGCATGATCTCTTTATCGGGCAAGTGAGTCTCTTCCCTTTAGGCTTTAGTTTCCTCGTTTATAAAGAGGCCAACTCTCTCCAGGGTCTCTTGTCTCCGACCTTCTCAGGGGCTGGATTACCCCAAGCCCCCGCCTCTCACCTGACAGTGTTTGGCCTTTCAGAAGGTCATACTTGTGTGGGGGGTTTAGTCAGTAACCTCAAATAGAGAGCACTCAGGGTGTGGTTTGTAGACTCTGGCCGTTTAAGAAAATCCAGTATACAAATGTCAACGTTTCCAAAGCAAATTAGGGAGTGGCTGTTTGTATAAATTCAAAAGAGCATAAAATGAAAAGGCTCCACCTTGATCGCAGGCCACCTTGTCATCAGTTTCTTGCATATCCTTCCCTATTCTTTGAATATGCAAACATATCATCGATGGCAATCCAAAATAGCACTCTAAACACTGTTTTGCACATTGCATTTTTCACTGAAAAAAATACCTTGGAGCCCTAGCTGGTTTGGCGCAGTGGATCGAGCATCATCCTGCAGACCAGAGAGTCCCAGGTTCGATTCCAGTCAAGGGCACATGCTCATGTTGCGGGCTCCATCCCCAGTGGGGGGTGTGCAGGAGGCAGCCGATCAATGATTCTCCCTCATCATTGATGTTTCTATCTCCCTCTCCCTTCCTCTCTGAAATCAATAAAAAGATATTTTTAAAAAAATACCTTGGAAATCCTTCCATATCAGGACAAATAGAACTGCCTCATTCCTTTTTTGTAAGGGTTGTTTAATTTTCCTATAGTGTATATGCCAAAATGAATTAATCTTAAAGGCGTTCTTTTTCATCGTGAGCTCCTTTATCCCATTGGCAATGATCCCAGAAGTCCTGCTTTCCTTGAGCTCTGCTGCAGGAAACAATTTTCTCACCGGGTGTTTCCCTTTGAGCACAGTCAGGGCTGGCATCAGCGCCTACAGACCCATGTGTGCCAAACAAACAATGTTTTCACCTCCTAAATGCTAAGGCTGAATCTCAGACTGCTCCGAGATCTTCGAAGCTTAATCTTCCTAATTTTGGAAGAAGGTTCTCTCTCTCTTTCTCTCTCTCTTTCTCTCTCTCCCTCATTTTCTCTTTCCTCCCCTACCCCCTCCTCATTACTGGAAACTGAACAATCTTAATTTAGCTTTCTTTTTGGCCACCAAGCTTGTGAAACCTGTCTCATTCTCCAAGACTCTGACTAGTCCCCTGGTGACCACTAGCAGCTCTTACCTGGGTGGTCCCCAGCTCTGCCCTTGTAGCGCTAAAGTTCCTGTGCAGTCATGGCTCCATAGGCATAGAAAGAACTTGCATCAGAGGCAGGGGATAATGAGATGTTGACCTGCCAGCCCACAGTGTCGCCTAGGGGCTCCAGCAGCCCTGGGAGCCTCATCATCCATTCACCCCAGGGGACGTACACACACTATCCTGTTTTCACGTGTGACAGTGAGAAAGGTTGAGAAGCCCTGATGAGCACCAGGAGAGGAAACACTGTCCCTGGCACAGTTTGGCACATGGTGTTAACATATGATTGATTGATGGGTTGCTTGAATGATAAAATCAGGTACTATGAATAAATAGCAGGTATGATGATGATTATGACTATAACTTGACACTGTTTTTATGCTCCAACCCAAAGAAAGAAGATGTGATAGCCTCAGATATTTTATCTACTAACTAGTGGCCTGGTGCACACAACTCATGCACATTAAAAGGGAATTAATTAGAGGAAATATTTTAATATTGCTATTTGCCCTTTCTCTATAATAGAAGTGTCAGAGAGGAAAGAAAATTAGTAAAATGTATATGAAAATCTTCCTCCTGTGAAAGTTTGGGGCACACCAAGGGACCCAGGGTCAAGTCCCCGCCCACCCACGTGCACCTCGAAATCGAGAGAGACCCAGACCTGGCTGGCCCCACCCCCATCAAGCCCCACCAGGCAGGGGCCACAGCCTCAGGTCCCCTGTCAAGCCCCACTGGGCCAGGGGTGTGGCCTGGCGCTGGGGCGGGGGGCGCAGCCTGAGGTCCCCTGTCAAGCCCCGCCTGGGAGGGGTTGTGGCCTGAGGTCCCCCTTCAAGTCCTGCTGGGTGGGGGGGGGGTGCAGCCTCAGGTCCCCTGGCGCACCCTCAGTTCCCCTGGCCCAGCACCAGGGTGGGGGAGGGGTGCAGCCTGAGGTCCCCCATCAAGCCCCACCGGCCGGGGGGACACAGCCTCAGGTCCCCTGCCCCGGCCCAGTGCCATGCAGCCTCAGGTCCCTGCTGATCGCTCATTATGGCTCGTTACAGGAACCCCGCCTTCTCTGTGGGCATAGCCATCTTTTGATGGCATGACAGAGTGAGGGTCAATTTGCATATTACCTTTTTATTATATAGGAATTCTAATTGACCTCTTATTTTACTTAAAATATTCACTTCCCTTAGTTCTGTGATAAGACATTCTCCTGCTTTTCTTACTATCTTCTCAATTCTATTTCCTGATTCTTCTTCCTTTACTGGGCCTTTGGAATTCCAAATTGGGTTTTCATCCTCACCTCTCTCCCTGTGCCGTGCCAATGCCTCTGGGACTGTATTCTCATGACCTCCAAAGAGATGTTTTCAGCCCATAGCCCTCCTCTGAGCTCCCCCTTCCTGCCTGTCATCTCTTCTTGAGTTGACTGAGAAGCAGCATCTGCCCCCTAGAGGAGTGAGAGCTGAAAATCAAAATAAGGAACTGTTGTCTCAAAATATCTACTTAATTCTTTCCTTTGTACCATTCCTTCAGATAAAGCAATGTTGTACAAAGACAGAAAGAGTAAGAAACGAACGAAGGAATTAAAAAGGAAGGAAGGAAGATAAGTGCTGAAATCCAAGGTTTTTCTTGCACATCTAGAATTTGTACCCACGCTTGTAGCCATTTCAGATCTTTCCTACCTTCTTCAGTTCTTTGATTTTGCTAACCTTTCCCACCCCCCGCCCCGCCCCAATGAGCAGACCTAGCCCCTCCCACGTCACAGAGGCCATGAGACACGCCCTAACCACCGCAGCCACAGACATCTCCGTCCCCGGCTTTTCCTCCTCCTCTTTAGGCCAGTTTCCCATCTGGGCTTTAGCTTGTGTCACTGCCCAGTTTCTCAGGGGTCCTTTGCCACCGAGTGTGCCCCCTGCCCATCCATTCTCTTCTAGGAGCTCTCCACTTGCTGCTTCCTATCCACATTTGTGCATGTTCGAAGGCTCCCCAAGGTCAAAGCCTCTTCCTTGGACCCATGTCCAGCTCCTGCCACTGCCCTTCGCAGTCCAATTTCATGAACCAGTTGTCTGCTTACTGTCTTCGTGGTACATCTCAGCCTCATGCCACTGCCGCTGAAGCCGCTCTTGGCAAATCAACACCAGTGTCTTCCGTATTGTTTAGTCCCTGGTCTTCACGCTGCGTGAGGTACGTGTTGCTATTCACCAGTCCCTTCTCCTTATTTCCTTGCTGTTACTCCCAGGACAATACTTCGTAAGTGGTTCGGGGTGGCCAGGGAATTGCCAGCCCAGGGACTATAATTTCTTTCTTCCTTCACAAACACCTAGTTATCTCTAACCTGCCCTTCAGGTCTCTGCTCAGGGCCCGCTTCCTGGCCTCCTCAGACAGGTCCACAGGGCTTCCTGTGCTCAGTGTGAGTGGCAGTTACCACAGGCTGCAATTAGCTGTGCTATGGGCGTCCTACACCCTGCTTCCCCCCTGAGCTGTATCTAATTTCTAGGGACTTCTGTGCTGCCAGGGTACGGGAAGGCGGCTCTCTGCTCCTGGACATCGTGTTATGCTGGTCCGGCTGGAGTGTGCTGGGACCTCACAGTCCTGGCGTCCCTCCATTCTCCTCACGTGATGATTTTACTCACGTTTTCCCACCATTTGTCCAAAGTGATTAGTGGAAATCATTAAAACAGCAGTCCCGGAGGGTGGCCCAGTAATGGCCACACAGCCTCTTTGTACGATATTTCACTTAACAACCGCTGAAGGGCCCTGAACACTTATCAGGGCGTTCCTCCCCTCCAGGTGCTACCTCCCACCAGCACAGCTCGGGGCCTGGGTACCCTGGGCCCCGAGTCCTCAGGGTCCTTCTCCTCAGCCCAGGGACCTGACCTCACCCAGAGTGGAGGGGACTCTTCAAGCCTTGAGAGTGGCCCTTTTGGTTTCCCACAGGGGCCTGGCTCCCAGCCAGGAAGGCTCCTTTCCCTTTCAGCTGCGCCACCCCTCCCTGAGTGGAGACAACAAAAGTTTAGTACACAAAAAAGAGGAAAGGCCACCGAGAAAAGGAACTCCGGGGGACAAAAGCCCTCAGCTGCTATTCCAAAGCCGTCTCCTGACACAGCACTGCCGTCAGGGAATCTGGGAAAAGGGGTTTGGAGGTGATAGATGAATCCGAAACCACCTGATGTCCTTCGGAGATAAAGGGGAACCATTTTGCCAGAGAGTAAGAAAAGACGGCATTGCACAGAGGAATTTCTGCGGGGAAATGTGAAGATCCGGTGACTGCTGAATAGCAAAAGGTATGAGTCACTTGTAAATACGAAGAAAAATAAAACAGTACTTGTGCCTAAATGTAGCTAGCAAGAAAGTTAACAATCACCCACATGTCTCTCCTAATTGCCTAATTAATCCAATTCCTCCTGCCATCTTCTGACCTTTCTCTTCCCACATTTCCCCAATGATTGTTTGTTATCTAAATAAAACACCACCGTCACCCCCAACCAAAAGCCCACAGACAATCAAGGGAAGACACACGTTTAGAAAGATTCCATTCTGTTTTCAAGGAGCTCTGCGTCAATATACCCCCTTTTAGACTCTCAGTCCCTCGGAGGAGTATGGAGATGCGGGTGGAAGGCAGTGACCTCATGCTTTTCTGCAAACACTGCTGGTTCTTCAGGGGCAGGAAGCCGACTCCAGAGGCCTCCTGCTTTTTGATCATCTCCCAGGACACCACAGAACCAAGCGCAAGCTGTCTGCCTGCGGGTGACTAGAACGTGACACTACCCGGATGGAGCCACCTGGTTGTCTGCCCTCTCAACACCAAAATGCACCTTAGATCCACCTTCCTTTGGCTGGTTGAGAAAAACTTAAAGTAAATATCTTCTCTTCTTGTTGATGTCCACACGATGGAAAGCTGGCCTTCGGGGATCCTACAGATGACTCTCTCCCCTGATACTCTCTCCACCTGCCCTTGTTTTTGGATGCTCTGCTTTCTTATTCTTACTTAGGCTTCTCTTTGTAGAAACCAAAATAATTGAACTCCAGGGAGAGCTGAGTTGTAGAGCTGAGGCTTAAATTAACTGACAAAATTATATTTCTCCATACCATAGTCTTATTTCAAAACCTGCTTTAAAAAATGGCTCCTAATTGCCGAAGCCGGTTTGGCTCAGTGGATAGAGCGTCGGCCTGCGGACTGAGGGGTCCCAGGTTCGATTCCGGTCAAGGGCATGTACCTGGGTTGCGGCCACATCCCCAGTGGGAGATGTGCAGGAGGCAGCTGATCGATGTTTCTCTCCCATCGATGTTTCTAACTCTCTATCTCTCTCTCTTCCTCTCTGTAAAAAAATCAATAAAATATATCTTTAAAAAAAAAAATGGCTCCTAATTGATGCCCTGTGTTTTTGTTGTTGTTATTGTTTTAAAATATATTTTTATTGATTTCAGAGAGGAAGGGAGAGGGAGAGAGAGAAACATCAATGATGAGAGTGAATCATTGATCAACTATCTCCTGCACACCCACCTCCCACCTCCTGCACACACCCCCACCGGGGATCGAGTCCACAGCCTGGACACGTGTCCTGACCAGGAATTGAACTGTGACCCCCTAGCTTTCAGGTGGATGCGCAACCACTGAACCACACCAGCCGGGTGAAATGCTCTGTTTTTAAATCATTATCCTATATAATAAAAGGCTAATATGCAAATTGTCCTCTCGACAAGAGTTTGACTGGGAGTTCAACCAGGGGCCCACCAGCTGCCTGCAGCCCCTCCCCCCAGCCAGCCCGGCCAATCGGCCCAATAGGGGTGGGCTGGCCGGACCCGACCTGTGCACCAGGCCTCTAGTTATAATACTAATTAACGATCACTTATTGAGTATCTACCCAGTGAACATTGTACCAGACCCTTCAACTAGGTTCTTTCAGTTGATTTTCTGGCATCCATGAGAAACAGGAGCTGTTAGCCCCATTTCAGAAAGTAGAAAACTGTCAGAAATAAAGTGCTAAGGAAGGGCAGACAGAAGCTAATTAAGCAGGAAGCTAATGAAGCCCAAGCCACAGGCTCTCTCTTACATGAGCCCCTTTCAAGGCCCTGTACCTAATTCTGTAGCCCCCTCCTGGGGTGGGGGGGGACACTTTCAAAATTGCATAAGCTTGAGTCCCCACAAAACCTGGATCTGTCCCTGGTGTGGAGCCAGTATTGGAACTCCGAATGATCTGACTTTGAATTCTATGCTGTTACACAGAACTATTGTTCATCATGAAATACAGGAGTCAGAAAATACTTCTCCCTAAATCTGCTGTAACCTTGAACACTCCAATAACCTTGACAGGGTGTGCTGTGGAAATGCTATTTGAATCACCCCTTCGGAGACTCAGAGACATATACCAGCAGATATCATTTATCACCACATGCCTGGGCGGGTGGGAGAGGCCCTGTGAGAGAGTGGTCCAGAGGCCAGGCTTTGGAGCCGGCTCCCTGGGCTGGAATCCTGGCCCTCCCACTCCATCCTCAGCTGTGTGTGGTAGGCAAGTTCTTTAACCTCTCTGGGCCAGAATTTCCTCTTCTGAGAAAATAGTGCAATAACAATTCTGGCCCTGGCTGGATAGCTCGGTCGGTTAGAATGTCCCCCGGATATGCCAAGTTTGCAGGTTCCATCCCGGTCAGGGCACATATAAGAATCAACCAATGAATGCATAAATAAGTGGAACAACAAATTGGTCTGTCTCTCTCTCTCTCTCTCTCTCTCTCTCTCTCTCTCTCTTTCTCTCTCTCCTCCTCCATCTCTCTTGCTCTCAAATCAATAATAAATAAATAAAAAATAGCTCTGCCCTAGCCGTTTTGGCTCAGTGGATAGAGCTTCAGCCTGCGGACTGAAGGGTCCTGGGTTTGATTCTGCTCAAGGGCACATGCCCAGATTGTGGGCTCCATCTCCAGTGGGGGCGTGCAGGAGGCAGCCCATCAATGATTCTCTCTCACCATTGATGTTTCTATCTCTCCCTCTCCCTTCCTCTCTGAAATCAGTAAAAATATTTTTTAAAAAATAGTTCCTATCTCATAGGAGTTTGTGTGTGTGTGTATGCATGTATTAAATGAGTTAAAAGGGTTTTTAAAATTGCAGCCAATACCCATTAGTGGGTCATAAAATCAATTGAATGGGTTAACCAGAATTTTTTTTTAATGAAATAAAATTGAAATACAATCTAACTAAAGACGTCACAGTCAAGGCAGGTCATTGATTTTTGAAAGCTTTGTTTTTATTGTGTACAGTAGGAAAGTACAGATGAATGAGTGTGCTGCATAGCTCTGTGAAATGTATTTCTTATCATAAATCACCATCCAAAAGGTTTTAAAACCTCTGAATGAATACAGACAAAGTAACTGGAAATGTGCCAGGCACCTTGTTAGTTACTATCACAGGGCTAGACCCTCCCGTGTAGCAGCTACAGGCGTGCCTAATGGAGTGCAAATGCTTTATTTGCATTATCTGTTTTCTCATTATTCTTATATGCTTTCTAAACAATTCTCAACCAAGCATATGTTTATTGACTTTGAGAGAGAGAGAGAGAGAGAAGAGAGAGAGAGAGAGAGAGAAACATTAATGTGAGAGAGAAACATAGATTAGTTGCCTTTTTATGTGCCCCAACTGGGGACCGAACCTGCAACCTAGCTATGTGCCCTGACCAGGAATCAAATTTGAAACCTTTCGGTACATGGGACGACACTTCAACCAACGAAGCCACAGCAGCCATGGTTATCCTTATATGTTTTTAAAATAATGCTTTGTTATTATAAAAAAACTGCATGTGCAGAGTAGAAAGTGAGAAAATCCAAGAAGGCAAAAATAGAATATCATTGTCTCCTTACCAGAGATTACCACTGTGAATATCAATCTGAGTCTTTTTCTATTCACATACTTTTAAATTCAGATCACATCAGATCCTTCATATTATTTTACAACCGTCTTTTAGTCAACAATCTCTTCCTTTTTATTCTTGTAAACTTTCATTTTATCTACTATCCAGTCCATATTTAAATTGCCCTATAAATGTCCTTTATAGCAGATTTGTTGAAACTAATGTTGGTGCAGGACTGCTCGCTGAGCTGGTTGTTATGGCCCTGAATGTCTCCTCATCCTTTTCTCATGACATTGACTTTCAGAGAGACCAGGCCAACTGTCAGAATGTTTGACTTTGTTTCTTTATTATTATTATTATTATTGCTTTTAGAGAGAGAGGGAGAGAGAGAGAGAGAGAGACGGGGGGGGGGGGGGGAGAGGTTTGTTGTTCCCCTTATTTATGTATTCATTGGTTGATTCCTGTATGTGTCCTAACCGGGGATCAAATCTGCAACCTTGGTGTATCGGGACGACGTTCTAACCAACTGAACCACCTGGCCAGGGCTCTGGCCATTCTTCATGGTCCTATGACTCTCTGTTTCACTTTTAAGGAGCGCTGTGATGACTTTGGGCCCACCCATATAATCAAGGATAATGTCTCTATTTCAAGGTCATCTGATTAGCAACCTTAGTTCCATCTGCTACCTTGATTCCATTTTGCCACGTAACATATACAGGTTCATAGGTTCCAGGAATTAGGATGTGGAAATCTTTGGGGGACCATCATTCTGTCTACCACATCTATTCTGGGATCTGCAAAGATTTATGTCCATCTCATATGCAAAATATATTCGCCTTGTTCCAAGATCCCAAAAAGTCTCAACCCATTAGAGCAGCGGTTCTCAACCTGTGGGTCGCGACCCCTTTGGCGGTCGAACGACCATTTCACAGGGGTCACCTAAGACCATCCTGCATATCAGATATTTACATTACGATTCATAACAGTAGCAACATTACAGTTATGAAGTAGCAACGAAAATAATTTTATGGTTGGGTCACCACATGAGGAACTGTATTTAAAGGGCCAGAAGGTTGAGAACCACTGCATTAGTGCATTAACTCAAAGCCCAAAATCTCATCTAACGCCCCTCATTGAAATCATCTAAATTAGAAATGTGTGAGAATCTGGATATAATGCATCCTGGGGTAAAATTCCTCTCCATCTGTGGGCCTGTGAAAACAGAAAATAAGTTTCTGTTCCCAAAAGGCGATGGCGGTCTGGGATAGCATAACAGTTGCAGACATTCCCATTCAATATGGGAAAAAAGACAGAAGATAAAGAGGAATCACTCATCCAAAACCCAAAACCCAGGCAGGTAAATGCCATTAGGTTTCACGGTCTGCAAACAATCCTCTGGCTCCCAGCTCTGTTCGCTGGGTTCTAGGCTCCATCCTCCAAGTCATCCCTCTTTTTTCATGAAAGGTGCCTGTGTTTACAGCTCAGTAGTTTTATTAGCCTGTTTCCTGAAGTCTGTAGAATGGGGGGGCGGGGGGGGGGGTATATCAACAGACTTCTTTCATTTTGTCTTTTCTCTGTCCCTGTCAGTGTTTCCGCTGGTATAAAATTCTCAAGAGCCTTTGGGTCTTCATGTGATACCTTTCTCCACTTATCTTTTCTAGATAATCCCATCTCTACTTTCTTTAAAAAAAAATTTTTTTTTTATTGATTTCAGAGAGAAAGGAAGAGAGGGAGAGATAGAAACATCAATGATAAGAGAGAATCATTGATTGGCTGCCTCCTGCACGCCCCCTACTGGGGATGGAGCCCGAAACCCAAGCATGTGCCCTTGACTGGAATCAAACCTGGGACCCTTCAGTCCACAGGCTGATGCTCTATCCACTGAGCCAAACCAGCTAGGGCTCTATTTTCTTAAATTTTATTTATTGATTTTGAGAGAGCAAGAAAGAGAGAGAGAGAGAGATTGAGATTGACTTGTTGTTCCACTTATGCATGCATTGGTTGATTGTTCTGTGTGCCCTGAATGGGAATTGAACCCCCAACCTATTTTTTTTCTGAAGTGATTGAGGGAACCTATGAATCACATCCTTAGTCTCCTCAAAGAGCCCTTTTGAGCTATTACAAAGAAAGCTGCTGTAAACAAACATTCATGTATAAATCTTTGTATGGACATATGCTTTCATTTCTCTTGGGTAAATACCTAGAAGTGAAATGGCTGAGTCATATGGTGGGTATACGTTAAACTTTTAAAGAAATTGCCAAACTGCTTTCCAACGTGTTTGTACATTTTACATTCCCACCAGCACTGTTGGAGAGTTCCAATTCTCCAGACCTCCACCAACAATTAGTATGGCCGGCTTTTTACTGGTAATTTCTACCATTCTAATAGGTGGATTGCCTAATGATTTTAACACCAGTTGACAATCCTTGCTTGAATCAATTTCACTAGAGCTAGCAAAATGCTTTTATATTTCTAACATTATTTTTACATTGATTAGCTGGCATTCTTCAGTAAAATAGAGCTTTCTCTCATTCTCATCAACTGAGATTATATAGTTACCCTAAATGTAAATCCCACTAGAAAAGAGATTACATGTTTAATTCTTGGCCTGTCAGGTAGCGGAGTTGGCTGGAGCATTGTACCAATGTGCTAGGGTTGCAAGTTCAATCTCTGTCAGGGAACATAGAAGAATCAACCAGTGTTGTTCCATAAATTAGTGGAACAACAAATCTCTCTCTCTCTCTCTCTCTCTCTCTCTCTCTCTCTCTCTCTCTCTCACACACACACACACACACACACACACACACACACTCCCCCTTCCCTTTCTCTCTGAAAATCAATCATTTTAAACACACATATATCCTCGGGTGAGGATTAAATAAAAATCCTTTCCCTTTAACTGCCAATTTAAAAGGGGGGGGGGGCGGGTGTTTTAATCCTCACACACCTTTTTGATTCAGGTTGGTCATTCTTGTTTTCCCATTTTGCAATATGAAAGATATGACAGTGAAACTTGAGGAAGTTGTTCAAGCCCTTAATCTCAGCCAACAATCAAGAAACCCGATAAGAGTTTGTTTCTAAAATAAATGGATTCGGTTGCCAAGATACTCTGAAGACTCCACCTGCCTGGGCACCTGCTTCCTAGTCACGTGGTCAGGGCCTATTGAGAAACATGTCCTCACCCCACCATTCACGCCCTGTTTGCAGCGAGGCCCCTCATTGCAGTGTCCCAGGCTGCTGTGCTGCGGCCAGCCCCTGCTGGTGCGGGGCGGAGGCTGAACGCTGTGTCCCAACGATCCTGGGATGCACTCCTTGGCCATGAGAGCCCCCCACTGACTTCTGTCTGAGCACCTGCTTTTCCTTCGGAAATTAGGATTCGTTAGGGGTGGCCTCTTGGGATCTTTTCCAAACAAGGACGGGGCAGAAAGTAGCCAGTGGCAGAAAAGCCGGGAATCTGAAAGCAAGTTGCGATGGTGGCGTGGGTAAGGGACACAAGCTAAGAGGCAGACAGGGCTGGTGGTCAGCTGGAAGGCTTGAGAGCAGAGGTAGCAGTTGTTAAATGTTCTAATACTTCTGTGTTCCTTGGCAAAGAACTGCTGCTCTGAGAAACCCTACCCCACCCCTGTGCCTGTTTCCCCACCACCACCACCCCAGCCCCGCCCCCCCCCAGCCCCGCCCCACAGCGCCCAGTCTCTTCTGGTGCCACCTTCCCGTGGCTGGTTGACTCCCTAGGGTCCAGGCTGAACTACGGCTAAATATTTGGAATAACTCTGTTCTGGGTGTGGACACCAACTGGATTAGAATTCTAACTGGCGTGACCTGGCACCTGTATTCTAACTTGAACATGAACATGGTATTGTCAACGACTGTTGCGACAGCCTACACTGCCTAGCATTGGGTCATGTACTTGTGGGCACTGGTTCGTGATGCCACAGGCATTTCTTACGGTTGGGATCAAAAGCTGAGAAACCCAGGCAAGGGCACTCCAGGCAAAGGGGGTGGTATAGGGCGGTATGGCTCAGGTGTGCAAGAATAAGCACCGCGTTAAAGATAAAGCAAAGAACATACGTCCCTCATGGAGAGAGAGACACAGGGGCCAGGGGGAGAGCAGGAGGGACACGGAGGGCTCCCCACAGCAGCGAGCAGGAGAGGAGAAGCACTCTGAGGGCACTGAGGATGGGGAGCCAGAGCTGGGAGCTCCAAAACCGGAAGGGAGAGAACCAACACGCAAGGGGAAGCGATAGGTCAAGTGCTGAGGACCCCAGACACCTGGGGCTCAGCAGCAGTGTGGCCCGTGGCCGGTGTCCTCGCTGCTGGGGGCTAAACTGGCGCAGGTCATCCTGAGCCCTGGAACCTTGGGCAAGTGACTTAACCTCCTGGGCTCCCCTTCCCCCCATACAATGGAGATAATAAGAACATCTACCTCGTAGAGTTTCAGTATTAAAGACAGAGGGAGAGAGAAGAGGAGGAGGAGAAGGAGAAGGGGGAAGAGAGACACTGAATTGGCTTTAAAAGATCGTAGGAGCTACATGCAAACATATGCTAAATGATGATAGCTCCGGCACCAGCGCCTACAATTTTGGGATTGATGTGTAAACTCTAGAAACTCAAGAAAGCAGGAAGGAAGGAAGGTAGGAAAGGACAGCCATGGGGGCGCTGAATAAAGACAAACCCATTTGAAAACACAGAATTAAGCAGAAGCTAAACACTGTGACATTTGACACCTCCACTCTGCCCACTTCAGTGCCTTCTGGTAGTTGCTTTTGAGGCCAAGTTTGTTTCCCTGTGTTTGTGATTTTCAGAGCATGAACCTGAGTCACTGCACAAGCAATTTTTTTAAAAAAAAAAATTCTGGCCCGGATCCTTTTCCAGACCTCTTTGTGGCTCTGAGAACCAAATAAGGTAACACACTGAGGAAGGCATTGAGGTTCAGGGCCACTGCGGGGGGAAGTGGGTAAAGCTGAAATCAGAAAAGGAGGCTCAAGAACTTGAACCGCCTCAGAGCCAGGCACAACGAGGAGGGACATCTGTTCACACAACATGTAGTTCCTGGGGGTTCCTGGAGGAAGTGGGAAGCTGGGAAAGCGAACACACACCCCAGAGATCTAAGCACAGTCTTTCCAAGAGGCCACGGTTTCTGAGCATTGTGGCTTTCCAAACCTCAGGCTATCACCAGGCTTCAGAGCCAGACTCCGGGTGTGAATCCCACCTCCATCCCTTACTAGTGTGACCTCGGGCAAGTTACTTAACCTCTCTGTAGCCCAGCTTCCACTTGTTTCAAGTGCTACAATTACATTTTATAAATCAGGAACATTCCAGAGGACACCACAGGGTGAAAATTATTGTGTGTGTTGGGGTGGTGGGGGTTGATGCATGTGGAGAAAGGCATTTGGTTGGGGGTAGTGTCAGGGAAATAGAATTCCTCAAATGCTCTCAGCTAAATGACAAACATCGGGTCATGTTGTTACAGGATAGGAGATGGCCTTGTCTCCCCTGGTTGCTTATGGAAATGGGGTGCTTGGGGGTACCACTGGAATAAGAATTTCTGGAGGCCCCCATGGGAGGATGAAATATAGTGAAAAGCTTTATTTCCGTGGAATTTCACCCCTGGGTTTCCAAAGTCCCATTTCCATTGGTCCAGTCGTAGAGGAAGTGTAGCTGGGGCTTTAGTAGAGCTCAAATCAGAGCCAATGTCCAGAGTTCCCTTTCCATGTTGGAGCCGGGTCCAGGCCCGTATGGGGCTGGCTCAGCTTGTGTTTCCCCCTGCAGTTCATCAGTCCATTGCATGGCCATGGGCCACACCGATGAATGCGAGAAAACCAAGAGTCACGAGTCAAGTGCGCCAAGAGCAGCAGGAGAGAGAGCTCCTCTGTTTAGGAGATTATGTATTTCTGAATTTTTGCATGCTTACAGTGGCCATGCCCATTCTGGCCAACTATCTCTGTCCCCAGGTGTGATTGACAGGCAAGTACTTTCCCTATGTCACCACAGTGTTTTGCAGGGAATAGGCTGGTGGTTCCCTGAGGAGTGCAAAATTGCAGCTTCCTGGTGAAGCTGCCAAAATGACATGCCTATAATGTCTGGCCTTCCCCTTTGCTCCTTTCCTATCTATATATATAAAAGCCTAAGCGACTGGTCCACCCATTGCTATGACACACACTGACCACCAGGGAGCAGACGCTCAATGCAAGAGCTGCCCCCTGGTGGTCAATGCGCTCCCACAGCCAACCTCCTGCGGTCCCAATTGGCCCTGATTGGCCCTGATTGCCGGTCAGGCCGAGGGACCCCACCCATGCACAAATTTGTGCACTGGGCCTCTAGTTATTAAAAAGTAGCTAATTGCAATGGTATCAATGTGATACCCCAAACTAGAAAGAAATTAGATAATTAACTGAGCATTATTGGAAACGGAGGACCAATTTAAAATGAAAGTTCAGCCTGGCTGGCATGGCTCAGTGGTTGAGCTTTGACCAATGTAACTGGAGATTACAGTTTGATTCCTGACTAGGGCACATGCCCAGGTTGTGGGCTCAATCCCCAGTATGGAGTGTGCAAGAGGGAGCCAATCAATGATTCTCATCATTGATGTTTCTATCTCTCTCTCCCTCTCCCTTCTTCTCTGAAATTAATAAAAATATATTTAAAAATAATAACATATAAAAAAAATAAAGTGAAAGTTAAAGCCAAATTATATTTTAGGTGTTCTGGCTCTTCAGTAAAAAGAACTTTTATTATTTTTTATTAAAATTCGTACAAGGGGCTCAGCCTCAGCCGGCCCTCACAGCCCCAGCTTCATCCGGAAGGTCATCCGGAAGGTCATGGATGTCCGGATGGTTGTTCTGTTGTTTGGTCTAATTAGCATATTAGCTCTTTATTATAGAGGATGATTAAAGAAAATTAGACCACACGAGAAACAAATAGCTAAAAATAATCCTCAGCCATCTCGCCACCTAAAGGTAAATGCTATTTTGATATGTAGTCTTTCTCTCTCTCTCTCTCTTTCTCTCTCTCTCTCTCTCTTTCTATAGAGGCCTGATGCACAAAATTTGTGCAAGGGGCTCGGCCCTCGCAGTCCCAGCTGCCACCACTCTCTGCAGGGCGATCGATCATGGAGCCCCCCACCCCCATCGATCACCCCACAGAGGGTGGCAGCAGCCCCGGCTTCGTCTGGAAGGTCGTCCAGATGGTCGTTCTGTTGTTCGGCCATTTGGTCGATTTGCACATTACACTTTTATTATTATAGATATATATTATTTTTTACTTTGCAAAATGGATCATTTTGGCATTGCTCTGTTACCTGTGTGGGGTTTTGTGAGTGGTTTTTTTGGGGGGGTGGTGGTGGAGAATTAAGAATAGTTGTTAATGGGAAGAGATCAACCAAAGGACTTGTATGCATGCATATAAGCCAAACCAATGGACATGGACAATAGGGGGATGAGAACATGAGTGTGTGTGTGTGTGTGGGGGGGGTTAATGGGGGGGATAAGAACACATTTGTAATATCTTAACTAATAAAGAATTTTTAAAAAAAGAATAGTTGTTAAAAAACCCACAAAATGGCCAACAGCCTTACCAGTGTTCCTTGTGTACACAATTCCTCTTTGCTGATTCAGTGTTTCCCAGCCTTTCTGCTTCTGTGGCACACTTTGAGAGGATGGAACTTTTCCAGGACACAACATGGTGAATGAGGGGGGGATAACCTGACTAGAACCATAAACTACAACCAGCTTGAACAAGCGCTCATTTGCTGGTCCTGCCCCTTAAACTTAAAAACAACAAAGACTCATGAAGCAAGCTATAGGGCGTTGTCTGGAGAACAAGGCTTTATCTGGGCAGATTTCACTCTTTAAGCATAGCAGGCATTCAGCAGTAATCAAGACCTGCTAGGGCAGGCTGGGAAGAGACCAGGGACAGTGGCCAGCAGGCTCCACAGAGCTCAGCCCCTCTCAGCTCTAAGGCCAAGGTGGAGACCGTGGCTGCAGAGCTTTGGGGCCAATATGGGCAGATCTGGGAATGAGAGCTTTCATGAACATTTATTGTCTTCTAAGTGTCAGCTGGGCCTCCCTCTCCAGGCAGACAGGGATCTGTGGCTGGCAGGAAAGGGTTAGGGAAGAAGCTAGGAGCTAGCCTGTCTCTTCTGAATTACTGAATGTAAATGTCCAGGAATCTATAAAGTACTCCACCATTGCGACATCAGAAACATAATTATTCTTTTTCTCCTTTTCTTCCTGCTCTTCTCTTGTGGCTTCTCTCCTTCATCCTTTTCCCACCTTGTCTTGACTTTTTAATTATGAAAAAATTTTAAACATAAAACAAAAGTAGACAGGAGAGTATAATGAGCCCTGTGTTCCCATTACCCAGCTTCAACAATTCTCAGCTCACAGTCAATCTTGTTTTTATTTTATTATTTTAATTTTTTTATTGATTTCAGAGAGGAAGGAAGAGGAAGAGAGAGATAGAAACATCCATGATGAGAGAGAATCACTGATCGGCTGCCTCCCGCACACCCCACACTGGGGATCAAGCCCCCAAACCAGGCATGTGCCCTTGACCGGAATCAAACCTGGGACCATGCTCTATCCATTGAGCCAAACCGGCGAGGGCTTATTTTTATTTATTTTTAATTTATCTTTATTGTTGAAAGTATTACAGATGTCCTCCTTTCCCCCCTACTGACCCCCTCCACCCTGTCCCCATCCCCTTCCCAGGCCTTCATCACAATATTGTCTGTGTCCATGGATTATGCATATAAGTTCCTCGATTAATCTCACCCTCCCCACCCCTGCCCTCTGAAATACATCAATCTATTGCATGCTTCAGTGTCTCTGGATCTATTTTGTTCATCACTTTATTTTGTTCATTATATTCCACATCTAAGCGAGATCATGTAATACTTGTCTTTCTCTGAGTGACTTATTTCACTTAACATGATACTCTCCAGGTCCCTCCATGCTGTCTCAAAGGGTAAGAGATGCGTCTTTTTTTACAGCTGCATAGTATTCCATGATGTAAATGTACCACTGTTTTTTAATCCATTCATCTACTAATGGGCACTTGTGTCATTTCCAGATCTTAGCTTTTGTAAATAATGCTATGAACATAGCAGTGCATATATTCTTTCTGACTGGTGTTTCAGGCTTTTTATGATAAATTCCTAGAACTGGGATCACCAGGTCAAATGGCAGTTCCATTTTTAATTTTTTTGAGGAAACTCCACACTGTTTTCCATAGTGGTTGTACCAATCTGCATTCCCGCCAGCAATGCAGTAGGGTTCATTTTTCTCCACATCCTCACCAGTACTTGTTTGTTGATAAATTGATGGCAGCCATTTTGGCAGGTGTGGGGTGGTACCTCATTGTTGTTTTAATTTGCTTCTCTCTGATAATTAGTGATGCTGAGCATTTTTTTTTTTTTTCAAATGTCTCTTGGCCATTTGTATGTCCTCTTTGGAGCAGTTTCTATTCAGGTCCTCTGCCCATTTTTCAATTGGATTGTTTGTCTTCCTTTTTTAGGTTGTATGAGTTCTTTATATATTTTGGAAATTAACCCCTTATCAGATGTATCATTGGGTGAGTAGCTGCAACAGAAAGTCCCGTGCTCTGGGTTTAAAAAACAAAAGCAGTCCTAACTGGTTTGGCTCAGTGGATAGAGCGTTGGCCTGCAGACTAAAGAGACCCAGGTTCGATTCCGGTCAAGGGCATGTACCTGGGTTGCGGGCACATCTCCAGTTGGGGGTGTGCAGGAGGCAGCTGATCGATGTGTCTCTCTCATCGATGTTTCTAGCTCTCTATCCCTCTCCCTTCCTCTCTGTAAGAAATCAATAAAAAATATATTTAAAACAACAACAACAACAACAAACCAAAAGCAAGCAAACAAAAGAACCCAGTTTTATCTCCAACCCACCGCAGACCGCCAGGCAGCCAGAAGCCCTGCCGCTTCTCACACTAGATGTGATGTGGGCCGCTGGTCTCAGCTCTGGTGCCCCGGGCTGTGGAGCCGGAAAAAGACTCTCCAGGAGCTGAGAGATCCCTGTTGGCTCTCGGCCTGCTGCCTGAAAGCTGAGTCAACCCGTCTTGTGACCTGGCCTTTCCTTCTGGCCTCCAGGTGTTTTCTGTCCTTCCTTCATGGCTCCTCCTCAGCTAGGACTCAGTTGGTAATTCCGGGCGAATGTTCCCCTATTTAGTTGTATTTCCAGTCTGGCCCTGGAAGGAGGTGCAAGAAAGGTCTGCCATTCGACTGCCATCTTCTCCCTCAAGAATCCACAGTCAAAAAAAAAAAAAAAGAATCCAGACTCAATCTTGTTTTATCCTCAATCCACTTCCCCCATCCCCATATTATTTAGAAGCAAATACGAACATCATATCATTTCATGTATAAGTACTTGTGCGTGCATCTCTAAAAATCATAAACATGATCTTAATGTAATTCCTTTAAAGTTAATAATAATTCCTTAATATCATCAAATATTTAGTCAGTGCTTAGATCCTATATGCCGGTCCAGAGTTGAAACTCTGATGAATCATATCTACAGATTTGATTTATTAGATGTCTTAGTTTGGGCTGGTATAACAAAGTACCATAAACTTGGTGGCTTATATAAAACAAATGTATTTCTCACAGTTCTAGTGGCAGGAAGTCCACCACCAGTCCAAGCATGGTTGGGTTCTGGGTTGTATAAGCCAACTTCTCCGTGTATCCTCACATTACTAAAAGAGGGCTAGCGACTTTTATAGCTGAACTAGAGGCCTGGTGCATGAAATTTGTGCGGGGGGGGGGGGGGGCGGGGGAGAGGGAGGTGTCCGCTCAGCCCAGCTTGCACCCTCTCCAAACCAGAACCCCTCGTGGGATGTCCTGGGGATTGGGCCTAAACTGGCAGTCAAACATCCCTCTCATAATCCAGGACCACTGGCTCCTAACTACTCACCTGCCTGCCTGCCTGATCGCCTATAACTTTCCCCCCCTGCTGGCCTGGTCACCCCCAACTATTCTCCCCCTCGCCATCTTAGTCACCACCAACTGCCCCCCCACCAGCCTGGTCACCCCTCACTGCCTCCACTGGCCTGGTCGCCCCAAGCAGTCTGCTGTTTGGTCATTTGGTCATCCCTCACCAACCCCCTTGCCGGCCTGATGGCCCCACACAGCCTGTCCAGTCATCCGTTCGATTGTTTCAGTTGCGACAGTTGCTTAGGCTTTTATATATATAGATAATATTACATTTTATGTATATTCTACAATTCGGTTATCCATTGGTGAACATTTGGGCTATTCCTACCTTTAGCCAATTGGGAATGGTGCTGTTATGAACATGCATGCACATGTACTTGTGTGAGGAACAGTTTTTGATTCTTTGGGTTACATACCCAGAAGTGGAAATACTAGGTCATAAGCATTTTGTCCTACGTTTAACTTTGTGAGGAATTGCGAAACCTCTCCACAGCAGCTGCACTATTTTATATTCCTACCAGCTACATATGAGGGTTCTAATTTCTCCACATTATTTTCCTTTTTAAGAAAATTATTATTACAGCCATCATAAAGGGTGTGAAGTTGTACCTCACCATGTTTTTTACTTGCATTTTCCTGACTAATGATGATGAGTATCTTTTCATGTGCATGTTGGCCATTTATACATCTTCCTCAGTGAATTGTCTATTCAAGCAGTTTGTACGTTTTAATCAGGTTGTTTGATTTTTTGTCGTCGAGTTGTAAGTGTTTTATACTAGATCTGGATACTAGACCCCTATCAGATGCATGATTTGCTAATATTTTCTCTCATCCTGTAGGTCCTTATTCTGTTTCAACGCCAACTGTTGCAACACAAACTGGTGTACTGCAATTCAATTCTGACGTTAGCCACCCAGGGTTAGCATCAGACACTATAGTTTTAAGGGCACAGTTTCCATAAGGCTACCTCCACTTCAGACACCAGCCTCAATTTCTGGGGTCTCCAGACCACCAGCACTTCTGAACATGTGGTTAAAAATATAGGGGTTCCCACTTAGGTTTGATAATTCGTGAGAAACCACTCAGGAAACCACTGTACTTGCTGTTCCACTGTTATTATGAAGCACACAGTTCAGGAGTAGCCAAGTAGAAAAATGCATAGGGCAAGGGCTGGAAGGGCCCCCAATGCACAGTTTCTGCGTCCCCTCCTCATAGAATCAGGTACATCACCCTCCCAGCACCTCCATGTGCTCACCCACCAGGAAGCTCCACCGAGCTTCAGTCCACAGCTTTTAATGGGAGTTTCATTACATAGACATGACTGATTAACTCATTGGCTAATGACTGAACTCAGTCTCCAAGCCCCATTTCTCCCCCCAGAAGTAGAGCTGGCTCAAAGTCCCAACCTCCTAATCATGTGGTTGCTCCGGAAATTCCAAGGGTTTTACAAGCTCAATGCCAGGAACCTGGGACAAAGACCAGACAAATTCTTTATTACACAACAGTTGCCTTTTCAGTTTTGTTTTTTTAAAAAATATATTTTATTGACTTTTTTACAGAGAGGAAGGGAGAGGGATAGAGAGTTAGAAACATCGATGAGAGAGAATCATTGATCAGCTGCCTCCTGCACACCCCCTACTGGGGATGTGCCCACAACCAAGGTACATGCCTTTGACCGGAATCGAACCTGGGACCTTTCAGTCCACAGGCCGACGCTCTATCCACTGAGCCAAACCGGCTAGGGCCCTTTCAGTTTCTTAATAATGCCCTTTAATGCACAAACATTTTTAATTTTGATGAAGACAATTTAACTATTTTTTTTCTTTTGTTGCTTATGCTTTTGTTGCCTGTGCTTGTCATCTCTAGGAATCCATCAGCAAATCCAAGGTCAGGAAGATTTACCCCTATGTTTTCTTATAAGACCTTAAGGTTTTAGATCTAATTCTTAGGTCATTGATCCCTTTGCAGTTAATTTTTGTATATGGTATGATGTAGGGTTCCAACTTCATTTTATTTTGCATGTGGAAATCCAGTTGTAGAAGCCCCATTTGTTGAAGAGACTATTCTTTCCATATTGAATAGTCTTGGCCCTTGTCAAAAATCAGTTAGCTATGGGTTTACTTATATAGATGTACTAGAGGCCTGGTGCACAAATTCATGCATGGGTGGGACACCTTGGCCTGGCTGGTGATCAAGGCCTATTGGGGGGCTGGCTGGCCAGGGGGAGGGACCCTGGGGGGTTGGTTGGCTGCCCCCCCCCAATTACGGCCAATGGGAGGGTAGGGCGGGGGGGGGGGGACCACAGGAAGCCGGCCAAGCTGGGGGAGGGGAAGGCCTCGGGGGTTGGCCGGCCAGCGGGGGGCGGGGGTGGGAGGGGCCACTAAAGGTTGGCTGTGAGAGTGCACTGACCACCAGGGGGCAGCTCCTGCATTGAGTGTCTGCCCCCTGATAGTCAGTGCGTGTCATAGCAATCAGTCGACCAGTCATTCGGTTGTTCCATGGCTTAGGCTTTTATATATAGAGATGAGTTTATTTCTGTACTTTCACTTCCATTCCATTGGTCTATATGTCCATCCTTATGCTAGTACCACAATATATTGATTATATAGCTTTGTGTAAGTTTTGAAATTGTGAAGTGTAAATCCTCCAAATTTGTTCTTATTTTTAAATATTATTTTTGGTTACTTGGGGCCCCTTGAAAATCCATATGAATTTGAGTATTGGCTTTTCCATTTCTGGGGGGGAACAAAAGCCTGTAGAATTTTGATAGGGATTGTACTGCATCTATAGATTGCTTTGGGTAGTATTGTCATCTTAATAATATTAAGTCTTCCAATCCATAAACATGGATATCTTCCTTGTTAGAATTTTAAGTAAGCCATGGTAGACCTTTGAAATGTTTCACAAAATTAAATGTATAAATGTTGCTTGATATATTTAAAGTAATTAGATGCATTAAGTGTGTAAATAAGGTTAATTATTTAGGGAAGTTTTGCTTAACTTTTGATTCAATTAAAGCTATATTAAGGACAATGGTTATTATTGATGTTATTAACAAACATTAGCCCAGCCAGCATGGCTCAGTGGTTGAGCTTTGACCTATGAACCAGGAGGTCACAGTTTGATTTCCGGTAAGGACACATGCCCGGGTTGCCGGTTGCAGGCTCCATCCCAAGTAAGGGGCGTGCAGGAAGCAGCCGATGATTCTCTCATCATTGATGTTTCTCTCTCTCTTCCTCTCCCTTCCTTTCTGAAATCAATAAAAAGTATGTATATTTAAAGGACACATTAGAGTTTCAGAAAATAAAATAACAATGATTGGAGGGTTGGTTTAACTATAGAAAGAAATTGAAGAATTTGAAACTTTGATAAATTTAATATTAATTAAAACACCAAAATCAATCATTATGCCTTTCCAGATAAAAGAGCCCCCCTCATTAAATAAAAAGTCCAGTTGTCACCTGGAATCTTCTGTTGGAGGAGGGAGAAAGTCTCCTTGGTACACATACTTCTAACACACCATTATAGCATCTCTCTGGGCCTTCCAGAGAGAAATATAATAAATATTCAATTAATGTTTATTGACAATGACTGTGATTGACATCTTTGCTTTTATTATATATATATATATATATACATATATATATATATATATGTATATATATATTTATATTTATTGAGAGGAAGGGAGAGAGGATAGAAACATCAATAATGAGAGAGAATCATTGATTGGATGCCTCCTGCATGCCCCCTACTGGGGATTGAGACCTAAACCCAGGCATGTGTACTGACCAGGAATTGAACCATGACTTCCTAGTTCGTAGGTCAGTGATCAACCACCAAGCCACACCAGCAGGCTCATCTTTGCTTTATTGAAAGCATTTAGTAGGCACTTGGTAAGTAGTAGTTGATATATGAATAAATACATGTATAAAATGAACATTTTACATATCCTGTATAATAAAAGGCTAATATGCAAATCAACCAAATGGCGGAACAACCAGTCACTATGATGCGCACTGACCACCAGTGGGCAGACACTCAATGCAGGAGCTGCCCACTGGTGGTCAGTGTGCTCCCACAGGGGGAGCACTGCTCAGCCACAAGCCGAGCTCATGGCTGGTGAGTGCAGCGGGAGTGGTGGGAGCCTCTCCCGCTGCAGTGCTAAGGATGTCAGACTGCTGTCAGTTGGACATACCCCGAGGGCTCCCGGACTGCAGGGCTGAAGGACCCCCCCTCCCCCACCACAAGTGCTTGAATTTCGTGCACCGGTCCTCTAGTTATTAATAAAATTTTAAGTCTCTCCCTCACTTTTGTGCTCAGCCACACTGGCTTCCTTTTTTAAAACCCTTTAACTTACTATAGGAACTTTGTACATTCTGTACCCTCTTCCAGGAACATTCCCTCACTCCATTCACAAACTCTGCCTATTATCTCCTTCTTTTGCTCAATCACCACTTCCTCTGGGAAGCCTTCTTTGGTTCATATAATCAGGCCAATTTCTCTTATGATATGTTCTTAAAAATATGGAACACTTCACGAATTTGTGTGTCATCCTTGTGCAGGGGCGATGCTAATCTTCTCTGTATCGTTCCAATTTTAGTATATGTGCTGCCAAAGTGAGCACTTATGATATGTCCTTAAGGTACCTCTCCAGACCATAAATAATTTTACAACTACCTGTGTGATTCTTTCTCTCATTTTCTTCTATCTTGGAACTTAGACCCATACTGGCAGTCTGAGGCTCTGTTTTGGCTTATTACTTTTTCCTCTAAATCCATCTCAGTGTTTGGAAAATAGAGGGTACCTACAAATACTTCTTGAATGAATGAATGTTAACTATGTAATATGATCCAAAAAAAAACTGTTTTAAGGAATCATATAAAAATACATAGAAGGGTGATACCTCAAGATATCAAAAATATTTTTTTAAAGCTTAACACTATGTAATTTGCAGAAACACTATTTTCACATAATCTTCCAGGATATGGAACTTTATTTATTAATTTTCTCCTGAGAATTTATTTTATTAAAGTTCTGTTGATTTTTAAAATATTATTAGTTTATATACAATATTATATTAGTTATATTAGTTTCAGGTATACAATACAGTGATTCGACATTTTTATAACTTACTTACAATGTGATCACTCCACAAACTCTAGTAATCATGTGTCACCATGCAAATTTATCACAATATTATTGACTTTATTCTTCTTCACCTTTCACCCATCCCCTCACAACACCTTCCTCTGGTAACCATACCTGTTTCTATGAGTCTGTTTTTATTTTTTTTGTTCTTTTGTTGTTGTTTTTACTTTATTTTTTTAAAAATATATTTTATTGATTTTTTTGCAGAGAGGAAGGGAGAGAGAGAGAGAGAGAGAGTTAGAAACATCGATGAGAGAGAAACATCGATCAGCTGCCTCCTGCACATCTCCCACTGGAGATGTGCCCGCAACCAAGGTACATGCCCTTGACCGGAATTGAACCTGGGACCCCTCAGTCCACAGGCGACGCTCCATCCACTGAGCCAAACCGGTTTCGGCTGTTGTTGTTTTTAGATTCAACATATAAGTGAAAGTATATGGCTAAAATGAGTATTTTTTAATTTTTGGGTGGGGGAGAGAGAGAGAGAGAGAAGAGAAACATTGATTGGTTGCCTCCCGCACACACCCCAACCTAGCATTAAACCTGCAACCTGGGCATGTGCCCTGACCAGGAATCAAACCAAACCTGAGACCCTTTGGAACCACGCCAGCCAGGGCTAAAATTAGATTTTAAGTGATTATTTGTTGTAATTGTATGTGGTTATTTCCCATTTGTCCTGTTTGATCAACACACTGCCCAACAGAAATATAATGCAGGCCACACATATAATTTTAAGTGTTCTAATAGCCACAGGTAAAAAAAATAGAAAGACATAGATGAAGTTAATTTTAATAATATAGTTTTTAACCCAATACATAAAAAATGTTATCATCTCTACATGTAATGAATATAAAAATTTATAAGATATTTTACATTTTTTTTCTTTTTATACTGTTTGAAATCCAGCATATATGTTACATTTACAACACATCTCAGTTCAGACTGAAATAGTGACACATGCCTAATGGTTGCTGTATGAAACAGCATAGCCCTTGATTATCTGTCCCCCATCTTCTCTGCTCTGTGCCCTGGGAAGCTGACTTCTAGGGTTGCATCACCCAGGTGCCTTGCCCTCGGGTCTCCAGATGGCTTTGGGCTACAGAAGATACCATTAAAAGATGGAACTGCCTGGCCAGTGTGGCTCAGTTGGTTGGGCATCATCCTATGCACCAAGAGATTACCGGTTTGATTGCCAATCAGGGTCAGGTTTTTGGCTTGATCCCCCAGGCCTTGATGTTTCTCTCTCTCTCTCTCCCTTTCCCTGAAATCAATAAAAACATATATATACATATATATATATATTTTTTTTTAAAAAGATGGGACTATGGGAAGAGAATGTAGTCCAGTTCTTTCAACTCTGACTATGATCCCTTCAAAAGAACAAAGCAAAAGCCCACATCTGGGGTGCTGCAGTACCTCTAGTTAAGGCCGAAGTGGCCTCTCTTCATTGCTAAGCGCTTGCCTGGTTCTGGTAGCCCTGATCATTCTTGTCCTAGTGGGCCTAAGAGCTGCCTCTGGGAGTCCTGCCTTCGCTTGTGGGTTTACTTAACCCTGCCCAAACCTCTGTAAATAACCTTTTATTGACTATGCTATCTGTTTCCAGGACATTGAACCAAGTCTCGAATGAACTATTGTTATGGTCTAAGCCAGCCGTGGGCAAACTACGGCCTGCAGATCCGGCCCGTTTGAAATGAATAAAACTATTGAAAAAAAAGACCGTACCCTTTTATGTAATGATGTTTACTTTGAATCTATATTAGTTCACACAAACACTCCATCCATGCTTTTGTTCCGGCCCTCCGGTCCAGTTTAAGAACCCATTGTGGCCCTCGAGTCAAAAAGTTTGCCCACCCCTGGCTCTTATTAGATTTTCCTTGATGTCAATTACAGTATTTAAAGTATTAATTCTTATACATAGGTATTCATGCCTGGCCATCAGTAACTTTGTTTTCTTAAATTAAAAAAAAGTATTTAGCTTATTGGTAACAGATGAATTTTTTAGAATTGGAAGATTACTTAATGCCACGGTTCTCAACCTGAGGTAGTGAGGAGTGTGTCAGAGTAATTTCTGTGTTTGGGATCTTTCTGTGTGCAAGTGCCAGGGGCGGGGAAATAAAATCAAAGTGGCTTAGGCAAGTTGGGGGAAGAGGTAGAGAGCTTGCATGTTCAAATAACTGGGAATCCCAAAAGCAGAACTGGGCCCAGGGCTCCTCTTGCCATCTCTCAGCTTGCTCTGCCTTCAGGTTGGGTCTATCACCGGCTGCTTCTTCCCGTTGGGAAACGCGATGGCTGCCCTGGCTCAGGACCCCAGAGGAAATGAGCACGCCTCTCTCTGGCTGGCCTGGCAGCAACACTGTAATTAGTCACTGATCGGATTATTCATCATTTCTAGTGGGGGTGAGGGTGGGGGGCTATGAACTGGAATGACTTAATTAACCAGTGGTGGCCATTTCCCTCCCCATGAAAAAGTGGGTTGTAGGGCCCAACCACACCAGAATCAATAACAGGGTCTACGTGTGAGAAAGGTAGTTCCCCCAAGAAAGATCAAGAGATGTTCACTACAATGCATAGCTCCATTCCCTGTCCCTACCAAGCAATTCTGATCGGTCTTTCTTAAAGCATCAGGTTTTCTAGGGTTCAGACAAGAATGGTTGGTGGTCAAGTAAAATCAAAGCAACATTAAAATATTCCAGAATTTAAATGGATACTTCATTTAGCTGCAGTCAGCAGAAGGTGGAAAGCGTGTGTGGATAGCCAGAGGCGGTTCAAAATGTACTCATGAACACAGTAATTAGGAGTGCCCCATTGAAAGACGCCTGCTAGACTAGCTAGCATTACACACACCAACAAAAACAGGGGAAATGGTGGGAAAGGATGGCATACTGAGATGTGAAAGGGATATTTAAAAAGAGGCAGCATTTTCTATCAACAATAAAGGAAAAAAACAATTTAAAAGAGCATTTTTGTTGTTTTATAAATCCTCAGCTGCGGATATTTTTCCCATTGATTTTTTTTTTTTTTTGAGAGTGGAAGGGAGGCGGAAATTAATTCTGAGATGGGTTAAGGGATTCTTTTCAAGACACTTTATTTTTTAAAATATATTTTTACTGATTTCAGAGTGGAAGGGAGAGGGAGAGACAGATAGAAACATCAATGATGAGAGAGAATTAATGATTGGCTGCCTACCCCACCCTCGGGATTGAGCCCGAATGTGCCCCGCCTGGGAATCCAGCCCTGACCTCCTGGGTCACAGGTCCACCACTGAGCCACACCGGCTGCAGGGAAGACACTGTAGCAGTGAGCAGCCGTGGGGCTGGGGTCCACATCCAGGACCATCTGACTTTGCTTTGGCAGAAGAAGCATTAAAGAGAGAAAAGCTCACACGGCGGAGAGGAGCAAGTGAGGCAAACCTAAGGGAGCCAGGAGGAAAGTCAGAGGGAGAGACAGGGCTTGCCAGGACCCCCTCCCCGGCGAGGCCCTGGAGCTCCCAGTCCCCTCCTCCCCTCGCTAGGACACCCCGTTTCACGCCCGAGAGAACCAAGGCTCAGGGCGAGTAAATCTTCCTGTTTTCCCCTCCCCACAATGGAAAGTCCTTTTGGGGCCACAATCAGAGATAAGGCTCCCAAGGAAAACATCTGGGAAAGATAAGACAGGAAAGTAACTAGCGTATCTCTCAGCTAATGACTTAAAATACAGGTTATTTTTGTTTTGTTGTCTCGAGAGCATATTTAAACACAGCGTAGCAATAGGTAAGCGAGACTCCCCTGCCAGCGGGTAGAGAGAGCTTGGCGATTTCCTAACACGATCGCGGCCTTCCCCTCCCGGCCGTGTATCATCCTGCGGCTCCGTCTTCCTCGCGGGAGCGGAGAACCCGAAGGGCGAGGGGCCCGCGGAGCCCCCACCCGCTTCTGCCGGAGGAAGAGCGGAGGCGCCTCCTGGCATCTGCTTGGGGCTTAGGATGGACTCAGTCGTCCTCGGAGCTCCCTTTGATCGCGATCCGTTGAAGCTAGTTTCCCGGTGGCCGGCGGGTCCCAGGGGCCGGTGCGTGGCTATTACACCTCGCGAGCGCCCAGGCAGGAGGGACGCCGCCGCCGCCGCCCGGGCCCAATCCCGCCGCTGGGGCGGGAAGGCGGGAAACCGGCGGACTCCCGGGCCGGCTTTCCCGTAAGCGCAGGACTCGGCGGCCACAAGCCGGCGGCAGCCGGGTCACCCCGCCCTGACCTTGGAGCCACTCGGAAGCGCGTCTGTCACGCCCGGGTCCCGGTCCCAGCCCCGCCGCGGGCGGGGATCGGGTGTTGGATTCATCCGAGACCTCAACCCTATCAGGAGCCAGCGGCTCCATCAGCTCAGGGGGGTGGCGGCCGCTGTGTGAACAGCGCCGGCCATTTGGGGAGAAGGGGGGCGGGAAAGATGGGGAGACGGAGGGGGAACCCCGGGGGAGCGCCGGGCGCGGGGCCGCGGGCGCGGGAAGGCCGGGCGCCCCGAGGCCCCCCGGCGCGGCCCGAGCGCGCTCCCAGACACCGCGCGGCTCGTCGCGTTCGCAGCCGCTGCGTCACGGCCTCCTCGGCCGCTCATTGGGCGAGCCTGTCCAATCACGTGACTCCAGCATGGCGTATAAATAAGGGCGAGGAGAAGGCGGTGGTCCGCCATTTCGTGGACGCCGGGGAGGTGCGGGGACCTGTGGAGCCGGGCGGAGGGGAGCCGAGGAGCCGTCCGAGGGTGTGTGGACTTGAGCCGCCGCGTTTCTCACTCCAGATCTCGGTAAGAGGCCGGGTCCGAAGGAGGGAAGCGGGAAGTGGGACGTAGCAGGGCCGAGGTGGGGCCGGGCCCCATGGCGGCGCCAGATGGAGACAAAGGGCCGCCGCCGCCATTTTGTGACGTGCGGCGCGGGCGGCGGCGGGCTGGCAGCCCACCGGGCGGGCCCGGCCTGGAGGGAGGAAGGGGTTCGTGGGCCTTTGTGGGGGGATGCGCCGGGGGTGAGGTTGCCCGAGGATCAAGGCAGAGGGGGAGCTGGTAACTGAGTCGTACGCCAGGCCGCGCGGCCTTTCAATTTATGGCGCCTTTTTTTTTCCGCCCCACGTTTTCTGAAGCTCCCAGGGTTTTTGTCCCTGGGTTCTAGCCAGGCTGGGATTGCGGCCTGGGCGGGCTGGAAGGGGCCCATGGAGGCAAAAAAGCGGACATCATGTAGTAGATTCAATAATAAGGAATTAATTCATAAAAAGACTGGAAGTCTCGATCCACAGGAAGTGGTTTCTGTATTCACATTTTCATGTAATTTGAATTCGACTCCACTTTTTTACTCCTTGAACCCAGCCTCTTTTTTTTTTTTTTAACCCATCTTCTGTGGGCAGCATTGTTTTTGTAGCTGCGTCCCGGTAGCCCGTCGGCCTGAAGCTGGTCGCAGGGAGGTTTTTTTTGTTTGTTTTTTTAAATCGGTCTGCAGCCGTGGTTTGCTCTCACCTCCCGGGCACAGGGCGGGGTCACGCCAATAGGATGTGTCTGGGCTGGTTTTTTAATCGGATTAAGCCGAGCGGGGGAAGAACCGGGTTGTGAATGGTCCTTACACCGAGTGTTGAGGCCGCTCTTTGCAGCCATTGAAACCGGCCTCGGGTGGTGGGGGCCGTGGCCCGGCCCGGGCGGCTCCAGTGGCTCAGCCCCAGCCCCTAACGTGCGGCTCGTTCACCTGCCTCGGACATTTCATAATAGACGGGGTCGGGATGCATGCCCTTCAGTCTCATTTAACGGAGAAATGGGTGTTTCGAGGGTGGTAGTTTTACTTAGGTTTTTAGTATTTTGGCGGTCTTTCCTAAGGGTCTGTTTCTCACTGTATGTAGATTATTTGGTTAAATCTTGCATATTTTGGTTTTGTCTTTTATTTTTACAGAAATGCATCGTGATTCCTGTCCATTGGACTGTAAGGTTTATGTGGGAAATCTTGGAAACAACGGTAACAAGACTGAGTTGGAGCGGGCGTTTGGCTATTATGGGCCCCTCAGGAGTGTGTGGGTTGCTAGAAACCCTCCCGGCTTTGCTTTCGTGGAGTTTGAAGATCCCCGAGATGCAGCCGATGCTGTCCGAGAGCTAGATGGGAGGTAATTTAATCGTTGATTTAAATAATGTCGCTTAAAGTTTTTAATGTTTAAAAATCTCTGGGATAATGGTTCCGACTGGCTTCTTGGTTATCTGAAATGGATGTTACTGGAAATTTGTGTACACCTTTCTTTGCGATAAAAAAAAGGACCGAACAGTTTTAGTGGAGATACGTAGGAGGATTCTTTTTATTCAGCTGGTCATTGAGGAAAATAATTAGGTTTAATGGTCAATTCTTGATGGGTGGACGGCTGCATCCAAAAAATGGTCAAAACATGTTAATCTAAATTCTCTGCAGTGTCAACTGTTGTCACCTTTGAGTTGATTCTAAAACAGCTGTGGAATCATATTTTCTTTAAGAATAGCCCTGTATTGATAATTGTAGCTGGATGGTGCTTTCGTGGGGTGTATTGCACCGTTATCTTTAACTGTTTGGAGTGCTGCTTTTAGGAAGTCTGGCTTGTATAGCAGTTGCCCAGCTGGTGCTAATGCCAAGTCTTAATAGCGAGCAGGTGTTGCCCCTTCTATTTGGTTGGCATTTGGAACCATTGGATTTCAATCCTAAAATTAAATGTTTGGAGGGTTGGCTGTTTATCCAAGCCAGATTGCAGAAACACATTTTCAGGGTTGCGCCTCTTCCCAGTCACTGTGGCTCAATCTGAATATAATGGCTGTTGGAATTTTTTATGTCAACTATTGTGTGATAATTGAGGGAGAGGGTGATGTAAAATAAAATGGCCAAATGTCCTATTCATTGCTGTTACATGGGCAGGGGTGGAGTAGAGACCAGCAAATATAGTATAAGATGCGTAAACAAGCGATGGGACCTCAGGAAGGAATCACACAGGATGTATAGATCAACTAGTTCTGTAAGGATTAGCCTGCATGTTTTCACACTTAAATTACAACTGCTAACAAATTAACATTGAGCCCAGTGATCAGACTGACTCTTAACAAAACAATAAAATGTAAGGAAGTTAGTTTCCTTTAAGAAAAAAAAAGGGAACCAAAACCTGTTTTGGCATTAAGGATTCTGCAGGCATTCAAATGTATTCTTAACGAGAAGTGCTTTTTGCTTTAATAAACATCTTCTAGAAAGTCAGTTTGGCTGCTTTAAATGTAATAATGCTTTTGTCTCCCTAGAACACTATGTGGCTGCCGAGTAAGAGTGGAACTGTCGAATGGTGAAAAGAGAAGTCGAAATCGAGGCCCGCCTCCCTCTTGGGGTCGTCGCCCTCGAGATGATTATCGGCGAAGGAGTCCTCCACCTCGCCGCAGGTACTTGAGAGAGAGCGTGACTAGAGGTATTGGTGTAATGGAGTAGGTAATAGGAGCAGGTACTTCTCTCAAAGTTTGTTGGTGGGTTTTAAATGTATTGTGAAGAACCGGAGGTTTTTATGAAGCATTTGCTGGGTGTAGTTTGGGGTATGTGAGTTGTGCTGAGTGTTGGCTTTTGTCTTTAGGTTCATGTTGGTAGTCAGTAACTTCTATCTTGGATCTATCTTCTAGTTCATCTTCTAGTTGCATCTTTCCAAGTCTTCCCTTATACTTCAATTTAGGCCTTTTTCCATTTCTTGACTCCATAATGACAAACATTACATTCAACTCTAGCTCTTCACCAAAAAATGTGTTTCTATTAGCACGATGGTAATATTTATCAATCAGGCAGCTGTTTTAATGTTACAACTGGTAAAATAGAAATCTTTCTGAAACTAACTTAAGTCACTGACCAATAAAGGGGGCTATAAAAGTAATCCCAGTCATCTATTCTTCATACCCAAATAGGAGAGAGAGCAGTTTTTTTATAATTGACAGTGGCATCATTCTTGGACCAGGCAGTGTTGTCTGGATGCTAAGTCCACATCTCCTCAAATCTCCAAAATAGTTTCTGAAGGACTGAATTTACCTCTTAAAGGTGAGTGAAGTCCTAGGAGATAGGAGTTCAAAATCTTGCCCCTTTTGCTGTTTTGAAAAACAACACACTGTTGCCCATCATAATAGAGTATTTGTTAGCTAATAGATGGTTGTACTGATGGCTTGTCTTTTTTCATTTTTTTTGTGCTTTTTGGTCCATCTATTAATAAAAATGAACCCCGTTACAGAGTCACCATCATGTCTCTTCTCACCACCCTCTGAGTCTGCATTAGCCAGTCAACTAGCCCTTTCAGCGTCATGTGACCAGCGCGCCCCATTCAGCTTGGCTGGTGTCGTTTCACATGACCCAGGCATGGCCAGTCGTCAGGTTGCACCGCCCTTTGGTTCCCGAGCATGCTGTTTTCTCTCAGCCTTCTCTCCAACCTTAACCAAATCGGCAGCAGCCACCTCGACCGCCCACACATTCCTGGCCAATCAGCTCAGCTGTTTATTTACCAAATGTCTTCACAACAACTACAGCAGCAGCCTTCGGCTAACAAAAAAGCAGGAAAAATCCACAACACCCCCTTCGCCAACCAACTAAATCCAACGCAACATCTGGCAAAACCTTTTCAGCAAATTCTTCCTGGCCGTCAGTCCGGCAGCCTCACCTCACCATTTCTAGCTTGTTGAAACCCAAAACTAGTAAGTTTTTCCTGCTTATACAGTTTACTGCTGGTTAAAATAAGGAGTAAGCGGCTTAAAGTAATTCTTTTTTTCTGGATCAAAGGCTGGCTGTGCATAATTGAATGGTAATGTACATATATATTGCTTGAATAAAACTTTTAAGGGTGATAGGGAACTCATAATGTAACTAGACCTTCAAGTGAAACTTATTTGCATGTGTGAGATGCCAAACTAAAAATTTTAATTACTAACAGATTTAGCTTTCCTTTCTAGCAAAAATTTGACTCCTATCACCTTTAAATGGTTTTACTAACAGTTTTCAAAATTTTAAAATTTTGGGGGTGAAGTGGGCCAAGAGCTAAGGTAATTTTGATAAGTCTAAACACACCCTTAAATGTGACGATCACAAATGCAGTTCTAATGTAGCACTTAATGGCATCAATATTTACACCTAGCGCGTTTTCACAATTACACTATCCACCTGGTACCTAAGTCTTGTCATGGACTTACAGGTTTGCATGGGTTCCAAATACTGGTTTATGGTACTGTTTTTGGAACTACTTGTGGGACTACATTTTGGTGTGGTGTTTTGGGTAGTGAAGTTAGTTTGACATGAAGTTTTGCATTGGACAGATCTGCTGTGAAGCATTCTTTGTTAAAGTGAGTCCATGGTTGGAATACCTGCTTTTCACTTGAGCTTTTGGTTCCTTAATCCTTCTGTGCCTTTTTTTTTTCTTTTCTTTTTTTTTTTTTTTTTTTTTTTTTTGGACGATGGGTGCCAGTTCTTCGGCACATTCACTGGGCCCAACAGTGAGATTGAAAAGTTGGGAAATGCCTCACGCCATAAATACTAGTTGACAGTTAGCCTAACTTTCTTGTTTCTGCTTTTAGATCTCCAAGACGGAGAAGCTTCTCCCGTAGCCGGAGCAGGTAAATGACTTTTTCGGCCACAGTCTCAGAAATGGCAGTGTTGTTTGCTATTCGTATGCTGTTTTCTAAATGACTTGGTTATGGTAATGGATCTTGTAATGAATTTTTAGTAATAAAGTGTTACATAGAACCAGTATTTAGTAGAATTAACTAACTTTGTTTTCAAAGACTTATTGGAAATATTTATTGTTTATGGTCCTGAATGGTCCCATTTTTCTTTTGCCTCTGTCTGTAGGTCCCTTTCCAGAGATAGGAGAAGAGAGAGATCACTGTCTCGGGAGAGAAATCATAAGCCGTCTCGATCCTTCTCTAGGTCTCGGAGGTAAGATCTTTAATGATGAGCTAGTTAAGACCTTGTATGCCTAACATACTAAAACCGCAAATAGGTCTAACTAAGCCATTTTTATATAATTTTCTCCCATAAAAATTTTTTGATGTTTTGTCACTGTCACCAAGTTACAGATGGAACCTGTTTTTCTGCTTTTGTTTTTTTTTAGCCGATCTAGGTCAAATGAAAGGAAATAGAAGACCAGTTTGCAAGATGAGTGGTGTACAGGAAATAACTTCATTTGACAGGAGTATGTACAGAAAATTCAAGTTTTGTTTGAGACTTCATAAGCTTGGTGCATTTTTAAGATGTTTTAGCTGTTCACATTTGTTTGTCTTGGAACAGTGACACACAAAGATGTAATTCTCTATGGTTTGAAATGGATCATATGAGGCATGTAATATCAAGAATTGTTACTTTACAATGTTCCCTTAAGCAAAATTGAATTTGCTTTGAACTTCAGTCTTGCGTAGACTGATATTAAACCTCTTAACTTCTGCCCAGCTAAAGTGTGATGTTGAATATTGTGGAAACAAAACTGGCAAAAATTGGATTTAAGACTTTCCATAGCTGTGACCTAATATGCAGCTATAGTTGGACAGGCAGTCTTCAAAAGCTGCTGTGAACACACGCCAGCAGCTAAAAATTTAAAGCTGCACCCTTAAACTAGATTAGAGGTTTAAAAAAATCCAACTAGTCTTTACACTGGGCAGATGTTGTCCCGTTGGTGTAGAATCTAAGAAGTTTTAAGAAAGTTAGCTTACCTTTGCTTTTGGTCATAAATTTCTTAAGTGATTGCTATATATGAATACATGGCTATTGGTAACATTCTTCACTTGGAAGTTTGCGACTATTCAAGATACCAGTGTCCTGCCAGCTTAAGGATACATTGTAGAGCTGAACTTTGAGTTACTGTGCAAAATTTTTTTTCATGCTGTCATTTGTAATATGTTTTGTGAGAATCCTTGGGATTAAAGTTTTGGTTACAAATTGTTGTTTAACCTGAAAGCCTGTTTTTCCTTGCAAAACTAAAATGTGTGAGCTTGGTATCAAGTTCAGGTATAACATTCCTATTGGAAGCCATACTTATATTTTCTTGTAAAGTGCTTTTGAATTAATAAATAATAGCATAACTGTAATAGTCAAACCCACTATTACCATAGTTCTTGTCCCATGGAAAGCAGTTGGTTACACAAATCTTCTAAGAAACAAAATTGAGGCTTTTGAAGTGAAGGGGATTTCTGGTTGTCACTTAAGTGATCGTTCTTAAGTTTTTTCCTTAGACTTACTCAGTGACCAACATTTTAAAGGTTAGCATCCTAGTACATTATAACCCAAAGTTGTCCATAAAAAGGCTTTTAGCATTAGCATGAGAACTTTCCACAAAGCTTTAAAAATTGCTTCCATTTTATTTTCCATGATTTGAGGTGTTGCATGGGAATTCTAAATTGCTCCATTATAATGTAAAATTCACTATATGGTTCAAATGTAACAGTGCAGACTTGAATACGGAGGCATGCATAACCTTCCTCTTAGAAATAGAGGAGCTGTAATTTCTAAATTTTGTGCAATTAGATTAAACCATAATGCAACAGTCTTGTGGTTTAGTTTCCTTAAATGTGCTATTTTATGACAGTTTTGGATTATCCTGACTTTAATATGACAGAAGTTATTGAGTTGAATCTATAAGGCTATACACATATACTGTAAGAGGATTTAATTGATTTTTAGAGAGGAAGGAAGAGAGAAACAAATATCAGTTGTCCACCTATGGACAAACCTGGACATGTTCCTTGACCAGGATTCAAACAGAATGATGCTCATCCAATGAGCCGCACCAGCCAGCGCTCTGAGGATATCTTTTTTTTTTAAATACATTTTATTGAATTTTTATAGAGAGGAAGGGAGAGGGATAGAGAGAAACATTGATCAGCTGCCTCCTGCACACTCCCCACCGGGGATATGCCCGCAACCAAGGCACATGCCCCTGACCAGAATCGAACCTGGGACCCCTGAGTCCGCAGGCTGATGCTCTATCCGCTGAGCCAAACCGGTCAGAGCTCTATGAGGATATCTTAAAAGATTAGGTCCTAAACAGGAATTTCCCTTGGTCCTTAACCTTTCATGCAAATATCAGGGGGGAGAGTCTGTGTGTCACAAGGGAGAATTGGTATCACTGACGTTCAGTATGAGCCTTGTTACAGAAGACATTTAAGATTACCTGATTTGCTGGAAGCTCTGGGCCTTATTGTCTTGGCATTTCCTCATAGCCTAAATACAGTTCCTGTTGGGAACAAAGCAAGATAGCTAAAAAGTCATGGAAGTAATATGGTGTGTCAATAATTGCACTGCTGTTATAAATGGGCATTTATATGGCCTTTTGGGCAGTATACAACTTCCACAGTCTTAAGATAGAAGGGTTTCTGTAAAAAGGTTAATAAATTACGGGTATAATGTGGCTAATGGAGAAATTGAGATATAGTCAACCTTGGAGTTACCCAAATTTTCAATCACTTAAAAGCCCTAGCACAATTTTTATGGCTTGCAAAAAATACGGAAGATAGAAAGTATTAAACCTCTTACATTGTACATTTAGATTGTGGCTTTCAAAAGTTCTAATGTTACTATAATTTTAAAAATTACAAGTCCCATTAGCCAGTTGGATCATGCGTCCTTAGTCACATGATAAAGCAGTCACTAAAACTGACCTGTGGTGTAATGACTACAGATGTTAACTAGAGGGCACTCGTGATCATTTAAGGGAACAGTTATAGTTGGTTTTTATAGTTTCAGTAATATGTAACAATCTGGTTCTCGGCTTATTGTGGGTTACTGCTGAACTCCATGTCTTAAGCAGAAAGGTGAAGACAGATAATTTTGATAAAGTGTATCTATTGTTAATGTATTTTGAAAAGATGGTGTGATCAGTAAATGGCATCCCTACCAAAGTAGTTAGATATACCCATGTCTGGGTGGGAAGTCCTGGTTGCTTTTTATTATAGAGCTATGGTTCATATTAGTAGAATGTTGGTTTTTTTCATCAGGAGTAGCATTGATCATATAAATTTTTCAAAGTATACATAGCCCGATTCCAGGCTCATTGGCTCAATTTTTCACACTTGTGTTATTTGGAAGATTTCTCCCAGGTGATAAAATTCCTGGTTATAATGCTGATTTAGTGCTTTGTCTAAATGTGCTTTTATTTTTCAGAATTCTGAACATGATTTAGTTGCTAGATCTAGTTGGTGATATCTTCCAGTCGTATATTTTTGTACTGGACTGTTGCCTTCTGGTTTTCCATTTTCTGGGGGTAAGGGGACATGAAAGATTTTTATAATTAAAGTAGCTGAAGAAAAAACTGGGTTGGAGTATATTTTTATTGAAGCAGTCTGATAGTGTTAAATAATGATTTTATAGTCCACAAATTCTATCCTATTTTAAGACTCATCGGATACCTCAAAAGAATTGAACTAGCACATTTTTAGGTTCTGAGAAGAGATTGGAAATTTGACAAATTTAGTATAGCTGTTTAATTTTTTTCATGCAACTTTGCCCTAATTGCAGAAATTCATATTACATTATTTAGACATCACTTAGTATCCCAGTTCTTTCTCTTCAATTATCTGGAACACAAAGCATGTTGTTCTCAGACCAATATCAAATAGGTGTGTAGAATATCACTTTTAATCTTGAATCTGACCTACATTAAAGCACTGTGTATGATTATTTTACTAAAGTCTTAGAATATGGCCATTAGTGCCTTTACTCAGTATATGTACAAGGAAGTGAAAATCTCTGGAAACATTGATACTTTGCTTCCTTGTGGCCATCACTTAAAGAGGAAAGAGGTCCTAAGCCCTAGCAGGTTTGGCTCAGTGGGTAGAGCGTTGGCCTGCAGACTGAAGGGTCCCGCATTAAATTCTAGTCAAGGGCGCATGCCTGGGTTGCTGCCTGGATCCCCAGTAGGGGGCGTGTAGGAGGCAGCCAATCAATGATTCTCATCATTGATGTTTCTGTCTCTTCCTCTCCGAAATCAATAAACATTTTTTTAAAAAACTCTATATAAAAGATTAATATGCAAAGTGTCCGCTTGGGAGTTGGACTGGGAGTTGAGTTGCTCACTATGACGTGCGCTGACCATCGGTGGGTGGCGTGGAGCGAAGAAAGGCCCTCGCCGGCAGCAGGAAGACCTGGACCACTGCCTGCCCCTACCCACGCATGCGTTCACTTTATTTTTAGAGCAAAATTAAGCCTTCCAGAAAAGTATCTGAAGGTGGCTTTCCTCAAGTCATTTTCCTTTGTGCAAAGGCAGGCACCTTTGTGTTTGGTTATTTGCTGACAAGCCCCTAAACATCAGAGCTGTGGGGGATGGGGGAGGAGTTGCTGAATGCTACCTTTTGTTGAGGTGGGGGTGAGGGTTACTATTTGTTGTCATTTGGATAAGGAAATCGAGGTAAGTGATCAGTATGAAAAACATTGTTAGAAGTTTTGAAAGCTAAAAGTTTGAAAGAAAATGTCCCTTAGGAAACAATTTCTAAGTCCTGTTAGGCAGCTGGTAACTTTATTGTTCCAGCCGTTGCCACCAAAATCCTATATAATAAAACCCTAGTACGCAAATCAACCAAGTGGCAGAATGACAGCTATGATGCGCACTCTAATGGCTGACGAGAGCTTTCTGCCCCTCCCGCCTCAAGGCGCTAAGGATGTTTGACTGCCAGCTTTGGGCCAGTAGCTGGAGTGTAATGAGGACAAGACATTGATTGGCAGTCCTGGTATTGACAATGTATATCAATCTATTTGACATGAAATTGACTTGCAGAAGTTAGGTTGGGAGTAGAAGTTGCTCACTTTGTAAGTAGTAAGTAGTAGATGAATACACTGATGGTTTGGAAAGGGCTAAGAACTGAGTCTTTGAAATTAGCTGCCAAAGGGTGCTGGAAGCTTCACTGAAGAGTTGGATGGGTCCGGAAATAAAGTTTTAAAAAATTTTAACCTCGCCCCTGCTGTGGCCTCCAGGAGAGGAAGTTCCATCTTCTAATACTCCTTTGCCAAACATAGTGCAGGGTCTTATGTGATACTTAACTACTTGAGGGGTATCACTTAAAATGAAGGGCAGAAAATTGCATTAGTTACTCATCTTATTAAACAAGTGTATTCAGAACCCAGGCCAGTTGGCTTGAAAGCCCTTGTTTTCCTTCCCATGACATTTTTACTTTCTCTGCTTAATTGTAAAATGCCAGGGTTTAGAGCATGTCTTTTTAATTGTAAATCAATGTGTACTGTACCTACATTGGAAAATAATGGCCTCTTCCATCTTTCTGGAAGCACCTTGCTAACATTTTTGTCTTAGAGAGGCATATGTAGTGTGAGCAAGTATTTTTTTGCAGCTAGAAAATGCTAACCATGTGTCCTTGAGCCTTCCCCCTTTTTACACATTTGAGGCATGTCTGTCTCCGGTGTCTATGCTATATGCCATCTGGGCAGGTACCACAGGTAAGCACTCATTTAAGACAATTTTTATTGGCAAAGGCTTACCTAGCTTGGTCTTGATGCTAAGTGATAATTTAATGTGAGTAAATGTCACTGTCAAGGACAAAGCTGTGCTAATGTGGATGGGTGGACATTGATTCTGTCTGTCCATGTTAATTTTGCCATGTTTCAAGCTATGACTAGTTTCTGTGGCTACTCAGTCTCCTGGTCTTGACCCCAGTATTCCTTTAGGAATATGAGAACAATATTGGTGATTATTGCTTTTTAGACAAGACTGGTAAATACCAAATGTCAGGGGCTTTACAACTTTTTAAAAGGAAACGCATACAATTACTTTTTTCCCCTTGGGATCACCCCAGAAGAATTCCATGACCAGAGAATGCTGTGATAGTGAATCTGGTTTCAAAACTAGTTTGCCCATCTTTTGTGAAATATTTAGTTGCTGGGGGGAAAAATACTGGTCTAGGTTAAGGAGGGCCCATTTGATCACTTAGATTTTTGGCAGTGGACTTTGTGCTTAAAGCTATTTAATTGCCCACCACTACCTGCAGTCTGTGGGCTTGGAGGAATACTCCATTCCTTTTTTCAGATGAGTATAAGTCTTAATAGAAGTGGAAGGAAGGAAAGGTTTTTTAAAAAGGTAAAGGTGTATGTGCACCATCCAAGACTGGTTCCTGAGCAAGGGCCAGCTTTTTGGACTTCACAGTAGTTGACAGGAAGAAAAAGATTCAAGGGTATCAGTAATAAGGTGATAGGATTTATTGAACAGATTGAAGTGTAAGGAAGGCTAGACGAGTTGTCCTAGGTTGCAGCTCAGCAGTGATTGCACTGAACAGTGTAACCTGGGTTGCAGTACCAGGTGGAGATTAACTGGAAGAGGCCTTGAGTCCTTAGTCCCAGTCCTGTGTTTAGAGATGATTAAGTGGATTTGCCCAAGTTCATGCAGGGATACTGTGCCAGAAATGCGACAAGGACTGCTGAACAGCTAATCTAGGTGCAAGTTCCAGGGAGCAGTATATGTCTCTTTTTACTGCTTTCAGGGAGGAAGGGAAAGATGGGAACATCAGTGATGAGAAAATCATTGATTGGCTGCCTCCTGCATGGACTGTACTGGGGCTAGAGACTGCAACCGGGGCATATGCCCTGACTGGGAATTGAACCAATGACCTCTTGGTTGCTGGGTGGACACTCAACCTCTGAGCCATACCCAGTGGGGCCAGGAAGCAGTATATTAAGGCTCTGAAGCCTATATAACCAGGGTGACTGGACCAGCTACGTAATTGAAATTTCATTTTCCCCCTCATTTTTCTTTTAATCCTCACCTGGATGTTGTTTTGAGAGAAAAACACTGATGTGAGAGAAACATTTGATCAGTTGCCTCCCATATGCACCTGGACCAGGGACCAAACCTGCAACCTTCTGGTGTACAGGATGATGCGCCAACCAACTGCCACCTGGCCAGGCCTAGAGTTTAATTTTTCAAATCTGCAAAATGGGTTAACAATGGGAAACAGTGACCTCCTACTCTTAATACACAAGAATGTAAGCGTAGATGGCACTCAAGGCATGACAGTGGTGCTCAGTAAATTCTGTCATGTAGCAGGCTCACAGGAGTTGGTATGCAGTAGAGCACTCAAGGACGCTTTTAGCAAGAGTGCCCCTATGCTTTCTTGTATTCCCCTTGCATACTGGGAGGGTGTTTCCCCTGACCCTGGTCCTTACCACACTTTTGAGACTATTGTCCAGTTTGAGGGGACATTGATTTGAGAGGGGTCCAAGGTCAGGAGGGGCATTTGTAATTAAAGGGGTCTGGGCAGATTTATAGAAGGGGGATTCCGATATTCAGATAGGCAGATGGGAAAGAGGATGATGGGTTAAAACAGTGTTAGGTGGAGATACTTTTGTAATTATTTGTTGCAAGCTTAGGACTGTCCCTGTTTTATGTAAGTAATTTGTAAAAGTTTTAGAAAAACTTGCTTTTCCTTATTTTTGAATAAAAGCTAAATTAATAATAACCAAAACACTGTTAGGTGGCTCTTTAAAAATTGATTTTCAAATTAGGCCTACCTGGATCTGAATTTTTATCTTTTAGCTATGTGCCAAAATTCTACAAATAATTTTCTTTATAGAAGAGTTAAATATTTTTAAAATTGATTTTAGAAACACCGATTTGTTGTTCCATTTATTTATGCATTCATTGGTTGCTTCTTGTACGTGCCCTGACGAAAGATCAAACCCGCAACCTTGGTGTATCAGGATGATGCTCTAACCAACTGAGCTACCCGGCCAGGGCTATAAATAATTGCTTGTCAAACTGGGGATAACAAACATACCTCACATAGTATTGCTGATGATCTGTCAGTGGTTTTTATCCACCTTTGTCTGAACATTGGAATCAACTGGGAAACTTGAAAACTAATGCTTGGGCTCCACCCTGTGGCTCTGATTTAGTTTGAGGTGGGAACTTAGTGTTTGTATGCTTTCAAATTTCCCCAGGGGATCTAAAGAGCAGTTCTGGATTCAGGTCTGTTTTTTTTAATATATTTTATTGATTTTTTACAGAGAGGAAGGGAGAGGGATAGAGATTCAGAAACATCTATGAAAGAGAAACATCGCTCAGCTGCCTCCTGCACACCCTCCACTGGGGATGTGCCCGCAACCACGGCACATGCCCTTGACCGGAATCAAACCCGGAACTCTTCAGTCCGCAGGCCGACACTCTATCCACTGAGCCAAACAGGTCAGGGTCAGGTCTGTTTTCATCTCACAGTGGTCCTATTGGTTTATTTGTGTCCTCCCTCTCTACCCCAGTCCCCCAAGTATGGAGCAAGGGACCTCTGTGCCCTCAGCCTGGGGCCCTGCCCACTGGCCACATCCTCTGCTCATTCCTTTCTTGCCGCTCACCCTTGCTGGGTTGTTTCTGTATAGAAGCTGTGGAATTGGATTGAACATTCCTTGGGCACCTAACTTGGTGGTGCATAGCACTTGGGTGAGATTGTTGTCACCAGAAAGGCTGCTTTCCTTTGCCTCCTTCAGCACGGTTCACAGTGCTGGAGTCGGGATACCCCTTGAGCAAGGTGTGGTAGGAAAAAGCAAAGGAAAAGAATTAAAATTGAATTACCATATGCTGAGCACATGTATTGTGCTTCTTTTCAATATCAACTCTGTGATGGGGTTATCCCAGTCTCAAAGAGCTCAGATGGTCCTCAACCCTGTCAGGTGTGGGCCCCTATTGTAAAACAAGTTTGTAATGAGTGGTCCTTTATTTCTGAAGTGAAATCCATTTTCTATGCTCCTTTTGAAAAAAAGTCAAGATGAAGAAGCCTTAACTATAATATAAAAATAAGCAGTTTATAAAATAGTATGTATTTCTATATGTGTTAGGTTTGATTGCTAGAAGACGTAAGTCAGATGCTTGAGCCTATTTCATACTTGCCCTATAGAAAAATTAAGACGAAAGGCACATGTAGATACAAAAACTCCAGAACCTTTGACGACAGACCACACTTCCTTGAATATGATGCAAAAGGGGAAAGAAACGTAATTGAAGTAGAGGTAACACGCCAAGAGAAATAATAAACTGCTGAATTGGAGAAATGAAGTACAATATTGTCACAAATAAGCTGGGCCTTAAAACTACTATGTCAAGGCCCTGGCTGGGTAGTTCAGTTAGTTAGAGCATTGTCCCCATACACCAAGGTTACGGGCTCAATCTTTGGTTATGGTATGTAACAGAAGTAAACAGTGAATGCATAAATAAGTGAAATAACATTGATATGTCTCAAAATATATATTAAAAAAAACTGTCAAAAATAACTTGCCCAGCCTGGCCAGTGTGGTTCAGTGGTTGAATGTCTACTTATGAACCAGGAGGCCACAGTCTGATCCCCAGTGTGGAGGTGTGCAGGAGGCAGATGATCAATAATTCTCATCACTGATGTTCCTATCTTCCTTTTCCTTCCTCTCTGAAATCAATAACAATATATTAAAAGAAATAACTTGCCTATTATAGCATAGGGTGGGGAGAAAAGATGAAGTGCCTGTCCCATGGATTGATATGAAGATTTGATTGAATTAATACATGAAATATGCTCAATAGCTCCTGGCACTTAAATACTATGTAAGTATTAAGTAATATACATCCTTTTCTAGAAGGGAATAACTGGATTAGGAACAATTAAGTAGTCTGAATGTACACAGGGATTAGTCTGATTTCTAGGCAATGTCTTTATTCCTTTTAATCATTCTACCTGTGATGGCCTTATGCAAGTACTCTGTACAGTAGAGTTTATACCTGTATAGTAGGTTCAGTCCTATGGGCGAGGGCAATTCATATGTGACAGGCATCTGGTAGCTCCTCCACCCCTGGCCAGTGTGATGACAATTTAAAAAAAACAACAACATACATCTGTTTCCCAACCACCCCCACTAGGAGGCAGTACTGCCCTATTTTACTACCAGGCCAAATTTCTTTACCTGAGGTCATACTTCTGTTTATAATTGAGTCTCCATTGACTGAAATCTTGCCGGCACCCCCCCCCCCTTCCCCCCAACAATCAAGACAGTGGTAAAGACTACAGTGACAATAATTAGCATTTCTTGAACTCACTTGCCAGCACTTTTGCTAAACATTTTTTTGTTATTAATCCTCACCTGAGGATATTTTTTTCCATTGCTTTAAAAAAATATATATATTTTATTGATTTTTTTACAGAGAGGAAGGGAGAGAGATAGAGAGTGAGAAACATTGATGAGAGAGAAACATCGATCAGCTGCCTCCTGCACACCCCCTACTGGGGATGTGCCTGCAACCAAGGTACATGCCCTTGACCAGAATTGAACCTCGGACCCTTCAGACCGGTTAGGGATCCATTGCTTTTTAAGGGAGGGTCCAGAGGGAGAGAAAAACACATTGATTGGTTGCCTTCTCCACGTATCCTGTTGGGGATCAAACCTGTGACCCAGGCAACCCTTAGGTCCAGGGTGGATTCTAACCAGGGCCTTTGCTAAACATTTTACCAGCTCACTTAAACCTCACCACTTGAGGGAGTTTCTGTTCTCTCACTGAGAAACAGGGTTAGGTCCAAGAGCCATGTTAAGTGTTTTGGGTAGTGTGCGCTTAGCCGGAATTGAACCTGGGACCCTTCAGTCTGCAGGCCGATGCTCTATCCACTGAGCCAAACTGGTGAGGGTGCAAATGGTAATATTTTTAACACCTCATTTTGGAGTCCCAGAGGTGACAGGACAGGAAGGTCTGCCCCCAAACAGCCCAGAAGCACACGTTTATTTCAGCATGTTAAAATATGTATATGGTTGAAGAGGCTTTATGTTTAAAAAGATAGTTTTTAAAAATTGCTAGACCGACATAATATTTGGAACACAAAAGTGTGGGAGACTCCTGCAGTGTGGTGTGAGAATTCCTTATGCCGCCCACACCTTTGCTCTGCAGATAAGAGGATCTGAGGCAGGGGTGGGGCCAGGGAAGTGGGGCGCTCAGGCTCCTGGAGCCCAGCTGGGACCATCTTTGTGCCCACCCCCCTGACTTCCGGCCCAGTGCTCCTCCTGAACGGCCAGCCATGACATCTGGTTGGCAGCATGCCGCAGCCTGGCTGTTCAACCCTTCACCTGCGAGGGCCCTGGCCACTTGCCCATCTCCCTGGCAGATAAAGCCTCAGACAGAGGGCAAACAGGACTGGCTCCAAGAGGCAGTGCAAGTCTGACTCATCAGTTGGTTTGTGCCTGTGCCAGCCCCAAAGGCTCTCCCCTCATCTCCTTTCTTTCACTTCCCTGGCTGTGGCCACATGGGGGCTCGAGCAACGTGCGGACAGCTCAGCGTGAGAATGGACAGCTCAGCGTGAGAATGGCGCCGGCTCTTCTCAGGTGGGTTTTCCAGGCCGCAGAGAGACTGCTCCATCCCTCGGCTGCAGTTTCAGGGTTGGGTGGGGCAGCGAATGGAGTGAGACACCCTGTTACCCGGTCCCGGAGCACTTGGCTGCCATTTGTCAGCATTTGCCTTTAGGAAGAAGCATTCTGCTGATACATGGCAGGATGGTTAGAAATTTAACTTGCTCTTTTTCCTTTTTCAGAAAAGGAAATAACTCGATCACTGTGTGACACATCTAGTATCTCCATCCGTAAAGTCAGTTACGCTCCCTGGCCAGTGTGATGACAATAAAAAAAAAAAATCAAATCGTTGGTAGATGTTCCTTGTCACAGTATAATTAGCATTTTTGTTTAGAGAATACGCGGTGTTGCTACTGAAGAAAAGAATACCACGTGCATGCAATATTTTTACTCAGAAATGTTGTTTAAAGTAAGTTCCTGCCCTGAAAGCTTTGGCTGGGCACAGGCTGTTAGTTAATAATAAAATTACCCGGCCTTGATCCAGACACAGGTTCCTGGAGTCTGGCTCTGATGGGAAGGCTTTTCTCGGGCCCTGCAGTCACGGTGCAGGGCAGGGAGAAGGTTCCGCCCCCCCGGAGCTGGAGGCTGACCTTGGTGACAGCCTTGCATTTGAACACCCTCCTGCCAGGCCCTCATGGTAGGGAGGCCTTTGACTTCTCTGGGAATTCGGTCTGTGCAGCCAGGAAGTGGGAGCCACACTGCCTCCCCTCCGGGCCTGCTGGACAAAACCCGAGGCAACGCGTGTACGTAAAGCATCAACTGTGCCTGGCTGCGCGTTTTCCTTCACATCAGCTCCACTTCATCCCCTTTTAGTTACTTATTTTTAATTCAAAGGGAATCCATGACCATGGCAGAAAGATTAGAAGACATGTATAAGCAAAAAAGGAAAAAGACCCAGTCAGTCACTTCCGGCTTTCATCCGTCGTTTTCTGTGCTGTGCTCTTTGTTCTGGGAGTGGGAAGTTTCATTTGTGTGTAGGGTGCTAGTGATGTGGCCCACTTTGCAAATGAGGAAACGGAATTCCAGAAAGAGGAAGTGCCTCCCCCCAGGGTCAGGAAGATAGTAGGAAGGTTAAGCTGGGTTGGAAGCCCTTGGCTGCTAAGTCAAGCCCAGACCCATGTCAGCACAGGAGGGGCCTCAGAGGTGCCCACAGGTGGGCCTCAGATACTGTCCCTGAATTCCCCTGTGTGCAGGGGGCCTGTGCCCACAATGCCACCTTCCCCTCGTGACAACTTAAGGTACTTACCATTCCTCACTACAGACACACTCCTGTTTTGTGGCCTACCCAGCCCTCGAGTCCTGGGCGTGGGCAGGTTGTGAATAAACAACCCAATGAGGTGGGGTTTTTTAGGCCCCTTGGTTCTGCATTCCCAGGGTGACTGGGCTGGCACTGCCCATAGGCTGCCATGGTAATAAGTGCCGACCTTCTGGGCTTTCCTCTCACTTTAAAGGGTGTTCTTTACTCTCTGCTTCCCTGTTTTCTAGCTGCTGCCTTGGGGTTCCCAGCAAATATTTGCATGGTTTTCTAAGAGAAACATATTATTTTAATGACTAAAGTAAAAAATAAACAGTTTTAATGGTTAAAAGTATTCATTGAGGTGGAGGTCAAGTGGATTGTGGGCAAATTTTTTCCTGAAATCTATTAGTGTAATTTTAATGCCAAAAAGATAGAGGCAGCAATCCATGAGCTCTACTTGTGTGATGATTGTACATATTCACATGTGATGTAGGCCATGCACACCCTGTGCTGGTCCAGGCGGTGCACAAGCCCAGCTCCTATGCCAGCACGGCAGTCAGGGCTGCTAGTCCCGAGAATCAGGTGAGGAGAGCGAAGGGAGCGTTTCACTTAGTCATTTGCCCATCTAATGAGCTAAAGATGGCATGTACCTCACATGGCGGCCTGCACCCTGGAGCAAATGGACCACAGGGCCCTTCTGGCCGAGGCACGCTTGCCACAGTGGGACCAGATGGCCTGCAAAGGGCCTCCCATCACTGGCATTGCAGGATTGGCAACTCCAGAAGAAGAATAAGATGGTTTCTTCGTAAGGATGGCAGGTCCCCGTGGTCATTTTCCTGGAGGGAGGGAACAATGTTAAGTGGATATAGTGGGGACGGTTCTCCAAGGCAACATGATTCCGGCAAGTGTGGGATGGGCTCTTAAAAACAATCCTCACATGACCTGCTGAGAGTTACTGCCCCCTTTGTGCAGATGTGGGAACTGAAACCTAGAGAAGGAAAGTAGCCCAGAGTGAGGAAAGCCGGCTCCCCGGGCCCATGCTCCACAGCACAGCTCTGTGTGGCACGCTGCCTGTTCCATTCCCAGGCCTGGCATCGGGATTCAAACCGGTCCCGAGGTTTTGCACAGCATCTCCAGCTTGCACGCTGTGGGGCGAGGTCCTGTGGCTGCCTCTGGCGGGAAGAGTCTGGAGACCTGGATTTGGCACCGGCAGTGCCATTGTGCAAGCTGGAGAAGTCGCTTTGCTCCTTGAGCCCCGGTCTTGTCATCTGTAAGATGGAACTAATACTACCTCACAGGGCTGGTATAGGGTTTAAATGAAAAACAAAACAAAACCCTTTACTGAACGCTTGGTAGGTGCCAGGCACTCACCTGTATTAACTCAACCTTCACAGCAGCCCTCAGAGAGGAGGGGCCATGGCCATGTCCACTCTAGGAAACAGGCACAGACGGTTAAGTAACTTGCCCAGTGTCACATAGCAAGCGGGGCAGCTGGGCTTGCCACCTAGACTCTCTGGCTTTGGAGCGCGTGTTCAGGAAGAATGCATTAGATGAATAAATGAATTCCAGGGCTGGGGAGTCCTAGACAACAGCTTTCTGGGTGACAAAGACTAATATTCAAGGTGGGACCGTGGAAGAGCCTTCGTGTGACCTGCTGTTTGAAGGATGAAGACTTCAGGGGTCAGGGGGTCAGAGCCCTGTGAGGTCTTGGTAAGAGCCATGTCCACAGTCCCGGGGTTATATGTTCTAGGAACAACTGAGAAAAAGTGCAGTCTCAGCGACCTCAAGGTGCTCACTCTCCATGATCCATTCGCCCTGTTCCCAAACACTCTAAATAACATTGTCACAAAAATGGTGAATGCTGTGTGGCAGTCCTCGCCTGCGGCCCCGAGCTTCAGAACACAAATGATCGGATCTCCTGGAATGGCTGCCTGTGGGCCCAGGGAATGGGGTTAAATGGGGGGCAGGAATGCATAAAAAGAGGAGCTAGCCAGGACCAAGATCATGGATTCACCCCACTGCACCGCGGGCCAAAAATAAACCGGAATAAAAGCAACCCAGTGAAAGCACTCTGCCTGAGCCACATTGGCCCTGGGCTCAAGGAGGGAAGTGGGGACGTCCCGGCCGCCTCACCTCTAAGGCTGAGGCCTGGAAGAGTGCCCGTGGGCGGCCAGTGAGGTCAGGTGTGAGGCGGGCACGCCTGCCCCTGAGCTCCAGCTCCTGGCGAGGCCACCGGCTGCGGGAAAGGAGTGAAGAGCCACTCCTGGGTTAGTGTCCGAGGGCACAGCCACTTGCTGTCCAGCCTTCCTCCCCGAGGTTTAGCAGGTCCACTACTGAGGATGGCAAGAAGCCCGACACCGGTCAATAATCCCCGATTGTATGGTGATTGTAGGGCTTAGTTGCCACACTGGTCCAAGTGGCGCACTCACCATGTCCCTAGCCAGCGGAGCGTGCCCCTGAGGGTGGGGAAGGAAGGGGGCATCTTCACTTACTCAGCTGCGCCCTCTGTGGACCTCCCCTACCCACCCACCCACCCACCGGCCCGGGACCCTCCCTGCAAGTGGCTATCCCCGCACAGCCTGCAGTTCTGGGCTCGGTCACAAGGTGGCGGCGTGGGGAAGAGTGCCGACAAGCCCTGCAGAGCGGGTTTAGGTTTCTACCTATCCTTCCAGATCGGCTCATTTATTCAACATGAAACTAACCCCGTGGCTGGGGAAGGGCAGCAGGGAGAGGCAGGCGTGACTTTCTAGAAAGTAAATCTGCAAGCCTGTCGGTCCGTGCCCATGAACCACCCACAATGGCTAGGTCTGTACCCGCGAGGTCTATGCGCATGCGTCACTGTTGTGCGGCTGACCGGGTGACTACATGAGTGTGAAGTGTGACTGTGGGGTGAGGGGAAGGGGGAAGCGGCAGATCAGGTGTCGCCAGAGAGGCTAGGAGGAAACTGTAAAAGTGGGCGATGTCCTCTTTATCGGAGCCTTCTGCTGGGTGAACTGCGGTCGAGGGCAAAGTTCACTCCGATTAGCAGGCACAGGGAGGCATGGAGCGTGCAGCGGCGTTAGAGGGGGAGGTGGCCCTCTGCCGGGAAAGGGGGGGCGCCCCAAATTCCACTCAGCCCTGACTCGGGGGGATCCTGGCCCCCGGGCAGCTGGTGCCACCCAGCCTGGCCAGGTTCGAGGGGTGCAGGCGGGACAGCTGGCCTCCCGGGCTTGTTCTCCACCTGTGAAATGGCAGAAAACTGGGCATGCCTGCCTGCCTGCCTGGCGGTGCTCCAGGACGGAAAGACAGCCGGTCCGGAATGCACTTAGGAGGAGGCCGAGTATGTGAGGGGCACGTCTGCTGGTTGCAGGGGAGTCATGAAGTGGTGCTATTCTCGGAGACCCTGTAGGCCTGGCCCAGGCCCTGCCCTCTGCCCGCCCCCCTTGCAGGAGGACCTTCCTAAGGCGGGGAGGGGGGAGAGGGGGGAGCCTTCTCAGGAGGTGGGCTGGGACGTGGGGGCAGGAGGCTGTGGGGCCCACACCTTCCTGATGGAGAGAACTGACTCAGGCGTCCTCCCGCCCAGGCTGTGATCTTGTTTTTTCTGTTCTTTTTATTGGGGACGGGGTGGAGAGCGTTCGGTGTCATCAGGGATTACTTTGAAACCACCGCCTCACCCTGGGAGCTGGCTTGAGTCAACTGGTCACCATGGAATTTCTTTTTTTAGCACATAAACAGCCCAGTCAGAGGCAGCTGTGGCCCCGTCCAGGGCGGGGAGCAGCGTGTGGATGTGGAGCTGCTGGGCTCCTGTTTCTTGGGCAAACAGATGCCAAGTCTCAACTCACCCGCGAGGAAGCCCAGAAACGGGGGGTTGGAGACCACGTCTAGTTATGCCTAGTTATTCAGGTGGCTCCACCTGGGAGGCCCTCGCTGGATGTCCAAGCCACAGAGAAAGGACACAGCGTGGCTGGGGTGTTCCACTCCGAGGCCACCAGAGGAGACGGTGAGTGCTAAGTGCCAAGCCCGCGAGGAAGCTCTGTTTGGGAGCCAACGTGAAAACACCCCAGCCACTAACCAACGAGCCTTTCCTGCCTGCTTGTTTTGTGCAGGTTCCTGGCCCAGGGAGGGCCTCTGGGGGAGGAGCGGGCCTGCAGCTGGAAATTGGAAGTAGTTGTGGGGACGTATGAGGGGTGGGGTAAGGTCCTTTGAGGGCAGGAACGGCAGGAGCCAAGGCATGGAGGTGAGGATGTATAAAGTATGTCACAGGTTGGCACAGAGGGTTTGCAACAATAAATAAATCCAACACGCGTTCATTAAGCACCTACTATGTGCTAGACACTGTTTGAATCACCGGGATGAAGCTGGTGAACAAAATCCGGCCTCAGGCCGAAACCGGTTTGGCTCAGTGGATAGAGCATCGGCCTGCGGACTGAAAGGTCCCGGGTTCAATTCCGGTCAAGGGCATGTACCTGGGTTGCGGGCACATCCCCAGTAGGAGATGTGCAGGAGGCAGCTGATTGATGTTTCTCTCTAATCGATGTTTCTAACTATCTCTCTCCCTTCCTCTCTGTAAAAAATCAATAAAATATATTTAAAAAAAAAATCCGTCCTCTGGACAGTCTATGAATAACAACAAGATAAACAGCAATACTAGTAACGTTTACTGAGGACTTACTGCACGCCCAGCACTGTGTTAAGTTGTTTATTCATTCATTTAATCCTTAAAACACCCTCATGAAGTAGTCATGTTATTATGTCTCGTTCACAGACGAGGAAGCGTGGGCACTGGGTGGTGGAGGTGGGATTCAAACCCGGGGCCGTGCTCCGACCCCCGGCATTGCCTCCCCTCAGGGAGAAAGGGTGAGGGGCAGGTTGCAGGGCATGGGGGCTGGTTTTCAGGGTGGTGAACATTGGGCAGGGGAAGCGGGGGATCCATTGTTTTTGGAAAATTAATCTGGGGGCATATGTGGAGTCAATTGGGGGGTCAGTGACGGGAGGGACTTGGGGGCTCAAGGGGCAGCAGCCCTGGCCTCGCACAGGAGACGCAGAGAAGTGACAGCAGAAGAATCCATAGCGAGGGCTTGGACTCTTCCTCCGGCCAGGCTGGGCCAGGCCTGGAACGAATGAAGACATTAGTGGGCAGAGTTGTTCCCTCCCATCAGAGGTGACTGTGGCTTTGTCTCTGTATTATCATTATCTGCACGTCATGAGGGACGAGGGGCCCTCTGGTGAGTGAGCCCTAGGACCTAGAAGGGCCTCCCCTCCCCTGCCTGGCGCCAAGGTTCGTACAAGGTTCGTACAAGGTTCAGCCTCGGTCCTTCTCTCCAAATTCCATCAGCCAATCTCCAACCTGGGCTTCAGGTGAGTGGCAGGCCCCCTCCTGTCCTCCCAGCCCCTGCACTTCAGGACTCTTCACATTTCTTCATCAGCGAGCCCAGAGGGCAGCCTGCAGCCCTGTGGCTGGAGCCACGCCTCCTGCGGTGGCACCGCTGCCTGCCTGCTGCGGGCTCCCAGAAACACAGGCCCAGTTCTCATCCAGTTTCCTGAACGGATGGAGGCTCTCACTCCGGCTTAGGGAAGAGCAGCCAACTTTATTTTGGGGCTGTTACGGCCTGGCTGCTGCCAGGAAAGCCTTAGAGCGCCCTTCCCCACACCTGCACGCACCGTCTGGGGCACACAGCTCTGCCAAGCTGGCTCCTGGCTGCGCTGCCCCAGGAAGCCCTGCCTCAAGCGCCCTTCGGCCCCCCACCGGGCCCAGGCCCTTCCCCTCCCTGTTCCCTGTAGTCCTACCCTCTTCCTCCCACCCCAGCTCTGCTCTGACCCCCAAAACACAGCTCCCACTTGGCGCACATACCCCTCTGGGGCAGGCCGGGCCGGGCAGGCACTCCCAGGAGCTGGGATGTGAAGAAGGAATTGCAAGAGGGCCCTTTAAGAATGTCCTCAGCCTGGCAGAGCCCCGAGGGCTGGGAATTCCCGCCTGGGAATTTTTCCAACATTCTGCCAGCTGTTTCTTTTCTTTCAGTGGTTTTATTATTTCTCTTTCTGCCCAACTCCTTCTTTCACTTTCTGTCTCGCAGCTTAGGCTAGAAGGCAGAGGAGGCTGGGCCCTGGCATTCGCTGAGGTCGGAGCTGTGGCCGGGCCAGCTGTGCAGGGAGGGGACAGGGAACCGGGTGTGGGGGCGGGGGGAAGGGGGGACAGGAGAGGCCCCGGAAACCGGGTGGCGGTCCCCATGTCACGGTGCCTGGCACGTGGCCCTGTCCTCTGGTCCTATCAAAAGTGCACGTTTGCTACTCAGGAGGCCGACACATTAACCCAGTAACACCAGCGCATCGTATGCTTTCCTGTCCCACAAAGAACTGGAGGTGCACAGTCCGAGCATTTTTTTTTTAATTAAAAAAATAATTTTATTGGTTTTAGAGAGGAAGGGAGAGGGAGAGAGAGAGATAGAGACATCAGTGAGAGAGAATCATTGATCGGCTGCCTTCTGCACCCCCTCCCCACTGGGATCGAGCCCTCAACCCGGGCATGTGCCCTGACCGGGAATCAAGCTGTGTCCTCCTGGTTCATAGGTTGATGCTCAACCACTGAGCCCCGCCAGCTGGGCCTGAGCATTTTGCGTTTTAGTTAATCCTCACCTGAGGATATTTTTTTCCATGATTTTTTTTTAGAGAGAGTAGGGGGGTGAGAAAAACATTGATGTGAGATAGACACATCAATTGGTTGCCTCCTGACCACACCTGACTGGGGTGGGGATCAAACTTGCAACCCAGGAATGTGCTTTTGACTAGGAATCAAACCCGTGACCCTTCAGTCCTCCGGCCAATGCTCTGACCACTGAGGGCAAGTCCTGAGCATTTTATTTAGTTTTTAAAAATATATTTTATTGATTTTTTACAGCGAGGAAGTGAGAGGGAGAGAGAGACATCGATGAGAGAGAAGCATCAATCAGCTGCCTCCTGCACACCCTCTACTGGGGATGTGCTCACAACCAAGGTACATGCCCTTGACTGGAATCGAACCCAGGACCCTTCAGTCCGCAGGCCGACGCTCTATCCATTGAACCAAACCGGTTAGGGCAAGTCCTGAGCATTTTAAAAGCAAGACTTTCAGGAACACAGACACCTGGGTTCCCTCACCTTCCTGACTCTACCCCAGGCGCTTTCCCCGCAGGCAGCTCATTCCGTGTGCAGCTGGAGAAGTGCACCTGTGGGCTTCCTCCCCTCCCTCATCACCACCCCAAAGCCCCACACGCGCCCTGGGCTCACCCCCACATCCCTTCCCGGGGTCTGCATCTGGGGGAGCCCCGTCCAAGATGCTAACGCTGGTGAGCACTCACTGCATGCAGGGCCTGTCTCAGCTCTGCCTCCACCCGTGGCGGGGGGGCGGGGGGGTTTGCAATGATTAGGCCCCATCTTCGGGATAAGGTCAGCCTTGCTCAAGGTCACCCACCATTGGAGCCAAGACTCAAACCAGGCTGGTCATCTCATCGTACTTCCTGGGGATGGATCCTAACCCTGAACCCCGTCAGAGAAGCACATTTCCCGGCTTCTGACCTGTTCTGCCCTGAGCTGAGTCAAGACCGACTGCCCCACCCTCCCACCCACCGCCAGCAGTGGGGAGACTCTCTGCTCCCCCACCCCCGCCAGCAGTGGGGAGACTCACTGCTCCCCCAGCCCCGCCAGCAGTGGGGAGACTCTCTGCTCCCCCACCCCCGCCAGCAGTGGGGAGACTCACTGCTCCCCCAGCCCCGCCAGCAGTGGGGAGACTCTCTGCTCCCCCACCCCCGCCAGCAGTGGGGAGACTCACTGCTCCTCCACCCCACCAGCAGTGGGGAGACTCACTGCTCCCCCACCCCGCCAGCAGTGGGGAGACTCACTGCTCCCCCACCCCGCCAGCAGTGGGGGAGACTCACTGCTCCCCCACCCCGCCAGCAGTGGGGAGACACACTGCTCACTGCCAGTGGCCCCCAGCTCTTCCCAGCTCAGCCCGGGTGAGGCCTGTCCTCCCAAATATGTCTTTTCCTTTGTTAGTGCAGAAAACAGTCATACTAACGAGCCTGTCAGCCCGGTCCTAGCAGACATGCAGCGTGTGCCTGTGAGTGGAACTGAAATGGAGGGAGCCAAGCAGACAAGCTCCACACCTGAGCAGCACAGTGTCCCCCAGCCCCTCGGCTTCCAGGGGCTGCGGCTGGACCGCACCTGCCTGGCCGGGCCGGCGGCAGAGGGAGTGAGAGGACGAGGCAGAAGGGCAGCTGACGGCCACTGCGTGGTGAGGGCCTGGGCCTGGGGAGAAGCCATGGTGCAGCTTTGGTCTCTGCACCGCATTCCTTGTCTTAGCAGAAGGACTGGCGAGGCGGGGGTGGCTGCACCCGGAGATATTTGAAGAGCTACCAGCCCCTCCCCCACCTGAATGCCCAAGCCTGAGGGTGGCCTGGATGCCTCTCGGCAGGAGAAGCTGCGGTTTCAGATGTCCCTGCCAGCGGGAGCCCTGCCCGTGGCTCCGGAATGGGGCCTGGCCCCTTTCTAATGAAACTCTCTACTGGGCTTTACAGTATCCAAAGCACTTTCACATCAGGGAACTCCTTTGATCCTTCCACAGCCTGTAAAGTGGGCTGAGCCAGGGTGTCATTATTCCCATTTTACAGATGGGGAAGCTGAGGCTCTGATGAAAATGATGCTACAACTCAGGCATGCTGTAACTTAAGATTTCTGTAGCCTCGCCTCTGCATCATACATTCGTCGTGATAACAAGTTCATGGAACATTATTAGGGGCAGGTACATGTGTAGTTCTTTGTCCAATCTTTCAGCCCCACTAAGTAGCTGGGATTTGAGCCAGGGGTTCTCAAAGTGTGGTCCCCAGACCAGGAGCATCAGCAGGGAACTCATAAGAAATGTACGTTCTCGGGCCCTGCCCCAGAACTACTGAGCCAGAAACCTGGGAGGACCTGCAGTCTGGTTGGACATGCCCTCCAGGTAGCTGAGGCACTCTCAAGTTTGAGAGTTACTATTCCAATACATTCCTTTTTAAACAGGAATTGAACTGTGACCTCCTGTTTCATAGGTTGACGCTGGCCAGGCCTAATACTTTCTTTTTTAAAATTAAAAAAAATAATAATAATCCTCACCTAAGGATATTTTCCATTGATTTTTAGAGAGTGGAAGGGAGGGGGAAAGACAGAGAAACACTGATGTGAGAGTGACAAATCGATTGGTTGCCTCCTGCCTACACTCAGGGATCAAGCCTGCCACCTAGGTACGTGACCTCAACCGGATTGAACCCAGGACTCTTTAGTCTGCAAGCTGATGTTCTATCCACTGAGCCAAACCAGCTAGGGCTAATATATTCTTTTAACTCCATGGATTTCAGTCCTGACTGCATAGCCAGACCTGGATCTCGGGGGTATTTTTATTTAATTTAATTTAATTTTTAAGTATATTTGTTATTGATTTCAGAAAGGAAGGGAGAGGGAGAGAGATAGAAACAGCGATGATGAGAGAGAATCCTTAATTGGCTGCCTCCTGCACGCCCCCTACTGGGGATTGAGCCCACAACCTGGGCATGTGCCCTTGACTGGAATCGAACCCAGAACCCTTCAGTGGGCAGGCCAACGCTCCATCCACTGAACCAAACCAGCTAAGGCTCGGTGTATTTTTATTTTTTTAAAATACATTTTATTGATTTTTTTACAGAGAGGAAGGGAGAGGGATAGAGAGTCAGAAACATCGATGAGAGAGAAACATCGATCAGCTGCCTCCTGCACACTCCCTACTGGGGATGTGCCTGCAACCCAGGTACATGCCCTCGAGCAGAATCGAACCTGGGACCCCTCAGCCCGCAGGCCGATGCTCTATCCAGTGAGCCAAACCGGCTAGGGCTCGGTGTATTTTTAGAAGCTCTCCATGTTCACATCACTGTCTGACATGCACCAGGACGGAAAGTTCCACATTTTACCAGAGGTTCTAGCGTAGAACAGGGCGGCCTGTTCCAGGGAATTCTGGGGAGATGGGGAAGGCTTGGAGTCCGGGAAGGAGAGGCCCTGGGGGCTCGGTCCCTCCTTGAGCCGCCTCTATGGGGGCCCAGGAAGCCTGCAGCCTTAGGGGGCGGGGCCAGAGCACCCGATGTTTGGCAGAGGGGGTTCCCCCCTCTCCCTCCAGGAGGCAGGCCTGGGGTGTGCTGCAGCCAGCTCCTACAGGCTTGCAAGTGCAGCGGTTAAATTCGGGAGTTGTGTGAGCTGGCTGTTGACCCCAGCCACCGTTAAAACTTAAATTATATGAACCAGGGCTTCTCAGCTGCTGTCCATTACTGCCTCCTGAGGAGCCTTTCTGACATGTTTTCCCAACCTCCGACCACCCTCCTCATGAAACCTTAATATCACAGACATATTGTATGTCTATTTATACCCTGGACATGAATCTGTGCTTTATGTATGAAAAGAGCAAGGCGTTCCCCCACCAGGAGTCCACTGTCGCCCCTGCTGAGAATGCATGACATAAACGCACAGTCAAATACGTTAAAGACAAAGTAACATATACTCAAAGCTCGTCCCTTCCTGGGAATTTTATTACGACTTCACCATCAGCATTTCTTTCGAAGTGACTGTGAAATCTCGCTTTGCCCCTGGAGGGCGGGTGGGTCGCCAGGCACCCTCCCTCCGCCCGGCAGGCACCCTCCGCCCGGCAGGCCTTTTGGCTACAGAACAGGCGCTTCGCAAGGCGGTTGGTTCATCTTCATGGAAGGGCGACCGGTGTGAGGACACGGGAGGACCTGGAGAGTCCCCGGGGGCGCGGCAGGAGGGGGGGCGCTGGGAGAGAGGCGACCCGGCTCCCCGCGGGCTGGAGGGCGCCCGCGGGAAAGTGCGCGCGTGGGCAACCCGCAGCCCGCGCTCCGGGCGTGGTCGCAGGCCCTCGCTCGCGGTCCTCGGGCGGGCGCAGTGCTCACCTCGGCGGCCAGAGGCCGGGCACCGAGCGGAGACCCTCCCTGCTCGGTCCCGTCTCCCCCAGCCGCTCGGGTCCGTCTCCAGCCAACACCCGGGTCTCCTCTGAGCGCGCGGAGCCCGGGCCGCGGACATCAGCGCCGCGGCTGCTTCCCACGCGGACCCTCCGCGCCTGCCTGCTTCCTCCCGGGTGAGACGGGCCGGCGGGCGGAGTCCCAGGGGGCCTGTCCCTCCCGGTTCTTGCGAATCGGTGGCCTTTGAACACGCAGCCTGCTTCTCCCGGAAGGCCGCGTGCGTGCGGGCGGCCGGGGACCCCAACGCCGCACCGTGACCTGCGAGCGGCGGACCACCCCCGGCGCCAGCCTCCCCGCCTCTCCGGCAGGAACGAGGCCCACAGCGCCCCCTGAAGGCGCGCGAGCTAGTGCGCTGCGCACATAGTAGGTCCTTTGATGGAGCGAGTCGTGTCCCCCCAGGTGCCTCTGTTGAAGCCCTCGCTCCCCGGTGCCTGGGAGTGTGGCCGCGTTTGGGGACGGGGTCTTTGGAGAGGCGGCTAAGTTAAGGCGAGGCCCTACCCCATCCGTGTCCTCCGCCCAAGAGGCCAGGGGGACCCAGAGGCCCGCGCAGAGGGGCACCCGGTGCCGAGGCCGTGGGCGCGTCTGCAGCCCGGGAGGGACCCAGGAGGGACCCAGGAGGGGCCCGGAGGAATGAAGCCTCTGGCACCTTGATCGTGGGCGTCCAGCCTCCGGATCTGCGAGGAGGTAAGTCTGTGTAAGTCGCCCAGCCTGCGGCCTCTCGTACGGCAGCCCAGTACCGACTAGCACCGTCCTCAGGAGGCGCTGATCTGCCTTGAATTCGCCCCGCCCTGGCGGCACCTGTGGGAGGTCTGAGTGCTGGAGGGCGAGACCCAGGCCCTGACTCCTTTCCTGGGTCCCCAGAGGCGCAGTTCAAGGCCTGGACTTAGTGCCTGGGCCCTCACTGCCCGCTTCCCACCTGCAGACAGGCGGGCGGGGAGGGCTGCCAGCCACCTAGGTGCCGTCCGAGTTCAGGAGATAGGATCAGCTTGGTGACTCACCTGAGCGCTTCCCAAAAATAATGACACAGCCCTGGCCGGTGTGGTTAGAGTGTCTGCGTGGGCCGAAGGGTCAAGGGCAAGTCCCCGGGGCGCAGGTTTCATCCTCAGCCAGCTCCGGTGTGTGCAGGAGGCAACCAGTGGTGTTTCTCTCTCTCACCTCCTCCTCCCCCCTTCCACTCTCTCTGAAAAATCAATGGAAAAAACATCCTCCAGTGAGGATTAACAAAAATAACAACAATGACACAGGAGGGTAGAGAGTCCAAAATGCCAGAGTGCATCCCAGGCAGTAAGAGGAAACAGTTCATAAACCTTGTGTTTGGTTTTACATATTTGTAAAATAATGACAAAGTATTCTAAGTGCTATGAATTATGTTTGTGTGTCTGTTTGCTGCACTGTGGTGATCCCTCCCTCCCTTCTCCCTCCCTCCCTCTTCCCTTCCTTCCTTCCTTCCTTCCTTCCTTCCTTCCTTCCTTCCTTCCTTCCTCCTCACCCAAGAACATTTTCATTGATTTTTAGAGAAAGGGGAAGGTGTGTGTGTGTGTGTGTGTGTGTGTGTGTGTGTGTGAGGGAGAGAGAGAGAGAGAGGGAGAGAGAGAGAGAGACATCAGTCGGTTGCCTCCCCCACACACCCTGAGGGGGGCTGGCCACTGAACTCAGAATCTAGGTATGTGCCCTGACCCGGAATTGAACCCACAACCTTTTGGTGGACGGAACAACGCTCCTACCGACTGAGCCACGCTGGCCAGGGCAATGCGTCTCTTACTGTGAACTATAATCCCACACTTCGGAAGAACACTGATGCAGTGTTTTCAGCGCCTGCGGATGTGAGTTTACAGCTGAAAAGCCAGGGGCCGTCCAGGGCAGCTCGCGGAGGTGTCGGGTGGGGCCGGGCACTGAGCCACGGAGGCCTGGCCTTTTCCTCTCTGTGTCCTGGAACAAGTGACACGACCTCCTGGGCCTCAGTTTCCCTGTCTGTAAAAGGGGGCTGACACCTCCTGCTCGCGGAGAGGGTGCTGTGAGGGTTCCCAGGCGCCCAGGAACCCGAGGACGCCAGCCCTGAAGTCGGCGGCTGTTCCGTCCTTTCATTCAGGTCTGTCTGCTCTTCCTCCTCTACCTCCGGGGAAAGGAAAGCACGTGCCCTCACCCCTGGGACCCCTGCTGGGGATGGTCAGGACTCAGGGTACACAGAAAGGTATTCCAGAGCTAAATTCCAAGGTGAGACAGACTGTCCGGCGGATTTCACGCAGATAAAATCAAGTTCTGGTGAACTCCCAGAGCAGCTTCCAAAGGGCAGTCATGTCCCCAGGAGAGGAGCGGCCGCCTACCCTTGCTCCAGGAAGCAGAGGGGTCTGGGCTGCTGCCCCCCTCCCATCTGGCTGGGTGGACGGGGACACGGCCTGCAAGCCCCGAGTCATTGCTAGAAGCCATCCTGGGCCCCGGGAGGGCAGGCAGGGACGGCTTCCCTCAGGTGGTTCCCGAACCTGTGTCCTTGGCCACCCCCTCCCTCAGCCCGGCCCCTGTTCTCTGGGCCTCTTCTGCCTCTAAACCCTGCAGGGCACTTGGACGTGAGTGGGATATCTGGAATTCCTAGAGGATTTATAACCCAGCAACTGGAACAGGTGTGGGTAGCTGACCCACACCCGCACCCCTCTGCCTCCAGTCTCTGCCCTTCATCTTTCCTCTTGGGCCCCAGCGTCACGTCACATCTAAGTCACCATCCTGACCTCCGTCCCCTTGTCCAGAGCAGAGAGCAGGAGATGCAGCGTCAGGAGCCCTTTTTCTAGACCCAGCTCTGCCTGTGACTGTGTGTGGCCCCAGGCAGCCCTCCTCACCTCCTGGGCCTCAGCTTCCTCACCTGTGAAATGGGTGCCTTCCCCGTCCTCCACAGGGGACATCCAGTTAATTTATCGTTTATCCACTGGACGTGTTTTGAGTGCTGGCTCTCTACCCTGCTCTCCTGGGTGCTGCCTTAGGAGAGCAAAACTGGACCCAGGTTCTCTTCTGCAGGGGATTACATGGCCCTCCCTCCTCGCCCCGCCACCCGCCAGCTCCACCAGCTCCCAGGCCAGCACTGTGCTCTGTGCATCCCCGCTGCTCAGCACCCAGCAAATGCCTGTCGTCTCATAGCCTTCAACACAGTGCAGGTGACATTTGGGGGCCAAAAGGGAAGTTGGTTTCTGCCTGAAGCTGGCCCCTTTATTTAGGGTAATATAGATGGGGAAAGTAAGCGAGGCTCGCCACTGGGTCAGAGTGTGTGCTGGGGCTGCCAGCCTGCACAGGGCAGCTTGGCCATAACACAGTTACAAATGCAGCCGCGCCTCCGGGGCTGAGCATCCACGCATGAACCAGGAGGTCATGGTTTGAGTCCCGGTCAGGGTACATGTCTGGTTTTTAGGCTACATCCCCAGTGCGGGGCGTGCAGGAGGTAGCCAATCAATGATTCTCTCTCATCTTTGATGTTTCTATCTCTCCCTCCCTCTCCCTCCTCTCTCTGAAATCAATAATAAAAAAAAAATACTAAGAATTAGAAATGCATTCTCTTTTGGACCCCACAACTCCACTTCTAGGAGTTTACTGACACACGGATGCTCACGCAGGTACAATGATGTCTGTACAATGTTGGTCACTGTAGCATTTTTTTCAACAGGTTGGAAACAACTTAGATGTTCATCTCTGGAGTCTAGTTTGAAACATTATGCTACGCCTCCCTTGAGGGGAATCCTCTGAGGTGCAAAAATCCACTGAGGAGGCGCTTCTTGAATATACATAGGAAGACCTCTAAGACATAGTGTTGAATTAAAAAGGAAGGTGAGGAAAAGTGTGGTAGTTCATTATTCTTTGTTTAAAAAATGGCGCAGTGGGGGAGGTGGTAAGCTGGGGAAGGAACATATCTATAATAATAAAAGTGTAATATGCTAATTAGATCAGACAGCCGAACGACCTTCCGGACGTCCTTCCGGATGACCTTCTGGAGGAAGCCGGGGCTGTGAGGGCCCAGGCAAGCCACAGCGGCTGCAAGGGCCGCACTCCTTGCACGAATTTCGAGCATCGGGCCTCTGGTATAAATATACACGTATTTGTTTAGCTCTGCATAGAAGGTCCTTCGGGGAGGGTTCACAGGAAGTGGGTAGTGGTGAGCTGTGGGAGAAAAATGAGCAAGTGGGGAACAAGGTGGGAAGAAATCTTTCCATCGAATATCCGAATCTTTTAAAATATTATGCCATGTAAATGTGTTACCTATTAAAAATTGAAACAAAAAATAAACTAATTATAAAAACTATGAGGCAACATTGGAAAATGATTATAAGACAGGTGGGAAAAAATTTAAAAACTACATTCAGTAGGATTATAACTATGTAATAAATGCATGTAAAGTTTCTATTTGTGGGAGGAGCATTTTAGGTAATTTTTATTTCCCTCTTTTCTTGTATTTTCCCAGAAATTTCAATAATACATATTGTTATTATTATTAAAAAAATAGCAACACCAGAAAATACATATGTACTAAGATAATTGTATATTCAGTATAATCTCATGTTTTAAAACAAGACGTTGAAAAAGAATGGGAGAAAATAGGCAGAATGTTCACAGTGGTTGTCTCTAGATGTGAGAGATGAGGTGATTTTTAAATATTAAATATTTTGTATTATTTTCATGAGGGAAGGAAGGAAGGAAGGGAGGGACAGAGGGAGGAAGAGAGGGAGGGAGGGGAAAAGGGAGGGAGGAAGGGAAGGAGGGAGGGAGGAAGGAAGGAAGGGAGAGGAAGGGAGGAATTCTAGTGGAAGGGAATTCTTCAAAATAGCGGTTGTGTCAGGCGGCAGATTATGGATCATCTTTGCTGACTCGGTCAGTTTCCCCGACGTCGTGCTCTGCGGTTTTGTTGTTGTTTAGCAGGAATAAACCCCTCGATGTGCAGAGCTGGGTCTGCCCCCCCAAGACCTGCCGATGGTGCTAAAGAGCGGGGGCTCCTAACTGCCTGTTACTCATCCCGAGGAACAAGGCAGAGGGGGCGCTCTGGATGCTGGGACATGGCTGCTGGGACAGGTGGCTGGGGAGGGAGCAAAACTCAGGCCCTTAGCCCCTCGAAACGTCTCCGTGGGCAAACGTGGATGGAGCCCCAAGAGCCGGCTCGGTGCTGGGAGAATAAAGGCAGCAAGACCCAGGCCCTGCGCGCCCTGGGCTCCAGCCTCCCACGGAATTCCTAGGCAAGGATTCTTGGCGAGCCCTCAGTGCGGTCCGAGCAGAGGCCTGTAGCCGTGACCAACTTCAACGGACACACTAGGCCTATCCGAGGGGCGAGCCGCGGTCCTCACCTGCCTTGCCTCGGTGAGCACATGTCCAGCAGACTCTTCTTGGTGGCAGGACACCACTAGCGATTACAAACCAAGCTGCCCTTCCGGCCGCCGGCGTGGCTCAGTGCTTGAGCGTCGACCTGTGAACCAGGAGGTCAGGGTTCGATTCCCAGTCAGGGCACATGCCCGGGTTGCGAGCTTCATCCCCAATGTGGAGCGTGCAGGGGGCAGCCGATCAATCATTCTCTCTCATCATTGATGTTTTTAATCTCTCTCTCCCTCGCCCATCCTCTCTGAAATCAATAAAAAAAAAATATTTTAAAACAAACAAACAAAGCAAACTGTCCAACAAAGATTCACTTCAAGAGACCTGGGTTTTGATTCTGAATCTGCCACTAGCCAGCTGTGGGACTTGGGTGTGTAATTCCCCCTTATGAGCCTCAGTCTCTCATCTGTAAAATGGGAAGAACGTAATAATAATGAACAGTACCTGCCCTGACTACCTCCCAGAGTTTTTGAAAGGGTCAGATAATATGTTTATAAAAGTACTTTAAAAAAAATTAATCCTCACCTGAGGATATTTTCCCATTGATTTTTAGAGAGAGTGGAAGGGAGGGAGGGGGAGAGGAGGAGGAGGAGGAGAGAGAGATTGGCTGCCTCCTGCATGCACTCAGACAGACCTGGGCCAAATTGAACCTGCAACCCAGGTACGTGCCCTTGAACGGGAATGGAGCCCTCTACCCTTCGGTGTTCGGGCGGATGCTCTAACCAATTAGCACACTGGCCAGGGCTGTTCAAGTACTTTATTTATTTATTTATTTATTTATTTATTTATTTATTTATTTATATTTTTATTGATTTCAGAGAGGAAGGAGAGGGGAGCCTCGGATGCCAGGCCAGGGGAGCCGTGACCTGGGACTTCAGCTCAACTGTGGGCTCACCCCTTAAGCCAGTGATTCTCAACCTTCCTAATGCTGCGACCCTTTAATACAGCTCCTCATGTTGTGGTGACCCAATTTCATTGTTACAAATTGAACATAATGAAAGCATAGTGGTTGATCACAAAAGCAATATGTAATTATATATGTGTTTTCTGATGGTCTTAGGCGGCCCCTGTGAAAGGGTCGTTCGACCCCCAAAGGGGTCGCGACCCACAGGCTGAGAACCGCTGCTTTAAGCGGTGGCTGTGCCATTCCTTGGGGAGGATTTAACCCCCAGCCTCCTGCCCAGACCGCTCCCAGCCAGACCGGAAGGGTGCGTTCTGGTCCTCGCCCCAAGGGCAAGGGCAGCTTCCGGGACATAAAGGGGCCCACACCCTGTGCTCCTGCGGGCCCTCAGACCTGCCAGGCTGCGGGGCTGGAGGCCTCTCGGAGACGGAGATGAGGACGGGCATGCTTTTGGAGGGGAGGGCCTCTATCAGAAGGACGTGGGCCCCCAAGGATGTGACATTTTGATGACGATGATGTGACATAATAAGAGCAACAACTCACTCACTCACTCAGATGTGCAATGAAGATATCGTTCATTTTTTTCTTTTCCTGTTACTGATTTAATCTGCCACTGAGCCCCACCTCAGGGAGTGGGAGCTGAGGAAGGGAGGGACAACTGGCCAGTTGGCATCTTTGTTCTGGCTTCACCTGCCTCTAAGAGAGAATATTCAGTTACCTCCCTTCCCTCCCTGTCTCCCCAGGCCACCGTGGGGGGCAGTTCTCACACACAGAGCCCACTGCTTCCTCTGCCCCCGCCTTCGGGTCCCCACGTGCCCAGGCTCCCAAACTTGCCTGACAAGAAGCAGTAACTGGGGCCCCGAGGGACCCATCCAGTAGACTTGGGGCAGGCCTGTCAGAGAAGGGCCACATTCTGAGTCTCTGTGGCCTGGCTTATGCTAACCTTCGTGGTCAAGTCCTCCAGGCTGAAAAGATTTACAAAATCATGTCCTTCTCCCCAAAGCCAGACTTTCAAGATTATTGAGCACCCCCCACCCAAAACATATCAAAAATGGGAAGCTTGTTCATTGAAGGAGCAAGGACTTGGCTGTACATGCGGGAATTTCTCCTCTTCGATGCTCCATAAACCCGCTGATTCTGGCCCCGGGAGCCTCCCAGGCCATCATGATTCATGCTCCCCAAAGTAGATTTTAAATCCCCAAGCACTAACAATAATATCTCACATTCATCAAAAACTTACCATGGGCAAGGCATTGTGCTACGTGCATTCACGGATTACCTTTCCCAATCTTCACAACCTTGCACTCTAATCCATCCCCAGTTTACGCACCGGGAACATGAGCTTGCAGAGGTTCAATCTGCCCCGGGTCACATCCCGATAGTGGAGGGGGCCGGACTCCAGCGATGTCTGGGTGACTCCCAGGGTTCTTTTAACCGCTGAGATGCCCCTTCCCTATGTGGTTGGAGGCCTCTTAGGAATCATCGGGTCCAACCTTCCTATTTTACGGCTGTGGAGGCCAGGCTTGGAGAGGGACCAGGACCTGCCTGAGGACACAGAGCGAGTCAGCAGCAAGGTGGGCCTGAACCCCAGGCCCGGACTCCCCCACTGCCCTCCAGTGCTCCTCCCCTCCCAACCCCTCCCCTCCTCTCGGGTGCCGGCACTGGATGCGTAGTGCTGGGCATTCCCGGCATTCCCGCTGTGCAGAGCTGCCAGGCTGCCTGAGCTGCCCAGGACCGCCAGTCTTCAGCGGGGAGGTCTGCCGGGGGTTCACACTGTCAGTGAACTCGTAAAACGAGAGGGCCCGCCCAGGAGCATTGCTTCAGTGTTGCTGCACCACATGTTTCTGTTCATCGATTTCTAACGTGCACGTTTCGTGGTTATGACTCCAAACCATTTGCGGTCTAATTCTCTGTTTTGCAGATTTTTAGGGATTGAAAAAGGGTGAGGCGGGACGGACCATCTGGCGGCTCTGGACCCATGCAGGCTTGCTTCACCTTTGCAAGGTGCAAAGCCCTGAGGCAGGGAACTCCTTTGAGGGTGTGAGTAATTGGGGTGAGAAGCCTTACCACCTCTGGTCACAGGATCTTTGCCCCAACACATCTCACCACTGGGAAGGCGGTGCTCCGGGTCCCAAGGGGAGGAAAAGAGAGAGTTCACATTCAGTGAGTGACTGCGATGAGCCAGACCCTGTGTTAAACACCTAACACAGTTATTTCATTTAATTCCCACACACGAGGCTGGTACTGTTATCCCCATTTCACAGATGAAGAAATTAAGGCCCAGAGAGGGTAATTTGCCTGAGGTCTCACAGCTTTTAAATTAGCTGGCCTGGAGCCCTGCCAGTGTGGTTCAGTGGTTGAGCGTCGACCTATGAACCAGGAGGTCACAGTTCGATTCCTGGTCAGGGCACATGCCCATGTTGCAGACTCGATCCCCAGTGGAGGGTGTGCAGGAGGCAGCCAATCCATGGTTCTCTCTCATCATCGGTATTTCTCTCTCTCTCCCTCTCCCTTCCTCTCTGAAATCAATAAAAAATATATTTTTAAAAAAATAGCTGACCTGGAGTTTGAACTTGGAGTCTATTGAACTCCAGAGGCTGTATGTAGGACACCGCGGCGCCTTCAAGGTGAAGTGCCACCTACGCGCTGTACCAAGGCGTGCAGGTCCCACGTCTGCTGACAGACAGGCTCCTCTTCATCCTCCCGCGCCCGGTGGTCCCTGCGCTGGCCGTTCCTGGTCATGTGCTGCCTCCTCCGCAGCTCACGCTGAGCCCATCTCAGCTTCCATTTGCTGGCCAGGAGTTAACAGCCTCAATGAGGAGCTGCTCTGGAGATGTCAATCACTGCATGGCCCACCCACACCCCTTCTGGGGGACCCCTCACCCAAAGCTTGCCCTGCAGGGTCCCAGCGAATTGCTCCAAGATGGACACCTGGCCACGGCCTCAGATGTAATTAGCTCGGCTACGTGTGCCTCGAGGCACCTTGCTGAGCAGAGGAGCTGCTCCCATCAGATGCCTCTCCAAAAACTGGAAACCGGGCGCTGAGTCAGTAGTGGCTCTTGAATCATAAACGCTGATGTAGAAGGGGGACTGGGAAGTGGGGGAGGTGGTGACCCACTGCTGAACGGGGGCATGAGCCCGCCTGTGCTGAGAGCAGTCCATGTGCAGGCAGTGGCAGCCCAGCTCCCACAGCACGCGTGGCGGCTGCCGTCGCCACAGTTCCTGCTCTTGGCTTCCCAGGGCCCCTGGTAGCCTTTCCTTAAACTCCCTCTCCTGAGGTAAACGGGACATTTCTTCTCTTCCTGGAAACCAAAGCAGCTTTAGAGCAAGAGGAAACTCAAAATAATTGATAAGGTTTGGACTTCCTTTCAATTGGCAAAGGAGACGTCTGGGTTAAGAGCTCCCAAAGGGCTCCAACCGAGCACAGCAGCTTTTAAGTAGTGAGTAAAAAGGGCTCACATAGCCCTAGCCGGTTTGGCTCAGTGGATAGAGTGTCAGCCTACGGACTGAAGGGTCCCAGGTTCGATTCTGGTCAAGGGCACACCTGGGTTGCAGGCTTGATCCCATTGTGGGGCATGCAGGAGGCAGCCAATCAATGATTCTCTCTCATCATTGATGTTTCTATCTCTCCCTTCCTCTCTAAAATCAATAAAAACATATTTTTTTAAAAAAGGGCTCACATATTTCCCAGTTACCTATTGCCACTTAGAGGATTAAAACAACCATCACTTCTTTTAAGTCCATGGATTGGGCAGGGCTCAGCAGGGGTGGCTTGAAGGCTGGGACTGGCTCACCTGAAGGCTCACTCACTCACCTGGCTGGAGACTGGTGCTGGCTGTTGAATGGAGCCTCAGCTGGGGCTGCCAGACACCTACATGTGGCCTCTCCTTGTAAAACACATGCCCCTTCCTTGTGGCATGGTGTGGCAATGGAGATACAATTCCATTGTATTCTAGCCTCCGTTGCTGTTGAAGAGAAGTCTGCTGTTACTCTATTTTAGTTCCTTTTTAAGTTATGTCTTATTTCCCTGGTTGCATTTAAGATTTTTTTTTTCTGTCTTTGGTGTATTCTGTTTGCTCTTTTATTTACTAGTATATACTAGTATATCTACCCACAGAATTAAAAATATTCTGCTCAGGTTCAATATGATTCTTCAACCTGAAAATACATGTTATACAATAAGGTATCTGTCTGGTCTTTGTCCTAGGGTCCTAGAAAGAAACTTCTAAAACCTTCCGGATTGCTCTAGCTCCGTGGTTGGCAAACCGTGGCTCACGAGCCACATGCGCTCTTTGGCCCCTTCAGTGTGCCTCTTCCACAAAATACCACGTGCGGGCGTGCACGTACAGTGCAATTGAAACTTTGTGGCCCATGCCCAGAAGTCGGTATTTTGTGGAAGAGCCACACTGAAGGGGCCAAAGAGCCGCATGTAGCTCCAGAGCCGTGGTTTGCCGACCACTGCCCTAGCTGGTTTGGCTCAGCAGATAGAGCATCGGCCTGCGGACTGAAGGGTCCCGGGTTCAATTCCAGTCAAGGGAACATGCCCAAGTTGCAAGCTCAATTCCCAGTAGGGAATGTGCAAAAGGCAGCTGATCAATGATTCTCTCTCATCATTGATCTCTCTTTCTCTCTCCCCCCCCCCTCCTTTCCTCTCTGAAATTAATAAAAGAAAACAACACACACACAAAACAAAAGCCTTCCGGATTTTCCTGAGTGATAGGAGTGTCTTTGTTAATCACCGTGGGGCCCTTAGACCACATCTGAGCTTATGTTAATGATGACTCAGGATGGGGGCTGGACAGGCCAGAAAGACCAACCATGTGATTAGAGGGCTGGGGACTCGAGCCTTGATGTCAGCCCAACTTCCCCTGGGGAGGCGAAAGGGGCTAGAGGTTGAGTATAATCAAGAATCATGCATATATAATGAAACCCCAATAAAAATTCTGGACACCTAGAGCTTAGTGAATGCATTGATGTGCTGGGAAGGTGATGTATCCTGATTCCACAGGGAGGGCTCATGGAAAGCCCATGTTTGGGACCCTCCCAGGCCTACTCTATGTGTCTCTTCATTTAGCTGGTCCTGGTTAGTATCCTTTATAACAAAACTGTAATCATTAAGTATAGCACTTTGCTGAGTTCTGTCAATCATCCTAGCAAATTATGGTACCTGAGGTCCTGACATTTGTAGCCAACTGGTCAGCAGTAAGGATGGCCTGGGAACCCCTGAACTTGCAGCTGCATCTGAGTAGGGCAGTCTCATTGGGGACTGTGCTCTAGCCTGTGGAGGCTGTGCTCACTCTGGTGATTGCTGCCAGAATGGCACTGCAGTATTACACACATCTTTCTTCACTCTGGGAAGATTTCAGTGTCAGACACATGTGCTCATCAAATACTACACTGATTTACTGAGAGCCCGGTAATGACTCCCATTGCCTGTCCTTTTCAAAGGAGCAAACTGTGGCTCTCTGCTTGGCATCAAAAACATGCCGGCCCGGCCAGGGTGGCTCCATTGGTTGAGCGTCGTCCTGTGCACGGAAAGGCCGCCGGTGCAATTCTCAGTCAGGACGTGTACCTGGGTTGCGGGTTCCATCCCTGGTTAGGGCACGTATGGAAGGCAACCAATCAATGTTTTCCACTCACATCAATGTTTCTCTCTCCCTCTCTCCCTTCCTTCCTCTGTCTAAGCATGTCTTTGGGTGAGGATTAAAATAAAACAACAAAAAATAAACACATGCCAATAGGAGAAATCATGTCATACCTTTGAGGTCAAAATAAGACAGTATAAAATAGAGGCAGTGTGGTAGATGGCTTTAATGTTCCTTTAGGGGACATTATTGGCGCTCTGCCCAGATCTTCTCAGACCCCTTTTTAGGTTCTGTTCCAATTTCTGTGACTTTTGTGTCTAAGAGCCAGGCATTTGTGACTCTCCCGGAAGGACTGGTGCAGGGCTGCCAGACACCTGCATGTGGCCTCTCCATGGAAAACACACGCCCCTTCCTTGTGGCGATGGAGCTATAATCCCACTGTATTCTAGCCTCCGTTCTCGCTGCTTCACCCAGGTTCCGAGAGCCACGAGTGCCTCGTTACTTACTAGCGTGTACCCCCGGAGATGTCCGCGACCAGTGACTGACAGCTGTGGAAGCAGGAAGGCCTAGCTCCGCTGCCTGCAGTTGGGACAGAGTCTGAGGTATAATTTACACCCCAGGACTCCCTGCAGGATGAGCTTAGCCCAGGACTTGGCCTGAAATTACACCCTTAGCCTTGTCTCCCTTCCTGTCCTGCTCCCCATTCCTTTTCTGGATTCTCACAGGAATACTTCTTCATAAATCACTCACCACAACCTTGACTCAGGGTCTACTTCTAGGGAACCTGAAGGAGTTTCCGATCATTCGCGACTGAACAGGTTGCCACATGACCCGCCGTGAGTGCCTGGCGGGGAGGGGAATGTATTTCTCAGCCCCCACGGAGTCAAGCAGCAGTGTGATGTGGACCTGCTCAGACGGATGGGCTGTGACGGGAAGTGATGTGCGCTACCCATCACTCGGCTCTCAAGAACCATCACGTCATCACAACTGCTCCTTTCTCCGAGAACGGCCAAGATAGGGGCTGCTCCTTTAGCCTGGATCCCAGAACACGACGCGCAAAGCAAAACCACAGCGGGCACACCGTCAGTACGTCATGTGAGCGAGAGCACACCTTTATTACTGTGAGACACTGGGATGTGGGGTTGCTGCTGCAGCATAACCTAACCGGTATGTTACAGGCAGGGTAGCATGCTAGTTACACGCATGGGTCCTGGAGTTAGACCGCCTGGGGTCAAAGCCAAGCGCTACCACTTGCTCTCTGCATAACCTTGGTCAAGTTAATTTAGCCGAGCCTCAGTTTCTCCATCCAAAAAGAAAAAGGGAATATTAATGAGAGCCACCTCATAAGGTTATTGTGGAGATCAAATGAGTTAACACATATAAAGTGTCTCATTAATGCCTGGCACATAGTAAATGCTTAATAATTATTAAGTAAAGTGAACTATAATTATGAGTGATAGCTCATCCCCAAGTTTACAACGTTTTCTCCCACAACCACTGAGCGTGCTGGTTGTCTCCCCAGCACCCAGCCTCAGCTTCTACTTGGGGGTCCATGTGAATCAGGTTCTGGGGAGACAGGAAGAGACAGCCAGCCAGGAGTGTGCTGGTGGACCGGCCCCGGCAGGGGCGGGAGGGCAGCCCGTTTCCACGGTGTAAACACCGCCAGAGGTTCAACAACGGGCTCGCAAAATCCTTGGGTAGCTGTAAGCCCAGGGGCGCAGCTCCTCGCCCCTCCTCCGGCCACGACGCAGGGGGAGCCGCTCCCACGGCGAGGACCCGCGCTTCTGCAGCGGGAATCGGCATCAGCTTCCCGACATGGACTAAATCGGGCGTTTCAATGGGAAGCCGATCCGAGGCAGGGCCATGCAGATTTTAAAAAGAGACGCGAATCCTTCACCTCGCAATGGGTATTAAATGTCATTTTGGACGATGAGCTTCTTCATTATTCAAATGCATACTCCCTGGAAAGGTGCACTTTATACAAACAGGCTGTAACTTCTTTATTCTCCCGACCGTGTTTCACGGCGCTTTCCATCCGGGCGAGGAATTCGGAAAGAGATGTGGGCGAGCACCTCTGCACAGGTTTGGGGGGCGCAGGGCCGGGTGATCCCGCGAGCTGGGTTTTCCTGTGGTTTTCTCGCCGCACGTCACCGGCAGCAAGTGGGGGCGTCCGGGGCGCGCGAGGGCGGACCCGCGGAGGCGGGCGGCTCTCCCACCGCCGCCGCCCGCGCCGCCGCTTCCCAGCGGCCCCTGCGGCGGGCGTGGCCTCGCCTCCCAGAATGCCCCGCGGCTCGGTCCGGGCGGCGGCCGCGGCGGCCAGGGGTCCAGCCCGGGCATGTCCTAGCGGCCGGGACCGGCCCCACGGTGGATGGTGCCCGCCCTCCGGCCACCCCCTCCCCAGCGTGTCCCACCCGAGCGTCGTGCACGTGTGGGCACCGCACACCCGGCGCAGGTACCTCAGCTCACACGACAGCACAGCGGGCTTTCGCCCGGATGACAGCCATCTCCCCGCCGAGCAGAGCCCACGCTCCCGCACACGGAGCATGCGCAAGGCACGGCACATCTCGGCGCCACGCGGAACACACACACACACACACACACACGCGCACACACTCGCGCATGCACACACACACCTGCACACACGCACGCACGGCCTTCGCGCTGCTCGCCGAGGACATGAGCACATCCCACACACACCAAACAGCGCGCACAGTGCACCGCTTACACACGCACCGCAAACGCCATGGATTTTGCCAAGAGACCACGGGTCACCCACACGCGGGGTTGGACGTCACACACGGATTAGACGTCACACGTGGAGTTGGACATCACACGCGCAGTTGGACGTCACACACAGAGTTAGACGTCACACAAGCACCACAACACACTGTCCCCTCCTGACATGATTGGCGTGTGCACATTCCACCCCACACCAGACACAGGATCTACACGGACCTCCCCGCCGAAGCAAACACGTTCACTGCGCACACACGTCCTGCACACATTCCCACATCCAGGAGGACACACCACACCAGCCCTATGCACGTGGACGCAGCCGACAAACACATGCAAACACACGTCACATCTTCACACACTCAGCGACATACACCCAACACTTAAAGCTGTGGCCCTGCGTGTCCACACACCACTGCTCGCAGGCACGAAGCACACAACACGCACCCTGCACACAGACACCGCAGCAGACAAAACCACCCCCCGACCACACCCTCGGTCACCTAGGCGACCAGCCGTCTCCGGCGCCCAGGACAGGCCTGGGTTTAGCACTGACAGTCCTGGTCCTGGGAAGCCCCTCAGTCCCAGGCAACCAGGACAGTAGGCACCCCACGCATTATTCAGATGAACCTGGCCCGGACCCCTAATTCATTCCAGTAGCGCAGTCTGAGCAGGTCTGGGGGCAGGAGAGGGGCCAGAACCTGGGAGCCCAGGAGCACCACTCCCCTCCCCCACTCCCACCGCGTGTGTAGGGGCAAACGCAGGCAGGGAGGAAATGTCTTTAGCATGAAGTTGCTGGCAGCACCTTCCAAAAAAAGAGAAGAGGCAGCGTGGCCTACCCACACCTGACATGGGGACTCACCCTTGCAAAGCACTTTTACTGAACGACCTCATCTGATCCGTAGGAAACCTGCCAGGTCGGTGCGAGGTGCTGGTCTGACACCGATGCCAGGGCAGCACCGGCACCTGCCTGCCGCCACTCAGCACAGGTCGCAGGCAGAGGAGTCTGGGGGAAACCCGCTCTCCGTTCTCCCCACCCAGGCTCCCCCCTCCTGCCAGCTGTCTGCACAGACCCCTCCAGCCCCACCCTGGCTGAGACGCCTTGGCTAGAATCAAGAAGCCACCTGTCTTGAGCCACCACCTTCAAAAGCCTTTCATTCCACCCTAATGGGGCACGGCGCCCGGGCCGCCCCACCCTCGGGTGGGTTAGGCCTCCACCTCCCTGTTAGGGTGTAAAGTACATCAAAAGAGTTCCCTCTACCAAAACAGCTCTCGCAGGTCCTGTCTGGTGGCTGGAAATCACACCCGGAGAGACAGACCCTTTCTGGTAAAGGCTCTGTGCCTCGGAGGCCCCTGCTCACAATTCACCTGTATCCCCGGGAGGGACTCCCACACTGAAGCCTCCGGTGCCCTCGCTGGCATCGTCTCCTCTGTTTCTCTGCCCATTGCAACAGGCATTGCCTAATGCCCCTCCTGAAGCAATTGCATGGTTGCAAGTCCCGTGAGAATGGGGCACAGGAGGGGGGGTGTGACTGAGCGAGGGTGTGAGAAGGGTGCAGGGTGATTCCGACAGGGGAAGACAGGATGGTAGAAGGATGGGGACACGCCATTGGCAAGACTGGAGGAGACCCTTATCTCTAAGGAGGAAGGCTGAGGGAATGCCATGAACTTTCCAGAGATGCCAGGGAGCAGAGGGTCCAGTTATAGGGTGGGCATATGTGGGGGGTGGAGAGGACATTGGGAGGGGGCTGTTTGTGGGGGACACTCTGGTGCATGGCTGGCAGCACCCTGGGCAGGACACGAGCAATCACAGGTTATTCCTCTGTGAAAGTTGCCGAAGAAAATGTAAGAACATGGGAAAATGTTTGCGATGTGACGATAAGTGAGAAAAAGGTTATGAAACAGGACATAGGGAGTGGGATCCCTATGTTGTAACACTGGCTGGAAAGACACCAGCTGCCCGCTGTTACCCCTGCCGCCGTGAGGGTGACTTGCATTTCTTCTTGGAGTCTGCCTGTATATTCCAGATTTTCTGTAATGAACTTGGAGTATGATTTTTGTACATATCAGAAAGCATTATTTTAGCAGAAAATTAATTGACTATTTAGATTGACTATTTAAATTTTAGAAGAAAATTTATTGAATGCTTCTTAAATTCTACAGTTTGGGCACCACACAAGGTGCAGAGAAATGGAAGCCGTGGCCACTGCTCTCAGATTGCCTTGGAACCCAGTCCTGGCCCCGGGTACAGTTCTGGGCACAGGAATGTGGCCTCTGCCTGGGTCAAGTCCCTGACCGGCAGCTTCCTGGCTGTGTGACCTGGGCAAGTGCCTTGACGTTTCTGTGTTTTGGTTGCCTCATCTGTAAAATGGGAAGAAGAAGAATAGGATCTGTAAGGATTCGTCGAGCTGATACACATGAACGTTTAGAAGGGCACCTGGCACTGGATAATCACGACCACAGTGTTAGCTGTTGCTTATTAGTGGTTAAGAGCTTTGCCTCTGGAGTCACCCTGTCTCGGTTCAAATCCACATTCTGCTCAGTCTGGCTTAGGCAAGGATTTCATCTCTGTCTCTACCTCAGTCTCTTAATCTTTAAGATGGGGATGAGGCCTGGCTGGGTAGCTCAGCTGGTTAGAGTGTCGTCCTAATATGCCAGGGGTTAGGGCACATACAAGAGGCAGGCAATGAATGCATAAATGAGTAGAACAACAAATTGATGCCCCCCCTCCCTGTCTCTCAAATCAATCGATAAAAATAAATAAATAAATAAAATGGGGATGAAAGTAATGGTGCTTCATTCATAGAGTTGTTATAAACATTAACTGAGATAAAGTATGTTACTTAGAAGACTGCCTGGCACATAAAAGTGCTCAATAAGTGAGAGCTGCTATAACACTAGTTATTATTAACTAGAGGCCCAGTGCACGAACTTGTGCACGGGTGGGGTCTGGCCAGCCTGGCCCCAATCAGGGCGGATCGGGGCCGAGCCTGTTGGGAGGAGGAGATGGCAGGAGGTTGGCCAGCAGGCCCGCCCCAATTGAGGCCAGATCAGGGCTGGGACAGCTGGGGGTAGAGGGGAGGGCGATTGGCAGTCAGCAGCTGGGGGAGGGGCCATGGGAGGTTAGCCCGCCAGTCCTGCCTCTGATCAGAGTGGGGGAACCTATCGGGGGCGGAGCTGACTTGGGGGAGAGGCTGCGGCTGATTGGGGTGGTGGGGTGGATTGGGGGCAGGGCCAGCTTGGGGGAAGGACCACAGGTGGTTGGCCGCCCAGCCCTGCCCTTCATAGGAGTGGTGGGGGCAGATCTGGGGTGGGGCCGGGTGCGGGGAGGGGCCGTGGGAGTTTGGCTGTCAGGTCCCCCTCCCCCCATTGGCCTGGTTTGCTGGCCACAGTGGGCGTCGTAGCGACTGGTCGCTCTGGTCCTTAGCGGCATTCTGGTCCCTGGCTTTTTATGTATATAGAAGATCATTACTATTAGTATTGTAATATACTATACAGGTTAATACATAATATATATGTATGTATATATATTGTATGTATATATACTGTTTCTCTGGAGAACCCTAATACAGTAGGTCTGAATGTAAATTGTTTTTTTTTAAATATATTTTATTGATTTTTTACAGAGAGGGAGAGGAATAGAGAGTTAGAAACATCGATGAGAGAGAAACATCGATCAGCTGCCTCCTGCACACCCCCTACTGGGGATGTGCCCGAAACCAAGGTACATGCCCTTGACTGGAATCGAACCTGGGGCCCTTCGGGCCGCAGGCCGACGCTCTATCCACTGAGCCAAACCAGCTAAGTCTTGGTGTATTTTTAGAAGCCAAACCGGTTAGGGCTGTAAATTGTTTTCTTGCTTGGAAAATATTTTCTTAGTGTGAATGACTTTTCACGATGTTAAGTGGCTGGACAGGCGTAGGAGACCTCAGCAGGTCTTCTTGTCTCTCCCCACAACTTCTGAGCAGGCTGGGACGGCAACATTCAGTCGCTTGCTTTAGCAATGCATACCCATCCCTCCTCCGTGACCACCCCTCTGTGGGGTTAGCTGCGTTTGTAATGGTGGGAGATACAGACAGCCTAGATGCGCAGGCACACGACGGGGGCCTGTGCAGCAGCGGGAGGCGCTGGGGCTTTCCGGGCTGGTGTGGAATGGTTTTGGCAGAATGCGAGTGGAAAAGCACGGTGCCTGACGCCGTGTTCCCCTTTGGGCGGGTGGAAAGAATAGGTGCATCTTTGCTCACAGGTCCACGACCCCTCGCCCACCATTCCCAAGGCCGAAATCTCCGAAAGCCATAAGGTTTCTCTTTGGCGTGTGGCAAATTTACTTGATAGCAAAACTGGAGCTGAAAGGTTGTGCAGCCATTTGCAGTTTTTATGTATCCCCATTAGTGTGAACACCTCGCACCCCAGACCGAGGGTGACCAGTCGTCCTGTTCGCCTGGGGCTGAGGAGGTCCTTGGATGAGGGACTAACAGTGCTCAACCCCGGACGATGGGTCACCCTACACAGAGCCGCCTGGGGTGGTACGTGCACCTTACTACAGTCTGAAAGCTGACAGGTCTGGATCCTGAAAGCCCTCTGCCCCGAGGGCTACGGATGAAGGAGTGTGGACTGTCTGCAAGGAGCCAGCAGCCAGCCAGTCTCTGGGAAGGAAGTGGGGGTTGGAGGGAGGGGTGGAGGGGTGGGGAGGTGAGGGGTTCATTTTGCATCTCTTGACCGTGATCCATGTGAATGTATTATCTCTTCAAAAAATAAATACAGGAAATAAAGGAAAAGCAGAACTCTGCACTTTTGACTGAACTACAAGTGGAATTTTAAAGATTTTTTGGAAAAAGAAGTCACTGTGCTGCTGTTATTGATGCTGTCAAAACAATGTTTGTCTTTGGGATTCTGCTGACTCTGGCGCATCCTGTCCTGGGGCCGCTCCACCTTCTGAGCCCTGACTTGGGAGGCAGAGACTCGCTTTTGTTTTCTCAGCTCCGAGTGCGAGCAGGTCCCCCCGGAGCAGCAGGTGGACAGGCCCTGCTCCTGCTGCAGCCGCGGCCCCATGGCCCCGGTGACTTTTTCCTCGTTGGTATTTTGAAAAGTCAAGAACAGTCACGCAAGACAAGCAGAGACAGGCTGGGTCAGCTGGCTGCCCGGCGATATAATTAGCTGGTTCTCTCCAGCGTGAGTGGGAGGCTTGCTCCTCTGACACCCAGCGCGGCCAGAGGCTGATGCAACCAAAGGCAAGCCCGGGCAAGGCCGCGGAGCTGGGCGGCCGAGCTGTGGCCGGAGATGCTGATGCAGGGCTTGTGGGGAGGGAAGAGGGGGGGGGGGTGCTCAGGGCTTCAGGAGGAGGGGCAAAGCTGGCCTCCTGCTCTCTGGGCCTGAGCTCCCTCCTCACCTATTCCCCAGGGTCTGCCGAGAGCTTCCGAAGGTGCGAGGGGCCCCAGCACCCGGACTAAATCAGGGTTCCCAAAGCGGAGAGGGGGCGGGAGGAGATTTCTCAGAATGGTGCCCATGCCCTTGTGCCCCTGGCCCTCGCCTGTTTTACCTCAGTAGGTTCAGATAGAACCAGAACGTGGGGGATGTTTTTAAAATTGTGTTAATTATTATTTAAAATGATATTAACTATTTTAAAAATGTATATTATGAGAAATAAGCCTACCTTGTACCCCAAGACAGGCGGGTTTTGCCCAGCATGACTCAAGGGGGCGCTATCCACAGTGACGCAGCGGTGCTGGCGGTCCCTGCCGGTGGCCCCCAGCGGACCTGCTCCTCTCTTGGGGAGCAGCCCCCCACTGTTTGCGGTGCCCCCTTCCAGGGAGGCCAGGTGCACGTAGGGCCAGAGCACTTTGCACAAGGTCCCTTCCCCCCAACTCTGTAGGGCGAGAATCACCGCGCTAGGGGAAGGGGGCCCAGTGGAGGGGGTTCAGGCATCTGCAAGGCGCCCCGAAGGCCTGGCCTTCCCTGCGGTCTCCCCCTCCCACCCCCCACAGGTCTAGGCTGGGTCCCCCTCTCTCCTCCCCGCCCCCATCAAGAACTGGTCAGGGTCTGTGTACCCGCATTTGGGGCAAGGAAAGGCCTTCCCTTCGAGTCCTCCTGGGCCCCAGCAGCTGTGCTGATGGGCGTGTGAGGAAGGGGTTTCCTGCGCTCAGAGCAGTGACTTCTCGCGGGCTGTCGTGTGGACTTGTGAAAACAGAGCAGACCTTGTCCCCGAGGGAGGAAGGGCCCTGCTGTGTGCCCTGGTTTCCTCCCTTGGAGCTGGGGGAGCGTCACACCCACCTCATTCTCTCCAGCCTCTCCGGGAGGCTGGAAGGTCACGGATATGAAAGCGCCCATTTTATGGAAACGATACTGAGGTCGTGGCACTAAAGAAGCTGCATTTTCAGAGAGACACATCCAGCAGGCTTAAGAGGGGGCGCCCACGGGACCCAGGACAGTCCTGCCGAGGCAGCCCTCCGGTGCCCCGTGGCCAGAGGGGCCCTGGGACTCCCTGCACCTCCTCTTTTGTCAACATGAGTGGTTACAGCACCGACCTGTTACAAGACAAAGTTGATCACGGGGTTTCCTCCCAGCGGTCAGTGCCTCTGATGAACAGAATGGCCCCGAGAATCCCCTTTTAACCACGTGGATGATTCCAGCATGAACAGAGCCCAGCTGGTCCCACAACACGGAAGAAGCATCAAAGGTGCACCTCATTCGCCTGGCCGGAGTGGCTCCGTGTTGAGCATCGACCTATGAAACAGGTGGTTCCTGGTTTGATTCCCTGTCAGGGCACATGCCTGGGTTGCCAGCTCGATCCTCAGTGTGGCGCGTACAGGAGGCAGCCGATCAACGATTCTCTCTCATCATTGATGTTTCTCCCTCTCTCCCTCTCCCTTCCTCTCTGAAATCAATGAAACTATACATTAAACACACACACACACACACACACACACACACACACATACACACACACATACACACACACGACGCCCCTCCTTCATGCATACTCGGCATGGCCCGCTGGGGGATCTATGTAGCTACCCCATGTCTCCAGATAAAACTCTCCAGAAGGAAGTCGCTGTGAAACTCAAGCCACTGGACTTAACAATCAAAACGTGGTTCAGGAACCCACGAGCCAAACTGAGGAAGCAGCAGCAGCAGCTGCCACGAAGGCAACCACGTCAGATTCCTCCAGCCAAGAGCGAGCCCCTTGCCCCCAGGGCCAACCAGTCCTTATTCTTTCCCCTGTAGCTTCAGGTTCCTATAGCTCCCGTCCACCTCAGCCCTCGGGCCCTGCCAGGTGGACCTGGGGCTCTCATCACTGAGAGCCCCACAGCGCAAGCTCCTCAGTTAGAGAGGCGGGGGCCCCGGTTCCGGCTCTGAACGTGGCTGCCCATGGCATCGAGCATAGAACTGGGCCGTTTTCCTGATGAGGACGAACTGCCCGGCTCTGCTTCCCACTGTCTATCGGTATCCATCACCGCAGGCCGCAGCGGGAACAGGGCTCTATCTTAGCATCTTGGCGATGCAGCTTTAGGTCTGTCGCTTGGGCAAACCTCATCCAGTTGATAAGCGGAGGCCATTCAGCCTACCGCTAGAAACAGCCTGAAATTCCAGGACTCCCCCAGAATGGTGGCCTTTGGATATCTCTAATCAAACTACTAATACATACCAGATTGTACCGGAAAAAAGATATTGCCGTCCAAGAACACCCCGCTTATGGTGGCACTGATCCTGTGGGGGCCGTGTCCAGACACTCGGCAGGAAACGACTCACGTGGAAGGAGGAGGAGGGGAAGGGCTCTCCTCTGCCTCACTCCCCCGCTGAGGCAGAGACGGCCAGCAAACCTGTGCCCATCACAAGCCTATGCCCCCACCCCGGGACTGTGTGGGCCCTTGCGTCTAGGTGGGGCCACATGACAAGTTCCTGGAGGGAAGGTGGGTGGGAGTTGGCCCAGCGCCTCTGCGGCAGGTGTGAGGAAACCACGCCTCCTGCACGTCCCCCTCCCTCCGGCTGGAGGCAGAGGTCCCGGGGCCTCAGGACGTGGAGCCACGATGGAAAGTCCCCTCAGCCAGGGAGGTCAGCCCCTCGGCCACCAGAGCACCTCAACTGTCTTCAGATGTGAGTAAGAAATAAACTCCTCTTGGGTTACCGCTGAAATGTGGGAGTTTACAGTGTTACCCCAACTAGTTAACACATAGCCCTGCTTTGCTTCCTAAGTCTGGCCCTGAGCTGCGGGCATTTACCCAAGAGGAGGCTTAGGCAATCATTCCTCCCAGCAGGGGGCAAGGTTGTTAGAAGCCACTGCGAGATGGGGTGGGGGAGGGAACTCTCATCTCTTCCCTGGCTCCGCTCCAGTGGGGCCACCAGCATTTGGGGCTTGGGGTTGCAGCTGTTGCATTTCACAGTGGCTCTGGTGGCATTATGAGCACGTGTGTCACTCAGAGCTATCCTAGGGAAGCAACGACAAGGGCAAGCAGCTGATGGGGGGCAGGGGAGCAGAGAGGGGGAGGCCACGACCGGAGCCCTGGGTCTGCCCTGACTCTGCCTGTGTCACCATGGGGCCTCCATTCCCCCCTGTAGTGTGAGTCTGAAACACCTGTCCTGGTGGGGGCAGAAAGGGTGAGAGGTGAGGAGTGAGATCATGGATCCGAGATCCTGAAAGCACTTTGTAAGACTCCACGCTGCCATGCAATCAGAAGATCCAAACCCAGGGGCCTCAGAACTTTGATGTATGTGGGACTTTTTCTTAGGAGGGGCTTAAAAATCATTAGTTAGGGAAGAAAACAAACAGGAAGAATGCATAATTCCTACTCTGCAGGGATCATCCAGAAGGCTGTTCTGAGCTCCTCGCCTGGGGAGAGGGATGTCTTGGGGTCTTTGAAGGCCAGCTCAGAAGACTGGGCAGTGTCTGTGGGCAGTTGCCCTTGCCACCAAATGTCTGCTCCCAGGTGTCACAGTATCTGAAATTCCACCATTAGTGCTTCATTCCTTTGGATTCCTTTTTGTCCCTCCACAAAAATGCAAGCAATGATAATCCCTAACATGTGTTCATGCTCTAGACTTATTCCAACAATCCTGAAAGAGACAGATAGACAGTGAGACCCAAACACTAGGTCAGCGGTTCTCAACCTGTGGGTCGCGACCCCTTTGGTGGTCGAACGCCCCTTTCCCAGGGGTCGCCTAAGACCATCCTGCATATCAGATATTTACATTACGATTCATAACAGTAACAACATTACAGTTACGAAGTAGCAACGAAAATGATTTTATGGTTAGGAACTGTATTTAAAGGGCCAGAAGGTTGAGAACCACTGCCCTAGGTGTTAGGCTTCTCCAATCACTTTTCTCCTAACAGAAGGATTGTGAGGGCAATTCTCCTCGGTGTACATCCAAGAGAAGCTCTTGCACATGTGCCCGAGACCCATGGGTAAGAATAATCACAGCAGCCCTCTGTATACTAACGCAAAATTGGAAATAACCTAAGTGCCCATGGACAGGAGAAGGGGTCGCTGGACGTTAAATAACAGTGAACATGACTGAGCCCTGTGTTCATAACATACGGCTGCATAACAAACCAAAATATAGTGGCAGACACACCATTTTCTTGCTCACAACCCTACAATTAGGCAGGGGCTCCCTGGGGACGGTCTGTCCCCACTTCATGTGGCTTCAACTGGGGCTGAAAGATCAATTCTCAAGATGGCCCCACTCGCCAGCGGGCATGTCGACGCCGGCTGCCAGCTAGGAGATCAGCGGGGCCTATTCCGGGGGAGGCCCGCCGGTGTCTTGCATGTGGCCTCTCCCTCCATATGCCTTCTCCCAGCATGGTGGGCTCAGAGCAGTCACACTTCTCACAGGTAGCTCCAGGTCCTCAGGAATGCAGAAGCAGAAGCTGCTAGGCCTTCTCAAGACTTAAGCCTGGGATGGCCACCGGGTTACTTTTGTCCCATTCTGTTGGCTAAAAGAGATACAAGCCAGGCATATTCAGTGGGGGTGGGGGGCGAGGGGGACACAACGACAAAAGGGTGTGAATACCCAGAGACACACTGCATTGGGTGCCACAGACGTCCACAAACCACAACCACCACAGCCACATGGCTAAATCTTAGGTAGGTTATGCCCCAGTAACAAACCACCTCCACGTTTCAGTGACTTTCACACAACAAAGGGTTACTGCCTTCTCACGCACATATCCCACACAGGCTGGTGGGGTGCTCTGCTCCACACCGTCTCTCAGGACCCCAGGCTGGTGGCGGCACCGCCATGTTGAGATGAGACCTCACTTTGGCCATAGCCATGGAGGACAGGACTGGAGAACTTCACGGGTCTCAGACCCAAGGAGACAGTGTCACTTATGCTCACATTTCATTGGCTAGAACGGGTCACATGACCCTGTCTAACCTGCCAGGGAGTGCTGGGAAATGTAGAAGATGAGCCTGTAGACAGATGGGTGAGGATGACTATGGTGCCCACATGTGACAAAACTATTGAAAACAAAGGGAAGTTCAACATAAGATTCAAGGGAGTGTTTACGTCGAGGTAGGGAAGGAAGGGGTCAGGACAGGAGAGAAATTCACAGGAGGGTGTCGGTGATTTTTAAAGACACCGAAGTCTAATCTCAGAGTGCAGGCTAAAAATGGCCCTTCTGTAAATATTCAGCCGAGGCTGCTGGGCCTCCAAAGTACAAAGATGAATAAAATACGGGCTCATCCCCTGCAGGTTCCCAGCTCAGGTGATGCAGGGGGCACGCTCACTGAGCAGGCGGCAAAGCAGAGTGGAGTGGACTGCTCGCCAGGAGCTCCAGGAGCCACGGGCGCTCTGAGAAGGCCTCCCGCCAAAGGGTCATGTAAGTTGGGCCATGAAGGATCAATAGGAGTTCAGTCAGTGGAGAAAGGAGTGAAGGTGGTGTCGGTTGGTCAGGAACAGTCATTCCAGGAAGAGGGAACCATATGTGCGGGCCCTTCACTCCTCAGGTGGCCATATCCACTGTATTTCCTCACCACCTTCTAGTCCCTCAATGATCAGATCAACTCATTCACACTGAGCTGTGCCACCCAGAACCCTCCACAGGACCCCAACTCATTCTCCCCACGGGGAGTGTTGGCTGCTAATGCTCACAGTTGAGTCCTTTCTTAGGAATCGGACATAGATAAGGGTCATGTGCCCCCCTACTCCAGGGGTAGCCACATTCAAATGACAGGAGGAAGCAGGGGTATAAGGCCCTGCCCCTTGCTTCAGGGAGCTCTGCAGGACCAGCCTAGCTCCAGAGCTCGCTATGGGCTCAACCTCCAGCCTCCATCACAACCCAACTCCTCTCTCTCAGCTCAGTCCTGTTTTCTTTACACGGGTGTTGATTGCACATGTACTCCCCAAGAAATATCCTTCAAGCAAATCTCCACTTCAGAGTGTGTATTCTGGGAAACCTACCGAAGATACCACTTAAGTGCAAATGATTGCTCAGTTTCAATGGATGCCTTCCTTGGAGGTGTTTGTATAGCAATAATAATAACTAATATGCTAAGCACTTTGCCTATATGATCTTATTTAATAACTAAAGGCCCGGTGCATGAAATTCGTGCATGGGAGGGCGGGTCCTCACAGCCCAGCCTGCACCCTCTCCAATCCGGGACCCCTCAGGGGATGTCCAACTGCCGGTTTAGGCCCGATCCCCGGGAGTCGGACATCCCTCTTACAATCCTGGACTGTTGGCTCCTAATCACTCACCTGCCTACCTGCCTGGTCACGCCCAACTGCACCCCCTGCTGGCCTGATTGCCCCCAACTGCACCTCCCCTGCTGGCCTGGTCACCCCTAACTTCACCCCCTCCCTCTGGCCTGGTTGCCCCCAACTGCCCCCCCCCCCACTGCTGGCCTGGTTGCCCCTCACGCCCCCCCCTGCCGACCTGGTAGCCCCATGCAGCCTGCTGTTCAATTGTTCGGTCGTCCCTCACTAACCCCCCTACCGGCCTGGTTGTAGGCAGCCATCTTGTGAGGGTGTGAGGGTTAATTTGCATATTACCTCTTTATTATATAGGATAAACAGGATTCATGACAAAGGAATGAATTTCTCACAGTGAAATTTCAGGCTTAGCAAGGTGAAATTTCCAGCTTAGTGATGCCAGCTGGAAGTATTTGTGTAGCACAAATTTAGTCAAAAATTTCTCTGCCTCACTGCATGGTCAGTCCTGATCTGTATGCTGTATGCTGATTTGGGTACGTCCCCAGTGGGTCAGGAGCAGCCGGGTGGCGGGTGGGGGAGGCGTGTCTCAATTTCGTTCCTCCTTATCAACAACAACAAAGGGCTTCTGCTTAGTAATGTAATATCTCTGTTCTGTCTCTTCTCTGGGGTCTCACTTCCTGGGAGCCAGTGTGGAGGTAAATTCCTCTGAAAACAGGCTGCCCGCTTTGGGGCGCCTGGGGCCTTTTCTGAGAAATGGTGACATTGTTCCCAGCACTTCCTCTCCCTTCTTGGGAAGTTCCTGCACCACCACTGAGTCCTCCTCACATCCTCCTTTTTCAGGCTTGGGCTTTCCACTTTTCCTTTCCATCCTCACCTCCCTGTCCCGGGGTGGGGGGGCGGGGGAGGGGGGCAGGGGGAGGGGAGGGGGCTGGCGGGGTGTGGGGGCCGTGTGTGATCTGGGCCTTTTCTCCCCCAGGTTGAGCCTTGCCCCATCACTAAGACGCAGCTTTCTGAGAGCCTGCCCCCCGCCCTGCCTGCCCCCTGGCCCTCAGGAACATGCGCCAGCACGCTGAGACCTGGCATAGAAGAGGCTGATGGCTGTTTTGTCCAGGGGGCTGCCTGCTTTGGGTGGAAAAGGGGGGGGTAATAGGAGACAGAAGAACCCCAGACCCCAGGGAGACCTTGGTTTGAGCTTTTCTGAACAGAATATGCAGTGTTCAGCATATTCCTTGGGGTTGGCTTGAGATCTGTTTTGTGTGTGTGCGTGTGTGCGTGCGTGTGTGTGTGTGTGTGTGTGTGTGTGTGTGTGTGTTGGGAGTCAGATCGCCTGTGTGACTTCTAACAACGTGCTCCTTTGCCCTCTCCAGGGTAGAGGTCCTCCTTTAAGAACATGCCTGGGTTCGCATTCACGTGTATGGTTGGGAGCAGTAGGGGCTTTTAGAAATATTTGTTGAATTCTATTGTGGTGCTGGTGGTAGAGAGCTAGAAGTAACCCCCGCCCCCCCCCCACACACACACGAAAACCCCACCACCACAACAAAAAAATCCTTCATTTATCAACAACAACAAAAAGAATTATTTCATTGTGAAGCTCCAGGCCACAACACTGTACGTTGTTCAGTACAAGCTTCATTAAAATGTTTTCCCCCAAAGTAAACAGGCAGACAATGTCCAGTCTATTTGCAATGCCTGGAAGCCCAGGGGATTCAAGGCAGCAGGAGGATGTGCCGCCTTCTGTTGGACTTCTGACAGCCGGCCTTCGGGGGGCGGGCATGTGTGTGTGTGTGTGTTGGGGGGGAGGCTGCGGGCATGTGTGTGTGTGTGGAGGGGGGAGGGAAGCGAGAAGAAGGAGTGTTGTTCTCCCTGAGGTCAGCTGTGCGAGAGGAAGAAGGCTGGGCATGTCTGGGCAGAGATTTCCAGACACTGAACAGCCCTCCATGTCAATAATTGTAGCTGCTCTAAGCCTGGATTTAACTTTCCAGTGGGATTCCTGTACAGATTTACACTGTTCCATGCAATTCTTTTTTTAAAATCAGAAACTGCAAATGCCTTAGGTGAAGGAAGGGGCAAAGATGGGGGCCCAAGGGGGGACAGGGTGTGGAGGTTGGGGGGAACATAGGGGCACCTCACTTGCTCTGCATCTGTCAGAAGCACCAGGGACATCTGCAGAATTGCCCTTCATCAGTGTCACCTCCGTAAGCTGTCTGGAAATGGGGGGTCCTGGGTGCTTCCCTCATTCTCTAGAGCCTCTGAAATAGAGAGGGCAACGAGCAGAGAACTCTGACGGGAGGCAAAACGCCTGTGATCCAACTGTGGCCAGTTATTTGCTGCTTGATGTAAGGTCAGGAACTTCTCTGCCTCAGTTTCCCCAGCAGTGTGTGGGCTGTGTGTGGAACGGCCTTCTCCCCCTCCTAGCGTCAAGCCTGGGGCCGTCACAGAGGTTTCTTCTGTTGAGGGAGAGAGGGGGGTGTGGGGAGCGAGGGTCGGGTTCAGGAGGCCGTGCAATGCAGGACTTGCCCGGGAGACAGGATGCCCTTTCTGAGAAGCTCCCCAGTTCCCTCCTGTTCTGCGGCATTGCCAAGCACCCCTCTGCACCCCTTTAGTTCTGTGGGCCTCATCTGCGGAATCAGGGGCTTTGTTGGGGTGTCTGGGTCCCCCTGGTGCTTGGGGAGAGACGCTGTGGTGAGGGATGGTGGGAATAGTGGTGGTACCATATGAGGCTTTTCTGGGAATTGCAGAGTGAGGTGCATTATTGTTATTAGTTATGGATTTTTATTTATTTATCAGGGTCAGAAAGGGGGCTTATCTTACCAGTGCCATCCCTCCTGGGGAGCGCCAACTCACTTCCCAACCAAAAAAACCCACATGTGTGGCTCAGTTCGTGGGGGAAATGGGCAAGCTCAGGCAGCTGGAGGGACCGGGACACAGGGAGGGACGTAGTGCTCCGCCGGGTGCAGGGGAGGGGCGGTGTCCCCGGGGAGGGCGGTGCCGGCGCTGTGGCCCGAGCAGCCGGTCCCGCCCCTGACAGTTTATAAACCGGCCGAGCTCCGGGCGGCGGCAGCTGAGGGCTGAGCAGCTGCTCGGGTGGCAGCCTGGGATCCGGAGCCGGTTCGATTCGCGAGACGCAGAGACCGTCGGAGGTGAGGGAGCCGCGGCCCCTGGGACGGACCCGGGCTGGGCTGGGAACCCGCGCGTCTGTGTGCCCACGGGTGTGTGCGAGCTGTGTGCACCGGGGAAGGGCGTGCGTGGGCCTCGGGTTTGCGCGTGGGACGGGCATCGGGATGCGCCGGAGACCCCGAGCGGGGGGAGGCACGCGAGTGCGAGGGACCCGTTGCCACGGCCCTTTCCCTGGAAAGTCGGGGCGCGGAGGGCGTGGACGGGCGCGGCGGGCTCGCGGAGCCGGGGAAGCCGCGGTAGGCGCCAGGCCGCCGGCGGGAGCGCCCAGCCCAGCAGGTTCCTTGGGACCCGCGCCCAGGAGGCTCTCGGACGCCCCCCCCCCGCTCCCTCCCCCCCGCCCCGCCGCTGAGGTCGGGGTCCCGGCTGCCGTGGGGCCCGCTGCCCGCTGGGCACTGAGGTCGCGGGCTGTGTCCCAGTCGTGGATCTGAGTCGGGCATGTCCCTTAGAGGCCAGCGAGGAGGTGATTCGCGGGGACCGGAGACTCCGGACCAGGGACGGGCCGGCGGAGTCCCGAACACCCCCAGGCGGCGGGCAGGGCGCCCACCAGTCCCCGGCCTCACCCCGGCCAGGCCCGGCCCCCGCCAGCACAGTGACCCATTTGGCTGGCACCGTGCTCCCGGGAGGCCCGCCCCGCGCCCCGGAGCCGCGGCCCCGCGCGGGTGGGCGCGCTGCAGCCCGTCAATCGGGAAGCGCTGGGACCCACGCACCTCTCCCACCGCCGCCCGGCCCGGCCCAGCCTGCCCTCCGGGGCGACGGGGACCCCGGCCCAGCCTGCCCTCCGGGGCGACGGGCTGCGGGGCCGGGTGGACTCTGCACAGCGGAGCCCTGGATGTGCGGTGTCGCCGGGTGGGACGCGGGGTGGGGTCGAAACTCGGAGGGTGAGGCTTTGCAGGGCGCTGAGTCAGGGGCTTGAGGGGGGACCCGGGCCAGCCCAGAACCCCCCCCCCCCCCCCCCCCCCGCCAAGGCCAGGGCTGAGCGCAGCGGGAGGGCCCTTTGGATGCCGCCGCTCGTCCCGCGACCAGGTGGGGGCACTGGGCCTCCTCCCGGGAGGAATCTTGGAACCGGGTTTGGCACGTCAGGGCGTCCAGGCAGCGCCCGCCTCCCGCCCTCCAGTCGCGTTTCGGGGAGGACTTTCGGGCTGTTTGTTTTCTTGGCTCCCGTCTATTTTTATTTTCCAGGGATCTGACTCAGCCGGGCTTTGGGCGTGGAGATAAGGTGGAGGGACCAGGTCCTGCGCGCCTGTGCGCGCGCGCGAGTGGGTGTGAGTGTGTGCGCGTGAGTGTGTGTGAGTGCACGTGTGTGTGTGTGAGTGCGCGTGCGTGTGTGTGTGAATGTGCGTGTGTGTATGAGTGCACGTGTGTGTGTGTGAGTGCGTGTGAGTGTGTGCCCGCGCAGTGTGCGTGTGAGTGACAGATGGCGCCAGAGCGCGCGGTTTCCCCGCAGCCGGCGGTTTGGGAAGCCCGGCTGGGTCAGCGTGACGTGTTCGCCGCCCCCCGCCCCCCCCCCCCCCGGCCCCCCTTCCTCAGCTGGGAGTGACGCAGCCGGAGTGGAAGCGGCGTTTTGGCGGGCAGGGAGCGCTTTGCAGGAAACTGACTCATCACAACTCCCTCCGCCATCCAAGTCCCGGCTCGGCCCCCGCACCCCCGCCCCGCGCGTGATTTCCTGGAGGCTGGCGCCCCCTTCCGGCCCCGCCGCGAACAGCACGCGCGTCCCGCGGAGTGCGGCTTCGCCCGCCTTTCCTCCCGCGGCCCCCCCAGGCTCATCACAGGCGGCCCCCCTCCCCGCCCTGCAACGGCCCCTAAAGAGAGCACCCCCTGGCTCAGCAGAGCTTACCGAGCGCTTCCTATTTACTCGGGAATTGAAACTGGTTGACGTCTAAAGCACGACGGCCAACGAAGAAGGCTGTCTAGGGTCAGTTTCTTGTGTGTAAAACCAGGGCTTGTGCGTGAGTTTCCCCTGAGCTGGGAGTTATGATAATGGGGGCGAGAGCAGATTTCCATGGGGCCCTAGCTGAGCCGTAAGGGCAGGGGTGGTAGGAGAGAGGGGGTCGCTGCCTGGATGAGGGTCCCGTCCTCGCTCCTGGAAGCCAAGGACTATCCAGCTTCCAGATAGAGCCGCTCCACGTGCCCGGAGGCACGCGGCCTAGCATGTCCATGTCAGGTCCCCGTGTGTCCCCTCTGTGTGCCCCTCTGGGGAACTGGCAAAGACTTAAATCCCCTTCAATTTGAATTAGGTTGGTCTGGGGAGGGAGGGGCCTATGGATCTACATTTTGATAAAGCTCTCCAAGTCATTCCAACGAGCCTTTCTGGGTAGGAAACCTTGAAATGAATGAGAGAGCAGAGGTCAACACTAGAGCACAGAACTCAGGGCAAATAGGCATGGGTTCGAATCCTGGCTGTGCTACCTGTGAGCTGTGTGGCCTTGGGAAAGTTACTTAACTTCTCTGAGCCTTGGTTACCTCTTCTGTAAAAAAGAATGAATGTACCCACATTTTAGGAAAATTAGTATTTGGAAACTTCTTACAACAGCCCTGGCATGTAAGAATATACAAATAAATTTCAATCCTTGCCCTGAAGACAGTGGGCAAAGTTATTTGAAGGCTCTGCACTGTGTAACTCCTCTGTGGGGCAGAGGCCTTTGACCATTTTTAGTTGTATGGTTTGGGGGCAAATCTCCTGTCTCCTCTGCCCTTTAAACTTGGTCTGAGGTGGGCTGCACTCATGGTGGGGGGTGGAATGGGGAGCAGTAGGTGTGTCATGGGTCCAGGCTTCCTGTCCCAGGCGATCCCTCAGCAAAGCTTTTGCCTTCAGAGCCTGCAAATCAGGACTTGTCCCCAGGAAAAGCCAGTCCCTGACGATTTCGTGCAGCCGCTCAGCCCTGGAGTCAGGCCAGAGCAGGGCAGGGAGTGCCAGTGCTCCCTGACGTGGGAGGAGAGGAACCGGGGAGACCGGCCGCCTTTAGTTTCCTTTGCCTGCAGAACGGGTTCCTTGGGTGCAGACAACATGGGGCAGGGGCTTCAAGGCAGTCTAGACTTCAGTCACCATGGGCCTGGCAGGATGTGGCTCAGCCTGGGAGAAATCACGGCTCTTCCCTGCCCAGCCCAGCTCCTCCTCAGCCCCAGGCCACGCGCTGATGACAACTCTGTGAAAGGCCCAGCCGACAGCACCTGTCAGCTGCTGTCTGGGTGGAGGCTCAGCCAGAGCTGAAGGCAGAGAGGAACAAGAATACTTCTGTTTTCCAAGCACTTCTGTATACCAGGTGCTGCTCTAAGCGCATTCTCTACTCAGTTAATCCTCACACCTGTCCTCTGAGATGTTTACTATTATCGTCTCCATTTTACAGACGAGGAGAATAGAGCCCAGAGAAGTTAAGCCACTTGTCCAGGGTCAACCAGCAGAGCCTGTGTTCTCACCCAGGCAGTCCTGCTCCATAGCCCTCGCTCTTAACCATGAGAGACAGCCTCCAACTCTCTGCCACCCGCCTTGCCTAGAAAGACGCCCTGGCCATTGGCTTGCTCATGCTTCAAGGGCCGTCCTCTTTAAACTTCCATAGAGCCAGTTTTACAGTTGAGGAAACTGAGGACCAGAACCATTAAGTGACTTATTCAAAGCTTAGATAGGAAGCAGCAAAGGTAGGCCAGATCCCAGGTGTTTGCCTCCAAAAGCCCAGGGTCCTTTGAAGCGTTAGAGCGGGGTTATCCCACATGGGCATCCGGGAAGGGACTCAGGAGGCTGGAGGAGCTCTGTCAGCCTGTCCATTCATTGGGGAACCGACCTCCTGGCCAAGGCTGGGGAACTGGACTCGAAATTCACACGTACTTGGGGCATTCACACCCATGAGGGACACCTCAGGGGGGAAAGTAAATTGATTTTAGCTGATAATACCGGGTGGTAAACAGGCCCTTGATCCCTGACATTGCAATAAGCTTTGTTGACATAAGCTTGCCCTTTAGCTGCCCGCTCTCCCAGTCACCCTGGGGTGCCATGCTGGCTGAGCTCTGCCCCCACCCAGTGTCTGATGGTAGGAGGTTGGGGCCCTGTGGGAAGGAGGTGGTGGGAAAGCAGCTGGAAGGAGCCACAGTCACCCTCCCACCTCCTGTTCTCGTAGGAAGACCTCCCCCTGAGCAGAGCCCGGCCCGTTTCCCTAGTAACCAGGGTGTTCCTGTCTCTCAGCTGCAGGCACCATGTCCGAGCCATCCCGGGATGCCCGCCCGATCCCCCGCGGCAGCAGGGCCTGCCGCCGCCTGTTCGGCCCCGTGGACAGCGAGCAGCTGCAGCGAGACTGCGATGCTCTGATGGCCAGCTGCGTGCAGGAGGCCTGTGATCGATGGAACTTCGACTTCGTCACCGAGACACCTCTGGAGGGTGACTTCGCCTGGGAGCGGGTGTGGAGCCTGGACCTGCCCAAGCTCTACCTGCCCTCAGCGCCGAGGAGGGCCCAGGACAGCCTGGGGAGGAGCAAGCGGTCCAGCAGCTCGCCTGCCCTGCTGCAGGGGCCAGCTCAGGAGGACCACGTGGACCTGTCACTGTCCTGCACCCTGGTGCCGCGCTCCCCTGAGCAGCCTGAGGGGTCCCCAGGTGGGCCGAGCACGTCTCAGGGCCGCAAACGGCGGCAGACCAGCATGACAGGTGAGGACAGACGCAGGGAATGACACTGCAAGGGACCACGACTCAGGGTTCGTGGTGCGAGGGCTGGCCGGTCTGGCCCAGCTTGTTCATTAGGAGGGGGAAACAGGCTCAGAGAGGGGAAGTAACTTGCCTGAGGTCACACAGCCAGGACCAGCTAGCTATCCCTTATTCGGAACATTGATTGAATGCTAGCCCTTCACTGAATTTCTAGGGTGGATTTCACTTAGTCCTTGTAGCAATCCATGTGACGTTCTTGCCACCCTTTTACAGGCAGGGAAAAGGTTCAGAGAGGTAGGTTTTCCTAAAGACCCACAGTGAATTTGCCATGAAGAGGACACTAATGATAGTAATTTCCTGGCTGCTCGGTCCAAACTAAACTCCTCTTCCCCCCATCACACACACACACTTCTGGTCCCTCTGCCCCGCCTATTTTGTTCTCTTGGCAGTTTTTACTGTCAATAGCCATTTCTTTATTTTGATATTGTCCGTCTCCCCAACTAGGATATTATCTCCACGAGAAACGGATCCGTGTCTCTCTTGTTCATGGCTGAATCCCTAGCACCTAGAATGGTGTCTGCCACATAGTAGGCGCTTGATAAATAATGAATGAGTATGTTGCCATTAAGCACCTAGTAGGCCAGGCCTGGACCAAAGCCGTACAGAGAGCATCCCATTTCATCCTCAGAGCAGCAGACCAGCGTTACCCTCATTTACAGGCGAGGACACAGGCTCAGTGAGATGCAGCCAGGAATCCCACAGCTGGGTCGGAACTCACAGGAAGGATAATGACAATAGCTAGTGTTACATGGCCCAGGCGGCGTGCAGAGCCCTTCCCGGGCGACCTGAAGGTGTGCGTAGAGCAGGGTGTCCCAGAGCTCAGAGGCACATGCAGTGCGCCAGCCACCAGCGCTGCTGAGCTCTCGACACGAGGCTAGTGTGACTGAGGAAGGGAACTTTTCATTTCATTTGGTTTTAGTTCACTTAAATAACCACCTAGGACTGGTGGCCACGGTTTTGGGCGGCTTGGGTTAGAGCAGGCCCAGGATCCGGCCCCATTGTCACTCACGTCTGTGAAGCGGGCTGCGGGGTGAACGCCCCGGGAGGGGGGTGGGGGGAGGAGGTGCCGGAGTTCTTCCCCGTACAGTCCTTGGCAGCGTGGGCGCGGTCGTGGCCCCTCGGCCGTTGGCCTGGTTGGGTGGCTCTCGGTGGCCTCTCTCTCTCTCCTGGCCTGGCTGACCTCTGCTCTCTCCCCTTAGATTTTTATCACTCCAAACGCCGGCTGATCTTCTCCAAGAGGAGGCCCTAACCGCCCACGGGAAGCCTCTCGCTCCTGGAAACACAGCCTCCCGCAGGCCCGCTCTACACCTTGCGCCTCAGTCCTTCCGTTTGTGTGTCTTAATTATTGTGTCTGTTTTAATTTAAACTCCTCCTCATGTACATAGCCTGATCGCCACCACCTTCCCACCCCGCCCGCTGCTGGCATTAGAATTATTTAAAGAAAACAGACAGCGGAATGATAGGCCTATTGGATTGCCAGGCATTTTTATTATGCAAACTACATATTATTTAAAACCTCCTCATCCTACACTCACGATTTCTTCTCTCCCGGAGGTAAGGTGGGGCCGGCCTGACCCTCATCTGCTGGGTGGTGCTCGGGAGGGGCCTGGCTCCCCCTGTTCCCTGCTTCACGGACGGTATGAAATTCTGCTCCTTTCCTTCACTCTCAGACCCAGTTCCTTACCCCGGGAGAAGTAAAGAGATAGCACTTTGCAGGGGCCCAGCAGCGTGGGGGGGTGTCATCCAAACGTTGGAGTCCCCTCGCCTCCTCTCAGGGTGGCCACGCTAGAACAGGGGTGGGGACTGGCACCCTCCCGGCCCCTGCTACCCACTCTGCCCTGTGAGGACCGGCGGAGGCAGGATCCCGCAGCAAAGCACCAGCCTCCCTCACGCCCCTTCCTGCCCAGGCGCCCCGATTTTCCAGCCCAAGTCCCTCTCTGCTTCTCCCCTCCCCCTCTATCCTCTCCCAGCCCTGGGCAGCTGCTCTGGGGTGCCTGTGCCCCCAACTCAATGGACTGAAGGGCAGGGTCTACCTCGGGCAGCTGGAGCAGTGGGCGCCCCTCCTCTTCGCCTGGGGGCAGGGTCTGGGTGGTCCGCAGGCCTCCGGGAGTGGCCATCTCCCTGAGAGGGATGTGTGGGTGGGGGAAGCAGATGTTTCTAGGAGGGAGTGACACCTGCCCCTGGAACTCATCCCAGGGTCTCCCCCTCTGCACCACCCTCTCCCATTCATTGCACTTTGAAAAGCAGCTGAGCAAGGAGCCAGCTGCTTGTAAACGGTGGGAGTGAGGCTGCGGATCGGCTCACGAGCAGGCTGACAGCGGGCCTGCAAGTTGTGTTATCTTTCCTGGTGCTGAACGCTGAGCCCCCAGAGGCGCCAAAGCACTTAGTGGGTCTGCCCAACCCCTCACACCTCCTGTAACATCCTGTCCTGGACTGTACTCTCCTGTCTTTACTAGACTGTACACCTCTACAGGGCAGGGGCCCCATCCTGTATGGCTCTGTGTCCCTCACAGCACCCCCCCCATCCCCCAGTGCTGGATATACAGCAGGTGCTCAATAAATATTTCTTGGAAACTTTACTTGTAAATATACCTTGTTATTTTTAAGAATAAGTAGGCGGAGGTGGTGTGGGCTTTTTTTTTTTTGTGGTTGTTTTTATCATTTAAAAAATGAAGCATTTAAATTTAAAAAATGCAAAAAGCTTAGCAAAAGAAGGACTATCAGGCAGAAAAGGGACAAACAAGAACAAAATTTAAAAACTCAATCATCACACCCCTGCAAAGATCACCATTGTCAATATTTTGGTTTGCTGTGTGGTCTTTTTTTTTTTTTTTTTTTTTTTAAATATATTTTATTGATTTTTCACAGAGAGGAAGGGAGAGAAACAGAGAGAGTTAGAAACATCGATGAGAGAGAAACATCGATCAGCCGCCTCTTGCACATCCCCCACCGGGGATGTGCCCGCAACCCAGGCACATGCCCTTGACCGGAATCGAACCCGGGAACTCTCAGTCCGCAGGCCGACGCTCTATCCACTGAGCCAAACCGGTTTCGGCGCTGTGTGGTCTTTTTTAGTAAAGGACATATTGTAGCTTAACACCATTACTCACTGGGGAAATGCAAATAAAACCACAGTCAGATACCACTAGGCACCTCCCGGAATGACTAAGATGAAAAAGGCTGACAATGCAAAGTGTTAACAAGGGGCCTGGCCAGTGTGGCTCCGTGGGTGAGGGTTGACCCATGAAGCAGGAGGTTTGATTCCCAGTCAGGGTACACCCCCAGGAGGGGGAATGCAGGAGGCAGCCGATCAATGATTCCCATTATTTATGTCTCTCTCTCGCCCTCTTCCTCTCTGAAACCAATAAAAACATTTCTTTTTTTAAAAAGTACAATGTGTTGACAAGGGTAACTGGAACTCGTATAGCTTGCTGGTGGGAATATATTTCAACTACTTTGGAAAACTAGCAATAGCTTCTACCGATGCCTTACCTCACGACCCAGGAATTCTAATCCTGTGTTTGTTTTCAAGAGAAATGAGTAGATTTCCACCAAAAGATATGGCCATGGCAACATTATTCTTAACAGACCCCAACTGGAAACAACCTAAATGCTCATAACAGGAGAGTAGCTACGTCAATTGTGTATCTTTCTATAGTGGAATACTATACAACATTAAAAAAACCAAAGTATTTTTACATGTGTGCTCTGATTATCTATATACTGGTGACCCGGATTCGTGCACAGTGAACGGATATTAATTAGAAGGTGGCCCATGGGGTGGGACTGGGCAAGATGGGCCGGACACGCCCCAGAGCAGTGGTGGCAAACCTATGACACGCGAACTCATTTTTTTGGTTGATTTTTCTTTGTTAAATGGCATTGAAATATATAAAATAAATAACAAAAATATAAGTCTTTGCTTTACTATGGTTGCAAATATCAAAAACTTTCTATATGTGACACAGCACCAGAGTTAAGCTAGGGTTTTTCAAAATGCTGACACGCCGAGCTCGAAAGGTTCGCCATCGCTGCCCTAGAGCCACCTCCGCAGGTTCGCCGTCACTGCCCGAGAGCCACCTCCGCAGGTTCGCCGTCACTGCCCGAGAGCCAGCCTCCCCAGGTTCGCCGTCACTGCCCTAGAGCCACCTCCGCAGGTTCGCAGTCACTGCCCGAGAGCCACCTCCGCAGGTTCGCCGTCACTGCCCGAGAGCCAGCCTCCCCAGGTTCGCCGTCACTGCCCTAGGGCCAGCCTCCGCAGGTTCGCCATCACAGCCCTAGAGCCAGCCTCCGCAGGTTCGCCGTCACTGCCCTAGAGCCAGCCTCCGCAGGTTCGCCATCACAGCCCTAGAGCCACCTCCGCAGGTTCGCCATCGCTGCCCTAGAGCCACCTCCGCAGGTTCGCCGTCACTGCCCTAGGGCCACCTCCGCAGGTTCGCCGTCACTGCCCTAGGGCCACCTCCGCAGGTTCGCCGTCACTGCCCTAGGGCCACCTCCGCAGGTTCACCGTCACTGCCCGAGAGCCAGCCTCCGCAGTCCCTCACCAGTGTCTGCGGCGTGAGTGGGGTCCCTCCAGCAGGTGGGGTCCCGCAGCCTGGCCTGCAGGGATCGGGCCGAAACGGCTCTCCGACATCCCCCAAGGGGTCCCGGAGTGCCAGAGGGCACGCTGCGAAGTTGCTGTCGTACAGGGTGGGGAACGCACTGGGCGCTGCTCCTCATCCCTGGGCAATCAGGCTGGCACATGAACAAGGCCGTCTGCAAGGGCAGCATCACAAAACCGCAACAGCCAGCAGTGAGCATCACCTGCCTCACATGGCTGCAAATGTTCCATATGGTTTATAGCCTGGAGTCCTTACAACGTCCCCACTAGGAGGGCACTGCTATGGTCTCGATCTACAGATGAGGTCACAGGCCTAGGGGCTGGTGGGAGCCAGGACACCCTCCCTGATGGCCCGGGTCATGCCACCTGCTCCATCATCCAGAAAGGGCAGTGCCTCGCCCAGGGCCACACCGCCGTGACGATTCCAAGAGGAGGCTCTCGGGGACCTGTCTCCTCCTGCTGCCCTCCGTGGTTTTGGATGTAACTCCGGTTTTCTCGGCCTTATGTAAAGCGTGCTCTATTAACATAGCTTCAAAATGGACTCCCTGGCCCGGGTTCCACTGCGTGGTCAGAGCCCCAGCTGGAGGCAGGGACCCAGGTCTCCAGGTTTGCACCCAGCTTTCGCCGCCGAACCCCAGAACAGGGAGTATCTTGCTTCAGGCTTCACTAGACTAGGAAGTAGTTCAAGCATCTTTAGGGACTTGAAAATTCGTGAGTGCGAAAACTTATTCATTGATAAAACGGCCGCATTATTCGTTAATTCAGATTTTGTAAAAGGCAGCTTCTCAGCTCAGAGTTTTTGGTCCAGCGACACCGTATTTTAAAATTAGCTCCACGGTTTCCAAAAAGGCCAGGATCTGACTTTTTCTTAGTGCCTCGTTACGTCCACCTGCCAGTTGGCTCAGGGCGGGGTTCCCCTGGGGCCGGTGGAGCGGGTGAGGCCAGGCTGAGCACTCTGGGGCCCCCACCCGCTCCATGCCGGCAGGGGTAGGGGCAAGTGCACTGGGGGTGAGTCTTAACAATCTAAGCTCACTCTGTTCAGAGAGAAGCCAGAGTCCCTCACTGGAGAGAAAAAGCTCCGGGATTTGTCTAAACCCAGCGGCAAACTCTGCTGGCCTACTTTCAGAACACGCCCCGCGTTCAGCCACCTCTCACCACCCCACCGCTGCCCGCCGGGTCCCAGCGTCACTTCTTGGCTGGGTTATTTGAGCAGCCTCCTCGCCGGTCCCCCTGCTTCCGACTTTGCCTGGTGCAGTCTGTTCTCCACAGCGAAAGCAGCCAGAGGGATTCTTTCAGAACCTGCATTGGACCATGTCATCCTCCGATGGCTTCCATCTCATTTAAAGTAAAACCAAGTCCTTGCATGACCTACATTTAGGTCCCACTGTCTGCTCCCTCTGGCCTCATCTCCACTCTTCCCTCCGTGACCTGCTCCAGCCACACTGGTGTCCTCACAAGGCGAGCTCCTGCCTCAGGGCCTTTGCACGCACTGTTCCCTCTCCCTGACACTCTGCTTCCAGGTCTTCTTCCTCACACACTCGATTCCAGGGCCACCTCCCCAGACAGGCCCCCGGGCACCCCCTCTAAAGCTCACCGCCCACCATTCCTTCCTCTACTCTGCATTACTTTCCCTCATACGCTTATTGCCACCAGACCATGTATTACACATGGGTATTTTTTTTTTTTCTGTTTTCGTTTCACTTTTGTATCCTCGGTGCCTAGTGCTGGGTCTGACACATATTAGGTGCTCAAAAAATATTTACTTGTTTAAAAAAATTCCTTATTTACTTCAATAAAGCCACAGAAACTCTGAGTATCAATTTCCTCAGTGGAAAAGGGATAAAAGGATGGCTGTGAGAATATATATTTATTTAGAAGTTAAATTTATTAATTTTGAAAGCCTTTTGTTTTGAAATCATCTCAGACATACAGAAAAGCTTCACAATAGTAAAACAATTCCCATATACTCTTCACCAACAGATCCTCAGTATTAACGTTTTACCACCGTTCCTTCATCACTCTCTCTCTGTATAGCTATAAAATTATTCTTAAATATGTTTTTGAATGTGTAATGTACAAAGATGATTCAAAGTAAACAATGAAACATAACTCTCCCGCCTTCATTCCAATACTTCTCTTCAGCCCAACTGCTACCAGTATATTCTGTCAGAAATATTCTTTTTTTTTAATTGAATGTTTAGGGTGACATTGATTAATAAAATTTTATATTTCAGGCGTACAGTTCTACAATACATCAGCTGTATATTGCATTATGTGTTCACCACCCCAAGTCAACTCTCCTACCATCACCATTTATCTCCCCTTTTCCCTCTCCTACCACTCCCTGCCCCTCGCCCCCGATAATCACCGTACTGCTGCCTATGTGTCTGTTAGACAGATCTGATGCATTTACAAACATATATGAATGCGTGTCCATTTACATAGCATAAATTTTATCCCCACACATGCACTTTTTTCATGCAAAGCATACCATACTCACTGTTTCGCACCTTACTATTTTCACTCAACAGTATATTTTGAAGGTCATTCCATTTGGGTCTACCTGGCTCTCTCTCATTTTCCTCACAGCCTCACTCACAGCGGACCATTGTCTGGGCGTATCCGAGCTTGTTTAACCAGCTCCCCGCTCCCTGGTGATGAACACGCAGGCTGTTCCCAGCCCCCTGCTGCTACAGGCATTGTTGTCATGACCACCCTTTCACGTCGTCCTGTGGACGGCACCCGTAGGACCAGTGGCTAGAAGGGAACTTGCTGAGTAAAAAGTTTTCTGCATTTTAAATGTTGGCAGAGTTCACCACCTTTCTTTTCATGAAAGACACACTAGTTTATGTTCTTTTTTTTTTTTTTTTGAATGTTTAAAATGCTCCCCTGAGGATAGGTTTTTATTGATTTTAGAGAGAGGAAGGGAGAGAGAAACATCACACGGTTGCCTTCCACATGTGCCCTGACTGGGAATTGAACCTGCAACCTTTTGGTGTATGAGACGACACTCCAACTGAGCCACCCAGCCAGGGTTTATGTTCTTACCGAGGATGGGAAAGTGTTTCTCTTTACGCAGCATGTTATTTTTTTTTTAAGTTTACCAATTGGATAACTTAAAATATCTCATTTTATTTACTTTTTAAAACATTTAAAATTTGTTTTATTTTTACTGATGAGAGAGAGAGAGAGAGAGAGAGAGAGAGAGAGAGAGAGAGAGAAACTTTGATGGGTTGCCTCCCATACGTGCCCTAACCGGGGATCAAACCCAAAACCTAGGTATGTGCCCTGACTGGGACTTGAACCAGCAACCTTTTGGTGTGTGGGTCAGCCCTCCAACCAACTGAGCCACACCAGCCAGGCCTGTAGTTTTATTTTATTTTTTTCTTTTATTCCGAGTCAAGATAAACATTTTTTCATGTGTTTAAAAGCCAGCTGATATTTTCCCCCCATGAATTGTCTCTTCATACGTGGTGCCAATTTCTCTAACGCATTACTGGTTTTTCACTGATCGGCAGGGACTCATAAGGAGAAAATTAGTTTATTTTCTGTGATGTGAGTTTTTATTTTACTGTTTGTTTGCCTTTTGAGTTATCAACGGTGACTTCTTTTTGCTATTCAGTCATTTCATTTTTTATTTTTAAAATATTTTATTTCTTCAGGAGAGAACACTGCACCTCCTCCTCCTGGTTTCAGGTGCTGTGCACATTCAGAGAAACTTCTGCAGTGATGAGCTATCAAAGTGGTCCCTGAAAGTATGGTCTTAGCTGTTTTATTTTAAAATTTCTATGTAGTTGGATGTTTCAGTCTTTTCTTTTATGGCGTCTAAAGCTTTGTGCTATGCCTGGAAAGGCTTTGCCTGCTCCAAGGTTATTTAAAAATCACCCCAGGATTCCTTATGGCATTTGTTCAAAGGCAGAGAGAAGCATAGAATGAGCCTGTGGTTCCCACCAGCTTCAACGGTAATCAGAGCAGGCCAGGGCCAGGGCCAGGGTCATTTCATCTGTGCCCCACCATTCCCCCATCCCTTCATTATTTTGAAATAAATCCCAAACAACAGAATTGTATGACTTTTTAATGCTTAAATTTTTGACCCATATAAAATTATTTTATTTTTTTAATGTATATATATTTTTTATTGATTTCAGAGAGGAAGGGAGAGGGAGAGAGAGAGAGCGAGAGAGAGAGAGAGAGAGAGAGAGAGAGAGAGAGAGAGAGAGCTATCAATGATGAAAGAGAATCATTGATCAGCTGCCTCCTGCACACCCCACACTGGGGATTGAACCTGCAACCCGGGCATGGGAATCGAACCGTGACCCTCAACCACTGAGCCACACTGCCCGAGCAACCCATATAAAATTATTTTAGAGTTAGAACTCCAACTTTGTCTTTTGCAAATACCTAAGCCAATCTCCCAATGCTTTACTGAATAAACCATCTTTCTCAATGATTTGAAACATGCTCCTTTATTATACACTAAATTCCCATGTCCATATTTGAGTTTATGCCTGTCTATTTTTTATTCTGTACCATTGATTCACCCATTTCTATTCATGCTCTGGTACCACACTGTTCTGATAGTTGTAGCTCTACAATACAGTTTGGTATTAGGTTAGACTGTTCTCTAAAACAGGAGTGGGGAACCTTTTTACTGCCAAGGGCCATTTGGGTATTTATAGCATCATTCGCAGGCCATACAAAATTATCAACTTAAAAATTAGCCTGCTGCCCGGCCGGCATGGCTCAGTGGTTGAACGTTGACTTATGAACCAAGAGGTCACGGTTCGATTCCCGGTCAGAGCACATGCCCAGGTTGCGGGCTTGAGCCCCAGTGTGGGGAGTGCAGGAGGCAGTTGATCAATGATTCTCTCTCATCATTGATGCTTCTCTCCTTCTCTCCCTCTCCCTTTAAAGAATAAAAATAAATAAATAAATAAATAACCTGCTCTATTTGGTCAAACATTTAATTAACTCACTCCTAATGCCTTGGCAGGGCCAGGCCCAGTGACTTCGCAGGCCTTACATGGCTCTCGGGCGGGACGCTGCCCACCCTGCTCTGAAAGGTGATGTAGCTGTAAGCCTCCCCTGGGATTCCATGACCCTGCCCGAGAGTGAGGCCCTGAGGCAGGGCACGGCGTGCGGCTTCACAGCCAGCACTGGCCTGCACTGTGCCCATTAACACCCTGGCCGGGATACAGCATGGCATCACCCTGGCAACCAGAGGTAGGGTCCAATCTCTGGCTTGGCCATCGAGGGCAGCCCACCTCACTGTCCCAAGCCTCCACTTAGATCAGCGGTTCTCAACCTGTGGGTCGCGACCCCTTTGGGGGTCGAACGACCCTTTCACAGGGGTCACCTAAGACCATCGGAAAACACATATATAATTACATATTGTTTTTGTGATTCATCACTATGCTTTAATTATGTTCAATTTGTAACAATGACATTGGGGGTCACCACAACATGAGGAACTGTATTAAAGGGTCGCGGCATGAGGAAGGTTGAGAACCACTGACTTAGATGGACTTCCCTCCGCTCTGCCTGCTCCAAGTCCTAGGATTCTAGAGCAAGGGGGCCTCGGGAGAGCCAGGCCAAATTATGAAAGGGTAACAGTGGCCACTTCTACAGGAAGTCTCAGAGATCAGCACAGGAGATCAGCTCGCGGGGAGCGGAAGAGAGATGAAGCAAGAGGCAAGACTGTTAAGAGTCCTGCGTGCGCGGGCTCCAGGAGCAGGCCCAGCAGGCCCAGGAGGCGCAGGAGGCGCAGGAGGCGCAGGAGGAGCAGGCGGGAGTCTGCAGGTGGGAGCTGCCCCCATGGCGATGCTTTTCTTGGAGGGATGAGGATGGGGGAGGCAGCAGGGCCCCCAGCCAGCTCGATGACAAGGATGCAAAGGGCTGAGTCCTCTTTTCTTGTGAATGTGGGGCTCTCTCCCTGGTCTAATGGAGGGCATCTGGGCAGGAGATGGGGTACATTGCCTGCCTTTAAATGTCATGTGACCCTGGGCAACTCACCTGGCTCCTCAGAGCCTCGGTTTCTCTATCAGGTTGGAGGGAAGAGGGGTGAGTGGACCAGAACAAGGCGAGAGGTGGGCTCTCAGACCCGTCGCCTGGACAGTTAGGGTCTGTGACTCGCTGTCATTTGTAGTTATTGCCGTGAGGGGGTGAGCACGGGCCCAGCCCTTCACCCCTTTGGTGAGAGAGTGATGGGGATGGGGGAGGCCCCGGGCACCTGTCTTGTGACTCTGCCGCCGACTTCAAACTTTGCCTGATTTCTTGGGCGAGTAGTGTGGGGAGAGGGGCCGTGCTGCAGGGTGTGCGATGTGTTCCTGGTCACGAGGGGGCTTCTGGCTGGTGAGGGAGTGAGGGAGTGAGGTTGCAATGATCCAGGAGGGGGAGGGTGTGCTCAGGGGGTGCCCCTGCTGCCGACTCCAAGGCCTGTGGTTCTGAGCGACCGAAGGGCAGGGACCTTCGCCCGGGGCTGCGAGGGCTGAGGGGCTGTGGTGAGCACCAGGCTGGCTGGCTGGTGGAAGCTGCTGAGGGAGGGTGAGCATGTGCGGGTGAGGTGACCGAGGGTGTCCTCCTGCCTCTGATGGCCGTGCCTGGCCCTGAGGGGCACAGACCGCTCCTGGCGGGGGCCGGAGGCTCCTGGGGGGACACTGCTCTGCCGGTGCCACCGGTGCTCTGGGCAGTGCTGGCTGCAGGGCACCTGCTGTCCCTCTGCCCAGGCTCCTGACGGGCAAGGAGGTGGCGTGGCTCCCGGGAGGGAGGGCAGACCAGCTCCCAGGGCTGGTGCTGAGGTGGCCTAGAGGGCTGGGCGCTGCTTTCACACCAAACGCCCGCTGGGAGCTGGGAGCTGGGAGCTGGGAGCTGGGAGCTGGGAGCTGGGAGCTGGGAGCGGCCAGGGCGGTGCAGCTGGGAACTGCCCCCAAAGGACGGTAAGAGCGTCCTGTGTCCTGGAAAGTGGCCGCAGGGAATGGACTTCAGGATCCCACCTTCCCTGACGTATGGAGCTGACAGGCTCCGCGCTGTGGCCCCACATCACAGAGACTCTTCTCCAGCACTGCGGTTCTAGAAACTTCCGCAGTGGGAATGTTATCATCTGCCTGTATCTCCTTCAAAGGAAGTGGGTGTGAAACTCGAGTTTCCAAATCCCACAACCGCGAGTAAAGCCACCCCTCTGCCCGCCCATGGGGCTGTCACGCCCGCAGCTGCTCCGTGGGCGTCTGTGACTCACAGATGGGCCTCCTGCCACCCAGAGGCATCTGTCGGGAAGTGGTCGTGAGGGAAGGCCGTCCCATGACCACCCAGGGGAGCGGGCCTGGCGCTGGTGCTGCCACTGATGTCAAGGCTTGGACCAGGCTCTGAGGCTTGCAGCCTCCCTCCCTCCCTCCCTTCCTCCCTCCCTCAGTTTCCTCATCTGTCAAGTGGGTATAAATCGTGCCTGTACAGCACCCGGCTTCTGTGAGGCTCAAATGGGATGTCACCCTCTCCATGCTGTCAGCACCGTCGCCGTTGCCGCGTCCCCAGCTGTCACTGTGGGCTGGGCGGCGGCGAGGCCTTCTCCTGGGTCACAGATGGGACAGTGTCACCGGATGCTGACCGAGGTGAGGCTCGGTCTGGGCGGTTGGGATAGAGCAGAGAACAAAAGGGTAAACTTCCGACGCACAGGAGGCTTTCCTGAGAGGAGGTGGAAATGACACAAAATCGGATAAAAGACTCTCTGGGAAGGTGACAAGTGCTCAGAGAAAGTGAAGCCAGAATGGGTGGTGACTCTCCTCTAAGGATCTCCCCTAGTCCTCACCGCAGCCCCGTGGAAAACACGGCTCCTCTCACGTTCCCGTGGGGAAACTGAGGTACAGGAGGCCAGGTGGCTTGCCCAGGTCATGCTGGCCGGCGGCAGGATGGAGAGCGGACCCCGACTCCAGAGCAGCGGCCTCCTCGCCTCCTGCCGGGCCCCTTCCCCACATCCAGGGGTCAGAGGGGTGCACTGCCCCTCGCTCCCCGCCCGCTCGCCCCCTGCCGGGTCTGGTCACCCCAGCGCAGTGCGTGCTGGCTCTGCGGCAGGGGCTGGGCAGGGGGGTCTCAGAGGAGGTGCTGCCACTGCTCGGGGGGACTGGTCCCCTCGGCCAGTCCGCATGGGGCCGATGCTCCCACAGTGGCCGCTTCCCAGCCCGGGGGCAGGCAGAGGTGCCCGCTGGGCTCACGGCGCCGAGCCCGGCCCAGCACCACTGCAGCTGGACATCCATGACCGGAACCAGCCTGTGCAGGCCCGAGAGTGGCAGGCAGAGACGGGGGAGGAGCGGCTCAGATGGAGACACACAGACAGGAAGAGACGGAGGCGACGTCGCCTGGGGGCCCTCCGGGGTGAGGATGGCTTCATCCACGTCCTGTGCACCCCGTGTGAGGAAGTCCGCCCACGGGCGCTGGGCCAGTGGCTCCCGGCCCCTGGAGGGAGCCCATCTTCCCTGAGGCAGCGCTCCCCGACCCTCACTCAGCCTGTCTGTGACCTTTGGCCCCAACAGACAAAGCCCCGAGGGGTGGCTCCTGCTGCCTCAGTTTCTCTGCACTTGCTGCTCACTGGTCCTAAACCCCACGCGCCTCCTCAGAGTCTGGCCAAGCCCCATGGCCCACAGGAAGCTGCCTGGCCATTTGCACATCAATCCCTCTCACCCCATACATTTATGTGCCCCGGACTTATTCCCTCCAGGGCAGGCCCCCAACTACCCCTTCCACACCCCAGCCCCCCTTTCTCCTGCCCTGGGGCTGCACGTGGACAAAGCCTCATCCATCAAAATCCTTATTCACTGACTGACTGACCTGAGACCTTCAATGACAGAAGCACGGACCCTGATGAATGAATTGGACGGCCTTACTTGACACCTACTATGTGCTAAGGAGCTGAGGACAGTGCGGAACAAGGTGCACAGTGACATCCATAGGGGAGCCCAGGGCATCGTGGGGCCACGGACAGGGGGGTACTGAACCCTACTTGAAGTTGGGGGTGGCTGCAGGGAAGGCTTCTTGGAGGAAGCAGAGGGAGGAAGAGGTGTCAGCTAGGTGAGGGGGTACGAGGGTCTGGAGGATGGGGCACAGGGACCAAGGGTGGGAGGGAACCTGGCCTCCTGGGAGTGGGGAGTGTTCGGAGGGTGCTGTGGACTGCGCGGGGTGAGGGTGGGGAGTGAAGGGGGGCACATTCTGATTCCTTGGTGGGCGTGTGGGAAGAGCAGAGAAATGGGGTTGAGGAGAAAGCAAGGCTGGAGGCAGGTGCTGAGAGGGAGGAGGCAGCTGTGGGGGGTCCCTCTGCTCTGGGAGGGGGGAGGAAGTGAGCTGCAGGAGCAGCGGGAGAGACGGCTCACCGGGTGCTGCTGGCCCTCAGACGTGGGACTCGGGATGAGCCTGTGTAGTCACCCCAAGGCCTAAGCCGGAACCTGTCCCGCACGGGGCCTCCTTAGTCAACAGCCGGGGAAGACCCCGGACCGTTGAGCAGAGATCTGAAGACGGGGGTGCGGGAAGAGCATTCCAGGCTGAGGGAGCGGGAAGGGCAGGGCCTGGGCAGGCCGTGCTGGAGGCCACGAGGCCGCAGGCAGGGCGGCATCACCCATGGTGGGTTCTCTCCAGGGCTAACGGGGAGCCAGGGAGGGATTGCAGCCGCTGTGACCGTGCAGCAGGCCATGATCCCTCGCCATTCTCTGTCCCCAGGCCAGAGCAGCATGGAGGCTGGGCACAGAGCCGCCCGAAAAGGCCGGAAACTGGGCTCCAGCCGGCGGCGGCAGACACGGGAGCCCGCTGCTGGCCAGGATGCCCCTGTGGCCCCAGGGTCCTGGCCCGCCCAGGCGGCGGAGGAGCTGCAGGGCTTCTTCCAGGCCAGCGGGGCCGCGGAGAGGGGCTTTGTCACCCGCGAGGACCTGGCGGTGAGTCAGAGCCCCGTCCCTCCCTGACCCCTTTCCAAGGCTCTGCCACCCAGGACCGGAGGGCTCGCCTGCTCTTTCCCTTTCTCTCCTCTGAACTTTGACCTCAGAAAAGGCTAGGAATTTGTTTATATTAATGTGCAAACGACTGATAAGGCTCCGTGTGTTACCCTCTTTCAGAAACATTTACATTTTGACAAAGGGAAGGACTTTAAGCCAAAGAACTAACTTGCAAATGATGTAACTTTAGGCCCACTGAGCAGGGAAGTCTAGCTTAGAGGCCTGGAAATCAAACCTTGCCGATGATCGGAAACTTGAATGAAACATAAGGTCAGTCGTGGTCATGTGTCCCGGTGAGGAGTCTTAGACCAGATGGACAGATTTTTAAAAAATATATATTTCATTGATTTTTTACAAAGAGGAAGGGAGAGGGATAGAGAGTGAGAAACATCGATGAGAAACATCGCTCAGCTGCCTCCTGCACACCCCCTACTGGGGATGTGCCCACAACCAAGGTACATGCCCTTGACCAGAATCGAACTTGGGACCCTTCAGTCCGCAGGCCGATGTTCTATCTACTGAGCCACACCGGTTAGGGCAAGGACAGATTTTTCTTTGGATTTTCCTCACTCCCTGCAAAGGGGCCTCTGTGGGCTGCTCGGGTCTGGCTGGCCTGCTCCTCCTCCTGATTCTGCTCCCTGCTCCGGACTTTGTCCGTCCCCCAGCAAACTGCCCTGCCTATCCCCCAGCCTCAGGCCCTCAGCAAGGTCTGAATGGCCGATGTTCAAATATAATTTTCAAAAGGATAGCAAAAAAGACTTTGAAGTAAATATAAAAATCAGCACTTATCAAAGGTCTTACCTAATTAATTATTGTTACTAATTAATAAGGGAGCCAGTAAGATGTCCCGGTGGGTTCAAAGAGCATTTGAGGAGCTCTTTTGATTTTTGCGATATTTATAGGCAATTTGACAGAGGAGCGTTATGATAAAATTGCTGAGTTCAGTTTTAAAAATGGCTCCTGTCCAACAGCCATCAGTCTTTGGGGACATCTGTTCTGCTGGGCAGAATGATTCCCATCTCTCCCGGACAAAAACCTACAAGTTAACAAGTAACCAGAAGTCTGGGACTTTGAATTAAAGGTAAACAATGAGATGAAATAAGTGCATTCCTCTGGTCTGTACAATGTGCTGTCTACCTTATTCCCAAGTTTCCGGCTTTTACAGCCTCTGTTCGTGGCTCTGCTGGCTAGCGTGACCACCTGCCCCAGTTTGCCCGGGGCTGGCGGGTACCAGGGATGTGGCCCTTCCCGGACTGAAGCTGGCCACCCGATGTCTCTCCTAAGGCCAACAAACCAACCCAAGACTCTCTTTCCACCAGCTTTCACCTGCAGGCTCTATAAATGTGAAGGGCTTTCTTCTTGGGGTCCCCAACTTTTCTAGGGTCCCCCTCCTGCCCAGATGGCCTTCCTTATCACCTGGCTCCTAGGAGGGCTTGGCAGGCATTGGCTCCATCTTCCTCACAGTGGACTTGTCACACCTGATTGGATGCCAATCACCCTGCAATGTGACACGACAGTTACGCAACTGATCCATCTAATCTAGCTCCGCCACAGGAGGACAGATTCTTACTGCACCTGTGTGAAGGATGATGTGGCGTGGAAAGTAAAAGTACTGGTTTCTAAATCAGGAGGGGCCCGTGAGATTCAGATACCATTTAATAAGTTTAATTTCAGTTTATAAAAGCCATCATCTACTAAACTGAAGGTTAGAGACAGCTCCAGAAGACAGGACTTTCTCATAGATCCATAAAAATAATACCAATGACGTTCCCAACAAATACCACGACCAGATTTCCCTGGACCCTTCACTCGGTTCCGTGGAACTAGTTCTTGTTCTGGGGGACCTTGGAGAGCCGGCCGCTGCTGGGCTCAGGCTGAAGGGCAGCGCCTCGAGGGCATCCCGCCCCAGGGGAGCTCCCGTCCCTCCCCCCCCCATCCCCCCATTCGGGTCTGTCCTGCGGGAGCACAGACTGTGGCTGCAGCTGTTCACTGAGCCTCGGGCAACGCACAAGCTTACTTAGGAGGGAGGCTGAGCGGCTGTGGTTATCTGTTACAGGAACTAATAACATCAGAGTGGACGAGAGCCAAGCTCTCTACTGGGGACAGAGCTATGCATAAGGGCTGACCAGCGTTTCCCCTGAGGTAGCGACGGCGTTGAACAATCTCCATGGCCTTCCGGTACAGCATGCAACTTCTGAAACAGTTGTGTTAGTGGCATTTACTTCCATAACAGCCCAGGAGAGGCCACCATCTCTTCTGAGTTGATGTTCTTCCTACAATGCTCTTCTGTTTTGCACCCAGGCCACGTTTAACACCAGATTTTGTTACAGGTTAAAGCCTCAATTTTCATGTTCTTCTACAGGCAACAAAGATTACAATATTTTTTATTGATCATGATCAGCTTATCTTTTAGAAGCAGGTGTTAAACGCAATTGTATTAATTAATCTTAATGAACTTAAAACATATATATATATATATATATCACCACATCTTCTCCATCCATTTGCCCATGAGGGGCGCTTGGGTTGTACCATGTCTTGGCTGCCGTAAACATGCTGCAGTGAACACAGGGAGCATTTATCTTTTCGAATTAAAGTTTTTATTTTCTTCAGATAAATACCCAGAAGTGGAATTGCTGGATCATATGGTAGTTCTATTTTTAAAATTTTTAAATAGTTTTTTGTTTTTAATCCTTACTTGAGGATATGTTTATTGATTTGAGAGAGAGAGAGAGAGAGAGAGAGAGAGAGAGAGAGAGAGAGAGAGGAGAGAGCAAGAAACATTGATGTGAGAGAGAAACAGCAATGGGTTGCCTGCCACATGCACCCTGACTGGGCATCGAACAAAAACCTAGGTATGCGCCCTGACCCGGAATTGAACCTGCACTCTTTTGATATATGGGACGACGCTCCAACCAACTGAGCCACCTGGCCGAGCTCTAGTTTTAGTTTTTTGAGGGCCCTCTCTATTGTTTTCCATAGTGGCTGCACCAATTTATGTTCCCACCATGCCTGCACAAGGGTTTCCTTTTCCCCACGGCCTCGCCAACACTCGTTATTTCTTGCCCATCATGCTCTTAGCAGAGTGGAGAAGTATTTAATAAATGTATGGAAAGATATCCTGAAGTTCCTTTTTTTCTAAATGTAGGATCTGCTATTGGAAGGCAAAATCAAAAGAGCTATCAGAGAAACGTGGCCACTAGTTTAAGGCAGGCTCACGGGAGCCTGAGAAATAGTACTACTTGGCTACCTGTTTAATCAAAGTGACGAGAAAACACCATCTTTTGGAACAGACAGAGAAGAAGGTGACACAATTGCAAGGGTGTTTGTTGGGCTCTTTCATAAGAGAGGTGCCTTAGGTTCTCGTTTTTAAAAAAATAGAATATGATAAAGCCAAGCATAGCGGAGGGGATTTTTCTGATGAGAAGTGGAATCAGTTATCTGGGCAACTTACCCAGGAGATAAATAGTAACCTCTTTCTAACCCTTGCTAGGGGCTCAATTTATAATTTTAATAGAGATGGAGCCCAGTTCTAGTTTTGCACTGATGTAACACAAGGGAGTTTCACAAGTTTTGTTATTTATTTATTTATTTATTTATTTATAATATATTTTTATTGATTTCTGAGAGGAAAGAAGAGGGAGAGAGATAGAAACATCAATGATGAGAGAGAATCATTGATTGATTGCTTCCTGCGTGCTCCCTACTGGGGATGGAGCCCACAAGAGCATGCGCCCTTGACCAGAATTAAACCCGGGACCCTTCAGTCTGCAGGCCGATGCTCTATCCACTGAGCCAAACCAGCTAGGACTTAATTTATTTTTAAACCCATCAAAACTGAGGCAAATTTGGCAAAATGTTAACATATTTCATAGCTAATTTTCAGACTCAGGTATTATAAATCAAGGCAGAAAGACTCCCGTTCAGTAAACCTTCTACGACTCTATCCATTCAGGTTGTGGCCTTTATATTTTTTCATGTTCTGGAATAACCGGACACGTTAAGACAAAAACCACTTCCTTTATCTCTTCAAGACAAAAAACAGCCCATTTTCCTTGCAGACACAGTGGATTTCTCTGTCCCTAACATTCTTAGTATAGTCTCAAACACCCGTAGTGACTACAACTTTTAACCAAAGTAATTAACCTCAGGATGAACTGGGGGTAAGTAATTGAGATTATACAAGCATTTCAGCAGACTAGCAAAGCTCACAAGGACACCTAACATGACTTTCTGCAGTCACACATGTCCCTTGCACAACTTTAAAAAAAATTGTGATAAACTACACCTAACGTAAAACTTACCATTTCAGTGATATTAAGTAATTCACATTGTTGTGCAATCATCACCACCCATCTCCAGAAACTCTTCTCCCCCAGTTGAAACTCTGGGCCCATTAAACACTAACTCCCATTCTCCTATCTCCCCAATTCTACTTCCTATCGCTGTGATTTGACTACTGTAGGTCCCTCATATAAGTGGACTCATACAGTGTTTGTCTTCAAGGTTCATTCACGTTGTAGCATATTGCAGAATTTTCTTCCCTTTTAAGGCTGAATAATATTCCATTGTATGTATCCACCACATTTCATGTATCCGTTTGCCCTTTGGTAGACATTTGAGTTGCTTCCGTCTTTAAGCTATTGTGAATACTGTTGCTCTGAATATAGGTTTACAAATGTCTACTTGAGTCCCTGCTTTCTCTTGCACAACTATCTAAAGTGTCAAAAATTCATTCATTAACATGACCCAAAGATATAGCTGCTCTCCAGCACATAAAAGTAAGAAGTAAAAAGACACAAGCTGACAATTATGCTTAGCAATTAAACTTTTAGTATTACATTTTCTTAATTAATTTAATATTCATTCAAGTTTTTCATGTTACTAAAAATCTTGGAAAGTATGTTTAAAATGACATACTACAAAATATAATTACTATTGATATAAAATTTGTTAGAATAATTAATCAATTTAGTTGAACACAAATTTAAATTGTTATAATCTTTTTCTTCAGATGTGCACAACTGAGTTTAATTTTTCTCTCTTTAACACATTTTCTTTTTTTTTTTTTTTAAATATATTTTATTGATTTTTTACAGAGAGGAAGGGAGAGAGATAGTCAGAAACATCGATGAGAGAGAAACATCGATCAGCTGCCTCTTGCACATCTCCTACTGGAGATGTGCCCGCAACCCAGGTACATGCCCTTGACCGGAATCGAACCTGGGACCTTTCAGTCCGCAAGCCGACGCTCTATCCACTGAGCCAAACCGGTTTTGGCAAACACATTTTCTTTTTTATGTACTTGTTTATTTGTTTAATTTTTAAATGTATTTTTGTTGATTTTAAAGAGAGAGGAAAGGAGAGTGAGAGAGAAACATTGATCAGTTGCCTTCTGCATGCACCCCCATCAGGGACCAAATGTATAACCTGGGCATGTGCCCTGACCGGGAATCAAACCAGTGACCTTTTGGTGCACGTGACAATGGTCAACCAACCAAGCCACACTGGCCAGGGCATGTACTTGTTTATTTTTATTGAATTTATTGGGTGGCATTGGTTAATAAAATTATATAGGTTTCAGGTGTGCAATTCTAACATTTTTATAACCCTAAACATTATGTACAGATAATGTTAGCTTAAGACAAAATCAGTAAGACAAAATAAGAAATGCAGGACATTCAGATGAACTAGTTTCTTCACAAAAAAATAAATCCAGGCCTTAAAAAAATATAATATATACTTGTATTATCTATATAATAAAGAGCCAGGGTTGTAACAACCATTGGGACTTCGACCAGACGGGAAGTCAGTGCTGGGTTGCCTGGCGACCCAGCACTGACTGTGGCCACTGCAGGCACCCCGACCCAGCACTGACTGCCTAGGGGGCTGTGGATCAGGCCCAGAGAGAGGCCTACAGAGAGAGTGGCAGGGTCTGATCCGTAGCCTCTGTGGCAGCTGTTGATCAGAACTTGCTTCTCTCTCTCCCTGCCTGGCCAGCAGCCCTGCCTCCATTTCTCTCCAGGCCTCCACCAGGACTGCTGATCAGCCCAGCCTTTCTGATCAGGCCCCATTGATAGGCCTAGAGACGCTGACTGGCATAGAAACTGACCAATCAGAACCAAATCTGGGTGAATGTAAGGAGCCAATGGCTGTCTAGGAGGTGGAGCTTTTGATGCTGACTGGCATAGAAACTGACCAATCAGAACCAAATTGGCTGGCAGGGGAGGGCAGTTAGGGGCGATCAGGCAGGCAGGCAGAGGCAGTTAGGGGCGATCAGGCAGGCAGGCAGAGAGGTTAGGGGTGATCAGGCAGGCAGGCAGGTGAATTGTTAGGAGACAGTGGTCCCAGATTATGAGAGGGATGTCTGACCACCAGTTTAGGCCTGATCCCACCAGCGGTCTGATTACCCCCCCCCAAGGGGTCCCGATTGGAATGGGTGCAGGCTGGGCTGAGGGAACCCCCCCACCTCCGTGCATGAATTTTGTGCACTGGGCCTCTAGTATTTAATATAAAGCAGAGAAAACACAGATATAACTATTATCTGTGTCTTGTAACCCAGATTTTAAAACTAATCTCGTTTGTCCAAAGATTCACCTTAATTATTGAACCTGGCTCCTTAAAAGTTTTCTGAGCTAACAACTTCTTGTATGGGGGACTTAAAAAAAAAAGCTGAGCACATCTAAAGCATAGAAATTTGGTTTCTTTATTTCCTCTGACTTTGGGAAATGTTAGATTTACGTAGGCACTTAATTGTCTCTACAAACCAATTAACACAGAACCCCCGGACTCTAAGCTATTAATACCTCCAGAGGTAGGAAGTTATTTCACACCCACAGGAAGAGTTAATGCCTCTCTGATCACAGACATGTAGACACAAAAACATAGAGGGAGTCTGACTTTATCTTTAAGACTCCAGCCACAGGTCAAAAGTCAGCACAGAGACAGAAAAACTCACCAGGCCAGCTCTCAAAAAGCGGCTCTCCCTCCCAGCGGGAACACACCTCCTAACTAACGGGCGGTCACACGTAGAAAAGCAAACGCTACCAGCACCCACAGAAGATGAGCAAATCCGACTTTCTGTTGTCTTCCCCACCATCGCTGCCACCTGATAAAAAACGCAAATTCCGCAAAAAGAAAACTAGAGACACAGAGTCAGCGAACTTAAAGCTCTATCACTCTCAGGACTCCCTCCACGCGCCCGAAGGGCCTGCTCACTTCCCCAGCAAAGCAGCTTCCTTGGTTCCGACAGCCGAGTCCATTGGGCACCTCCATGGAACCTCCGAAACTGTCCAAACGTAACTTCCAGGAAGGTACACTCATGCCCCTTAGGCAAAAACCAAGATGAATCATCAAAGATTTATTCAACTCATCAATTGAGAGAGGTTATGAATGGTCGAAAGAGCATTTAAAAAGCTAGGTAATTTAACAAAGAAAGGTTAGAAATGCTGAGTTGGAGTTTTAAAAGGTGGTTAATGTCCAATAGGCCGTAAATCTTTGGGGTCATCTGTTCCATTGGACAGAAATGACTTACATCTCTATCAGACGAAACCTACAAGTTAACCCGTGACTTTCTCTAGTCTGGGCCCTTTCATCAGCTCCATGAGACGAATCCTGTACCTTCCTCTAGAGCAGTGGTGGCGAACCTTTTGAGCTCGGCGTGTCAGCATTTTGAAAAACCCTAACCTAACTCTGGTGCCGTGTCACATAAGAAATTTTTTGATATTTGCAACCATAGTAAAACAAAGACTTATATTTTTGATATTTATTTTATATATTTCAATGCCATTTAACAAAGAAAAATCAACCAAAAAAAATGAGTTCGCGTGTCACCTCTGACACGCGTGTCATAGGTTCGCCATCACTTCTCTAGAAGATGCTCGGTGGCTTTTGCCCCCAAGGAACATGCTGTCCACCCCGGGGACTTATTTTCAAGTTCCAGATTAATTTTTGGACTCCGATAAACACAATCTGGGGCGGATTCCCTACTGTCCTTTATCAGGGTCCATAAGGGAGGAGACTCAGGACAGGCAAATGCTGACGTAGGAGGGAGGATGGGGAAGGTGTGGAGAAGTTCAAGGCTCTGCTGAGGCCGCCTCGGACAGGGTCCGGGTCCGGGAGCCTCAGGGCAGGCTCTGGCTCAGGCTCAGCAGGCCGTGGGACCCCAAAACTGGAGAGAGGGAAGGTGGGGGCGGCTGAAGACAGACGCCTCTATTTTTTGAGGGTGGCCCAGTGGGAACAGCACCCAATCTACCCCCTCCTTGCAGGTGGCCAAGTTCAGCTTCCTGGGCAGCGAGGAGGAGCCGGAGATGATCTTTGACTGGGTGGATGTGGAGCGGAAGGGACACCTCTCCCTGGAAGAGTTCAGCTCTGGGCTGAGTATGTCCGTCCCGGGAGGAGGCGCTGTGGGGGCTGGCCGCACGGGCAGGCATCGCTGCAGTGAGCCCAGCACAGGGCAAGGCTGGGCTGCCGGACAGGCAACAGTGACACCTTAGCAACCAGGGGACCCTCCCAGCGCCCCCGAGGGAACTCAGGGTGTGGAAGACAATCCTGGTGACTGTGGAGACGAGGACACTCAGCCGGTGGGAAGGCAGGTGGTTTGAGCCTTAAGACTCTAGCCCAGGAAATGGAATCGCTTCCTCTCCCACTGGCCAGAGCCGTTCTCAGCTGGGGGTCCCCTCAGCACCCACCTTCTCTAGAGAGGCTACCAGGCTTGCTTTCTGATGTCTCCCTGCCTTCTCCCCAACAAAAAGCTTCCCTTGAGCAAGAAGTTAAGCACCCCCCATTCTTGAGACCACAGCCTTGTTTCCCTCTGAGGAAGTTCACAGCCCAGCTTTGGTGAAGGGAATTTAGGTCCCAGGGGTCAGCAAAGGGTGATATTTAGGGGGTGGGGCTTCCCAGGCCTTTAGTCCTCACTGAGCAGGGCTACTTTCACCCCCGCTTCTCCAGACAGGCCCCAAAGGACCTAGGGAGACCAAGACCAGCAGGGAACGATTCTCCCCCTTCTCCGGGGCTGAGACTGGCACAGGGAGTGGGAGGTGTGGTGTCCTTCGAGCCCAGGGACTGCCCCTGCCTATGCAACACAATCTGCACCCCTTCCTGGGCCCACAGGGCAGCACCAGCCAGACTCTGCCAACCTCTCTGCTCACTCAGTGCCACTCGCCTCCTCTGGTGTGCCAGTCTGTTTCCTACCACAGGGCCTTTGCACGTGCTGTTCTCTCTGCCTGGAGTACACTTCCCGAGGAAGGCACATGACTTGCTTCTTGCTACTCTCATCTCGGTTCAATGTCTTCAGGGCACACCTAACCACTCGCTCTAAAGTAGCCCCCAGTAGCAATGGAAATGGTCCTGTTTATTCCTTTAGCTCACTTAGCAAATTTTCTTTTTAAAAAATGTGTCCTTTGCAGCACTCACTACAATGTCAGTTCTACTAGGACAAGGATTTGGGCCATTTTTGTCCCCAGCACATAAATATTCTGTGCTCAATAAATATTCTGTGTGAACGAAGAATGTGTTGGCCACCTTCACAGAATGGAGCCGCTGTGTGACTTCCAGCAGCTCTTTGGCCTCTCTGGGCCTCGCGTGTTCCTCTGTGAAATGGGCACAGTGCTGCCGTCAGTAGCCTCCCCAGGCTGACATGAGGAACGATGAATGGCCCTGTAGAAATGTGATCAGAACGGATATAATTATTCCCCCAAGGGCTGGAAGCAGGGCAAGGTGAGGGGTCAGGGGCTGAGCCCAACCCCACTCCCCTCCCTTCTGTCCCCCTCTGTCCACAGAGAGTATCTTTGGCTCCAGCCCGAGCACCCAGAGGGTCCGCGCAAGGAGGCCACTGTCGTCCAAGCGAGGGTCCGCGGCCATCAGCTTCCCCGTGCTGGAGGAGGCGGACGCCGAGGAGAAGGAGGCGTTTCTCGCCTTCATGGAGCAGCTGGGGGGTGACCCCTCACTTCCTGAGTAAGACCAGCGCAGTGTGTGTGTGTGTGGCTGGCGGGGCGGGTGGTGTGGGGGGGGGAGCAGGCCGGGCGCTGCCAGTCCCCGTAGGCGAGGCCTCGCCTGGACACAGTGTGAAAGTGGGCGAGAGCTGGGTGCAAATTCTGGTTTGGCTGCTTGTTAGCTGTGTGACTCGGGGCAGGTGGCCTACCCTCTGACCTGCTTTCCCTGGCTGCGGAGTGAGGTAGAGCTTTGGGGAGAAGATAAGCCCTGGCCCCGCCCCTGCCTGTCCCGCCCTAGAATCTCTCCCCGGGAGGGTTACCGAGCTGGGGCAGCCTCCCAAGGGCCCTCCCATGCTGAGGGTGCCTTTCTTAACCCAAAAAGAGGGTCCCCACTTGAGCCGTGTGAGGACGGTGATGCCCTGGGTTGGGAGATTTGGAGACAGGGCGTTCCCTCCTAACTGGCTCTGGTTCGGGGCTCTTGGGGTTTACTCGCTCAAAGAAGAGGGGCCCTGCCTAAAAATGCCCCTCCCGCACCCCCATCTGCCACGGGGGCATCAGAGCCAGCAAGGGGGTCGCCTGCCCCCACAGGGCTGTGGGAACGGCTCTCAGAGGGCAGGCCCAGGGTTGTGGGGCAGGCAGGGTGGGACATAGGGTACAGGCTGCAGGGCCAGGCGTGGTGGGAGCCATTCACCTCCTTGGCAGCTTGGCCTGCTCTCAGCTCGCTGGCATCTGTCTTCACATATAGCAAGTGCCAACCATGTGCCAGGCCCAAGCGGGTGCTTTCACTGGGCGTGTCTCACTCTCTGGAGAACTTGCTGGGCAGGTATCAGCCTCCCTATTTTACAAACAAGCCCAGAGAGGGCATGGTACTGGCCAAAGATCACACAGCTAGGGAGTGGGGGAAGAGAGAAGGCAGCTGAGGCCCTGGGCCGTCAGGCTCCCAAGTCCCCCTCCCCACACTTAATCACCAAACCACAGAGAACCAAGGTACTGTGGGGGTTCAAGAAGGGAGAGGGCAGCCCTAACCAGTTTGGCTCAGTGGCTAGAGCATCAACCCTCGGACTGAAGGGTCCCGGGTTCGATTCCGGTCAAGGGCACGTACCTCAGTGGCAGGCTTGATCCTAGCCCCAGGTTGGGGTGTGTGTAGGAGGCAACCCATCAATGTCTCTCTCACACTGATGCTTCTCTCGCTGTCTCTCCCTCTCCTTTTCCCTCCCTTCCACTCTGTCTAAAAACCAATGGAAAAATATCCCTGGGGGAGGAATCAAGAAAAGAAGGGCCTCTCCCTGGGCACACCTGGGGGAGACTCCTGGAGGGCGGGGCATTTGGCTGCACCTGCAGAGGTCAATAGGTTTTTGTAGCCCAGGTGCCCAGCCTCTTGGAGTGTTGCCATTCACATGGAGAACGGGCCCCCCTCTGCTTCCTGGGCCCCCTCAGGTCTAATCTCTGGCTCCCCCCTCCCCAGGCAGGAGATCTGGCAGCTGTGGGGGAAGCTGAGGCAGGAGGAGCCCCAGCTGGCGGGCAACCTGGAGGGCTTCCTGGCGCAGATGACCAGCCGCCTGCAGGAGGCACGGGCCGACAAGGAGGCTCTGGAGCTGACCCTGAGGAAGTGAGTGGGTGGGGGTTCGCGCCCACTGGGTGTCTGCATGTAGTGGGAGCTCTGCATGTGGTGGCTGAATGTTAATGGGAGTCCCTCAGCTGCAGAAGGATGGAGGCCAAGGCCACGCAGGGCCTGGAAACTGGGATGGGCGGAGCGAAGCTGGAGGAAGGGCTGGCTTTGGGGTGTGGGGAGGACAGAGTTTGGCCTTTGTCCAGAGTGGGATGCCAAGTGTGTGTTGGTGCAGGGCCACTGTGGCAGCCAACTCCGGGAGCGCCACTCATGTAGATGGCAATGCATGCGGCAGCCCTGGGGTTGGCATGGGCACAGCTCTGCAGGGGGTCTGAGCTATGGAGGCAGGGGGATGGTGACAGAGGGATGTGGGGACAGGGTGTGAAGTGATGGGGACCATGTGACAGGGCCATGTGGCGATGGCTACAGGAGTCAGGTAATGGGATAGCGTGACCAACATCAGGGGTGCGTGGGTCAGGGGCTGCTATTGGGATAACTGTTTCCAGGGTAACGAGGGTCGGGGATCCCTAACCAAGAGAGCTGAGCAGTAGATGGACTCCAAACCAGGTCGGGGCTGCCTCTGGCGGCAGCAGGGCCCGGGGGCCGCTGAAGCGCTGCCGGGCCCACCTCCCACCCCTTCCAGGCGGGACTCTGACCACCAACGCGAGGTGCAGCAGCTGTACGAGGAGATGGAGCAGCAGATCGGCCGGCAGAAGCAGCAGCTGCAGGCCAAGGTGGGCCCCCGGCAGCCTGCCCTCCCCTGCCCTGAACCCCTCTGCTGGCCCAGACGTGGGGCCGGTGCCTGGCCAGTGTGGGGTAGCAGGAGGTGGCTGGGAGTGGGTCCTCTCACACCCCTGACCAGGAGATGGGGTGGGGAGTGCTGAGCCCTGTCCCCTCTCTGCGGGCCTCACTCTGTCCCTTGGGGCCGGTCCCCCGCTCTGGGCCTCGTGTCCTTGTTGCCACAATCCAGGCCTGAGCCAGGGCAGTTGTCCTGAGAGCCCTTCCGCTGGGACCCTGCGCCCCAGGCCCAGGGGGAGGTGGAGCCTGGCTGGGTTTTAGACGCTGCCGCCCAGGGCCTGAGGCCTCTCTCTCCTCAGAGTGACTCCCGGGACCTGGCCCTCAGCTCCCAGATGCAGGAGGTCCTGGAGGCCAAGGAGCGCGAAGTGCAGCAGCTGGCCGAGGGCCAGAGGGAGGTGAGTGCGGGCGGCCCGGAGCCCAGTCTCTGAGGACTCAGTCTCTGGTACCCCTGCCTGAGGATGCATGAGGGTGGCCCCTGGGAAAGGCGTGGTGGCCCTTTCTGAGGTGAGCCAGGTAGGGAGCGGGAGCACTGGGACAGGAGCCAGAAGGGGTGGGTTCAAATCCCTGTGGTTCCAGTGCAAATCTGAGGAAATACCTTGGCTTGCCCGGCCTCAGTTTCTCCGCCTGCGCAATGGGACTGGCCGCATCTATTGCATCTCCCAGGCTGGTGTGTAACACGAGGCGGTAAGTGGAAAGCGCTGTGGAGCAGGGGAGCGCAGGGCAAACCCCAGGCCTCGCTGCTGGGGAGGCTGGGCCGGAGGTGGTGTCCAGCGCTTGTCTCCGTGGGCAGCTGAGCGGCCTTGGCAGGTTTCTAACGTCCTCCCCGAGAAGTGGGGTTCAGAACTCTTGCCTTAGAAAACCCGGCGAGGTGCCCGGTGCTTTACCCATCATGGCTGTTCCTGTCTCTGAATCTGACTGGCTCCCGGGCAGAGGACCTGCTGCCCTGACACCAGGTCTGGTAGCTGATGGTCACTTCCTGGTCGCCTTGTGGCTGAGCCTTTGGCCTGAGACCCCGCCCCACGGTCTCGCCCTTTAACTTCTAAACCACCGACCGCAGTAACTGTGCTGTCGGGCACCAGCATCCCTTCGGCTGCTCTCCCAGCGCTGCCTTGGCTGGTGCCCAGGTGCCCCCGAGGCAGCAGGCCCTCCGCGTGGGGCCATCGTGTCCTGTCCCCCCTGAAGCTCTGCCCCAGGCCCTTCATCCCCTCACCCAGCAGCTGGTTAGGACGAACCTACTGTGTGCCGGGCAGGCCTAGGTTCTGAGGGACATGACAGACACAGCCCCTGCCCACGGAGCTATTGTCTGGTCAGGGAGACGGAGGGTGAAACAGGCGAGGAAAACCTGTAACATATCAGGTAACCAAGTGGGGAGGAGAAGAAAGTGAAGCCGGGCCGGGGACAGAGGGTTTTGATTGATGAAGACATTGGACTGAAGAAGGTGAGGGGTGGGCCATGCGAGGAGCGGGGAAGAGCAGCCAGGCAGAGGGAACTGTGACTGCAAAGGCCCAGGCGCTGTGAGTGTTCAAGGACCAGCAAGGAGACCTGTGGCTGGAACAGGGCGGGGAGTGGCAGTGGGAGAGGAGGTCAGAGATGTAGGGGGGGGGGGAGGCGTGCTGTACAGGGCCCTGGGCCATTGGAGGGCTTTGCCTCCCCCTGCGTGGGCAGCAGCTCTCCGTCTCCCAGTCGTGGGACTTGCTGCTGGGCCAGGAGCTCCCCGCAGAGAGATGGAGGGCGTGGCCCCGCAGGCCGGCCTCCTGGCGAGGGCAGTCTGTGTCTCTGCAGTTCCCTGTGGCCTCTCCGCCAGCAACTCAGACCTCCCTCCCGCTGGGAGGTCATGAAGTCAGTTAGGAAGGAGGGTCACCCCTCCAGTCCTGCTTTAAGCTGGGCCTTGGGGACCTGGAGCCTGTGCCCCACAATGGCCTGGGGGGCTGTCGGTTGTCCTGGAGGGCAGCTGGCTTCTGTGCCCTCACCACCGCGCCCCTGTCCCCCTCCTGCAGCTGGAGGCCGAGCTCCAGCGCCTCAGCAGCGCACACCGGGAGGCCGGCTCCGAAAAGCTGCAGCTTCGGGAGGCCCAGCGGGACCTGGCTGGGCGGCTGGAGCAGGTGCAGGAGCAGCTGCAGATGACCCAGGGGCACCTGAACTTCGCCAGGAGCCGCGTGTCCTGGCAGGTGGAGAAGGAGCCGAGGCAGGTGGCTGCCGCCCAGGCTGGGGTGGGGACCAGGGGCTTCCTGGAGGAGGGAGGGGCTGTTCTCCAGCTGTCAGCACAGCACACACGGCCCCTCATAGACCCCACGACACTGTCAGGCCCATTTCCCAGACAAGGAAACTGAAGGGCAGAGCGAGTCATGTGCCCAAGGCCACACCTGGGATTTGGACACACACACTCACACACACACACTCACACACACTCACTCACACTCACACGCGCACTCACACTAACACACACACTCATACACTCATACATACACACATATGCACTCACGCACTCACACACACACTCAACACTCACACACACTCATATACACACTCACACACTCACACACACACTCTCACTCACACACACACACTCACACACACACTCACACGCGCACTCACACACACACTCACACACACACACTCACACACACACTCATACACTCATACACACACATATGCACTCACGCACTCACACACACACTCAACACACACACTCATATACACACACACACTCTCACACACACACTCACACGCGCACTCACACACACTCACACACACACACTCATACACACACACACTAACACACACACACCCTAACACATTCACACACTCATACACACTCACACACTGACACATATTCACACACTCACACACACACATGCACACACACACGCACGCACACGCACATTCACACTCACTCACCGGTCTCGTGTGCAACTGAGGTGCCAGCCGTGTGAGGGCTGCAGGCGGGACTGGTGTGCGTCTGCCTGCCTCCCTGACCTGAGCTCCCACCCCTTTCCAGTGTCCCCAGAGCAGGTGAGGACAAGGCTCCCGACCCTCAGGCAGTCTCCTCTGAGGAGGCGGCCCTGCCAGGACTGTTCGAGGACAATGACGACTGGGACCGGCTCCTCAGCAGCTTCAACAGCCCCTGGCACAGAACCCCACAGCTACTGTGGAGCCCGCCCGCGACCCCCACATCCCCCTCAGCCCCCCAGACACCCCGAGTGGTCAGGCAGATCTCCATCTCAGAGCAGCACGATCTGCTGTTTGGTCGGGAGCCATCTTCAGATGCCAATGGGGCCCCAAGGAGTCCCCCCGGGGTGACTGCCAGGCCCGAGGAAGGGAGAGCAGTGGACCCAGGTGGGGAGGACCTCAGCGCAGAGCGGCCTGCGGAGCGTCCCAGCGCGCACCCTCAGGGAGGGCCCGGGCCAGGCACTGACACCCACTTCTTTGGGGAGTCATTTCTCCCCGCGGCTCCAGCTGGGGAGTCAGGGGGCCTGGTGGCAGCTGCACTCGAAGTGCTTGTTCCCCTGGGGGCTGGCCCCCCTCCCCAGGGGACTTCTCCCCCTGCCCAGTCCCCAGCTGGGCCCGGCACACACTTCCAGACCTCAGACCCAGATGATAGGGGCTCCAGGACGAGGCCTGTCCCAGCCAAGCCAGCCAGGCAGAGGGAGGCCCTCCACCAGGGCCCTCATACTGCGGGCTCCGCACCGGGACTGGAGCCGAGAGGAGCCAGAGTCCTCCCAGCAGGGCTGGCTGAGCCCTCGCAAAGTCTGGAGGCTGTGGGTAAGGGTCCCCTGGCTGAGCCCTCAGAGGGTCTGGAGGGTGTGTCTGAGGCTCCCCTGGCTGAGCCCTCAGAGGGTCTGGAGGGTGTAACTGAGGCTCCCCTGGCTGAGCCCTCAGAGGGTCTGGAGGGTGTGTCTGAGGCTCCCCTGGCTGAGCCCTCAGAGGGTCTGGAGGGTGTAGCTGAGGCTCCCCTGGCTGAGCCCTCAGAGGGTCTGGAGGGTGTGACTGAGGCTCCCCTGGCTGAGTCCTCAGAGGGTCTGGAGGCTGTGGGTAAGGGTCCCCTGGCTGAGCCCTCAGAGGGTCTGGAGGGTGTGTCTGAGGCTCCCCTGGCTGAGCCCTCAGAGGGTCTGGAGGGTGTAACTGAGGCTCCCCTGGCTGAGCCCTCAGAGGGTCTGGAGGGTGTGTCTGAGGCTCCCCTGGCTGAGCCCTCAGAGGGTCTGGAGGGTGTGACTGAGGCTCCCCTGGCTGAGTCCTCAGAGGGTCTGGAGGCTGTGGGTAAGGGTCCCCTGGCTGAGTCCTCAGAGGGTCTGGAGGGTGTAGCTGAGGCTCCCCTGGCTGAGCCCTCAGAGGGTCTGGAGGGTGTGGGTAAGGGTCCCCTGGCTGAGCCCTCAAAGGGTCTGGAGGGTGTAGCTGAGGCTCCCCTGGCTGAGCCCTCAGAGGGTCTGGAGGGTGTGACTGAGGCTCCCCTGGCTGAGTCCTCAGAGGGTCTGGAGGCTGTGGGTAAGGGTCCCCTGGCTGAGTCCTCAGAGGGTCTGGAGGGTGTAGCTGAGGCTTCCCTGGCTGAGCCCTCAGAGGGTCTGGAGGGTGTAACTGAGGCTTCCCTGGCTGAGTCCTCAGAGGGTCTGGAGGCTGTGTCTGAGGCTCCCCTGGCTGAGCCCTCAGAGGGTCTGGAGGGTGTAGCTGAGGCTCCCCTGGCTGAGCCCTCAGAGGGTCTGGAGGGTGTAGCTGAGGCTCCCCTGGCTGAGTCCTCAGAGGGTCTGGAGGGTGTAGCTGAGGCTCCCCTGGCTGAGCCCTCAGAGGGTCTGGAGGCTGTGTCTGAGGCTCCCCTGGCTGAGCCCTCAGAGGGTCTGGAGGGTGTAGCTGAGGCTCCCCTGGCTGAGCCCTCAGAGGGTCTGGAGGGTGTAGCTGAGGCTCCCCTGGCTGAGCCCTCAGAGGGTCTGGAGGGTGTGGCTGAGGCTCCCCTGGCTGAGCCCTCAGAGGGTCTGGAGGGTGTGACTGAGGCTTCCCTGGCTGAGCCCTCAGAGGGTCTGGAGGGTGTAGCTGAGGCTTCCCTGGCTGAGCCCTCAGAGGGTCTGGAGGGTGTGGGTCAGGCTCCCCTGGCTGAGTCCTCAGAGGGTCTGGAGGGTGTAGCTCAGGCTCCCCTGGCTGAGTCCTCAGAAGGTCTGGAGGGTGTAGCTGAGGCTTCCCTGGCTGAGTCCTCAGAGGGTCTGGAGGGTGTGGGTCAGGCTCCCCTGGCTGAGCCCTCAGAGGGTCTGGAGGGTGTGACTGAGGCTTCCCTGGCTGAGCCCTCAGAGGGTCTGGAGGGTGTGTCTGAGGCTCCCCTGGCTGAGCCCTCAGAGGGTCTGGAGGGTGTAGCTGAGGCTTCCCTGGCTGAGCCCTCAGAGGGTCTGGAGGGTGTGGGTCAGGCTCCCCTGGCTGAGTCCTCAGAGGGTCTGGAGGGTGTAGCTCAGGCTCCCCTGGCTGAGTCCTCAGAGGGTCTGGAGGGTGTAGCTGAGGCTTCCCTGGCTGAGTCCTCAGAGGGTCTGGAGGGTGTGGGTCAGGCTCCCCTGGCTGAGCCCTCAGAGGGTCTGGAGGGTGTGACTGAGGCTTCCCTGGCTGAGCCCTCAGAGGGTCTGGAGGGTGTGGGTCAGGCTCCCCTGGCTGAGCCCTCAGAGGGTCTGGAGGGTGTAGCTGAGGCTTCCCTGGCTGAGCCCTCAGAGGGTCGGGAGGCTGTGTCTGAGGCTCCCCTGGCTGAGTCCTCAGAGGGTCTGGAGGGTGTGACTGAGGCTTCCCTGGCTGAGCCCTCAGAGGGTCTGGAGGGTGTAGCTGAGGCTCCCCTGGCTGAGCCCTCAGAGGGTCTGGAGGGTGTGGCTGAGGCTTCCCTGGCTGAGTCCTCAGAGGGTCTGGAGGGTGTAGCTCAGGCTCCCCTGGCTGAGTCCTCAGAGGGTCTGGAGGGTGTAGCTGAGGCTCCCCTGGCTGAGCCCTCAGAGGGTCTGGAGGGTGTAGCTCAGGCTCCCCTGGCTGAGTCCTCAGAGGGTCTGGAGGGTGTAGCTGAGGCTCCCCTGGCTGAGCCCTCAGAGGGTCTGGAGGGTGTAGCTGAGGCTCCCCTGGCTGAGCCCTCAGAGGGTCTGGAGGGTGTAGCTGAGGCTCCCCTGGCTGAGCCCTCAGAGGGTCTGGAGGGTGTAGCTGAGGCTTCCCTGGCTGAGCCCTCAGAGGGTCTGGAGGGTGTAGCTGAGGCTTCCCTGGCTGAGTCCTCAGAGGGTCTGGAGGGTGTAGCTGAGGCTCCCCTGGCTGAGCCCTCAGAGGGTCTGGAGGGTGTAGCTGAGGCTTCCCTGGCTGAGCCCTCAGAGGGTCTGGAGGGTGTAGCTCAGGCTCCCCTGGCTGAGTCCTCAGAGGGTCTGGAGGGTGTAGCTCAGGCTCCCCTGGCTGAGCCCTCAGAGGGTCTGGAGGGTGTAGCTGAGGCTCCCCTGGCTGAGCCCTCAGAGGGTCTGGAGGGTGTAGCTGAGGCTTCCCTGGCTGAGCCCTCAAAGGGTCGGGAGGCTGTGTCTGAGGCTCCCCTGGCTGAGTCCTCAGAGGGTCTGGAGGGTGTAGCTGAGGCTTCCCTGGCTGAGCCCTCAGAGGGTCTGGAGGGTGTAGCTCAGGCTCCCCTGGCTGAGTCCTCAGAGGGTCTGGAGGGTGTAGCTGAGGCTCCCCTGGCTGAGCCCTCAGAGGGTCTGGAGGGTGTAGCTGAGGCTCCCCTGGCTGAGCCCTCAGAGGGTCTGGAGGGTGTAGCTGAGGCTTCCCTGGCTGAGCCCTCAAAGGGTCGGGAGGCTGTGTCTGAGGCTCCCCTGGCTGAGTCCTCAGAGGGTCTGGAGGGTGTAGCTGAGGCTCCCCTGGCTGAGCCCTCAGAGGGTCTGGAGGGTGTAGCTGAGGCTCCCCTGGCTGAGCCCTCAGAGGGTCTGGAGGGTGTAGCTGAGGCTTCCCTGGCTGAGCCCTCAGAGGGTCTGGAGGGTGTGGCTCAGGCTCCCCTGGCTGAGCCCTCAGAGGGTCTGGAGGGTGTGGCTCATGCTCCACAGGCTCAGCCCTCAGAGGGTCTGGAGGGTGTGACTGAGGCTCCCCTGGCTGAGCCCTCAGAGGGTCTGGAGGCTGTGGCTCAGGCTCCCCTGGCTGAGCCCTCAGAGGGTCTGGAGGGTGTGGCTCAGGCTCCCCTGGCTGAGCCCTCAGAGGGTCTGGAGGGTGTGGGTCAGGCTCCCCTGGCTGAGCCCTCAGAGGATCTGGAGGCTGTGGCTCAGGCTCCCCTGGCTGATCCCTCAGAGGGTCTGGAGGGTGTGGGTCAGGCTCCCTTGGCTGAGCCCTCAGAGGGTCTGGAGGGTGTGGGTCAGGCTCCCCTGGCTGAGCCCTCTGAGGGTCTGGAGGGTGTGGGTCAGGCTCCCTTGGCTGAGCCCTCAGAGGGTCTGGAGGGTGTGGGTCAGGCTCCCCTGGCTGAGCCCTCTGAGGGTCTGGAGGGTGTGGCTCAGGCTCCACTGGCTGAGTCCTCAGGGGGTCTGGAGGCTGTGGCTGAGGCCCCCACAAAGGGAGTGGCGCAGCAGGGTGAGCTGGGCCCAGATGTGCTGGCGGGCCGTCCCGGGGGGCTAAGGGAAGCCCCTGGCCTGGTCCAGCTGAGCAGGCTGCCTGCCCTCCCTCAGCAGAGTCTGGAGGAGGAACCCAGGGAAGAGGATGGGAAACAGGGGGGCGAGGGCAGGCCCGGCCTCAGTTCAGAGCAGCCCTCTGAGGCTCGGGGCCCGAGGACCGGGCCCTCAGAACGCCCCCAGCGACGTTCCCTGCCCGCCCCTCTCCCACCTGACACAGCGCAGGCTCAGGCTGAGGCAGAAGGCCCTGCTCCTGGAAGACCGTCCCCTCCAAGGGACTCTCCCCCTCGGGGGGCTCAACCTGGGGGTGGGGCAGGGCCCCGGCTGCCCACGAACACCCTGCCCAGCTCGGAGGCTACGCTGGAAGCCCAACCCAGGCCGCCACCCACAGCCGCTCAAGCGGAGGGAGAACAAGGCCCCCGGCCACCCCGTGAGCCTCGGGCAGAGAACAGGCCTGAAGACACAGGAACAGGCTCCGGGGAGGCTGGGCTGACCCCCTCCCCAGGGGGCCCCACGGGCAGCGAGGCTCCAGCCGACCCTGATTACATCTACCACATCATCTTCCTGGGAGACTCGAACGTGGGCAAAACATCCTTCTTGCACCTGCTGCACCAGAACACCTTCGCCTCTGGGCTGACAGCCACTGTGGGTAAGCGCCTATCCTGGCGGGGGCGGGGGGGGGGGTGGGGGGGAGAGGGGGAGGTCCAGGGCCCTGGCCAGCAAGTCTGAGCAGGCTGGAGTGAGCACCCCTGGGGAAACTGCAGTCTGTCCTGGCCCAGGCCCTGCTCTAGACAGACTTTATATGGGATGCTCTTACTATTTTACTAATCATCTCTAATTACAGGTAATTTGCTTTTCCTGCATTGATCAGATTAGCTTATAATGTGCCACATCAACAAAGTACCCTGCAATTTAGGTGCCAGTGCTGACTGATGGTGAAAACAAGCGAGTCCCCCCCACATGGCTGCAGGGGAAGGCAGGGCTCAGCAGGGTCGCACAGGTTGGATGTAGTCAGGACTAGCCCCTGCCAGCCAGCCCAGCTCTGGGGGGAAGTTGCCTTGGGCAAGTTGCATGTTTTATATAGAATGTGTTTGTGGGGTGTGATACGCTAGGAAGCTGGGTGCCTGAGTTCATATCTCGTCCTGCCACTTACTAGCCATATGAACTTGGACAAATGATTTAAGCCCCTTGAGGCCCCAAACCCTCACCTGCACAAGGGGGACAGCGTGGTTGTAAGGATTAGCTCATTAGTACGAATCAAGCTGTTAGAATAATACCTGGCACATTGTGCTAATCAATATTATTTTTATTGTTATTATTATAAGTATTAGATGATGTCTCATTCAGTGGCTCCTGCCAATGAAATGTCCGGAAGCACAAAGCTTCCTCGCCCTAGAACAGCGGTTCTCAACCTGTGGGTCGCGACCCCTTTGGCGGTATCACAGGGGTCGCCTAAGACCATCCTGCATATCAGATATTTACATTACGATTCATAACAGTAGCAACATTACAGTTATGAAGTAGCAATGAAAATAATTTTATGGTTGGGTCACAACACGAGGAACTGTATTTAAAGGGCCAGAAGGTTGAGAACCACTGCCCTAGGACCGGGATGTGTGGCACTGGGTGTTGTGTCGGCCCATGGAAGGCCAGCGTTATGACCACTCGGGACGAAGAGGGAGTGAGCCGATCTTTGTCTGTCAGGGTGCACGTGACTGGGACCGTGTGGATAATGACAGCCCACATCCAAGAGAGGCCCCAGGACAAGGCCTCAGGCTTTTCTCTGCTTAAGGATCCTCACCTGGGAGCCAGTTAACGATGCAGCGTCCTGGGGAATGGGACCCACGGCAGGTCCGGCCTGGGGTTGAGCAGGGTCGCAAGCCTGCAGGGCCACCCTTAGTAACCTCCTAAGCCAAGGGCACCTCCAATGCACCAGGCATCTTACAACAGCCGTCTCCCCCGTAATAACCGATTCTCCCCTCATTATCATGTAGTAAGAGGCTTCCAGAAAATTCCATCAAGAAGAACACAGATTGATGCCTTAGCTCAGGGATAGAGCGTCAGCCCATGGACTGAAGGGTCCTGTTTGATTCTGGTCAAGGGCACGTACCTCGGTTGTAGCCTTGATCCCCGACCCTGGTCGGGGTGCATGCGGGAGGCAGCTAATCGATGTGTCTCTCTCACATTGCTGTTTCTCTCTCTCTCTCTGTCTCTCCCCTTCCCTTCCACTCTCTCTAAAAATCAATGGAAAAAATATCATCAGGTGAGGATTAACCAAAAAATAAATAAAAAGAAGCCCTCTCCATCATCCCCGCCCCCCACCTGCTTTCCTTTGGGAAGTAGGGGTTGGCAGGAAGTTGTACCCCAAAGACTCCAAACTTCCCTGAGATTTCACTTACCTCCATATTTCCAGAAAGGGTCTGGAGCCATGACCTCAGGCAGGCAGGGGTGGGCCTGTAAAATCGAACGGGCTGGGGTCAGAGAGATGAGAATGAATAATGATAACAATTACCACCTCTCAGGCACCGCCCCCTCCCAGAATCTGGGCTAAACCTTGGACATAAGTCATTGGCTCCTCCCAGCCGCCCTGTGCGGTGCGATGAGGAGGGAGGCTCAGAGAGGCCGAGTGACTGGCTTCAGGTCACACAGCAGGTACAGCGGCAGAGGGCGGACAACTCACAGCCCATCGGTCACCTCTGAAGTCAGCGCTCCTGCCGCGCCCCTGGCTGTCTGGTCGAAGGGAGGATGCAGGCCGTAACTGGGATATGAAACGAGAATTATAAAATAAAACAATGAACAGGTTTTCCTGAGTGGACTAAGGAACACACATCGCTGTGTTCACAGCGGTCAAAACAGCGCAAGGTTCCCTACGTGGGCACGGAGAGCAGCGGGGGCAGTGAGCCCGTGGCTGGGGGTCGGGGAAGGCTTCTTGGGAGACCTGGGCCCTTGATTGTGGATGGGATTTGGGGAGCAGAGGGAAGGCCAGCAGCCGCAGGTTCCCGCCCCCTGGGGCCGGGGTTGGGCACTTGGGCCGGCCTTGGCTAGACGTGCTGGGTGGTGACTGGAGAGTAGGCCTCACCTTCTCTGTGCCCTAGGAGTGGATTTTCGGGTCAAAAACCTGCTGGTGGACAACAAGTACTATGCGCTGCAGCTCTGGGACACGGCTGGCCAGGAGAGGTAGGGCCTGTCTCCACGGAGACCTGTGCGGAGCCTGGGTGCCGGGCGGAGGCAGCCCCGCCCAGAGGAGGCCAAGGTGGGCAAGAGGCCGCCCAGTGCAAAAGAGACATCACCCCCGGGGGAGTCAGGAGGTCGGGGAGGAGAGCAAAGGCCCAGTGGAGAAGACGGGGTGGCCCATAGACCCCTGGGCCTGGCCAGGCTTCTGTGAGGATGACCCAGCTCGGCCCTCAGGGCCAGCGCCCGACCGCTATCCTGCAAACACTGGCCGTCCACTTGCCGGTTGGGCCACAGTGATCAGACTTTAAAGCACTTCTCTCTGCCCAGCGGTTTCACGTCTGGAAACTCATGCTTCCGGTAACTCACATGATGGTATCAAAGGGACCGAGGCTGTTCACAGCAGCGTTTATATTGCAAAGCACTGGGCACAACCCAAATGCCATGGGTGGTGGCCAGCGAGACAGGCTGGGGTCTAGCCACATGATAGAATATTATGAAGCCACAGAAAGACCCAGGGCCCTCACTGTGGCCAAAAGCGAAACACCTCCAAGCCTTCTCTTGACTAGAAAAACCAGGCAGGGGTTCCGAATATGAATATGTGAGTGTTTTACATTGTACCGTGTTATCAAGGGCAAAGGGCAGGTGCGTGTGCGTGTGCACAGGTATGTATATGCATGTACATTTATGAATATGCATAAAGTGCCTCTGGGAAAATATTTAAGAAGCTGGTGACCCTGGCTGCCTCTGGGGAGGGGGACCGGGTGGCTGCAGAGTGGGGGTGGGAGACCTCTCACGGGGTGCCCTTTGGTACCTTTTGAACTTGAGCCATGAGAACTGTTAACTATGCACAATAACTACAGTGTGAGAAGCCAGCATGTGCACACTCTCGTGGGAAGCAATGAGAAGCAGGAACGTTAATTCTCCCTCGTTGCCGATGGAGTGGCTGAGGCCTAGAGAGGCCGGGGCCGGGGTCAGCCCAGCAGGCCTGGCCTCACGCAGACTCCCCGGGCAGGTACCACAGCATGACGCGGCAGCTGCTCCGGAAGGCTGATGGTGTGGTGCTCATGTATGACGTCACATCCCAGGAGAGCTTTGCCCACGTGCGCTACTGGCTGGACTGTCTCCAGGTGAGCAGGTGGTGGCGGAGGCTGGCCCCAGTTTCTGGAGTCAAGAGGGAATGTGTATCCTGCCCACTCTCCCTTTCTCCCGGGATTACAGTTGCTACAATAGACATGCAGGTGATGCAGCCCATGGAGGGCATGTGACTGGGTGGCCTGGGAGTCGTACCAGGGAGCCACAACCACACAGTACAGCTTCCAAAACAAACTTCTTCCTCTGTCCTACGAACATTTCTTTCTTACAGACAGCAGCTCTGCGAGGTCTCCTTAACCCCTGGGGATGATGCAATTCTCGTACCACTTTAGGTGGTACTTCCTCTGTCCACACATCTCTAGTTCTTCCCCCATGTACTTAATTCATACATATATGCTGAAATTTTGCAGTATTTGCCAGCACAACAGAGGGATATGAAGGAAGACATGCAGCCTTCTTTCTAGGAGTTTCTAGTTGAAGAGATGCAAAAAAAGTAAGATAACGTCAGATACAAAGGCAGCTGGGCTCTGGGGTCAGACCGGACCCAACGATCCCACCCCAACTCAGTGACAGCCTCTCTGAACTTCACTTTCCCGGCTTCTCTCATAGACTTGTGAGGGTTAACTGACATCATCGCGTTCAGCACAGCACCTGGCAGATAGTAAGCACTCCGTAAATAAAAGCTGTTATTATTATTACCCATGAAACAATTAGGAAAAGAACCAAGACACCCTGTGTAAGTGAGCACTGGGCTGTTGAGCACAGGCAGGAAGAGAGGGGCATGGGTAGGATCAATCCATGAAGGCTGCCGGGGGAGGGAGCTTTGAGGTTGGCCCTGGAAAATGGGTGACATGTTTGCAGGCAGATAGGAGGGGCAGCCTCACTGCAGATGGAGGGGAATTGCCTACGTGGGAAGGTTGTGGAGTGAGGGTGACAGGGAAAGGTAGGTGTCTGTGCCGGGAGGAGGCACGCTGCCAGCTTCCCGGAGGTCAGGGCCACGGCCACCCAGGGCCTGGCACACAGCAGGCGCTCAACATGTGTGTCTGAGGGAATGTGCTCTGTGTGCAGGACGCGGGGGGTGTTGGAGTGGTCGTTCTTCTCCTGGGAAACAAGATGGACTGTGAAGAGGAGCGGCAGGTGTCCACCGAGGCTGGGCAGCAACTGGCCCAGGTGAGCACCTGAGTGTCGGTCTCTCCCCAGCCTGGACCAGGCAGACCCCTCCCTGGAGGACGGTGAGTAGGTCACCCTGGCCTGGGCATCCAAGAAGGCCCCATTGCCTGGCCGGCGTGGCTCAGTGATTGATCATCGACCTATGAACCAGGAGGTCACGGTTTGATTCCCGGTCAAGGCACATGCTGGGGTTGCAGGCTTGATCCCCAGTGTGGAGCCTGCAGGAGGCAGCCAGTCAATGATTCTCTCTCATCATTGATGTTTCTCTCTCTCTCTCTCTCTCTCTCTCTCTCTCTCTCTCTCTTCCTTCCTCTCTGAAATTAATAAAAAAATATATATTTTTTAGAGAGAAGGACCCATTGATCATTTCTGCCCCTGCCCGGCCAAAGGCCAGGTCAGAGTGGACAGCAGCCCGGCTACCTCTGCCTCCCCCTCAGCCCAGCCTTAGACCCAAACGCGAGTAATGGTGGGCACGGCATGGAACCTCACTGCTGAATTAGCAGATCCACACCCAATGCCCTGACCTACGTAAAAAATAGCTTCAGAGTAAAAAAGGTTTTAAAAGCTTCACTTAAAATTCCTGATCGAATCTTAATTTTATCTCTGGTCTCTAATTAACGTAACGTTCCTTCTAATTTATTCTATTTTAAGACTCAAATTCTTCCCCAGGAAGATTAACATCAAAAGCCCCACCACCAGACAGTGGTTACTATTTATTTATGAATAGAAGTTGACTAGGTTCCAGAAAATCTGGAGAATAATAACGAAAACATAAAAAAATAAAAAGAAGCCACTCCTTGCCCCACCTCCGCCCCACCCCTGCCAGCAGTCTCACACTGCGTCTCCCTCCCGTCTCTCTCTCCTCTCTGTCCCTCCTGCTCCTGAGCTCATCGCTGTGGCGCCTGCGGGGTGGGAATGTTTTTCTCTTAACTAAAAGTAGTAGCTCATCTCTCTGACACAGTAATTCCTCCTCTAGCAATTTACCCTAAAAGAAGCAGAAATAACAACCCCTAGAGAAGAATGAGATGGCCCCCCATGTGCAATGTGTAATCAGACATGCTGACAGGAGGATGGTCTTCACAGTGGTATTTACAAGGGGAAGCACCGGGCAGCAGCCGGTAGTTAAGCTGTGGAGTTCCTGTGAGAGGCTAGCATTTGCCGTCAGGAGCCCTGCCCCGGGGACAATAGTGAAGGGTGTGGAAGAAGTGCTTCCACCATACTGTGACGTCAGAACAGCAGCTGCAAATCTGGGTACAGGTTGGGTCGACCCCTATGAGATTGCTGATATCTGACTGTTTGGAGCCTACAAGACAGCAGTTTCGTTGGCTTAATCTAATGGTATAATGACATTTAGCCCCCCCCCCCCCCCAATAAAAGGGTTATATAAAACAGAATGGAAATACACACTGAGTGGCCAGATTATTATGACCACCCCTCAGTACTTCGTTGGGCCACCTTTCGCCTTCAATACTGCTGCGATTCTTCTTGGCATTGACTCCACGAGATGTTGAAAGGTGATGCGAGGAATCTGACACCATGCCTGATGAATAGCACTGTCCAGTTCTGGGAGATTTGATGGTTGTGGAACCAGCTGCCTGATGGCTTTTAACTTTGTCCCACAAATGCGCAATTGGATTGGGATCTGGTGATTGTGGGGGCCATCTAAGCAAGGTAAAGTCTCCCTCATGTTCTTGAAACCACTCCTGCACAATACGAGCACTGTGGCATGGCGCATTGTCTTGTTGGAAGAAGCCATCTCCATTGGGATACGCCATCAACATGATAGGATGAACTTGGTCAGCAACAATACTTAGGTATGTTGTGCTATTCAGGCGTTTATAATGGTCTGGCCCTCTAGCAACTTCTGCGTGAAATTATAGCTAATTTGCCTACAAACGTCAGGTGGTCATAATAATCTGGCCACTCAGTGTATATGCCAACAGGAGTGGTTTATATTTTGTACTTTTTAATGCTGTCTTTTCTAATATTTCCCCCAATTAAATATTATTGAAATAAACAACATAACTAATGGTTTAAAAACATCACGGACATTTCTCCAAGTCAGGACACAGGCTGTAGGCTGTTTCCAAGGTGTCACTGACACCTGCCCAGCCGGGGGGGAGGGGCAGCGGGCAGAGGGTTGAGGCAGGGGACCTTGGAGACACGGAGATGGGACTGCCTAGCCCTCTGTGGCTGGCCTAGGGACCGACTGGGCGGGACTCTGCCTGGGGCCAGGCTGTTGGGGGTGGGCTGCCTCCTGGACTCCAGTGGTCTCCTCCAGGGCACCCACACTCGTCTGTCTGGCCTGCAGGAGCTGGGGCTCTCCTTTGGAGAATGCAGCGCGGCCCTGGGTCACAACATCCTGGAGCCCATGGTGAACCTGGCCAGGTGAGTGCCCCCGATTCCCACCCTGAACCCTGGGCAGCCCTCAGCCAGCTTGGGCGGGAAGCACCTCGGAAACCACAGGGCCCCCCAGTGTGGAGAGAGCGCTGTGTGCAAAGCTGCCAGCTCTACCAGCCCACTAGCTGCCTCACCTCCCAGAGCCACATCTCGCCTCTGAGCGTCAGTTTACTCATTGGCAAAGTGTTCCCAACCTTCTAGTGACTCCCACTGGATTTAGAATGCAATGCCAATGCCTCACGGCATCCTGCATTGTCTCCAGGGCCATCTCCCTGCACACACACACAAACACACACATACACACAGACATACACACACACATACACACACATACACACACACATACACAGACACACACACATACACAGACATATACACACAGACACACACACACACATACACAGACATACACACACAGACATACACACACAGACATACACACACAGACATACACACACACAAGCTTCAGCCCCTCAGGGGGCCCTCCCTGACCAACCCCTCCCACCACTATGCTGGACTCAGGTCTCTGTCCTTCAAAGCCCTTGGGGACAAATTAGAATTACACGTGCATTTGTCTGTTTTCTCATTGCCCCGCTGCCTCCTCCCACCCCAGGCAATAGGCCCTGGAGGCCATGGCTCTGTCTATTTGTTTAGCCCCTCCCCCCACACCTGGGACCTGGCAAATGCTGGGTGCTCGATAAATGAATGAAGGAGTCAGCGGCAGGAGTATCAGACCAGATGACCTCTAAGCCCCTTCTCTGACAAAGTGTCTACAGCGACTTGCTAATCTGTAACCCGGGCAGCCTGATGCCCTCCGGCCAGAAACACGCCATGGCTTCCCTTTGCTCTCGGATGGCAGCCCGTTGCGTCCAGGCCCACAGAACCCGAGCCCGGCTGCCTCTGAGGCTTCCTCTGGCCATTCCGTCCTCAGCTCTGGGATTTAGCAAAGGGCCCAGCACATAGGAAATATATATTGTGTGTTGTAGTTTTTAAAATATATTTTTATTGGTTTCAGAGAGGAAGGGAGAGGGAGAGAGAGACAGAAACATCAATGATGAGAGAGAATCATTGATCGGCCGTAAACATATTATGAATGAATGAATGAGTGAATGAACACAAATGGGCATTTTTTGCTTTCTCAACCCCCAAGTTCTCTCTTAACACAGAGCCTTTGCCCTCTCCCTGGATTCTACCCCTTTTCTGCTGGCAAACCTTTGTCCACTGCTGCATCTCAGCTGGACACTGCCTCCTTCCTCCTAATCCCCCAGGACCTGCTGTGAAGTCCCTCTGGGCGCTTCGCTATCCGGGTCCTGATCCACCGGTCTCCTCCGCCTCCCTCACTACCCAAGGCCAGGACACGCTGGCGTCACTGTCACAGTCGGAGTCCCTGGCACAGAGCCCGGCACGTAGCAGGCTGGAAAGAACGCCAGAAAAGGGACGGAACTCACCGTCTCCATGGCCCCGTGTTTCCGGTGCCTGTGGCATGTAGGGCAGGGGCAGAGCCGGGAGGAGAGAGGCAGCTCCCCGGTCCCCCAGCTGCACCCACGGGTCCCTCCCTGCGGCCCCCGGGAGCTGAGAGAGAGGACTGATGCCTGGGGGTGGTCGTGCAGGTCACTCAAGAGGCAAGAAGACCTCCTGAAGGGCTCACTGGTGGAGGTGGCCCCGGAGAGGCCGCCGAAGAAAGCTGGCTGCTGCTCGTGACCAGCTGGCCTGGCGGGGGGACGGCCCCCCTCCGGCTCCCAGTCCCGCCTGCCTGGACAGCAGCACCGGAGGCCCAGCTCGGAAGATCCAGAGCATCCTTCCGGGTCAGGGCTCAGATCCCAGAGCCGGGGCTGCCCTAGCGCTGCCCTTCGCTCCAGCTCCCGGAAGAAGGACTTTGCTGAGCAAATAACCTTGGGGTGGGCGACTCTTTAAAGAAAGGAAAAGTCTAGGCCAGGGGTCGGCAAACTCATTCGCCAACAGAGCCAAATATCTACAGTACAACGATTGAAATTTCTTTTGAGAGCCAAATTTTTTAAACTTAGATAGGTAGGTACATTGTTATTAACTTAGTTAGGGTACTCCTCAGGCTTAGGAAGAGCCACACTCAAGGGGCCAAAGAGCCGCATGTGGCTCGCGAGACGCAGTTTGCTGCCACGGGTCTAGAGAAACAGCTTAAGGAAAATACACCACAATATTAGCCACCCATCTCTGGGCAGTAAAATTATAGGGTGAATGTGGGGGCGGTATCTTCCTTTTATACGTGTTTGTCTTTTTGGATCTTCTACGGTGACTGGGTGTTCCGGTACAGTCAGAAATAAAAATGCATGTTGAGGGGGGAAGAATCTGTTCAAGGGTCTTGCTGTGGTGCTGATTCCTAACCGGCATGGCCCGTAACGACCAAGTCCTCTGCTCGCTCGTTAAAGCCGTCCCCTGTTCCGCGCCGGGCAAGGCCGTGACCTTGTCGTGCTCACGTAGCTGTTTGCTGGCTTGGCGTTTCCTCCGAGAAGAATGGATTCCTGGGAAGAGCAATGTCCTCATGGTCCCTGATAGCCACGCCCCCCTTTTCCCTGAGCCCCAACCCTTTCCACAAGAGCTGCCCCTAAGGGCTCACATTCGGGATCCCGCCCCTGCCCCAAGGCCAGGTGCCCCCTGGTGCAGCCCTCTGCCCCGAGGCATCAACCTCTGGGTGCCCCGGAGGCACAGCTGGGGTGTGAGGGGGGCCAGGGAGCAGCTGGGGAGACTGGCTTGATTGGGTAGAGCGTCTGTGGGAGTTCCCACAGTCTCCCCACTGGCCTCCTGGCAGGGTCTTCCGCCCGGGTTGGATATCTCCTGCCATCTGCTTGCTGCTGCTGTTCTGTCTCCCCCGCCTGGTAACCACAGCAATGCTCACGGCGCTGCGGGCAGCGAGCAGGGCACCGAGCTGGTACTTTGCGATCAGTCGGGTGAATTCCTCAGCTGAATCAGAGGAAACCCCAGTTTCACAGAGAGACAAGCACAGACACTTCGAGAGACAGCGGCACAGAGAGAGGAGAAAGCGGCGGCGCCTTCCTGCTGTTTAATCACCGTCCCGCCTGCCCCGTCCTGCTGCTCCATTCTGAAAGGGAGGCCTCAGGTCAGCCACAGAGGCACAGAAGCCGAAGCCAGGGGACACTTGGCAAGAGGTGAGGTGGGGAAATTCAGGCATCAGAAGCCGCCAAGCTTGGACCAGGTGCCCTTGAGGGACCTCTTTCGACCTCTAGCCTGTATGCAGGCGGATTCTGTGGCCCAGCCTGTTCTGTCACCGGCCCTCGCTGATCCTCTCCCACCCGCAGTGTCTCCTCCCTCCCCCCGCCCCCAACCCCGCCTGGGTCCTCTGAGTCAGCTCACCGGCCGGCCTGCCACTCTGAGCAGTCTCTAGGCCAGCGATGGCGAACCTTTTGAGCTCGGCGTGTCAGCATTTTGAAAAACCCTAACTTAACTCTGGTACGGTGTCACATATAGAAATTTTTGATATTTGCAACCATAGTAAAACAAAGACCTATATTTTTGATATTTATTTTATATATTTAAATGCCATTTAACAAAGAAAAATCAACCAAAAAAATGAGTTCGCGTGTCACCTGACACGCGTGTCATAGGTTCGCCATCACTGGTCTTGGCTGTAGTGCTCAGAGCAAGACACACAAGACCCGGGCTGTAGTGAGGGATGCCTGGCCCTGGACAGGGGTGGGCAAGTCCTGCTCTGGCTAATGGCTCCTTCTCTGGGGTCCAGGGTGCTGGCAGGCAGCGACATCTGTCCTGAGGGTCAGTGAGCTAAGGAGGCAGGCAGGGTGTGACGCCTGGGAGAGCAGACAGAGCCCCGTCCTTTGGGGGACCCAGTGCACAAGTGGCCCGGGCCTGCCCCGCCTCTCTCGGCTCTGCCCCGGCTCAGGCAGCTGCCTGGAGCTCCCTAGAGACGGTGCTGGAAGGGCCTGCACTCCTGCCTGGAACCCCCTTGGCTTCCTATGCTGGGTCCAGCTTCTGTGCAGAGCACACTGTGGAGACCCGGCCTCCCGGGGTCACCCAGCTGTCCCGGTTCCAAGTCAGCGAGCAGAGCCCAGCAGCCCGGAGCAGCACGAGGCAGCGGGGACAGCAGCAGGAGGGACGCTGCGGGGACAGCAGCAGGAGGGACGCTGCGGGGACAGCAGCAGGAGGGACACTGCGGGGACAGCAGCAGGAGGGACGCTGCGGGGACAGCAGCAGGAGGGACGCTGCGGGGACAGCAGCAGGAGGGACGCTGCGGGGACAGCAGCAGGAGGGACGCTGCGGGGACAGCAGCACGAGGCAGCGGGGACAGCAGCAGGAGGGACGCTGCGGGGACAGCAGCAGGAGGGATGCTGCGGGGACTGCAGAGTGGACTCTCAGACAAGCCGTGAGCTCTCAGCGCATGTCAGCCAAGGGGGCTCAGGTCATAGCTTAGCTTGAGGCTGATTAAGGAAAGAAGGGTGGGCCCCTGCCCGTGTGGCTCAGTTGGCGGAGCATCGTCCCGTTTACCGAAGGGTTGCTGGTTCGATTCCCAGTCAGGCACACGTCTAGGTTTTGGGCTCAATCCCCAGTCAGGGTGCCTGTGGAAGGCAACCAATCAGTGCTTCTTTCTCACAATGTTTCTCTCTTTCTCCCCGCCCCTCTCTCTAAAACTCAATACAAATTAATTTTTAAAAAAGAAAGAAAGAAAAGGCGGGCAGGACCAAGCAGGTTCTTGGGCAGGCCCTGCAGGGGGCTCGGGGACCTGCAGCCCTGCTGAGCCAGCTGGAGAGGGCTCCAGGCCTGTCCCCACGGGAGGAGAAGGCGGTGGGAACTGGAACGAGGACCCCACTGCGCTGTCTTGTTGTTGCCGGATGCCCAGCACCTGGCTCAGGGTTGACACTCGGGAAATATTTATTTGTTGAGTTACGGGCCAGCCTCTCCCCACTGCAGGTGGGAGGGCGTCCATCCTGCCCTGCAAGGCAGCAGGCGGCGGCATCAGCCGTGGGCTGACTCTGGGTCTACACCCCATCTCCCAGGCTGAGTCCCTCAGTCAGGCGCCCCCGCCCTCAGCACGTGGGTGGAGTGGGGTGAGGAGGGAGATAACAGCTGGGACGCAGCACCCCCACCCCACCCGCAGACGCTCTAAGTGGCCGCCAAAGCCCAGACCAGTAAATCGTGTCTCTGGGGCAGGATCCGTGCAGTAGTATTTTCAAAGCCTCAGGTGCCTCCAATGTGCAGGCAATTTGGGGACCGGTGGTCAGGACTCCACACCTTCTCAAAGCTCTGGGCATCCACTTTCATACTTAAAGCTCAGGTTAAAATATCCCTGTTTCAAGGTCAAGGTCTTTTTGCTTAAAAAAGAAAGCATACATCTTCTCCATCTCCATCTCCATTTCCATCTCTCCATCTCTAGCTCTAGCTTTAGCTCTAGCTCTATCTTTCCATCTCCATCTCCATCTCCATCTCCATCTCTCTCTCTCTTCATCTCCATCTCCATCTCTATCTATATTTATCAGATCCCATTTGTACTCAATGAAGACATTTTAGAAATAAGAAATTAAAAAGAAAAAAATGAAAGTTACCTGAATCTCGCCCTTTAGTGACAGTTACTGTTGACATCGATTTATTTTCCTTATTTCCTCACTTCCTACAGCTGAGGAAACGGAGGTAGAGAAACACGAGGTAACTTCCCAAGGCCCTGCGACTCCCAAGGAGCAGAGTCGGGCTGGGGCCCCGGGCGCTGGCGGAGCCGTCCCACCAGGTTGCTGTGAGGTCTAAAGGGCTAATGCATGTCAGGGTGTCCCCTGTACGCAGGGGTCTGTGGAAAGAGTGGGGCTCAACAGGGGGAAGAGGGAGGCGGCCCGCGTCCTTACGGGTCTGGAGCAGAACAGAGCCCAGTGCTGCAGTCACCGCCAGGCTCACAGCCACACCTGAGCGACTTTACCAGGCTCTTAGGCCTCAGCCTGCTGGTGGGGCTGCTGGCCAATGGGCTCATGCTGCTGGTGGTGGGCCAGGGCCCAGGTACTCCCACCCGACCCTGCCTGCTCCTCACCCTAACAGCCTCTCCCTCCTCCGCCTGCCCTTCCCCAGCTGTCACACACAAACCTCTCAGCCCAATAAGGGGACACAAATACGGCCAACCACGGAGCCATGAATCTGGGCCTGTGAATTTTGAACACCCTTCTTTTTTCTCTATGGTTCTCTTCCTTGCATGGCTGGGGTAGGGGCCCCTTTCGAGGCCCTTCCTTCTCTCCAGAGCAAATAGAGGCCTCCATCTCTCCTCCCCTGTATCTACGCACTCTCCCTGGCCTCCTGAGAGCAAGCCTCAGGCTTGTGTGTTGGCCTGGGAACCAGGGATATTGTCTCCCCTGAAATTCCCAGACAACTTGGTCTGCTTGGTAATAGTGCTACAGCTAAGCACACACCCCCGCACATGTGCGTGCACACACACACTGACTCCACGGTCAAAAACACTGGGTTGAACCAAGTCAAACTGGTCTCTTTGCTGCAGGACTTATCAGAGCCTTGAATACCCTAAAGGCACTTGGATTTTCTGAGAGGTGCTCAGGGCTGGCAGCCTCCTAAAATCCATGCTGGGGAACCAGTGTCCCATGGAACACACCCTGGGAAAGAGCCCAGGGGAGGAGTTAATTGTTGAGCACAGTAAAGATGCTCTCGGCACCCTGAGGCCGTGGCTCTGAGCCTCAGTTCCCCTGCCAGGTGCGCATCTCCTCCAAAGCGCCCAAGGAGAGGTAAAATGGGCCTCTGGTTATGGGAACGCCCCTCTACCTGAGCTGTGACCCCGCCCGGTTCCCACCCAAGCATAAAGGAACGCAAGTCAGAGGCGCAGCTAATTACAGGGACAGCCAGGATGAGTTATGTTACTACGAGATCCTAAGAAGGGAACAAGTCCCACACTTTGGTAGAATTCGTACCAAACTTCTTGTGATGTGCAGATCGGGAACGGCTCTCTGGAGGCCTACTCTGAGAGTAGACTGGCCCCCGATGGCCTCGGGGATTTATATGTGGAGAGGGACAGGAGGAAAAGGTGTCTGTTTGTACCTACAGCGCAGCAGGTCCTGTGCCCTGCACACGTCCCCTGTGTGCATTATCTACATATCACCCGTCGGGCCACACCCTAACCCTGGGAGGGAGGAGCGATGGTGCCATTGCACGGAGGAGCAGTAACTCATCCTGGCACAGGGCCTGTGAGTGGTCCTCGGTGCCCACAGACCCTGGCCCCGCCCACTGGCTTGGCCTCAGGACCCCAGGGAGGAGGAGGCCCTTGCCCACTGCTCCCGAGCAAGGGCAGCGCCCTGAGGGTGCAACTGTGTGAGTCAGGGTCCCGCCCTGAGTGGGGCCTCGCACCAGCGCTCAGTCAATAGCTGTTGAAAGATGAGTGAATGAATGGTCAAGTGTGTGAAGTGACTCACTTGTTTTACTTTACTTATTTTTAAGATAGAGCTACGATTTGGGGGAAGGGGACATGTTAACGTCTAAATAAAGTCCTTGTTGTTTTCTGTTTGTTTTCCCACTTGTTTTAGAGAACAATCTGGTCATGGTACCTCTTTCACCTCCGGTGAGAGTCACGCTGAGGCCTCACCATGCGTCCTGTTCTTCAGCTCCCTGACCGGGTCTCCTACCCTAGCCCTCCTACTGCAGCTCCAACCACACTGGCCTCCTTGCTGCCCTCCAATCGCACCAGCAGGCTCCCGCCTCAGGGCCTTTGCACCTGCTGTCCCCCTTGCCTCCCTCTCTCATTTCCTTAGGACTCACTTCAACTGCACCTCCTCAGAGAGGCCCTCACTGACGACTTCATCTAAAATATCACCCTGGCCTTGGCTGGTTTGGCTCAGTGGATAGAGCCTCAGCCTGTGGACGGAAGGGTCCCGGGTTCGATTCCGGTCAAGGGCATGTACCTGGCTTGCAGATTCGATCCCTGGCCCTGGTCAGGGCGCACGCAGGAGGCAACCAGTCGATGTGTCTCTCTCACAGTGATGCTTCTCTCTCTCTGTGTCTCTCCCCGTCCCTTCCACTCTCTCTAAAAATCAATGGAAAAATATCCTCGGGGGAGGATTAATAAATAAAAGATCATCCTGTTACTCTCTCTCCCCTTTTTCTCTCAAAATTTTGTTTGTAACTTATCACCACCCGAAATTACGTTGCCTGCCTATGTGTTTGCGTGCTTACGACACTTCCTGTCCTGTCTGTGTCTGTCGTAAGCTCCATGCGGAGACGGGGTCTGTGCTTGGTTCATGGCTGCATCCCAGTGCTTAGCACAGACCCCGGCACGTACCAGTTGCTCAATAAATCCTCGTTGAACAAAAGAATGAAAGAGAGAGAGAGAGACGAGAACCTGGACTCTGTCACACAGCAACCCCTGTGCTATTTGTCTCGGGAGAAAGGAAAACAAGGAACTTTAGTAAAAGAACCAAATTTACTTCAGTTTAAGGCAAATTCCACACAGACTCTCAGACACAGGCACAGGACCAGACAGTGTAGAAACTCCACCATCATGCATGACAGGAAGGGAGCGGTGCCGGGCACAGACAGGGTGGGGCCCGGTCGCGCCCAGGCACAGGACGTTCAGCGGGCTGCGGAGCCCCATGCGGCAGGAGGGACCGGCATGCATGACCTGCTCCCAGGTGGGGAGAGGCTGGGCAGTGGGTGCGCCCAGGGGTGAGATCACCTTCCTCGCCTTTCCCATGGCCGGGGCAGGGGCTCCGGCCCAGGTGACAGAGCCCAAGGATAGAACGGGGCGACCCTAGAGCCAAGGCGGCCTGGGGTGGGAGGGTGCACTGGTGGGGGCAGGATGGGGAGGCCGGCCATGGGAGGAATGGATTTTCAGGGCCTCAGAGCGGAAGGCCACCCTGAGACCATCTGGTCAACCCCCTTGCTTTACAGATGTGGATACCGAGGCTCCCACAGCAGGCAGGGGCTGCAGCAGGGCCTGAGCCCAGGACCCTGGCTCCTGTCTGTGGGGGGAAGGGGCCGTGTGGGAGTGCGGGGCTGGGCTGCTCCTGGCCCAGGCCTCTAGGTGGGCAGCGGAGGAGTGGGCACCAAGGATCCTGGGAGGCCTCTGGGGGGAGGTAGGGGTGCCTGGAGCTCAGAGTCAACTGCGGTGCCCACAGGTCACAGGCCAGAGAGAGGCCTGTGGCTGTGTCTAGAACCAGTGTCGCGCTGGGCTGGGGGGCATGGAAAAGACCTTGCGCCTGAAAAGCCTCCGTGGCTGGCCCATCGGGCGGCCTACGGTCCACATCACAGCCGCCCCTTCGTGGAGCTGTGGGGTCCCCGCTGCAAGCCAGTGTCCCTGGGAGGGCCCCATGTCCAGGCCTCCTGCCAACCCGTCAGCCTCTGGGGGCTCACTGGGAACAGGGACAGGGTAGGTGCTGGGGTGGGGGTCAGGGACAGGTAGCGAAGTGGACAGTGCAGGAGGAGGGGAGGGCGAGGGGGCCTGGAGGAGGTAGGCCCAGCCCCGGCTTCAGCGGCGAGAGGAGCAGACGGGACGGTCCAGGGTGCTGAGGGGCCCCATCAGCCTGACCGCTAACACCTTCCTGGCTGGACTAGAGCCGAGTGTCAGGGGAGGAGGAGAAGAGCAGGGCCCGGAGCCCGCCTCTCCCACCTGTACCCCACCTCCCTGGGTTTGGGCCATAAGCGAGGCCAGGAAACTGGGAGGGCGTCTCCAGAGGCCCGCCCTCCGCCACACGGGTTCCGAAGGCTGGGCCGGGTGGACTGTGGGGCTCCAGGGACCCGGGGCACCCTTCCCCCGGCCTCCCCAGGCCCCAGCCACCCGCCACGGGCCAGGCTCAGATGTGCGTGTGCACGGGGGAGGGGGAGGGGGAGGCGGGGGGCGTGCGGGCTGGGGACTGGGAGGGTGAGCTGGCGGGGGCCTCAGGTGCGGGGCGCGGGCGGATGCCCTTGGCCTTCATGTAGGACACCAGCTGGTCGGGGATCTCGGCCAGCACGTCCCGGGCCAGGCGCGCCATGCTCAGCACGTGGTTGCCCGTGCGGTCCACGTAGTCCCTGAAGGGCACGAACTGGCCGGCGGGAGAGGCAGGGTTAGGCCAGGTCTCTGCTGGGCCCAGCACCCCCATCTCCTGGCGGAGATCCTGGCCCTCCTCCCAACCTCTGCCCACGTCACTCTTCCCTCCCCCACGGTGAGCTCTCCAGGGAAGCTGTCATCATGTCACCACTCTCTCCGTCACGCAAACACCTCCTGAGCACCTAGCCCGCGCCAGGGTGCTCAACGCGGTTCCTCGGGCCGAGGTCTGGGCACCGGGCACTTAGCAGGCACTTAGGGAATGCTGAATGGACCCCTGGCTTCCGGGAGTTGGGCCCTCAGGTAGCCCCCCTCCCGGGAGAGCCCTCTTTCCTAGGTCAGGCCCCTCTGCTTCCTCCAGGGGTGTCCCCCAGGCCTTCGCACCCACGGTGCCCCCTCCCAGGCTTGCTCGGGTTTCTAGCCCCCCATCTGGCCGCCACACCTGGAACGACCCCTCCCACCCCAGGGTATGGAGAATGTGCTTTTCATTCCAATCTCCTAAGCAGTGGGCCTCTGTCCGCAGGGGCTGCCGGGAGGGGCTGCCTGCTGACGTGCACGGGAGGGCCTGTCTGCTCGGTACACCTGCATCCTACACGGAGACTTAGGCACTGTCACCGAGCGGAGGGCAGCTTCCCTCCAGGGCTGCCAGCTGCGGGGGTGGGGAGGCGCCGGCAGAACACAGAAGGTGCAATAACCAGGCGCCGTGCTCTGGAGGAGCCCGCGGAGGCCTGGGGTGCAGGGAGGGCTGGGCGGGCGACGTTCGGGGTGAGGAGGCCAGGCCACCTGGGCTCCCAGCGCCGCCCTCTAGCCTTTCCAGAAACCCCCCAGGGAGTGTGAGGCCAGCCAGCTGGGGGGCAGCAGGGCTTCACCTGGACAATGTCCCGCTCAGCCAGCTTCCCCCGGGAGGAGATCCGCACCTCGTCGCCGTCCAGCTCCACCATGGCTGTGGGGGGTGGGGGGGTGGGGGCAGGCATGGAGTGGGGGCAAGTCAGGGGCCAATCTCACAGGGAAGCCCACCCAGTGAGTCCTAAGTTCTAGCCCAGCCTCCAGCTCCCCGCTCCCAGGCTCCCAGGGTGGGAGGAGGGAGGAGTCATTGGCCTCCTCTCCACTGCCTTGGGGTGTGGGCGTGGGGCGCACACCCTGACACACAGGCCCCTGTGCAAACAAACACCTGCGCGCTGCCAGCTGACCCAGCTGATCACACACCAGGTGTGAGCCTCGCTGTGGACAGGGCCACGCCCAGGGGCCCGGAGCCTCGGGGAGCATGGCGGGGGTGGGGGGTGGGGGTGGGGGCGGGGGTGGTGAACTCACCATCGAACTCCGCCTGGCCCACGCCGATGATGATGATGGACATGGGCAGTTTGGCAGCCTGTGAGACAGCGGGAGGTGGGGGTGTTTGGGACCCAGCCGAGGGGCCAGTTAAAAGGAGGAGGAGATGGTGTTAGGCACAGAGGATAGATCAAAGAAGGAAGTCAGGAGGACAGGGAAGAAATGGAAGGGAGAAGGATGGAGACACAGAGAAACCCAGAAAAGCAGGGGAGAGGGAGAGGGCAGCCAGGGCTACAGACCCAGGGACCCAGGTCTGCTTCTGCCAGACCCCCACCCCTCCTCTGCCCCCGGGCCTCCATCACTGGGGCATCTTTTGTGTGGCCTGGACCTCCCACATCCTCTCCCTGGCCAGGCTGAGTTCCCAGGGCAGCTAATGAGGGAGCCAGAGGTGGCCGGAGGGAGCGGGCCACCCAGCGTGGCTAGGAGGTGGTGGGTAGCTCACCGGTGGGACCACTGGGCCCGATGCCCCCCCACCCCAGGGCCAGGCCCTCCAGGTGCTGCAGCCCGAAGCCAGCAGGGCCCCACCCAGGGCGGGGAGCGGAGAAGCCAGGCCGAGCGTCTCCCTAAAGGAGTGGGAAGGTGCGCCCTCGGGTTCCCGCCCCCCAGCTCACGTTGACGATCGCCTCCTTGGTCTGCGCCATGTCCGAGATGACCCCGTCGGTGATGATGAGCAGCACGGAGTACTGGGAGCCGTCCTGCACCTCGGCCGCATTCCTGGGGTGGGGCGCAGTCTGTCTGGGAGGCTCTGGGCATGTCACCCCCCCACCACACACACACACAGGGTCCCTTAACACTTTGGTGGGGACAGTTCTTTGGCTGGAGGGGGTCTCCTAGGGTCAGGGCTCCCTGAGAGGCAAGGGGACAGCTGCTGGGACGGGGTCTAGTGACCGGCTCACCTGGCCACGTGGGTGACGACGGGGGCGAAGTTGGTGGGGCCGTAGAGCTGCACCGTGCGCAGGCTCTGGTGGTAGGCCTCCAGGATGCCGTCGATGCCGCAACAGGAGGGGTTGTCCTGGTTGCCGTTCTGGGGGCAGAGGATGGAGGCTGAGCCCAGGAGGCTGAGCCCAGGGAGGAAGGAGGCGCGGGAAGGCGGAGGGCGACAGGAGCAGGGGGCAGTGGCCAGCAGGCCTGGGCTCTCCTACACTCTTCTCTGGTGAGGGGACAGGGGAGGAGGGCATGTGGGGGCCCACCCTGAAGGGGAGCACATGCTCCTCACCCCACCCCCTGCACCTGCCCAGCTGGAAAGTGGCTGCAGGGTCCAAGCAGCTCTGCAAGGGCTGACCCCCCTCCTTCGCCCTGTGCCCAGCACCGGGCTGGCACTTCGTGGGCTGTGAGGGGCATTTGCTGTGAGTGACCCAGGGACCAACTCAGCGTCCCCAGCTCATGGCAGGGAGGGGAGGAGGTGGCCCCCATCAGTACCAGCCCAGGGAGCTCCTGGAATTCCCCGCAGCTGCCTGTACCCAACCCACACCCCCCTCCTCATTTCTGGGGCCTTGGGGGAAAGTATGGCCACGTGCCCCCTCTACCTCCTGGTCTTGTCAGGAAAAGGAGGCCAGAGCCACTGAGGGTGGCCTCGGACGTGATGGGAGTCTTTGTGAGCAAGGTGGGGAGGGGGTTTCTGGAGGCCCAGCGACAAGACCCCCTGCACACAGCAGGCAGCCCCTGAAGGCCCTAGGCGAGTAAGAGGGGAAGTGCCCCCACCCCGGGCTTGTCACCACTACCCCCAGGGATCAGCCCAGCCCTTTCTCGGGCCTCCTACCAGCGGGAACTCGTGGGACACCCGGCCGTCGGGGGGCAGCTTGGCCCCGAAGCCGAGGGCGGGGAACATCTTGTCGCTGTCGTAGTGCTGGATGATCTCCCCGACGGCGGTCAGCGCCAGCGCGTAGGCGTTCAGCTGGTAGGGGCTCATGTAGTGCAGGGAGGTGGACTGCGAGGGGTTTCCTGCGACACAGGGCGCGGGACACGTGCTGGCGTGCACACGCCAAGCCTCCTCGGCTGCACAATCGGGAGGGGTGTCCAACGGCACCCCTCGCTTTTGCCTATTTACCCTCAATGCCGTTCTGTCTTACTGCACATTCCGTCCTGGAGCAAAGCCCGGTTGCTAAACCCTCAAAGAATATCCAAGTCCCAGGATCCCACGGTGCCCTGACCTGCGGGGCAGCGGCGGCCTCCTGACTCCCCTGCCTCCCCGCCCTGTGCCTGCCACCCGCGCTCAGCACACCCGCCGGCAGCCCTCAATCTGCGGCCGCCGGATGCCGCCTCTTCTCTGCTCAAAGGGCTCTGAGGCTCCCATCTCACCCGGAGTTAAACCCAAATTCCTCACAAGTCCCGCATGACTAGCCTCCAGTTACTCCTGCCCTCGCCTCCTACACCCTCCCTGCCACTCACTCAGTCCACCTCGGGGCCTTGGCAATGGCTGCCCCCCCTGCGCTGGGACACTTTCCGCGGGTGTGCACGTGGCTCGCTCCCCCACCTCGTCAGGTTTCACCTTCTCAGTGTGGTCTTCCCAGCCGCCCATGAAAGTCACAGCTCCCCCGTCCTCCCTCTCTACCCCTCTCCCTTGTTTGACGTTTCTCCATTGCCTTTATCACCACTAAATATTGTCCATATTTTACTTCTTAATGAGAGGCAGTAAGCACAGGCTGCAAAGGTACCAACCCCGTCTCTACCTCCTACCAGCTGAGTGATCTTGGGTGAGTTCCCTAAGCTCTCAGCCTCAGTCTCCTCATCTGTAGAATGGGGATAGCAGTGCCCACCTCCTAGGGCTGTTGTGAGGATTATGGTAACTCACCTCATTGTTCTTAGCACGGAGGCCCCTCCCAGCTCTGACATCCTACCACCCTCCGTGGGGCCTGGGGTTTCTGACACACCTGTGCAGTGAGACCCGGGTATCTTCTGATTGGCACAAAAATGAGCATTGAGCACCGCTAATGGGGTCCAGACTCCAAAGAAGGTGGTGATGTTTCTAACAGCACAAGGCCTGGCCCTGATTGCTCCTGGAGGCTCCGTCCCAGCCCCACTGACACTGGAGACGGTCAGAGGAGGCGAGGAAGTGGGGCAGCCCCAGCACGGAGAGGGCCGGGGTTCCTGGGCTGCGTGTCTGCCCTCACGGAGGACCACGCGCTCAGGCCTGACTCTAGTCTCCCCTCCAGCCCGGGGGCTGCACTGCAGAGGGTGTGGGATTCGATCCTGTGAGCAAGCAGCTCCGCTCCAGGGCTCTCCAGGGCCCACAGCAGTTGGTCCTAGTCCCCCAGGGAGACCGGGTGCCCTCAAGGGTAAGCCTGTGGCTCAGGGCCCAGACCTGTTAGGACGGTGGTTCCATCTTTGGCTCTTGGGGCCTAAGCACCTCTTCTTCAGGGAGGACGAGGCCAGAGCGTATGGAAGACCTGGCTGCCAGTGAGGGCAACCACCACAGCCCCAAGAAGCCTCCCCTCCCCCCACCCCCGCCCCCCACCCCATCCAGTGCCTCTGCCAACCCCCACTCACCATTGGAGGCTGTGAAGTCGATGGCCACTGTGAAGTTGATCTGGGTCCTAGAGGAAGGAGAACAGCAGGGCGTTACCTGGACAGAGGCGGGGCTGGGGGAGGGGAGCAGGGCTGGAGAGCCGGAAGCCTGGGCCCATCAGCCGCTGCTGGCTGGTGTGTGGTCTTTCCATCTGGAAAGCTGGGATGTAAGGCCAGCCTCCCCTCCCCCCACCCCCAAAAGGGCTGCTGTGAGCATCACAAGAGCCAGGAGGTGTGAAGCTCTTTGAAGACAACAGATGCTCTGTGTGGGCAAGTGATTAAGCCCAGTTATTTGCTCCCTAAACCCTGCCCCTGGGCCCCATGAGGCCGTGAAGTAGTCTCACTGTGTTCAAATTTGCAGTCAGATTCAGGGTTAAAACTTATTTGACAAAGAAAAGGAGACAAATAGACATTGTCCATCTCCAGAGGGAAGAACAAACACCACCCATGAAGCTGTCTTGCCCCCAGTGAACCTGAATCGGACTGAGCCTCCAGAGCATCTACCAGTTGTTCACAGGACTCATGGGGACAGAGGGCACCGCGGGGGGTGCGGCCAGCGAAGGCCAGTCCCTGGCACGTTCTGGAACACCTGCCTAGGGACCAGCAGGAACGGATCACCTGGGAACGTGGAGGACCCTAGGTCTCCTGCAGACCCATGAATCAGAAGCTGTCTGCAGGCGTAGGAAGCTCTTAGCAAGCCCCCTCCAGGTGCGGGGGTGCGGGGGGCAGGGAACTGATAGAAGAGAATTAAGAGACAAATCAACCAACCCCAATACAGGGGTGGGCAAAACTTGTGAGTACATGAAACATAGTTTATTCTTGTATCATTGTTTGTTAATTATTTTATTGTTTATTTGTATTATAACTGTAAACCTACTTTTGCCCACCCCTGTATATGGCTCTTGCCTGGATTTGGGGTTCAAAGAAGCCAATTAAAAACTTTAGAACTCAACTGGGGAAATCTGAACACTGACTAGATATTTAGAAACTTTCAGTTGTCAGGTGTGATTACGATACTTGGTTATATTTGACAGAGAGAGTCCTTAAGTTTCAGAGGCACACCCTGAAGTAGTCGGGGGAATGACCGATGTCTAGGATTTGCTTCAAAATGACTGCATGGAAGGGAGAGGGGGTGGAGCAAGATTGGCCAGGAGCCGGTAATGGCAGAATCTGGGCGAAGGGCACCTGGGGGTCATGATACCTCCCCGGCACTTTTGCACGTGTTTGGGATTTTTCCATAATAAAAAAAAGTTAGGTTTTGAGGCTTCAGATTCAGGGTTGAAACTGCTGAGGGTTTGGCTGTCCCGGGTTCTGTGCTGGGTGCTAACAGAGCAAAGCTGACAAGACATGAGCTCCTCACAGAGTCTAGTCTCATGGTTCACACGCTGAATGAGCACAGACATCAAGGGAGCGTCTTTAAAAGGAAGATCCCAGGGCACCTCTCCCGGGAATGCCAATCCAGCTGGTCTGAGACGGGACCAGAATCTGCTTCTTTAATGAACACGCTCTGGCCTCATCCAGGATGCTGAGAAGGGCAAAGCTTGGCACTGACTGGGATCACACGTGGGGAAACTGTTATGGTGGTTCCAAGTTGGGGCCAGGGATGGTGTAAGATGAGACAGGGCTCACCTCACCTGCATTTAGAAGATGGTCCCTATCAGAACCACAGCCCTCTCTCCACCTAGTCACAGCTGGGTTACTGCTCATGGACCCTCTGTCCCCCAGGAAGCGTGAAGGACATGGGTAGCAGGAGACCCAAGCCAGGATCTGCTGGCCAGAAACAGTTCTCCCCACACTACTTCACCCTGGTCTGCTGCCTGGGGGCAGAGCATCTAATGGACTCAGCTCTGAGGGAGAAGGAGCCACAAGATGGCAAGAGCCTGGGTCCCTGAGTGACGGTGGAGCATCTCCCCAGCCATCCCTGCCACCCCAAGAATGAAACATAAGCTTTTATTTGTACTAAGCCTTGAGGATGGAGAATTATTTGTTATAGCAGTTGACCTACTCTATTCACCTGCTGTTCCTTGTCACCTCTCAGGTGGATACAGAGGCTGTGTCTTCATTGGAAGAGGGGACACATTGGCGGGTAAGAGCCTGCCCCCCTGGGCTGCCCTTGGTAGGGTGGTTCTGGCCTGCAGGACTGCAGCTGAGGGCACAGGCAGGCCTTGCTCCTTAAGCAGTTTTCCCTGCTCTGGGTTCTGGAATGACTCAGGGAATGAAGGGACTGGAATGCGGGATCGATGGGAAAGTTCCTCCCTGCAGGCTCACCTCTCCTGCCTAAGGGCACAGCAGGGCAGAACGCAGGCTGCTGAGCAACCAGCTCCATCTCTGACATGGGGCAGAGGTGCCCATTCTCTCCCCCACCCCTCCAGGTGGGCAGGGGAGGGCGGGCAGGGAGGAGAGGATCCCTAGACACATGTCGCCATCGGCTGCCTGCCCGGACACGCATGCGGGCTCTCGCCGCCTGGAGCCAGCCTCTCAGGCTCTCCAGCGAGTGCAGAGAGGCGCGGGGCGGGTGCAGGAGGGGAGGGCTAGGGCGGCTCGGCGTTCTAACTTGCCCGGTACTCCAGGCGCCAGCTTTGCGCAGCAGCCGCCCACCGCTGCGGCTCCAGGAGACGTCACAGTGCCCAGCCCTTTAACTCGGCCGGCCGTCTCCACCTGCACCCACCCCACCGGCACCCACCCCACCTGGGCGCCGGAGGCAGGCAGGGAGAGTCACGACTGTGGAAGAAAGGCAGCAGTCATGACGGGAGGCACCTTGCCACTAGGCCCGCGGCCTCGGGAAAGTTATATAAAGTGAAGATCTGCTGGAGGGGGTCGATGGGGGAAAAGGGGGACATATGCAATAATTTCAACAATAAAGATAAAAAATAAAATTAAAAAATAAAATGAAGATCCTCGTTGCCCTGCCCATTGTGCTCTGTACCTTGGTGGTATTATGCAAATGAGAAGGATAAAGAGGATAAGTAGGACTGGAAATTACCAGGTGCTGCGGAATGTACTGGGTGGCTGCTTAGTGGATGGAGAACAGAGTGGTTTTGACGAGGGAAGGGAGCAAGGGCAGGGTGGGGAGCAGGCTGGGGGGGCGGGCGGACAGGAGGCCTCCGGGGGACTGTGGGAGGGTGTGTGCTCAGTGGGTAAGAGCTCCTACCTGAGACGGCGGTTCCAGCCCGCGGGAGCCGTGGCAGGGAGAGCGGGCGTGGCTTCCCAGGCCCTGCCTTCGCCTCTGCCCTGGAGAACCAGGCAGCCCAGTGCCCACTTGGCTGGGATGAGCCTTTGGCAGCTGCCCTACCTGTCTCCTTTCCAAACAGGTGTAGTTACTCACCTGCCTGCACCTGTGGGCTCTTGGCTACCCACACCCTGGCCTGGCACCTGTCCTTGGCAGTCGGCTCCTTTTCCATGAGCTGTTGGCTGGAGCCTCCAGGCTTCCCTGGCTGCCTTGGCCCGGACCCTGACACCTCTGGCTCTTCCTGCTCCTTAAATTTGTGTTTGACCAACTGCTGGTCCTGGGACTACTCCCTGGCCCATCCCCCACTCTCTCCTGCCCTTTATATGTCCCCCACGACACCAGGCAGGCTCATCGCTGCCACGCAGACACACCAGGGGTATCAGAAGCTCAGAGCAGGAAGGAATCTTAGAATTCACCAAACTCCAACCTCTTGTGCTCCCAGGAGGAAACCGATTCCCTGGGAGGGACAGTGACCTGCCTGAGGAATCCAGCAAATTCAGGGTGAAGTGGGTCTGGAGCCTGGGCCTCATGACTCCTTATCCAGGGCTCTTTCCACCTCCCCAAGCCCTTGGGACTCTAGCATGGAGTCCCCACCACCTCCGGGCTCATCTGGGCACAGGGACCTGGCCTGCCCGGCTGGCTGCCTGGCCCAGGAACGCCCTCTGCAGCCAGCCGGCCTCCGGGCCAGGCAGAGCTCTGGGAAGGCAGCCTGGAGCCCAGGATCACAGACTCCAGCCAGGGCCTCGTGTAGGCCAGGGTGGGGCCAGAGCTGCTCCTGCCCTTGTTTGAGGCCCCTTCCCTCTCCCCGAGGCCACGGAAATGGGGCTGCACGTCTTCTCACCCTCCTTTGATGTAGTCGAGAAATGTGCACTCTGACTCCACGGCAAAGGACAGCAGCGTGACCTTGAAAACAAAAGGGAGCTGGTCAGCGGGAGCCTCAGCATGTGCCATGCGCCTTCATCGCTGCAATCGGGGCTCACAGCGGCCCCAGGAAGGGCTGTCATTATCCCCATTCATCCCCAAGGAAACTGAGGCTCAACAAGGTGATGCCAGGTGCCCAAGGACGCTGCCTGCACGTGGCCAGGTGAGATGGGAACCAGGCCTGTCTGAGCTTGCCCTCTTGACCTCAGCGCCAAACTGCAGACCCCGTGTGGAGCGGAGCGTGGAGGGCAAGCGTCTTCCTGACACAGTCCTAACACCCGCCAGGCTGGCCAGCTCCACGCTTCCATACTAGTCATCCTCACACGTGCCTCTCTGGTCCACACTTATCTGCAGCCTTACCTGTCCCCTCCCTCGGGCGTCTCTCCATCTCCACCCTCAGACCCGAGACCCTCGTAAGCAGCCTGTCTCTCCAGGGGGGTGGGGTGGGGGGGGGCACTGGCCACCCAGGACCCCCTCTCCCAATCAGAGGCCTCTTGATCTACGCCCTCTGGCGGCTTTGGCATCAGCTTCGCCGAGACAGGCAGCCTCTGGCAGTGGGTCATGATGATGACTTGCGATCTGGGAGACCAGGGAAAGCCTGGCAGCTGAAACCCATTAAATGAGGCAGGCGGGGGAGGGGCCATTTCCCTGCATCACAGACCTCCGCTCTACGATTTGGGGAGCCCCCTACTCGAGTACATTCAGCCATCTTCAACGACTCACTAGGTGGGTCCGTAGGGCCTCTGCTTGACAAAGCTGATGAGCCATTCGTCCCCAAAATGAGAGGGTCTGCGAATGCTGAGCTGGGCCTCAGAGACCCCCACCCACGGTGATCACAGCCTGAGGCACCTGGACAAAGCCTCCTTTCACGAGGAATGGATTAGGGCAGTGGCCTCTATGCTGACAATTAGGAGACCCCTTGGGGAGCTTTTAAAACATCTTGCAGCCCGGGGAGGCCCTCACACCAATGGCATCAGGGTTTCTGGGGCAGGGCTCTGGCCCTGGATCTTACTTTAGCTCAATGGTTCTCAACCTTCTGGCCCTTTATAGTTCCTCATGTTGTGACCCAACCATAAAATTATTTTCGTTGCTACTTCATAACTGTAATGTTGCCACTGTTATGAATTGTAATGTAAATATCTGATATGCAGGATGGTCTTAGGCGACCCCTGTGAAAGGGTCGTTTGACCGCCAAAGGGGGCGCGACCCACAGGTTGAGAACCGCTGCTTAGCTCCTCACAAGAGTCTAAACCTGCAGCCAGAGCTGAACATCCGGGCCCCGGGATGAAGTAATTCCCTAACTTGCCTGCCCGTGGATTCACCCAGAGACTTGCTACTCAAAGTGTGGTCCCTGGACCAGCATGGTCAGAATCACCGGGTTACTAGTAAAAAATGCAGAAACGGCCCTAGCTAGTTTGACTCAGTGGATAGAGTGTCGGCCTGTGGACTGAAGGGTCCCAGGTTTGATTCCGGTCAAGGGCACACATGCCTGGGTTACAGGCTTGATCCCCAGCAGAGGGCATGCAGGAGGCAGCTGATCAATGATTCTCTCTCATCATTGATGTTTCTATCTCTCTCTCCCTCTCCCTTCCTCTCTGAAATCGAATATATATATATTCTGATATATATATATATATATATATATATATATATATATATATATATACACACACACACATACATACATATATATCAGAAATGCAGCTTCTTGGCATTTTAACAAGATCCCAGGAGATTCTCTCGTGGTAGGTGGGGTCTGAGGAGCACTAAGCACAGATGGCTGGGCCCAGCCTGGAGCCCAGGGAACTTGCCTGGGAACCTGCATTTTAGAAAGCAGACTGGGTGGTTCTTTTTAAGATGGAGACTGGGAAATGCTGCAGCAAAGGGAAGTCAGGAGACCTGGGCACAGCCTTGCGCTGCCCTTAACTCACCGTGTGACCTAAGACAGCACGCCCCCTCTCTGAGCCTCTAAGTAAGAAAGCTGGATGAGGTCAGTGCTTGTCAAACCTTTTTAACACTGTACACCCAATATTTCTCAGCTGCCTCCCAGAGAGGCACCTGGGAACGTGGGAGAATTCTGGGGGTCTCGCAATGACTGGGGCAGCTATGGGCTGAGGCCTGGGGTGCACCCCACAATGTAGGGGAAGTCCTGTGAGACGAAGAATGGTCCTGCCTATAACGCCGACAGCATCCCACTGAGAAGCCCTGCGGCTTTGGGCAAAGGAAATTCAGGGTGGGGCAGAAGCAGGTTTACAGTCGAGAGCGTGAGAAACAGTTGATTCTTGTACTGTTTATTTATTTATTATTGTGTTGTTTTCCAAATGAACAATTGTAAACCTACTTTTGCCCCACCCTGTATTACTCCACGCCTGTCTGTGAAAGTTACAATCAGAGAAGCCGGGGGTCGCCCCATGTGGATAAGCAAACCACTGTGCCATTTTTAGGCCTGCATCTCCCCTGTGTCTGTCATTGCCACGCTGTGCAATAAGCAGAGTAGGAATAACTTATCAGCCCCATTTTACAGATGGAGAAAATGAGGGTCCTCAGAGGACCCCCAGAACCCCTGACTAGGGCCTCTTCTGGGTTTAGGGTTGCAGTCTCCCTGACTCAAATGACTAAGTTTCGCTGCATTCGCTGATGTATGGCCCTCTGGAGTGGGAAGGGCCATGAAGGGTAGAACTTGGGCATGTTTGCCCTGCAAAGATACTGGCTTATTCTGTAAATGCATTGTGGGCTCTACCCCAGGGCCTTTGCACATGCTGATTCCTACTAGAATTCTCTTTCCCCAATATCCTCAATACTTGCTTCCTCACCTTCTTTGAATCTCAGCTCAAATGTCACCTGAGAGAAGCTTTCCTTGACTACTTTATATTAAACTAGAGGCTCAGTGCATGAAATTCACACATGGGTGGGGTCCCTAGGCCTGGCCAGCGATCAGGGCTGACCTGTGGGGCGGTTGGGAGGCCCCCCTCTGGCACCCACCTTGGCCAGGCTGGCACCACCCACTTGCCAGCCTTGCCCCCTGCTGGAGCCATCACCTCCCTCTGCGGGGTGACTGGTGGGGTGATGGGGGCCCCCCGCTGGCACCCGCTTTGGCTGGCTTGAGGCCTGTGGGCTGTGGGCAGCTCCTGCACTGAGTGTCTGCCCCCTGGTGGTCAGTGCGCCTCATAGCAACTGTTCAGTTGATTTGCATATTAGGCTTTTATTGTATAGGAAGGAAGGAGAATAGTAGTTTTGTCGCTGGCATCCCTATCCCTTCACTTTGCTTTTCCCCACAGCACTCAACCACCTGACACCCACAGGCATATACACGTATGTATATTTACTTGTTTCTGCTTCCTCCCACTAGAACATAAATGCCAGTAGGGCCAGGACTTCCATTTATTGGTAAATGCCTGAAGATCAGTCCCCAGAAGCCGCTGGGCCAGCGTGACCCCAGGATGGTCGCAGGCAAGCAGCGCCCGGCCCATAGCAGCCGCAGGCTCTGAAGGTAACTTGGGTGCTGGCCGCCACCCCCCTTTCCAGCCCGTGACCTTCGCTGAGTCACTTCCCTGCCTGCAGCCTTGGCTTCCTCCGTCATGACAGGGGATGATAACACTGCCTCCCAAGGAAACAACCTGCGAAAAGCGCCTCAGTTGGGAATTTCCCGGAGTCAGGGCCCAATCACTGCGCCTCCTTTCCTCTTCCCGCCCGCAGGAAGTCCCATGGGAGTTTCTCTCTGGGCTTTCTCAGTCTGAATCACTGAGCCTGCTGTGCTACAGCCTTAAGCGCGCCTGGGCCCTGGGCGGTGGCTCCGGGGCCCCACCCCTCTCCACCCCCAACTCTCCAGGTCTAGTTCCCACACCGCAGGGGCACACAAACACTCGTGACTCCCAACACCAGGCCCCGCTCCGGGCTCAGCGTCTACCGAGCGGCACAGCGGAGGCCTGGCTACTCACGGTGCCAGAATTCACATATTTCTTTTTCTTCATTTTCTTTTTGGGGTTTACCACCTGCAGGAAAAAACAGTTACCAGGTAAGAAAGAGGCTTCCAAACTGACAGACTGGACCCCTGGGGCTTCCAGGTGGGGGTAGGGATGGGGGTGGGGGGTTGAGGGGGTAGGGGTGGGGGTGGGGGGGAGAGCCAGGGTGTGGCCCAGACCCTGGAAGCAGAGAAGGCTGAGAAGATCAGCCATCCCGGGAGGAGGCCCAGGCATTTAGATTGAGAGAGCCTGGCATCTAGACTTACGCAACCAGGCTCCCCGATGGGACACAGTGTCCCACAAGCAAACACACCAAGAATAATATTTACTTAACCTCCTTTCCCACTACTTCCCAACACACCCTGCGCCCTATGCAGCCAGAGGAGCTCGATGTTGCAAAGGGGCCCTGCCCATGCCTGCCCTGAGCCCGCGCAGGCTGATCTCTCAGCGGGAACCCGCCCCCCACAGCCCTCCCTGCGCCTCCCTGGAGACCCAGCCTTAGGGCTCCCTGGGGCCTGTGAGCTCCCTCCCGCCCCCCACCCCCCACCCCCCGCCCTCACACTGCACTTAGAACCTCCTTAACCGTTCTTCGCGTGTAAACTTTCATTCCAAACCCAACCCATCATCAGAGGAGATACCTCAGCCCTAGCTAGGCATACAGTCGGTGCTAAACAAACATTTCTTGGTGGGTTAACTCGATGGTCTTAACTGGGGGCCCACCCCACCCTTGGAGAGATCTGGCAACGTCTGGAAATATTTGTGGTTGTCACGACTAGGGGAGTAGGCAGAGACAAAGGAGACTGCCAAATACCCTGCGCCCCGCAGGACAGCTCCCCACGGCAAAGTCCTGAGTGTGAGATGGCAGCGGTGTGAGGCGGAGGCCCTGGCTGCTGGGGCACCTGGCCTGGCAGCCCTCCAGAGGCATCGCCTGTGCACCTTGGTACCTAACCTGAGCCTCACCAGCCCTTTTGTGTTTTTTCTGTGCAAGTCTAGGCCCAGCCCTTCCCTAACCTCTGATTGAGCAAAGCAAGATGACCTCCCCACCTGCTGTCCTTCCCTCTTCCACCTCTCCTGTCCTTCCTCCTGGGGTCTCTTCTGCCTGGAGGATGCTGAGAGCCACTTAGGACCTCCTGAACTGTTCTTCCCGTGTAAGCTTGGAGACAAGGAAACTCAGGCACAGAGACACCAAGTGCTTTGCCAAAGGGCACGGAGCTGGTCTGGGTAGTGACAGAATTAGGAGACAGGTTCCTGCCTCAGGCCCCTCGATAAGAAATGCCAACACATTCCTTCACAAATGTTTGCCAGGTGGGGTGGGATGGGGTGCCAGTTCCTCTCCTCTAGAATCTTTACTCCAGTTGGAGGAAGAAGCTATGTCCTCGGAGAGGGGAAGAGGGCCACCAAGACTGGGGAGTCGGAAATATGAAGGCGCTGTTCGAAGGAAGGACCATTCCGGGGGGAGCATCGCGGGGGCTCCCTGAGCGGGAGGCACCGCAGGCAGATTCGGAGAGACAGGAAGGACCTGGGCGTGGAGAGGTGGAGGGAGGCATCCCAGTCAGGAGATATTGGGGGGAAAGGAGCGCAGGACTGGGGAGCCACAGGGTGGAAGAGAGTAAAGGGGGCGGGCTGGAAGAGAACCTCCAATGCCAACTGAAATGCCGGAACACCACCCAGCAGCGAGCAGGGACTCTGATGACCTCTGAGCTGATGGGGGACGAGGTCACAGCAGGCTCTGGGATGCCGGGGCCTGGTGGAGGAGTGCGAGGGGAGGAGGAAGGACACCCAGGGGGGTGTCTACAGATGTTTCCTCATCTGCAACATGGGAATAAAAGGCATCTACCTCATGGAGAGATGTAGGGACTAAATGGGTCAATGCAAGGCGGGTGCTCGGGACAGGGTCTGGAATGCAGTAAGTTCTGTGGGCATGAAGGCTGCTGTTACGTTTTATTACTTCTACTTACTACCCCCACCCCCAGTCCAGGTGACTGGTCTGAGGGCTTCTGGGCGCTGGACCAGGTAATGAGCTATGGCAAAGGAGCGCCAAAGGAGCGCCATCAAGAAGTGACCACGGATCTTGGGCCCCGGGCATGGCTTTGGGGGAAGGAGAGAGAGAGGCGTCGGGCCCCCAGGAAGACACAGAAGGAAGAGCTGGATTTGGGGCGCAGGAGGGACGTTCAGGTGGGAGAGCCAGCAGGCTGTGCAGGTGGCAAGTGGGAGTCAGGGAGCGAAGCCCAGGACGACCCCAATCCTCCCCAGGCAGGAAAGCCGGGTGGTGGCACGGCGCCCACCGTCTTGGGAAGCAGCCTCCGTGTGCAGATGAGGGCGCAGTCGCAGCTCCAATGCTGCCCCGTGCCTCAGTTTCCCCATCTGTCCCAGGGGGGTGTGGAAGTTTGAGAACTGAGTGCCTCTCAAGCTTTTACTCCAACGTAGCCCTCCAGCTGAAGAGCAGGCATGGACTCCTGGGGATCTGGGCGTCACCCTGAGATCAGGCCATAAGCACATTTCTTTGAAGTCTTCTGTGTTTTCTTTAAATTAGCCACTATTCCACATTTCCACTCTCTAATTATAACTGTTTTAATATTAAAGCAACGTTTTGTTCTCAGATCTTCCTGCGAAGTGGCCCTGAAGAGACGCCCTGTTTATCCTGAGGTTTCGTGCACTCCCCACCCATGTACCAGCCTCGCCCGCCCTCAGGTTCCATGAGGGGGACCAGCGCCCCCTCGCGGTCAGGCCAGGAACCTCCCAAGCCCTGGGCTGGAGTTCTAAGCCTGCCTATTCCTCTCCCTCTCTTCACACCCCGAGTTCCCAGGGCCTCCAGCGCCCACCTGGGGTCTGGCCTCCTGTACCAGGGGTCAGGGAGTGGCTCCCAGGAGCCAGCAGCTGCTCTGGCTCTGGGGAGACAACAGTGAATGAGACACCGCCCACACCCAGAGGCAGCCCCTGCGTGAATGAAGCCACGAGGCTGAGCCAGCAAGCAGGGCCAGAGGGCATCGATGGCCGAGTGGGCTCAAAGCGGGTGGGCAGAGGGAAGGGCTGGGGCCAGACCCTAGGGGCCTCGTGGGGTGACATGTGCGCCCACAGATTGCAGGTCGCTGCCGCAGGGCACAGTTGGAGGAGCTGGGACTTTGCCCCTGTAGGGCCTCGGCTGGGGTGGGCGTCTTTCTGAATCTCCTCCCGTCCCCAGCACCAGTGAACCAGGCTGCGGTGGGTGGGGGGTGGGGCTTACAACCAGGCTTGAAGCAGCAGCGATGTGGTCAGGTGACCATGTTGGAGGAGCACTCAGGTGACTGAGTGGACGGAAGGAGGCGGGAAGGCCGTTAGGGGCCGTTGCAAAACCTACTGAGGGGAGATGACAGTGGGGTGGACGGGAAGGACGGGAACAAATGTCGGCATATTTCGCTGGTTGGAAGTAGGGTGCAGCCATGGATGGCGAGGGGCCACAGTCGTCAAGGGGGCTCCAGGTGCTGTGGCCCCCGTGGTGGCGGCACAGGCTGGCCAGGGGCGGGAGGGCCGCGGGGAGACTGTGGCCGCTGCGTTGGGTTTGGGAAGGCCGAGTCCGCGGAGCGGCCGCAGACAGCTGGACGTACAAGTCGGACCGGGTCACGCTGGGGCCCCAGACGACGGTCCCTCCCGAAGAGGCCTGTGCTGTCTTCAGGCCTCCCAGTGACACCCCGCAGTGCCAGGACCCTCCGCGGCCGCCTGAGGCCATTCATTTCTGCCTGACGGCCTTTCACCGGGAACAGCGCCCTGCTTCCCAGCGCTCAGTTCCTCTGGTCGATGACAAGGGAGCAGGGGTCCGCGACCAAGAAAACAAGTCACCCAACCTTTCTGCTAACTGGGAGACCGTGCCCCTTCTGTCTGTCAAGCTCCCTTAGAAGCCAGACTCCCACTGATCTGTTCCCTTCCCTCCCCTCCCCTTCTCTTCCATTCCCTTCCCTTCCCTTCCCTAAAAATCTCCCTAAAGGAAGCCAGAGAGAGACAGAGCCTGCTTCTCTGTCTGGGTGGGAGATGGGCAGAGAACAAAGCCTTCCCTGTGAAGAATTCAAAGGAATCCCCCCCACCCTGCCCCCCCCCACACACACACACACTCCATCTTCACAATGGCCTTGCTCAACTGAAGCCAGTGTGTGGATGTCTAAGAAGCACCTACTGTGTGCCCAGCAGTGGCCAGACGACCGTGGAGAGAGGCAGCCAAGAGGGCTATCACCTGCCCTTGGGGGGCTTCGGCGCAGTTGGAACACAAGACCTGCCCGCTCAGAACAGAGATGCAGGGGGAGGGGGAGGACGGAGGGCTCAGATTCGGTGACGGAGTCGAAGCCAGCTCTGCAGCCTCCCCAGCCGAGCGCTGCTAACGTGAGGCGAGAGCCCGCTCGTGGGGTGGCTGTGAGATGTCCATCTCCTGGCGCCCAGGACGCTGGGAGACAGCGCTGACGTCATGCCCACTCGGCCAGCCTTGTTCTGGTAGCTCATTTAATTCTCCGAGGCCTTGCAGAGGCCTTCAGGAGCCTGGCCAAGCTCACAGGCCCGTGTGAGGCAGAGCCAGGCTACGAGCCCCAGCAGCAGCTCGGACGGGAAGCCAGCACTGGAGCAGGAGCTGAGCTGGACTGGAAGGTGGGAGGGCCCCCCAGAGGGAGCGCACACACACTAGCAAGGGTGCAGCCGTGGGCACTGGCCTTCGAGGGCAAACTCCATTTTCTCCAGAGAGATGGTGCCTCGCCCCAGGCTCTCCAGCCCTGCCAGGGGCTCCCCGACTCCTGTTCCTCTGAGCCCTCCCTCCAGAAAAGGCCTGGACCTGCTCTCATCGAAGGCAGAGGGCCATCTTGACCTCAGGACCTCGGCTCTCAGGCCTGGAACCCTCTGATACTGTCCCCCACCTTCTGCCTCACCCCCGCTTCCATCCCACACCTTGTTGGGAGTACTCATTTTGGGGGGCACTCTAGCTCAGAGATTTGAAGTCAGATCAGCCTAGGCCAGTGGTCGGCAAACTGTGGCTCGCGAGCCACATGTGGCTCTTTGGCCTCTTGAGTGTGGCTCTTCCTAAGCCTTAGGAGTACCCTAATTAAGTTAATAACAATGTACCTACCTATATAGTTTAAGTTTAAAATGTATGGCTCTCAAAAGAAATTTCAATCGTTGTACTGTTGCTATTTGGCTCTGTTGGCTAATGAGTTTGCCAACCACTGGTCGGCTGTTTGCCCCTGGATTCCGCCATCTACTGAAATGTGCCTTTGGGCAAGTCCCCTGACTTTGCTGAGACTGAGTCTCCTTAACTGTAGGATGAGACAAGAACACCCATCTCACAGGAGAACCTGCGAAACCCAGCCCTGCACATGCTCCCTGAGGCCTCAGTGGCTGGGAGCTACGTAACATCGGGCACACCCCAGGCTTCGGGCACCCGCCTCACCTCGTAGATGTTGAACTGGCTCTGCCCGCGGGCCAGCTCCCGGTAGCTGGTGGTGAACTCCCCGATGAAGTCGTGGCTGCAAAGGAAGGCTCTGCTGAGGCCTGTGCCCACCCCACCTCTCGCGTGCCCCCTGGCTCTCCATCCCGCCCAGGCCTCTTCTCCAGGGCACACGCCAGCTGGGAGGCTGGGTCCCTGGGGAGGAGTCCAGTGTCACCCACGGAGCAAACACCCAACCGTCAAGGAGCAGAGGGCAGGGCCCCAGGGGACGGGACCCATTTCTACTTGGATTCCTGTTTGAACAAACCAGCAACAAATGGTATTTGGGTGACAACTAGGGAAATGTAAATAGGAAATGAATATTAGAAGGTACTCAAGACTTACTGTTCAAAGTGTCAGGTGTGATAATGGCATTCATAGTTACGTAGGAAATGCCCTCATTTTTTTAGACATTCCCAATGAGATATTTAGAGATAAAAATGCCATGATGTCTAGAATTTAAATTACATCAACAAAACACAAATAAAGCAAACATGGCAACGTGTCATACTTCTTAGATTCAGGTGATAGGCTTAACAGTGTTCATTAAGCTCTTCTCTAGTTTTCTGGAGATTTGTCACTTCTCCAATAACACTTGTTGAAAGGACATTTAGCCCTCTGTCCATGGAGGCCCTGGCGGTGTTTTCTGCAGTGTCTGCACCGTCGGGGGCCCTGTGTGGGCGTTTATATTAAGTGCAGCAAAACCTCGTACAAAGCGGAACTGGGACCCCCGCTGTGGCTGGCTGCCTTTGACCTTCACGTGCTGGCCTGGGCTGCCTGCTGGAGGGTGATGCCGGGGAGGGGCCCTGCCCCGCCGTGAGCACACACCGTATTTTCCCTACAGATTTACAGCTCTCCCCGTGCAGACTGTGAGCTCCTTGGTGGTGGGAACCAACGGCATCTGGTGGCTGTCCCCTGCTTTCTCAGTAAAAGAGAAGTAGGGAGAACTCCAGGGTAAGATGAGATAAATCATGGGAGCAAATAGGAAGCCGACTGGCCTGTGATGTGGTTAAAGAGGACGGGCGTGGGCCATGGGAGTTCCCCGGGGGGTGTAGGCACCGGCCGGCTCTACAGGAAGGTCTCGGGGGAAAGTAAGCTCCTGGGAAGGGACTTGGGCCTGACTTAGAGCTGCGTTTGCACAGCCTGTGCCACAGCCCCATCCACGCCACAGACTTGAGAGGACCAGCGGAGACACGGGGTGTAAAGCCCCTCTCTGCCCCGCTACTGCCTGAGAATGGAGGGGCCACAAAGGTCGGGGTGGGGGGGTGGGTGCCTGGATTTGGCTCAATAGACAAGGAGGAGCCGGTGAGGGTTCTGGACGGAAGCCTTCGTGTCCTGTCTGTGACTTCCCAGCGACCCTGCTCCTTGGGGACAGAGAGGGGAGGGAACCGCCCTCCACTGGCCAGGCTGGGCCCTTCTCAGGCACCGCCTCGCTGCTCAGGTCCCTCCCTGTGCGGCCAGCTTCCCTTCCCACTGCCGAGCTCCTCCTCCACGCCTCGGTCCCCCCACAAGGCCGAGCTCCCAGAGGATGAGTCCCGAGGGCTCCGGGCATCTCTCTCTCTAGGCCTCACGACAGGCACGTTTCAGAAACCCCAGGGCTCCCGTTGGGGGCGGTGTTAGGCACCTGCCCGCAGCTGTCTGAGGAAAGGGACCCCTCATGTCCTTCGCACCGTGCCCCGCGGGTCCGAGGTCCTCCGGTGCCTGGGAGCCGGGCCGGGCCGTCACGGGCAGTGGGCGGCCCTCAGGAAAGCCCAGGCCTCAGTCCCAGGTGCGGGCGGGGCCCATCCTCCCCTGTGGCTGCCCCATCCTTGTCCCCCTTGCCCTTCGGCCTGCTTACCTGCCGTCTCGATCCCAGTCGTACACCTCCACCTTGATGGTCCTGTGGGACAAAGGGTCCGTGGTGGGATGGGCTTGACCCAACATCCACGTCACCTGAGGACAGGGCCCTTCTCATGCTCTAGGCCAGAGAGGATGGGGGGACATCCACCAGAAGACGGGGCCCGTCTCATGCTCCAGGCCAGAGAGGATGGGGGACATCCACCAGAAGACGGGGCCCGTCTCATGCTCCAGGCCAGAGAGGATGGGGGGACATCCACCAGAAGACAGGGCCCTTCTCACACTCCAGGCCAGAGAGGATGGGGGGACATCCACCAGAAGACAGGGCCCTTCTCACACTCCAGGCCAGAGAGGATGGGGGGACATCCACCAGAAGACGGGGCCCTTCTCACACTCCAGGCCAGAGAGGATGCTGGGACATCCACCAGAAGACGGGGCCCTTCTCATGCTCCCGGGTCAGAGAGGATGCTGGGACATCCACCAGAAGACGGGGCCCTTCTCATGCTCCCAGGTCAGAGAGGATGGGGGGACATCCACCAGAAAGACGGGGCCCTTCTCATGCTCCAGGCCAGAGAGGATGGGGGGACATCCACCAGAAGACAGGGCCCTTCTCATGCTCCTGGGCCAGAGAGGATGCTGGGACATCCACCAGAAGACGGGGCCCTTCTCATGCTCCCAGGTCAGAGAGGATGGGGGGACATCCACCAGAAAGACGGGGCCCTTCTCATGCTCCAGGCCAGAGAGGATGGGGGGACATCCACCAGAAGACAGGGCCCTTCTCACACTCCAGGCCAGAGAGGATGGGGGGACATCCACCAGAAGACAGGGCCCTTCTCACACTCCAGGCCAGAGAGGATGGGGGGACATCCACCAGAAGACAGGGCCCTTCTCACACTCCAGGCCAGAGAGGATGGGGGGACATCCACCAGAAGACGGGGCCCTTCTCACACTCCAGGCCAGAGAGGATGCTGGGACATCCACCAGAAGACGGGGCCCTTCTCATGCTCCCGGGTCAGAGAGGATGGGGGGACATCCACCAGAAGACGGGGCCCTTCTCATGCTCCTGGGCCAGAGAGGATGCTGGGACATCCACCAGAAGACGGGGCCCTTCTCATGCTCCTGGGCCAGAGAGGATGCTGGGACATCCACCAGAAGACGGGGCCCTTCTCATGCTCCCAGGTCAGAGAGGATGGGGGGACATCCACCAGAAAGACGGGGCCCTTCTCATGCTCCAGGCCAGAGAGGATGGGGGGACATCCACCAGAAGACGGGGCCCTTCTCATGCTCCCAGGTCAGAGAGGATGGGGGGACATCCACCAGAAGACGGGGCCCTTCTCATGCTCCCAGGTCAGAGAGGATGGGGGGACATCCACCAGAAGACGGGGCCCTTCTCATGCTCCAGGCCAGAGAGGATGGGGGGACATCCACCAGAAAGACGGGGCCCTTCTCATGCTCTAGGCCAGAGAGGATGCTGGGACATCCACCAGAAGACAGGGCCCTTCTCACACTCCAGGCCAGAGAGGATGCTGGGACATCCACCAGAAGACGGGGCCCTTCTCATGCTCCCAGGTCAGAGAGGATGGGGGGACATCCACCAGAAGACGGGGCCCTTCTCATGCTCCCGGGTCAGAGAGGATGGGGGGACATCCACCAGAAGACGGGGCCCTTCTCATGCTCCTGGGCCAGAGAGGATGCTGGGACATCCACCAGAAGACGGGGCCCTTCTCATGCTCCCGGGTCAGAGAGGATGGGGGGACATCCACCAGAAGACGGGGCCCTTCTCATGCTCCTGGGCCAGAGAGGATGCTGGGACATCCACCAGAAGACGGGGCCCTTCTCATGCTACGGGCCAGGGAGGATGGGGGGACATCCACCAGAAGACGGGGCCCGTCTCATGCTCCCTGGCCAGGGAGGATGCTGGGACATCCACCAGAAAACAGGACCCTTCTCACACTCTGGGCCTTCATTGAGAGGCAGCCGCCCGAGACACAAAGGAACTATCTTGAGGCCTTTTAGCAAAAGTCTTAGGGACAGAGGCAGCCCTAGAGCTGTGCAGGGACTTTCCCGAATGTCAGGGAGGATATGGAAAAACATCTCAGACTTCAGTTCCTCCTGCCTTCTGCGTGCCCACCCCAGATTGGGCACAAGTCCCAGCAGGAAACCGCACAATGAATGTATGAGGGGCGGGGCCGTCGTAGTGGGGGGTGCTGCTCCCCGATCTCAGGCCTAAGCAGGGTGAGCTCTCCTGCAGCAGGGCTCGGGGCCGTGGGGGCTGAGTGGTGGGAGGCAGCCTGCGTGCCAGGGAGGGGCCCAGGGCCCGGCTCGGGGTGGCCTGCTGAGCGGTTCCATGCCACGACTGGCTCCTGAGTGAGGGTGTAATTATCTTCACATTTTCGCCCGGCTGCTTTAATTAGTTTGTTTTGACTCCTGTGCATGGGGCTGGGCTCTGGAAGCCCATTTATTTTTAGCCTGTTTCCATGGCAACAGGTTAGCGGACCAGAGGCAGAGGAGGGAGGTGGAAGGCTGCAGGTTAACCCTTGGTGCCAGTGGTCCTCCAGGGATGCCCAGGGAGGGGGAGCCGCCGGGGTCCCACTGCAGGGTCAGGGTCTGGGGAGGTCTCCAGCCGTCCGTTCTAAGTGGGAAACGCAGAGGCGGCTGCCGGGGCCTGCTTTCCATTAGCATCTCATCATCTCGCCACGCATGGCTGTGGCGGTCTCCTGGGGTCTCTGAGGACTCAGCCTCGGGGCTCCACAAGCCCAGAAGGAGGCGCTGTGTGCCTTCGGATGAGCCTCCGTGGGTGTGGACGGGGCAGGCTGCGGATTCCCTGCTGGGGCAGACACTGCGCTGGAATGAAGGAATGCCCGCAGGTCGCAGGTCGTACATCCATTGGGTTTCTGTTACTAAGATGCAAAATGAGGGCGGGGGGGGGGGGGAGGGGGGGGCACAGAAGCCCACCATTTAAAGGAACCCTGTAAATTCTTGTGAGAAGCAAAAACAATGTCTCTCTGAGGTGAATTATTGTGGAAAGAAAATAAACCAAGCCCCTGGAGGTGGGCGGGTGAGCGGGAAAGAGTGGGAAGAGGCTGGGGTGTGGACTGGGGTGTAGGCTGCTAGCTGGGGGCCCGGGGCTGTCACTCAACCTCTGTGAGCCACGAGCCAGCGTGTTAAAGCAGGGATAATCATGTTCTCACAGAATAGCTGCAAAGACACGCTGGTGGAACCTGCCTGGCACGCAGTGGGCGCTATAAAAAGGCCCCTTCTCTCCCCTGGAGCATGCGGCCATATGCGAGTCATTTTCATATGAAATTTACTTAGACCAGGGACACCCAAACCTGGGTACCTGACCTGCACCTTCTGGTTCCTGGGATGACAAGGCTGGAAGTGACCTTAGTGGCACCCATGCCTGCCCGCTGATAGGTCACCAGGAGCTTTTCAGACACACAGACCCCAGGCCCCGTTCTCAGCAGCTCCGGGCAGGGCACCGGAGGGTCTGAGCCAGGGCCCTGCCCCACAGTTTCCCAGTCCTTCCCTAGAGCCCTCCAGCTCTGCGAGGGAAAGGGGGGGGGCCTCAGGGACCCCAGGAAAGAGTGCCTCTCCTCGGATCACTCACACCAGCCTCTCAGGTGAGGGAGCAGTGACAGCCACATGCTCAGGGGCTGTAGGAGGACCCCGGTCACGGCCACAGCTTGGACACCCACATATCACTGGGGAGATTTTTTAATAATTGCAGGGCCAGCAGGCCTGAATTAGCCTAGATAGGACTCAGGCACGGGGAGCTTGAGAAGTCCCCTGGCTGATGCTGCTCTGTTCAGCCAGAGCCCCTGGCCTCCCTGGTTTCAACCTGGATTGCACATTGGGTGCCTGAGAGCTTTAGCAACTCCATGCAGATGCCTCAGATGCCCATACCTCCCCCCAACACCCACCCCCCGAGACTCAGAATCAAAGGGTCTGGGTGCACCTGGCAGGGGACTTGCTTAAAGCTCCTCTGGGGATTTGAACTTGCAGCTGAGGTGGAGACACTGAGTGTGAGATTCCTGTGCAATCGAGGCTCCAGGGATGGCGCATGCAGCCCAGGGTCCGATTATCTGGGAGGCTGCAAACTCCCGGCGAGGGGGAGAAGGAGGTGAGAGAAACGCTGCCCAGGGACAGAGAACGCAGGCACAAGCCAGACACAGCTGTGACTACTCTGCTGACAGCTCTGTCGCTGTCCAGCCCTGGCTGGGCCACCCAAGTCACCTCACATGCCCCGAGGGCTGCAGCCTTGGCTCCCAACCCCTTAGCTCAGGTCCAACAAAGGCTCGTGTTGGACCAACTGTAACTTCTGGGGACAGCACCCCAGGGATGTGGGTGTGGGACGAGGAAATGGGCCTCTGCTGCCCACACACGAACATCTGATTTAGCAAAAAGGGCTCCGGACACAGAGCCCTGGTCTGAGAGATGGAGCAGGTGGGCAGGGAGGACTGCAGCTCTGGTGGCAACCCCAGCTCTCCAGCCAAGAGCTGGGTGGCGCTGCCCAACTGGCTTAGCCTCGGAGACTCTGTTTACGCCTCTGTGAAATGGTATCACCGCCACTGGGGGTTGCTGTGAGAAGTCAGCTACGTTCTCCTCGAAGCAGCACCGGACACCTGTGGTTCTGAAACATCCAGCCTTTCCCCCAAGCTCCCGTCTCCCAAAAAGCTCCCATTCACACGAAGCTGCCAGCTCCACCCGGCCAGGTTCGCTGCTGCACCCTCAGCCCCGGGACCAGCGCCTCGCACATACGAGGGGATATATGTGGTCTGATTAAATGCCATACTTGCCCTCTGAGAACTTCTATCCCCGGGTGAGGTGGGCCCTCCCTCCTCTGAACCACAGGGGAGGCCCGAGTGAGCGGCTTTCCCCGCCAGGCAGCCTGTCAGCAGCAGCGCCAGGCCCGCGCGGGAGCCAGTGCCTGTGGGTCCCGGGACGCCTGGGGCAGAGTGCCAGAGCTGGGCATGCGTGAGCCTCGGCAGGACAGAGGGTGAGGGACACGGTAGAGATGCCCAGCCTCCCCTGGCTCACCCAGCAGCTCTATCTATAGTCTCCCAGGAGCCGCACAGACCTGCCTCCTAATAGGCCTCTCCCGGCACCAGGATGTACATCCTGCTACTGCTGACAGGCCCCGAGGGGTTTGCCCTAAACTGACAATCAGAGAGGCTCCAGGGCAGACGAGGAGTGGGGGTGCCCACTGGGCAGGCAGCGAGACCGGATGGCGGGGGATGGCAGGGGATGGCAGGGTGCCTCTGTCCGAGGTCAGCCTCTGCAGGTGTGTGTGTGGGGGGAGGGGGGGGGCGGGCGGGGGAGATGGCAGGATGACACACTCCCAACGGAGGTCACCTGGTTGGCCTGGCCCCTCCCGGTGCTCAGCGGGTGGTGGGTTCAAAGGAGAAGCAGCTGGTTCTTCAGGAGGCAGACAGAGTGTGCTGCTCCCGAGATGTGAGCGCCCCCACCTCCCCCTCTGCACCCTCTTAAAATCACTCATTCAAATCCAGGTGTGAGTGAATGACAGCAGCCAACCAGGGGAGTCTGGTTTAACGAGGACAAACGCTCAAGTCACAGAATGTTCTAGGAGAGAGGAGGGGGCTCTGGGAAGGCAGGGAAGTGCCTCCTGTCATCACCCACTTCACCCGCTGGAGGCTGGACGGGCCCTGACCCTCCTGCCACGGCCTCTGCCACCAGCCCTGCTCGGCTGGGGCACTTGAGTTCGGCCTCGTGTGGACTGGAGACAAGCAGAGGGGGGCCCCAAACCCCAGGGCCAGCCCGGAGGTAGCTCTGGAAGGAGAACTGTCCCTTCTCCGTGCCCTGCCAGTTCCATAATCTCCGGTCCTCCCCGCCCCGTCTGTGAAACGGGGGTCACCAGCACCCACCTTCCGGGGTACTGTGAAATCTAACTCACAAATCAGATCATGTATTGCAACCAATTAGGACACAATCTAGTCCATGCCCTAAAGACTCTGTAATCACAACAATAGTAACTGTCTCCCGACCCCCATCATTCCCAGGAACGCCCCTTCTCCAGGACCCTTGGTCCTCACCCTCCGGGCGCTCTTCTCACCACAGTAGCTGGCACTTCTGCCTGAACCCCCCTCTCAGCTCCCTGGCCACGGCCGCCCTCCTCCTGGTGGCCTCCTGTGCCTCTGACCATGGCCTCTCCTTCCTCCTGCTCCTGATCTGTGGCAGCCCTGCCCCCAGAGCCTTGAGCACTGAGCCCGGCCAGCCCCTCCAGGGGACTCCCAGACCTCGGTCCCCTCTCCTCAGCAGAGCACCCCGTGCTGTCTAGCAGCCACGACTCTGCTCCCTGCCACACTTCCTGCCTGTCCGTGACACCGGCGTCTCTCCCCCAAGCTCCAAACCCCAATGGCCTCCCGCCTCTTTGCGTCTCATCCCCAGACGGGTGTCTTCTTCCCCCTCCAGGCCCAGCGCAGACTCCCCGCGCCCTGAGCACGGCTCCCACAGAGCCCCTCCAGACTCACACTCACACCCGTTTGGCAACACCGTGTGTGGTTAAGAACACAGATCGAGAGCCAGCCTCAGTTTCCTTACCTGTCAAGTGGGGACAGTGTTAATCCCTTTTGCAGAGGATGAAATTAACTCACATACACAAAGCATCATGTTAGTGCTACAGGGGCCTTTGCTCTTATTATCATTACCCGTCTGTCTCCTGCCCTGGCCCGGGAGCAACCTGAGAGGGAGGCGTGGGTCTGGCAGCTCAGGGCGCCCACGGCCCCCAGCACGGTGCTCTGTGCCAGGCTGGTGCGGGAGACGCAGCTGCTGGATTCGCCCGAATGCGTCTGTGAGGCTTTAAAGAGGTTCCCCCGCCCTGAGAGGGCCTCCCAGACGCCTGCGTGCCCCAGTGGCTGTTGGTACATGGGTTACCCTAGGGCTCGGCCCAGCAGCCTGCTCACTTTCGCCCAGCAGTGTGACATGCCTGGCCCCTCCATTAACGCTGCTGTCAATCAGGTCTCGGTCGATCTATTCCCGGCTGTGGAGCAGGGCCCCAGCTGCCCGCCACCCCGGGGGCAGAGTCGGGGCTCAGCCAGGGAGGGAGATGGGAGCCTGCCTGGGTTTCCCCGTGACCAGCACCCCCTTCCCCTCCGCCCCCGCACCTTCACCTCCTCCAATGGCTGGATGGAGCGCCCAAGCCACTGAGCCTCACTGCCCTCCTCACCATCCCAACAAGCTGGGTTCTGAGACCCTGGGAGTCCCTTCCTAGGAATGCAGAAGTTGTGGGGGGAGGCAGTCAGCTGGATCCCCAAAACCTCTGGGCAGTGGGCTAAAGACCCTGATTCCTTCCACCCCATGAGACTTGAATTGGCATGCTCTCCCATTCTCCAGCCTTGAATTTCCCTTCGCTTCCCCTCCATCTCTCTCCATCCCAACCATTCTTCCCCTACCCGCCCCCCCCGACCTTGCACCTTCTCTGAGCCTGCTGCAGACCCCATGCTCCAACCACTGTCCTCCCATCCTAGGAGCCCAGGACCTGCCCAGACACCTAATGGGTTTGTGTGGCTTGAAGGCCTACTTTGTCTCCGGTCTCATTTCGCACAATTACTTCATTGACTGATACACTCGTGTGCACACCTGAGCTCCCTGTGGTCAGACTCTAAGCTCCCTGAAGATGGAGATGAGGCTACATCCCCTTGAATGCCGCACAGCTGGAGGCATGATGAGCACAGAGTAGGTGCTCATGACCACCTGTGAAACAGGTGGTAGCTTTTCTGTCCCAACCAAGAAGCAGGAAAAGGTGCCACCTCACCTCCCGGATCAGCAGCCTAACCTGGAAGGAGACGGGGTTCCTGGAGGCCCCTCTCACCCACCACACATAGCCAGTCAGTAGCCACTGTGAGCGGGGTCCCAGCGAGCCCATGTGAATGCCACCAGCCAGGACCCCCGTGTTCCTGTCCGAGTGGCCAGCAGGGGCCCAGGCCCGTGAACCCCTGCCAGCTCCCCACCAGCGTCAGCCATCACCAGGAAACCAGGCTGGGTTCGCATGACCTTCACACAGACCAGCACCACCTCAGCTCCCCGGCACTTAGCACAGTTTGCAATTACAGGTTTCTTTGTGTGATTATTGGATAATGTCTGCCTCCCCCTCGAGATATAAACTCCACGAGCCTGGCTGAAGGGTGAAGACTGTGTGTGTGTTCCCTGCTGACTTCCCAGCCTCTAGTGCAGGGCCCGGCACCTGGTGGGGAGTCAATAAGGACTGAATGCTGAATTTGGTATCTGACGCACACCAAAGCCTTTCTGTGTAGGCTGCGTCACGTGAGCCTCAAAGCAGCCCTGTAAGGTAAGTACACGTTCAAATACCCATTTTACAGATAAGGAAACTGAGGCTCAAAAAAGTCAAAGTTTAAGAAAGAAGAAGGAGAAAGAAAGAAAGGTCAAAGTTTGCCCAGATTGACGGTCCATTTGAGTCACAGAGCCGATTAGAAACCAGGTGTATCCACACTCAACAATCTGCACGCATGGGATGATGATAATGATGATGATGATGACGATGATAGCTAACATGTGATAGCAGTAGGCTGTGTTGCATCAGGGAGTTCCATGAGCTCTGTGTCCCGTCCCTCACCCCCACTTACAGCAACTTGGCTGGCAGAGAGTATCTTGGGATCCTGACTCCCCAGAATCCACCTGCCAAGAGCTGGGGCTGGGGGACCAGGCCTCCTCTGTGTATCTTGAGCCCTGTCTGGCCCCCATCTGCCCCTCTAGTGGGAACAATGAAAAGCAGGGGAGCTCCAGGCCAGGTCACCCCAACACCCACCGGGCTTCCCTGGAATCCCAGGCACTAGTGGGGATCCCTGACAGGAGGAAAGACTCGGGGTGCAGGGAGGACTGTGAGGAGATGAAGACACTGCCCCAGCGAGGGGAGTGGCGGGTGGCGAGGCTCTGGAGTCCCTCCCTGTGCAGGGCCATCTGTGCACAGCCCCAGGGGTCTCTGCTCACATAGAGGGACCACCCCCATGCGCGGGAACCAGGCCTCCCGCAGCCGGGACGGGAGGGACGTTTTCCCAGCTCACCGATCATAGTCCCCGTTGCAGAGGGCTCTCACCGGAATGGAGAAAGTTTGCCACACTGGGTTTAGGGTGTTCTTCATGACCTCGGTCTTGTGGCAGATGGTGAACCTGGCAAAGAAGAGAGGGAAGGTGTCAGACCCCAACCCAAGGAAGGCAGAGTCCAGGTCAACTGAGGGACCAGCTGGTTAAGCTCTACAGTTGCCAGCCAGTAAGGACCGTGGCTTTGTGAAGGGATGAGCTGACCGTCACCAGCGGCATCCAGGTAGAAACTGGACGGCCGTTTCCTGGTGATGCCACAGAGAGGGTTCCTGGGGGATGCGGGCTCTGGCCCTGCTCTCTGTGTGACCTTGAGATGCCCTTTCCTCTCTGGGCCTCTGTTTCCAGGGACTTGGCTGCTATCAGACGTTCTTCAACTGAGACCCACGGAAGGATCTGCGCATGGGCTTTGGGGGCCTGTGAACCCGGAAACTGTCAGTGAAGCGGGGTCTGGGCTTCGCATGCTTGCTGCTTTCCTGCCCCCCACCCCCCCAAGCCCCAATTTCCATGTTCATGGCTCACCTCCTCACTCCCTTCAGGTCTTTACTCAAATGTCACCTCCTTGACACGAGTACCTGCCATGAGCGCCATATCTGAAATGTACACCCCTGGCCCTGACCCTGCCACCCCAGGCCCCGGCCACGCTGTTCTCCCATCCCACCCGTCACCGTTTGACATTCGGCACAGTCTGATTTTCTGCTTATTCATGTTACGGTCTGTCACTAGACTGTATGCTCGGTAAGAGCAAGGGTTTTGTCTTCTTTGACCACTGGTACGTCTCCGGTGCCCCCAGACGGCACCTGGCACGCAGTAAATGCTCACCAAGTATTTTCTGGAATGAGTGAATGAATGAATGTATTTCCTAGAGGAGAATTGCCATCGTTTTTGCTGGCATTTCAAGCCAGAGGATGAAAGCTCTGGCTGAGATGATCTCTAAGACCCTTTCAGCTCTGAATCCATGAGCTTGCTTTGCAACTAGAAATGCAGGATTGGCGTATCCCATCTGAGCCGCAAAGCAGCGTCCCTGCCCGCTCCCCACACATGCCCGCTGGCCCCATCCGGAAGCCTGCCCGGCCGGGGCGGAGGGGGGGTAGCGGGGAGCAGCCGAGGGCCAGTGGAGCTGGGCCAGGGGAGGGCCCCCCGAGACTTCCCAGCATCCGTCCCAGCGACCTCCCGGCTGGAAAGGCCTCTCAGGAAGGTGCCTGGGCCCCGCCCGTGCCCACACAGCCTGTGCCATTTCTTCTCTGGCAGTTTTCAAGTCAAAATGTCATTTCTGTCACCAAGGCTCAGCGTTTCTCTTCTCCGCTCCTCTCGCCCACCCGCTGGAGTGTAGAGATACACGTGGGAGACCTCCCCACACACCCAGAGCTGCTGCTGACGACAGGAATGGCACGGAGGAAGGAGGGGCCACAGCTGCCGTGGCTGGGGCAGCAGGAAGAGGAGGCTGGGTGGGGGGTGGGGGAGAAGGCAGGAGGGAGGGGCAGGAGTATAATGGGCATGAAGGGAGGGAGGTTTGCTGTGCAGAAGCCCTGATTGTACTAGCCTGCGTGGACCCTCCAGCCTCCCGTCCTTTGGAGCCACTGCCTCCCCGGTCGCCTCCCTGGCCAGCCAAACTTCCAGACCGGGCTCTGAGCAGTCAGCCTGATTCCCTCCCAGCTGGTTCTTCCCGAGCCCTGTGCAGTCTGCTTTCTGCTTCAGACTCTTGCCTGAATCCCCTATCCCCACCAAATCCACAGGCCCCTCGACTCTCTGCGGTCCCTGCAGTCATGTCACCACTCAGTTCATTTTCTGCTCAGTGGGTGGTGGAGCAGACAGTCCCAGGGCCACTGCCACCAGCTGTGCAGCCCCAGGCAGACCACTCTCCCTCTCTGAGCTCCCCTCTCATTGTAACATGGGGGCAGAACAGGAGCTGCTGGGCCCTGCTCTAATCACACGTGTTAACTCATCAATCCTCACAGCAGCCCTGCGTGCTGCTAGGATTCGCCCTGTGGACACACCGAGTTAGAGCTGCACTGCCCAGAATGGCGGCCACAGCACATGTGACCACTTCCATTCAATGAACTAAAATGAAATGTGCCGGGAGCCGGTCCATCCTTGCTGTTTCAAGGGACCTGACATATATGGCATACTGTTCTTAATATGTTTGCTCACCTTCTTGGCACTATGTGTTTTAACCAAGGTCACCTCTCTGAGAAAGGTTGTTTCCCCAGGTAGGGATTTTCCCTTGAAGTTAGGGAGGGAATAAAACCCCTTAACTAAGTGCCAGGCGGGTAATTAATCACTTTAACTATGAACAATCATGCTTAAGCTACATAATCTTTACTCCCTGGAATGGAGATAAGAAACGCCCTAACCTTTGGAATAGAGATTGATAGGATTGGAGTCAACTGGTATAAATACAGATGTAACAAGACAACAGGAGACAGAACCTAGACACAGAACCTACACAGAACCTAGAGACAGAAGAACTTCGCTGGAGAGAACATGGCAAAAGATCCTGGACAGAAACTGGCCACAGAACCTAGAGATAGAACCTAGCGAGAGAACATGGCAAAAGATCCTGGACAGAAACTGGCCACAGAACCTAGAGATAGAACCTAGCGAGAGAACATGGCTGAAGAACCTAGAGACAGAACCTGGCTACAGAACCTGGATAGAACATGGCAAGAGAACCTGACTAGAACCTGGTGACTGAACCTGGCTGGAGAACCTGGACAGAACCTGGCTGGAGAACCTGGAGAACCTGGCTGGAGAACCTAGCAAGAGAACATGGACACAGAACCTGGCTGGAGATCCTAACCAGAACTTCGCTGGAGATCCTGAACAGAACTTGGCTGGAGATCCTGGCTAGAGATCCTGGCTAGGCTGCTGATCAACTGAACGCTGTCTCCATGTCATTCCTTCTTCGCCGACTCCGTCCACACCTTTGGGGACCCCTGGACCTGCTGGGGTTGGACCCCAGCAGAAATGAAATTTAAAACTCAGTTCTGCCATCGCATCAGCCCCATTTCAAGCACTCAACAGCTCCAGGTGCCTGATGGCGACCATACTAGACAGCGAGATACAGCACTTGTCCTTCTCCCGGAAAGTCCCAGTGGGTTAGACTTGCCTAAAGTCACACAGCTGACCACAGGCAGTGCCAGGCCGGCGAAGGCAGCCTGGCGGGGGGTGGGGTGGGGGTGGGGGGCGTTCTCCTGGTCACATTCTTGCTCCCAGACGAGTGATGGCATGAGTAAGACGGCAGGCACAGGGCCGGGAGCACAGGGCGCTCCGTGGATGCCTCCTTCCCTGTCCCTCCTGGGGTGGCAGGTGTGACATCTCACTCCCTGGGCCCCTCACTGACCTTCCGCCCATCCTCCCAATGGGGTGTCTCCCAAGCCTTCCACTCTCCCCTCCTCAAACCGGGGAGGGGGGGAGGGGGAGAACCACCCTGCTCTCACCAGTTCAGCATCTTCCCAGGTGCCTGCAGACTAGCCCACCTCTCAGGGGCCTCGGGGTGGGTTTCTCCAGCCACCTGGGTGTCCCCAGGGACACACCCAGCCCTCTGCTTCAGCTGAAACTCACCCCCACTAAGCTCCCATGGCCTCCCCCGTCTGACCAGCTGCCACCTTCAGCCCTCCCGCCCCCCGCAGCTCACTGCCAGGGCGGGGCTGTGACTTCAGGCCTCCCCCCCCCCCCCCCCAGTTTGCTGACAGGTGCCTGGGCTGTCCTTTTGCCCCGTCCTCCCGCCCCCGCCGCCCCGGCACTTCCACAGCACAGCCTGCCGGGTGCTGAGCACCTGCTCACGTGTCAGTCACGAGTCTCTTCCTCTTCCCCGCCCCTCCCCATCCATCCTACACATCTGCTCTGCGGGAACAATCTTTGGAAAACACTGCAACACACCCCTTTCCTGCTCCCACACCCACATCCCTCCCTCCTCCTGGTCGGCCGCCCGCCTCTGAGACAGCCCCGTGTGGCCGGCCTGGCCTCTCTGCAGGGGACCCGGGTGGACATGCTGTGGCCCTAGGACACCACTCGGCCTTCTCCTCCCTCCGCCAAGTCAAGTCAAAGTCAACAGAATTATTTAAAGACCTTCTACTGGGAGTCCTCTGGTGAGACAAAGAATCCTTTTGTTATGCAAATGTCACACCTAATTTCCCTTGTTTTGTACGTTCAGATTTAAAAATCCATTTTCCTTTGAACGGCAACACAGCTCCTCCCTGCCATGTTCCTGCCCCCAACACACACACACACACACACACACACACACACACAGGCACACACGGGCACACCAAGAATTTCAGGATCCAAGAGAACTTGGCGAGGCCTTTCTGCCGCTGCTCCGGGCACTTGCCCTGCGCACGCCTTTCCTCTGGCCTGTGCTTCCCGGCGCCTCCCCGCGGACCCATTTTCTTCCTCTTCTTCAAACCCCGCGTCCCTGCCCTGCTCCAGCAGCGCTTTTCTAATTAACCTCCCTGGCCCACGGCTTCCTGGCTCCGCAGAACGCCAGCCTAAGTGGCCTCGGCCGCCCTGCCCCGTGCTGCTTAAAGGGGCCGCGGAGACCACCTCATCCAACTGGTGAGAAAGCAGACCCAGAGAGGGGCATGACTTGCCTGGGGTTAGTTACACAGCCGGTTGAGGGGAGGCCCTGGGCCCCCAGAACGCCCACCTAGAATCTGTCCCTCTGTGCATAGCTGACCTACATTTGCCAATGTGTGTGTGTGTGTGTTTCTGTCTGTTGTGGTGGCTTCTGGATCAGGGACAGGAGAGGAAGACGTGTAGAGTTTTGAATGAAGCCTACGGTGAGGTGTGGGGCTGGGCGGGGAGAGGGCCCAGATTTTCCCAGCCGTCGGGGAAAACATGGCAGTGGGGTGTTCAGAGGGCAGTGGGTGGAGAACTGGGCTTGGGTATATGGACTGATTGGTGTGGAAGAAGGAAGGGACTGTCAGAGGAGACCCTTATTCTCGCCCTCGCCCTGCGTTTACCCACTCCCCCACCTCCCACACATCACCACCCGCCGCTGCGGAGGCCCCCAGAGGGGCACTGCTGGCTTGGAGGCTGCCCCAGCCCCACCAGCCCATCCACGTGGCCAGGCACCCCTGGAGCCCTGACCTCCATCCCCTCTGGAGCAGGAGCCCAGGCAGCACAGGGAGGAGGTGGACGCAAGCCCACCCCCCCGCCCCCCGAAGGGGTGCCGTGTTGCTGGGGACTCACGTGCCATCCTCGTTGCTTCTGTAGAACACCAGGAACGGGTCGGACTTCCCAAAGAAATCTTTCTTGTCCAGCTTGTTGGCACAGAACTGCATTGTGGCCACATCCTGATGGGAGGGGAGCAGGGGTGTGAGGAGAAGGCTGGAGGCGCCCCAATCCCTGTGGGAACGTAGCCCCAGGCCCTGGAAGCAGGAGGACCCCAGGCACCAGCTGTTAGAAAGGGCAGCATCTTCCATTGCCCGGCACCGACTAAGGGCCAGACCCTGGGATAACACTTCCAGGGTCTCATTTCATCTCCAGGCGACCCCCCACCGTCAGGTCTGGCAGAGGTGCCGTCTGCCCTGAAGCAGGTGGATTCTGGGGCGAGCTGCCCCGGGGTGAATCCTGGCTCTGCCACTTTCTAGCTGGGAGACCTCAGGCAAGGGGGGTACCTCTTGGAGCCTCAGTTTCCCCTCTCACATGGGCCGATCACAGTACATACCCCAAAGAGGTGTTGTGAGGACTGGTGAGGTGGAGGGTGTGAAGTGCTCAGCAGAGAGCAGGCAGTCACACCCACACGGCCAGTGTTAACACACAATCTCACTGTTTCATTGAGTGGCTTTGAGAGCTGAGATGACTGACCCACGGCCACTCTGAGCTGGACCTGCCACCCCCAACGCCCATGCTCTGCCCAGGCCTCGCTCCCTCACACATCTGTGCGGTTCCTAGAAGACACATAAGCTTCTGCGTCACTTTCACACCCAAGTCACTCTAAGGTAGATGCGGCCTGAGGCCCAGAGCAGGGAGGACTCCCCAAGTCCACCAGGCAGAGCACGGGGTTTCTGACTCCCGTGGCCAGTTCACGGCCCCGTCAGGCCCAAGCCTCCTCCCGAGTGCAAAGACGGTACTCAGGCCCTGGTTGGGCCGCAGGCCCCTCCCCTCACATGGTGACCGGCCCCTTCGCTCACTGTGGCCGGCAGGGCTCTGGGCAAAGGTGCCTCCTCCCTCCTCCCCACCCATCCCCATGTGGCCTCTCCCACCTGAAAGCTTCGCATCCGACTACTCAGCTGTCCAGTGGCCAGAGCTGGGCCCTATCCCATACCTGGGGCCTGGCCTGCCCTCGAGGGCGGGGCCTGTCGGGAAGCCACCCAGCTTTCTCACGCTGCCCCCTGCTCTGAGTGAAAAGGAGGCCCCGCCCTTGAAATCAGTGTCCTACAGCCAGCGAGGACCACACTGGCGGCAGAGGGGAAGGTGCAGCCTCCACAGCAGGGGTCCTCAAACTACGGCCTGCGGGCCACATGCGGCTCGTGCCTGTCCTGCTTAGCAGCCGACTCGTCCCGGGCCCGCAGTGCGCATGTGTGGAATGTCTGAGGGACAGTGAACTGGCCCCCTGTTTAAAGAGTTTGAGGACCTCTGGCATAAAGGGTACGGTCAAGGTTGGGCTGGGTAGGGAATGAAGGTAGGCACATGGTCGCTGCAGCCAGGCTGCCTGCTTCAGCTCCATCCCTCACTGGCTGTGTGACCTACGGCAAGGTACCCTCTCTGTGCTCAGTTTCATCTATAAAATGGGGGTACTGGCGGTCCTACCTCATGTGCTTGTTGTTCATGTGAGTACAGTGCTGAGAACAGTGTATGGCCCATGCTGAGTGCTATGTGCCTGCAAGCGATTCTGATTATCTGAACACTTCTCCCCTCCCCACAACACAGTGTGTGTGTGTGTGTGTGTGTGTGTGTGGCCTCTGTCCCTGCCCCTCCTCCACTCCCACCACCTCACACGCCTTCCTTCCAGGACATCTGACAACAGCAAACACAGAGCATCCCTCCACTCACTCATTCGCTCACTCATTCATTCATCCACTCAACAAACATTCATCAGACACTGTCTGTGTGGGCCAGTCACTGGGCTGGGTGCTTCACAGCCTCATCACATTTCGACCTCAAGATAATCCTTCGTCACTTTTTAAGGAGGAGGAAGCTGGGGGTCAGGGGTGCTAAGGAACCTGCCCCGGCCACCGGCTGACACTGCAGAGCAGAACTTCCACGAGTCCGACTGATGTCAAGCCCAGGCCCCTTCCGGCACCCTCCGCCTCCAGAGGGCACATTACCGCTCACGCAGCGCTTCCCTGCCTGCCCTGGCCCTCGGGGGCTGAAACACGGCCAGGCCAGCACGAAGGGGCCCGGGAATGACAGCTCTTCCATGTCCCTCATGCTGCCACCTAAGAGGGAGAAAGAGGCTTGGCCGGGGCTCCCCAGCCTAGAAGCCCAAGGGGTCCCAGAGCCCCCCAGGAAGCCTGGGCTCGGCCCTGGGGCAGGAGGGTGGCTGCCTCACGGAGCACTTACTGGGCAGCGCTAACAAGGACATCATTCTTCGTACGTTACTGCGGCACGGTACTCACTGAGTCCTCATAGCTGCACCGAGAACTCTGCTCTCCTTCTACCGATGAGAAAGGCTTTTCGGGCTGTCAAATGCCCAAGGCCACTCAGGGTGCCCCAGGCCGCTTGCCCCTCACCCTCCTAGAGACCCCGCTCCCTAAACCCATCCCAGCAGCCCCTGCCTGTCCCCGGGAGGAGGCTCCACTCCCGCCCTGCAGGGCAGAGCAGCCTGGTCATGCCTCCCGGGGAGCTCCCCCCGACACCGCCCCCCCCCCCCCAGCCCGCCCCAGGAAAAGGAGGCTGCCCAGGGCCCAGGGCTCCTTCCAGCACCAAGGGGATAACTGTGCGGCCCAGTGGAAAGAGGCACTGTGGGGTCCTTTGTCCAAGAAGTATTAAGAGATTTCAGGACAGCGACCACAGAGCATGAGACCAAGCACAGGCCCTGTGTGCCTGCACAGGCCAGCCGGCCCTGGCTCCTCCCCTCGGAGACACCCCGCGGTGGCATCAGAGACAGGGAGAGAAGACCAGCCCCTGCGGAGGAGAGGGGGGGGGGGGGACAGTCCCACGGGGAACCAGGGTTCTGCGTTCCGGTTGGTCCCCGCAGTCCCTCCAGCTCTCGGAGCCTCAGTTTCCTCATCTGTAAAGTGACGTGCTCAACAGGATGCGTGCCACAGTCCCTCCAAGCCGGGAGGTGGTGTCAGTGCTGATGCACTGGGGAGCGCAGTGGGACACGCGGGGGGGGGGGTGGGGGGGAGGGCGGCAGCTGGGGACAGCCTGGGACCCCGCTCCTCCAGCCTCCCCAGGCCACAGCTCCGTGTGTCCTGACGCGACCCCCCCATCTGGAGGTCGCCTGTGCGACACCTGAACGCACATCGGCGAACCACACACCACGACCCGCTCTGTCACATAAATACATACACAGCATCTGAAACAACTGCAGCTGGTGCCACAAAATCCAGGGGCAAGTGCTCTTATTTGTGCTCCTAGGAGAACGCTCGGGGCCTGCCAGCTCAGGAAGGGGGTAGAGTATTCGAGAAAAATGAATGCAGGACTTAGTAGGAGGCCCCAGGACCGCTCAGTGCTCCCTGGGGGGCCCCGCCCGGCACCCGACAGAGAGGACGGCACAAAGGGGCCAAGGCCTCCTGCTGGGACCCCAGCGCGGCACCTCCAGCTGAGCAGCGGGGGCCAGCACCTCAGCCTAAGCCATGATGTTCTCCTCTGACTAGCGGAGTCCTAACGCCCCTGTGAGCCTGTGGAGAATAAAGGCGAGGGCAAACGCCAAGTGCCAGAGCACCGTGCCCAGCACAGAGCATCTACAGGAACAGGAGCCAGCCCCTGAATGCCCCTTTGCACCGGGCCGAGCCACACGAAGCTGCCCATGTCCACTGTCGTTCACCTGGAAATGGCCAGGTGGTACAGTCCTACCTCTTACCTGCCGGGCACTACTTTTACACCTGTTAGCTCATCCCATCCTCTCAACAGCCCCACGAGGTAGGTGTAGTTATTATTCCCATTTCTTTTTTCTTTTTTTAATCCTTACCCAAGGATATTTTTCCACTGGTTTTTAGAGAGAGTGGAAGAGAGAGGGAAAGAAAGAGAGAAATATAGATGTGAGAGAAACACATCAATTGGTCACCTCCTGCACAAGCCCCGACCAGGGCCTGGGCCGGGGCGGAGCCTGCCACCAAGGTATGAGGTACGTGCCCTTGACCAGAATCGAACCTGGGATCCTTAGGTCTGAAGGCCGATGCCCTATCCACTGAGCCAAACCCACTAGGACTATTCCCATTTCAGAGGAGGGGGAACTGAGGCAGGAAGCCGCACAGAGAGGGAGAAGAGAGGCTGGGATTGGAACAAGACAGTCTGGCTCCAGAGATTAATAACAGATTCCAGATGATGGGCCTGATTCTCCAAGATAAGTTTAATTATGTTCTGTAGCCTCAGTTTGAGAAGTCAGAGAAGTGTGAAATCCATTTTAGAAAGGCCTCCTCCGTGCAAACTAGTTAAAATTAAAAAAAAAAAAAAAAAAAAGACTGGCTCTGAGACTCAGCTCCCTGGAAAAACCCACAGTGAGCCGCACCTCATCAGTCCCCGCTGACGGCAAACCCGCGCCGCGCTGCTGGGGGCTTATCTTGCTGCCCAACCCGGTCGGCCCTCCCTAACCCAATCTTGACCCGGAACAGTGGTCACATTCGCCAGAAGCCACTATGACCATCTGTATTGCTGTGCTATTGTCGGATCCATGGGATGCGTCAGACCTTCAGAGATTTCTAGGCTGGAACCAAGGCAAGCTCTCCCAATGGGTGTGCACCCACGGGGAGTCCTTGAGGCTAGCACCCGGTCCGTTGTCTGGGGACTGTGCTTCTGAAGGTGGCTCTGACTCATGTCAACGGTCATATGAACAAGGCCTCAACTGCTCCCCTTGTGAGGGCGAGTGAACGGATCGACCCTGGATACCTGTGTGAGCCCCGGGGGAGGCTGGGAAGGGGAGTAAGGAGGCCTGGGCGGCAGGGTTAGGAGCTGAAGCCTGGCTGAGGACCAGAGTCCCGCTGTGAGAGCCTCAGCCTCGCCCTGGCCCTCGCCCTGGCCCTTGCCCTCGCCCTTGCCCTCGCCCTCACCCTCGCTCTCCCCCTGCGGGAGGGGATCTCAGTACAGGAAATGCTGCTCCCAAAGCAGAAGCCTCCTTGGAGCCGACTGTGGAGAAGATAGAGCAGCTCCTGCAATACATAATTTCCTGCAATTTCTGCCTTTTCACCCTATCTTTTTAAAACCCATATTAAGTTCTTCTTAAACAGCAGGATTGCCTGAATTTGCATCTTTCTGCATGTTAATGAAGCTGCTGGAGGGAGCAGAGCAAACAGCCTTTCTCTCCTGGGTGGCCTGGCCTACTCTGGCAGTCAGCCCTCCCTGAGCCAGAAGAGGGCAGAGGGCAGCGCCTGGGCCCACGGCGGGGAGAGGGGAGAACAGCAGGCCGCTCTGGCCTGGGTCTTGCTGGCAGCCCCTAGGGCCCGAACAGGAATGAGGCCAGTGCAAAATTTAATTCAGGGTACCCCAAATCTCAGTAACCAAAATAAGATTTTAATGTGCTAGATTAAAAAGTCACAACCAATGCAAAAACCGATGATAAATAAAATATCAAAAGCTTACATAAAGCCATTTTACAAGGGAAGAACCCGAGGCACAGAAAGCTCAGGTAACTTGCCCAGCATCACACCGCGGGTGAGCAATGAATGACATTTTGTCTGGGTCCAGAGCCCAGGTTCTTAACCATTTGGCCCTACTGCTCACACGCTGCCCTGAGAAGCACTTTTAAATAGACAGCAGACCATGGTGACATTTGCCTTCTCTTTAGAACGTGATGGGTTTCCCAAAAATTAGTTCATTGTCATTTTTAGTCAGAAGAAAAGAAGACGTCGATTAAAAACGATACCTGAACATTAGCCACCACTCTGAAACTCAGGACTCCAGCAGGAGGAGGTACAACCCAGACTTGGGGCTGATTTGGGAGGGCGGCTGCGTTCCCAGAGGGCTCCAGGGCCCCAGGGCCCCAGCCTGCCAGGGTAAGGCTGCAGAAGCAGGAGAGCAGGGGCAGGGATATCAGCGAAGACCCCATAGACCAGTCATTCGAACACCGATGGTGGGTGACGTTGGTCAAGGAGCCTGGCCTGTCTTACGCATCGACTGTCATAACCACACTGAGGTCGGGCTGGCTTCTCTCATCCAACTTAACAACCGACTTTACAAACAATTCAATCCATTGCACATCTGTTGATTAGATCATCCAGAGACTGAAAACCTAGATTGACCATCTTCCTTCCCACTCGTTGAGCTGTGTGTCAGGGATACGAACTGAAATCCATCCATTAAAGTTTAAAAGAAACAAGGATTCGGCTATGAGGATGTTCACTGCAGTATTAATTATATTGTTGCCCATAAGAGAACAGTCAGCGAGTTATGACCCATCCGTACAGTAGGGGAATAATACGCAGCTAGCAAGTGCATGTTCTCCAAGAATATCTAATGACAGGGGACAATCTGGACACCATATTCTACTGACGAATCAAAGAAAACCGGGTCCTACATTCTACTAATTATAAGGGAAAAGCCACATACACGAACACACAGAAAAAAACCCTGCAGGCGATTGTCAAATGTCAGCAGCGATTATCTCTGGCTGGTTTTCTCTTCTTTGTATCTTCCAACTTGTCCATATGAACATGTTATTTTTTTTAGCTTCAGGAAAAATGTGTTTGGGTTTCTTTTCTTTTCTTTTAACTAATGACTTCTAAGACCAAAAAAAATTAAAAAATCACAAAGGAACTTTGAAAGGGTGATGGTTGCATGCTGGTCACTCCCCATGCAGAACACACAACTGTGCTAGCACAGCACACACATCTCCCAAACACCAACCTGCAGACTCCCGGGAAACCTGCCCCGCGTCCCTGACTTCCTCTTCCTCTTTCTTCTGATCTTTCTCCTTTCCTCCCAGGGCTCTTCCCACAGGGAGACGCTGGCTCCCTGAGGTCTGTCTTGAGAACAATGAGAGTTCTGACTTTTTCAGGATTTGAGGCTGCCAGGCTCCCCTGCTACAGGGTCCTGCACACCCTGGCCTCCACTCCCACCTGCACCCTCGCCTCTCTGACCTGGTCTCTCCCTGCCCCAGGGTCTTAGCACAGCTGTTATTCTTGCCTGACCCACCCATCATCCCCCAGGTGGCTGTGAGGGCTCCTTCCCTGTCCTGCATGTACTAGTATGTTGGCATTACATACTGCTGTCCATGAACTTTCCTTCAGAGTAGTACAGAATGCTACAAACATCTGTGATAAAAGGGGTCACGGTCTGGCAGGGCTGAGGACGACTGCTGTACTGTGATGGCTAGCTGGCATTTCTGTCTCTCGCGCTAAATTGGAAACTCTGGGAGGACGAGGACTGAGCCCAAATCTGCTGAAATGGAACGAATGAGCACATGAGCAGGTCCGAGAGGTGAGCCACACTTGCCCGTGTGTGCGGGGACCTGACTGGGAGGCAGAGGACAGGCTCACCGGCCTGGAACTAAGATCTGGGTGCCCCGCAGGCCTAGGGGGAGCTCAGGGTCCCGGAAGGTGAGAGCAAGGAGCTGCCTGCTCCCTGGGCCGCAGCACCCCGGCCTCTGCAGAGGCCCCCACTCGCCAGGCTGCTCAAGGCTAGTGGCCCCACAAAGCCCACAACTCCCGTAGTTGTTCATGGACCGTGGAGGCCCATGGCGTCACTGTGGGGGAAGGGAAGACTCCCTGGGGATTCTGGGTAGAATCCTGCGATCTTAGGCCACTTCCACCTCTCTGTGTCTGTAAACTGGGGCCAGCACATCTACCCAGCCTGTAGTGGGAACCAAAATAGACTGTAAACCGGGAGTCCTGGTCTTCTCGTGAGGACGATGCAATCTTGGTCAGTTACACGGAATAATACTGGGCTTTCCTGCTGGGCGTAATTGAACGGTGATTCATTCAGGAGCTTAAGCTCATCATTGTCAACATCAAGTATCACGGACCATTTTAAAAACCAAATGCTGATTGTTGGAACTTTCTTGGTATTTTGATTCTAGATGAGCAAGGCTTTCCTGCAGCCTATCGAAGTGTGCTGGGAAGCATGCTGGTCACCCCGGAGGCCACACGAATCCTTCGCAGCCCCCGCCGCCCACGCATCCCCGGGAGGAGGAGGGTTTGTCTGCCTCGGCAGAATGCATTCACTGGAGCAGGAAGCTCTGCTCTGGTGGGAACCCATCTCTCCACTCCACCCTCTTCCTTTGATCCTCCCACGGAATCGGGAGCTGGAACAGCGGAGGCAAAGCCGCGCAGATGTAATTATTTTAATTCAGCCAGATGCTGGGAATTAGTCTCTTTTCCTCGCAAGTCTTCTAGGGAAAGACAGACTCAGCCAAAGACGGCCCAAAGAAAGGAGCTGCCGGCTTCAGGGAGGGAGGCCCCTGTGCTGGAAGAGCTTACATCCAGGAAACCGCTGCCATTCCTGGATGCAGCCGGGAGGGGGAGGGGCGGAGGGGGCGTCTAATAGGTATTTCATTCAGACGTTCAGCAATCCCAGAAAACTAGACCAAATAACAGCACCCAGCATTTTCTAGAGCTTTAGAATTTCTTTAGGAAGCACTTTCACTTTCCTGACCTTATTTAATTATAAACTAGGGAGGATGTCACTGGCTGAGCTAGAAGCTTGGGGGCAAGCTGAGGGGAGGCTGCAAGGAATCCAGTCTTTCCCGGGCGCCCTGCAGAAGCCAGTTAGGCACAGTCCATCTCTAACCTCACAGCAACCCTCTGGCATACAAGTGGGGAAACTGAGGCTCGGGGAGCTTGACCAGAAGCTAGCTTCCGTGTCAGCTGGGTTCCTCCCACACACAGGTGTGGTTTCATCCTCACCTGCTGCTGTGCTTCCTGCTCATTCAGTCACAGGTTGTGATAGGTCATTGTGAGCACCTACTGTGCGCCCAGCCCTCTGCTGGTGGAGACACTGGGGAGGTTGAGGCCTCTGTCAAGCTCCTCCAGACCCACTGAGGGCCGCAGAGCAGTGGACAGACCAGAGCCAGCAGGGGCATGTGCGTGGACGTGGTTCTTACTGTAGTGCCCTCTTATCCATTGCACCTCATTCTCCCACTGCAAGCGGTTTGGGACCCCACAACCTGGTGGTTAAAGACCCGGCCCTAGAACCGGACTGCCTGCGTTCAATCTACTCAGTGGCCATGTGACCTTGGGCAGGTCACAGGTTCTCTGCAAAATGAGGACCATAATACATCAGACATTATAATATGTCATACTACACATTACATTACATATTATAATACATGAGATCAACAAGTCGATACATGTAACCATTTAGCACAGTGTGTGGTCCAGGATAATCCCTCAATTAATATCGGCTAACAATTTACACCTCCATACCAGGAGTTCCCAAAGTATGGACCAGGACACACCCCACCCCCCCCACCCCGGGTCCATGAGGCAGAAACTATGTTCATAATAATGCTGACAAGACATGGAATTTTCTAGAAGTCACACGACGGTGGTGCCACAACACCTGACTGCAGAGCAGATGTGCGGATGCAGTCCTCGCGTCGGGTGGATTGAAGAGAGGCACAGGAATTAAAACAAGGCCACTCCTCTCACTAGATGACTTTTGTTTTGGAAATACAGCTATTTTTCAAACAAGATGTTATTTATGTTAACCAGCAGCGGGGTAAACTATTGCTATTCTTAAATACATGAATACATCATTTAAATTGTTTCTAATCTTAAATGAATGCTGAGAGCTAACAGACACAGGAGTTGCACCCACTTGCACGGAGGTCAGGAAACCTTGTCTCTCCGCATCCCGCGCAGGCCCCTAGCCTGAGCTGGACCCGCCCAGGGCGCTGGCTCCCCAGGTGACCCTGGCTTGGTCTGGTGCTTACGCTCTTGCTGCCTCCACCTTTCCTCCCGGGACCCAAGCTCCTACCCGGGCTCCTAATTACCCTAAAGGCAGGCCAGCTGGGGTGGTTTGGGGCAGTGAGCCTGGGTTTTAGAGTCAGGCTGACCTGAATATGAACCCTGACTCTACCCCTTTTTGCCCTTCATCAGGTGGCTTAGCCTTTCCGAGCCTCCATTTCCTCATCCATAAAATGGGAATAACACAGTATCTAAAACTGGAACTGTTTCAGGAGTAGTGATAACTTGTGTAAAATACCCATCACCTGACAAGTAAGTCCTGTTTTATCATCAGCAGCCATCGGGTCCCCGGAGCCCCTCCAGCTGTGTCCGTCCGCTGCTTCTCACAGTCGCACAGAATAAAACCAAGGCTGCCTGGCAGTGAGACTGCTTCCCAGCGCGCGGGCGCGCACACACACACACACACACACACACAAACACGTAACCATGCATGCACACCCACACAGGCGCACGCACACACACACACACGTAACCATGCATGCACACCCACACAGGCGCACGCACACACACACACACACACACGTAACCATGCATGCACACCCACACAGGCGCACGCACACACACACACACACACACACGTAACCATGCATGCACACCCACACAGGCGCACGCACTCTCACACATACACGCCTACCACACGCCCTCGCTCTCTCATTCCATGCAGGGTGTCACCCTACTCTAGAGCTAAAAGTGAAAAACGACAGTAAATGCCAAGCGCCCAGGCTCCCAGAGTGAAAGGCCCCCCCCCGCTGCAGGGTTGGTGCCAAGGCAGTGCTGGCTCAGGACAGCGAGTGGTGCCACGACGGGGAGTGGAGGAGGCCTGCGGGAGCCAGGGGCCAGGGCGCTGCTGCTGACAGCCTCCGCGAGCTAAGCAAGGAAAGGCGTTCGCCTTCCAGCTCCGTGTTAGGGAATTCTGGGAGAGGGACGACTGAGGAGCCCTGTCTTCCTGTTCCCTCCCAGGACCACAGGGTCCAGGGACAAAGGGAAGCCAGCCTCCCCTCCATACCACCCACCCCACCCCCACCAGGCCTGCCCTGCGGTCCCTCTGCCACTCACCCGACAGTTGCTGAGCTCCTCGGCGGACAGGATGATGGTGCCGCATTTCTTCCCTGGGACACCGCTGGGAGAGGAGAAGGTGAAAGGATGGAGAGCCAGACAGACAGAAACCAAAGCCTGAACCCTCCCTGAACCAGCCCTCCTCATCCCCCACCCCCAACCCCCAGCAGATCTGCCAGATGCCAGAGCCCCCCTCTCCCCTTACCCCCACCCCAAGACAGAGTCTCCTGAAACACGGTGCAGGGCGGCTTAGGGCACTGCTTGCTGGGCCAGCCCCGGCCTGGAGCTGCCGCCCTGCTCCCACCAGGAGAGGCAGCATCCGCATTGCAAGTCCTAGAATCAGAGAAGCATCCAGACTCACCCAGAGGCTTCCAGGCCTGTGGTTCTGTCCATCCAAAGACCACTTCTGTGGGCAAAAGACCTTGTGGGCAGCCATCCCACCTTGCACGCAGCTGACCCCAGAGTCCCAGAACGTTCCAGCCCTGAGCCGCTCTGATTCATCTCAGCAGAGCAGCAACAGGGAGTAACACAGAAGGGCTGGCATACCCTTGGGGGAGCGTGCCCAGCCTTTCTCCCATGCCTACCGCCCCTGGACCAACTCCTCAGGGAGGTCGGCCCACCCAGGGAATCTCTGCCAGGAGAGCAAGTTCCCAGGGAACTTGACCTGCACCGCCTCTTCTCTTATTCAGGAGGAACCCCTCCCACCAGAACCAGTTGATCCCACGCCAATGTTTGGGACTAACAGGGGTCCCAGTGCGTCCAGGGGCCCTTGGGAGGTAGAAGAAAATGTCACAGTGTCCAGCAGCTGCATGACTTTGGGCTGAGACTCTCTGAGCCTCAGTTTCCTTATCCATAAAATGGGTATGATTATAGCATCTGTTTTACTAGCGAATATGCACACATAGGCCTGGCACAGAGAAGGCCCTCAAGGAGCATCATTTCCCTCCCTGCCCCCTTTCCTTTACATCCGTGGTTCTCAAAGTGTGTTCCACAGACAGCATGCTGGTGGCCCCACACTTCAGGCCAGCCTCAGAGCCACCAGCATGCTGACTATGGAACACACTTTGAGAACCATGGATGGAGCTCTTCCTTGCACCAATTCTCAGAGGAAGGGGCCTTCACACAGGGAGGCAGGGGAGGCAGGGGAGGCAGGGGAGGCAGGGGAGGCAGGGGAGGCAGGGGAGGCAGGGGAGTGGGTCTGATCAGCAGGCCTACATCTCTCTATATCGGGGAGCAGGGGCCACTTCTGGAGGTTCCCCTGTCACAGGCAGGTGGCAGGGCCTGCCAGCTTGTCCCCTTAGACAGGGGCAGCTGAACTGGGTGCCCCCCTGTCTGGCCCTTCCTGGTAGTAGAGAAATGATTTGTGGACCAGGTGATAAAACCCTCACACCAGCCTCCTCACCCAGCACCTCTCCATCTGCCCTCTCTGCCTCTGAGCCCCTCTTCTATTGCCCATCTTCCCTTCCCCTCCCCAGCCCTGCTCCACCTGCTCGGCCTTCCTTTCTGTCTCTCTCCCCCCTCCCCTCTGGTCTCTCTCTCTCTCTCTCTCTCTCTCTCTCTCTCTCTCTCTCTCTCACTCTGGCTCTCTTTCTAATTGCTGCTTCTCTACTCCCAGGTCAATCAGCATCCACCCCCTCCTGGGCTGTGAGCCCCCTGGGTCCCCGGAGGCCCCTCTCCCACACCCAGCTGGTCTGGTGGTTAATCAGCTGCTGGGACCCCAGCCCCTGGGAGCCCTCCGCAAGCTCTGCTCACTCAGCCTGGTGATCATCATCTGGAAGCACCTCCAGGCTGGACCCCAAGCCCAGCTCCCTCCCCTGTCCCGGTGGGTAAGGACCCTCCCTCCCACCAGGAGAGGAGAGGGGAGGAGTGGGGAGGGTCTGCGTGAGGCCAGCCGCTGCAGCTGGTGAGCAAACGCAGAAAGTGAGGATTCGCTAAAGCTACTCTGAGGAGGCTGAGAGGAGGCCGACATCCAGCAGTGGGAGCCGTGGAGGGGAAGGGGGTGAGGGGAGGGGAGAAGGGAGGCAGAGGGGGACAGAGGAGGGTGAGTGGTGAGAGGAAACCAGCCCAGAGAGAGGAAGGGAAGGGAAAGTGCCCAGTCCCTCTGACTCCTGTTAACAGCCCCTACCTCTAGGCCCCACGCTGCTCACAAAGTCCCGGGAGCCACTGGGGCTCCAGCCTGGATGGGGGCAGGGCCAGCTGCATGCAGGGTGCCCCAAAGTGCCTGAGCCCTTGCGGAGGGACCGGGCCCTCTGTCCCCGGCCAGGCTGGACGCACGGTGGCGGGAGTGGGACAGGGCCAGGACTCGAGGCCCCTCTGCAGAGCTGGCGGAGGGTCTGAGGACTCCAGCCAGAGATGTCTGGGGACCTACCCGCTGGACACAGCCGGCATGGGTTTGCCCGTCCTGGAGTTCAGGCTGAACGCTCCTATCCTGTGCAGAGAGGAAGAGAGCGGGTCGTGAGCTAAGCTCCCTGTCCTGAGAGGCCAGAGCAACGGCTTCTGGATTCGTGGAGACAGGTTTCTGTCCTGGATCAAACATCAAGGTAGGACCAAAAGGCACAGGTCTTCTCCCAAAAACTGGTTGTAAAGTCCTGGGTGACGCTACCTCAGGGGTTCTCAAAGTGGGGTTCCGGGCCAGCGGGATCTGTACCGCCTGGAAATGTACTAGAAAGGCCCCACTGTCTTTGTTTACCAAGCCCTCCAGGAGGTGTGAGGCCCCTGCAGCCTGAGAACCACTGTGCACCTCTCTGAGCCTCGGGCCCAGGCTGCGGAGTGGGAAGTGCGGAGGGATCCCACGGGGTCACAGAAGCAAAGCTGTCTGGCCCAGAACAGAGGCCTGGTGGTCGGAGTTGCCCACAGGCCGGGCCAAGGCCACCACTGCCCTGAGGCACTGGACCCTTCGGTGGACAGAAGAGGTCCCCTCCTCCAGCAACACCGAACATCTCCCAGCCCCCACGGTTTAGATCTGCTTCCCCTGAAGGCACAGCTCCCCAGGCCCCTCCTACCCAGGTCTCCCTCGATCCCCCCAAGGGGGACCAGGTGACAGCGGGTAGAAACCTGACGCAAGTGACTCATGGGCTTTTGACCCGGGCAGTTGGGAGCTGAGAGGGGCAGACACACACTCACTCCTGGGTTCCCACATTCTATGCTTCAGAGCCCCCCTAACCTGAGTTTGCTCCCTGTTTTCAACAAATGATAGCTGTTATCATTATTTTCTGTGAGCCTGGAAGAGGTGACCTTTTGGGGGACAGTGAGTCCTTTCTGGAAGTTACCCACAGTTACTGGGGAGTCAGAGACAGGGCCTTGGAGAGAGACCCCCCACCCCCCACACACACACTCATAATAACAGGTTCTGCAATTACTGATCATGTGAGGGGACAGCAGCCAGTGTGTGGACTTGGCAGAGGCAAGTTGGGGGTGTGCCCCGCCCACCCTGCCCATGACCTGGGTGCTTATGCCAGTTTTTAGACCTCTCTTGCCTGGGCTCGGCTCCTGGTGTTTCCTGAGAAATGGGGACAAGAGAGGTCACCCCCACCACCTGGCCACCCTCAGACTGCGCCGTGAGAAGCCTTGGGTCTCCATCCCAGAGCCTGCTCAGAATAACAGCTTCCCCCTGCAAGTACTTAACACCCTTTAATGCGGGCCCGTCAGGGGCAGCGTGAGATGGGGAGGGCCTCACTGTACCCCGCTCCGGCCCACACCGAGGGTGAACAATCTGAGGACGTGCAATGTGAGTAGAACCCTCCATTCAACAAACCCCAGCTCTCCCACTTCCTAGCTGTGTGGCCTTGGACAAGTTACTTCCCCTCTCTGGCCTTTGGGTTCTTCTGCTCTACAAGGAAAGGGCTGGGGGACGAGATAGCATCCCAGGGCCGTCCTAGCAATATGGGGTTCTAATAACCAGCTGGGGTTCCTCCAAGGTAATTGGTTAAAAGCCCTGCAAGGGGAGGGCCCATGGGGTCTCTTACTCCTCGCCCCTCCTCGCAGCCTGCCCTCTGCAGGGCTGGGCAGGAAGTTGGCCCATCACTGAAGAAGGAACCCAGACAGGCCCACTCTCCTCTACACTTACGTGAGGGGCTTCTCCAGGCGGCTCCCGGGGGACCCCACAATCTCTCCGAGGGTGCAGAAGGCCTGGCCCAGGAAATCCTGCACATCGGAGTACAGAAAAGACCAGTGTCGCCCACTCTGCTCACAGCCATCCAGCACCGCCCCCCCCCCCAACCCCCCGGAAGTGTGATGGCTCTGAAACAACAGGACCCGCATCGGACACACACACTCTGTCACAGGGAAGCAGGACTGGCTCGGTCTGGCATTTAAGAAACTGGTAGAATCGCTGGGCAGTGACAGGTGGGACTCACGTGTTTGGATAAGTCAGGGCTCTTCGAGTCAACGTCGTATCTGCAGAAAACACAGAGGTGGTGAAGGGGTCCTGCCCAACCCATCCTGGTCAGGACCCCGGCGCCCAAAACACGGCTCTAATCCCAGGAAAGCTCAGACCGGGGAGAGGCCAATGGGGTCCTCCCTGTCACCTGGGGAGGAAAAGGCTGCCAGAGCTGGAGCTGGACTTGTCCCCAAGATCTCTCCTCAACCCCCAGTACCCCCGCCACGTCAGGTGGCTGCTCAGTGCCTCCCACTTAACTGAGAACAATGGGGGTGCTTTGTCCCCTCTCCCACCTCCCTTCCTCTCCCGATGAGGCTGGACTCCAGCTAATAGTCACCTTTATCCCAGGCCAACCCCGGCTTCCTCTAACACCACTGCCCCCCTTCCCTGGAAAGGGAACCCCCCTGCCTGACCATAGGTCCTGCGGCCGCACCTCCCAACACCCCTTCCTCCCCAGCTCCGTCCTCGGCACCAGCTTCCACTTACAGGTCGAAACGGAGGTTCTGCTTCTCCTCGAAGAAGTAATCCACAATGAATTTGCGCACGAAGTCGGGGTTGAGAGTGTTGTCGATGACCTCGGTGCGTCCGAACTGCAAGAGGAGACGGGGCGTGGACCTTGGGGCCAGGCTGGCGGCGCAGGGAGCCCTGGGCTCGGGGCCTCGGGCCTGGCCCCGTGCTGCCCTGTGACCACCCTCCTTCCCTGGCGGATTCCAGTTAGGTGTGTCCTTATTTGACGCCCCCATGTAAGTGCAAGGGCAGAGACAGGGACAGCGGGATCAGGTCCCGCCTCCTGGCATCCACGCCCTTGCGCAATCCCTCCCCTTGAATGTGGGCCGGACCTCGTGGCTCACTTCTAATGAACAGACTAGAGTACAGGTCCCTTCCAAGATTGTGTTATAAAGGACTATGACTTCCGTCTCGGGCACCCTCCTCTCTCTAGCTGGCTCACCTTGATGAAGGCAGCTGCTGTGCTGTGGGCTGCCCCATGGAGAGCCCCATGTGATAAGGAACTAAGGACGCCAACCCACCCCTAAGAATCGGAATCCTACCAACAACCACTGACCACTTAGACGTGGACCCTGCCCCAGCTGAACCTGGCGATGATCGAGGCTCTGGCCAACACCCTCGACTATGGCCTTGTGAGGTAGGGGATCCCACAAAGCTGCCCCCAGATTCAAGACCCTATTGCTTCAGTGGCTAAACCCTGGGCTAGTTTGTTACGCGGCAGTAGATAACTAATACACAGACTTGACTTTCTTGGTGTCCCCTGCAGCATATACTCTAGAATGTTTCACACATGAGACAATAATTGGATCCCCTTCCCTCCCCATTTCTGGGCGTCTGAATCACTTGGAGGCTTTGTTAAAACGAGAGTCAGGCCTCACTCCCAGAGGCTCCGATTCAATCGGTTCAGGGTGATGCCTGAGAATCTGCATTTCTAAAAAATGCAGGTGATGCTGCCACTGCTGGTGCAGGCACCGCCCCTTGAGAACCCTGGAGAGTGACACTGTGGTCCACGGGGCCCTGAGTTCCCAGGGGTCTTCCAGGCCTGGGAGGAGGGCAGTGTGGGCTGACCCCAGGCCACCAATTCCATCAAAGCAGCTGTCTTACATATGCTCAGTCACTGGACATTTTTTGTGAGATTTTGTTTCAAAAAGAGACACGGATAAAGATAAAGCGCAGGAGCCCATACTCTACCCTCCACCACAGGAGGGCACAGTATTCTCCAAAGTGCACAGCGGGCAGATGCACAATAAATATTTTAAATAGCTTGTTAATCTTTCTTAACATATAAACTTGTTGTCTGACTTGGGCAGTAATTACCAAAATGAAAAACTCAATCCTGAGTGCTCGTCCTCCTTGATGATGGGGCTCTGCGCCCAGGAAAATGCCAGCAGTGGGCCCCTCTCACGTGTGGTGGGCAAGGTCCCTGCTATCGGGGCAGAGCCTAGTGTCCCCTTCTACCCTGAGAGGAGTTAGAAACCTGCAAAGAGAACCACCCCCCAAGGCAGGGTGGGCCCTCTGAGGGGCACTAGATTGGCAGATTTACCCCCTCGGTCTAACCACTCTCCTGCCCTGTCAATCCCATCAGCTAACTCTCCTGAGCTGTGGCCGTGGACAGGACTCGCCGTTTTCTCCTCTTGACCACTGCCTCCTCGTTGGTCACCATGGGGGCCAATGGCTGAGGTTTGAAGACTCAGCTCCCGGAAGTCCTGCTCTCCAACTCCCACCCCTCCCCTCTGCTCCCATGATCTTCCTCACGTCCTATCGCTGCACTCACCACGTGCCCTGACGATAATCTACTGAGGCTCTTTCCACCTCTATGTCCAGGGTCACACAGCTAATGACTGCTGACTTCAAGGCGCCAGCCCAGGCCTTCTGGCCATGCTCTAAGCCACATTTCGCTACAGGGGCGAGGACAGCAGGAGCGCACTGCTCCGGCGCCTGGCACACAGTAGGCACTCAGGAATTGTTGAATGCAGTGAGGATGAGTGAGGAAATGGATGAGTGGGCTTGAGTCCTGACTTCATCAGAAGCTAATTGTGTGACTTGGTCAGAGCCTTTGAGAGCCTGCTTCCTCAGCAGAAAATGGAGAATACTACTTGTCTGGCTTACTTCTTAAAGTTATCCGATCAATTCAGTTATTAATTGAGTGAACAGTTGTGACGCACTTGTTATGGCCCAGGCAGTGTGCTGGGTGCTGAGCTACAAACGTAAACGGAACGTGAACCCTGTACTGAGGGGCTTCTCTATTATTGGTGGGACGACTCATAAACAAACACCTCCAATACAGAGCGCTAACGGTGCTAACCGCTGCATACAGGGTCTACGGCAGGGTCCTCCCCTGTGGCTGCACATGAGAATCGCTGGGGACGTGTGAGATATGGAAACGTGCGGAAAAGCAGGTTGCTGGGTGCTCCTCGTCACACACTAGTCCAGTTGTCTGACCTCACAGAGGTCCGCACCTTCCATCATCTATGACAGGGGTGGGCAAACTTTTTGACTCGAGGGCCACAATGGGTTCTTAAACTGGACCGGAGGGCCGGAACAAAAGCATGGATGGAGTGTTTGTGTGAACTAATATAAATTCAAAGTAAACATCATTACATAAAAGGGTACGGTCTTTTTTTTTTTTTTAGTTTTATTCATTTCAAACGGGCCGTAGTTTGCCCAGGGCTGATCTATGAGATGCCTTACAGCTCTGCGAATGTGGAAGGCGTAGAGCAGTGGTTCTCAACCTTGGCTGCACATTAGAATCACCTGGGAATCTTTTTTTAAAATCCTGATTTCTGGGCCTCATCCTCCGCAAATTCTGTTTCTTTGTTATGCGGTGAAGCCACAACATTAGTAACAAAGAAACAGAATTTGCGGAGGATGAGGACCAGAAATCAGGATTTTAAAAAGATTCCCAGGTGATTCTAATGTGCAGCCAAGGTTGAAAACCACTGGCGTAGAGTAATGCAAATGATTCTTGTCCGAAGAAAAACAAATAAATGCAGTAAGGTGGTATGCAACTGCTTATTTGATTATTACCCTCTGGCTATTGACCAGCTTTGCATGTATTTATAAATTCTTTTCAGCATTCCTGATTGGCCATATGTGTGTGTTATTTGGATTACAGTAAGTCCTCACTGAACGTCATTGGTGTGTCCTGTGACTTTAAGAAAAGTGACGTATAATGAAACTAATTTTACCACAGGCTAATGGGTGTAAACAAGAGTTACGTTCCCATGGCACCTCATCAAAATTATCACAAAATGACATTGAAAAGGGACCTCAGTTGAGGACCTGCTGTATTTGAACTAGTTGCAACTCTTACTGGTTCCCTCATTAATTAACAAGTTAAATCTTTGCCATGTGTTCATTTTATATTTGTATGGGATTAATGATTTTACTTTTTAAAAATGTATCCTTTAATAGGAGCTTTTTAAAAACACCCATACTCAAGCTCTCCCCCCCCCCCCCCTCACACACACACAGATTAAACCCAGATCTCCACGGGCGGGGCCTGAGTGACTGTGTTTTAAAGTTTCCTAGGTGATTCTCATGTGCAGATGGAGCTGAGACCCAGTGCGGGAGGAAGGAAGAAAACGAACGTTGACTGAGCCCCCACTGAAGCTCCGTAGACAAGCAGGTCATTATCCTATTTGGTTCTCACAAAGACCCTGAGTTATTCCCCATTGTACAAGTGAGGAAACGGAGACGCAGAGAGGTTTAGTGACTTGCCCAAGTCCACACACACAGGCAGAGCTGGGATCGAGACCCAGGTATGTCTAACTCCAAAGGCCATTACACAGGGGTGGGCCAAAGTAGGTTTACAGTTGCGAGTCCATGAAACAGTTTATTGTTGTATGATTATTTATTAATTATTGTATCATTTTCTACAGGAACAACTGTAAACCTACTTTGACCCACCCCTGTGTTTTTTTTTTATTTCATCTAACTGGCCGGAGCCTTTAAGCATTATAAAAATCAAAGGTGAGTTTTACTTCACAGGTACTTATAGAAGCCCCACTGTGTGCAAGGCAACCGGGGGGACTTTGAGTTGAATAAGACTGGGTTCCTGCCCCATCGCCTAAATTCCATCTAAACCTTATCATGTCTGACCCTTGTTCTAAAAGAGTTCCTGCATTTGCCTCTCCTGCTCTTTCTAATTCTTCATACCGCCTGTCTTCAGACAAAAGGAAAATTTCTCCTAAAGGCAGAATCTTCCAGGTAAACACCCTGTTTCAAGAGAATCCTCCGTTAAACTGGGCCATTCCTCTCCCTCAGTGCATCGCCTCCTCCCTCTGACACCTGTACCCCCACTCCCACCCCCAAGCAGGACTCTGGAGAAAGCCCAGTGCAGACGGAGCCAGCATTCTTTGCGCACCCCACTCTCCGCCAGCAAGGAAAACACCCATTAGGGGAGATGACAGCTGCTTTTAAAATGGCACTTGAAGCTGCAACAGAGGGGAATTCCCTGGAGATGGATCTGCTGCTGGAGGAGAAAATGGAGTTCCCCTGGAAACAGGACAGGGAGGGGGACCCGGGCCCCCATGTCTCCTAGAGCGGGAAAGGGGGTGGTGAGCCAGGCGGGCAGTGATGAATTACCAGGACGCAGGGGTAATTAACATGTGCCCTGGCACAAAGGCCTGTGCAGCCTACAACCCGGGGACTTACTAAAGATGGTTTACAGCTTTCATTACTTGAGCTAATAACAAAGGAAATACATGCGAAAACCTGGATTTTTAAAATTCCAGGAAGCCACCGGGTCCCTGTCAGGCCCAATTTACACCCCTATTAATGCTGGTAGGAACACAACTGAACTGATGTTAAAAAAATCAATGCGGCTTATTTCATCCTACACAGAAGTGTTGAGTTTTCCAGCAGGAAGGGCTCAGAGCAAGGAGGTGTTAGCAGTGGGGAGCACACAAAGGCATGAGATCTGTGTACTTGGGAAGGAGGGGCCGGTGGGTGAACCCCTCGCCACCTGTGAGCAGAGCCGAGCTAGCCTGGAATATTCCCAGCTCCTCAGAAACACCCGCTCCTCCCGATCCTTTCTGAGCCCCGGTCCACACTCCGGGGTCTGAGGTTATGAGGGCCCTCACACGGCCCACAGTCTGGGGTACAGGCCACCAAACCCCGTAGCACAGGAACTCTCAGGCCCACAAAGCCGAAGAGGAGCCCCCAAATCTTTGTTTTACCAAGTGAGTCTGGCGCAGAGGGCCCTAGAGTCTATGTGCGTAATTGGGGAAGGGATTGTGCAATCCAGGAGGTGTGGGGGCCTCCCTGACCTCGGGGACCCGGGGCAGCCCCCCAGGGAGAGAAAGAAAGAAAACACAAATGAGAAAAGAGCCTGGAAATCAGGATTTACGCCCTCTGAGAAGCTCACTTCTTGTCTGGGGCAACGAAACCCAGTGGGAGCCCCTGACATGCTCCGAGGGCTTCTGGAACCTCCTGACTAAGCCCGGAGAATAGCAATTAAGCAGCATTAATTACATGTCATCGGCTCCAGCCAGACCCACAAAGGGGAGGCAGACTTGAAACTTCTCTGAGAACTAAATTAAATGGCTCCCGGGAGCACCGCCTCACACAGGTGTTGGGGATTATGGGGGCAGGAGGGCAGCTGTCCTTCCGAATTGCGCTGGGACAAGGGCTGGTGCAGGGCTGAGAGAGAGAACCCAGGTCAGGCAAGTGAGGCAAGCGGCCACAAGGAACCCGGAGGTCTCCCAACATCCGTCTCAACGCCCGCCAATGCCCAGAGCCAGGGTGGTGCAGGGGGGTAGCCGGGCCAGCGCTCCGGGACCCCCACGGCCCACGGCCTGTTGCTCATTATCTACGTGAGACAACGTGGAACCCTGAGAGGCTGCATGTCCTCATCGCTGACAGAGCAAACCACCCCTGCTCCCGAGGGAGGGGGAAGGGCATGTGCCCGGAGCCCTGTGCCGCGTCTGCTGCAGAGGAGGCCTCCAGTACCTGTAATAACCTGTAATAGCCGCCCTACTGTGTGCCAGCCACCTCGTGTTTCCCATATATTAACTCGTTTAATCTTCACAACAATCCTATGAGGCTGTGCTATTATTATTCCATTTCACAGATAAATTAACTAAGATAAAACTCAGAGACATGGAGGGACTTGCCCAAGGTCACACAGCAAGTGGGTGGCAGGGAGAGGATGTGAGCGCAGGAAGATCTGGCTCCCAATCAAGGAGGAGCTGAGGTGGTCACTCACCAAGAAGAGGTTAATGCTATGCATGAGGCTGGAACTCTGCCCCAGCCAGTCTCATGGATAGTGAGACTGCCCAGCCTCTGAACTTCTTCGGTGCCTACTGTGCCTTCCACCTTGTTGTCTCTTCCTGTGGGGTCGGGGTGGTTCTCCAGGTCAGCTGGCACAGGTGCGTGTCCCTGACCTGTACCTCGGCTCACCACCATCCACCTCCTACCCCTAAACACACACACACATACACACACACACACATATACACATACACACACATACACACACACATACACACACACACACATATACACATACACACACATATACACACACATACACACACACACACACACAGTCCTGGTCCCTCCAGTGATTTCCATAAACATTCATTGATTAACAAGTTGACCTTCAGCCTAGAGATCTCAGAGCCGAAGGAACCAAATCCTCTCAACCAATGAGAAAAGAGAGGCAGGGAACGGGGTTGGGGGTTCTGACGAGGTCACACGGCTAATTAGGAAAAGGCTGTGACAGAGCTGAGGTGGCAGCAGCGCCCTGCTCTCCCAGACGCCTGTCAACGCGGCCTCAGGTTCTTCCTTCCATCAAATCCCTCTCCCCCTCCCTCTCCCCCTCCCTCTCCCCCTCCTCTCCTCCTCCCCCTCCCCCTCCCCCTCCCCTCCTCCTCCCCCTCCTCCTCCTCCTCCTCCTCCTCCTCCTCCTCCTCCTCCTCCTCCTCCTCCGTTGTACCACGGCTTCTCCTCTTTGAAACACTTCACTCATCCGTGATCTCATTTAATCCCCACTGACCTGGTACACCCATATTATTGCCATTCCCGCTCCCTTACAGACAAAGGAGCAGAGCTCCAGAGGGAGGATCTGCCAGTGCCCCAGGCTGCCCGGAGTGACAGTCACCCGGTCCCGCTCAGTCATGAGTGGTGGCTCTGCAAGCCGGACCTAACGTGCCCTTTTGGTGTACAGGATGACGCTCTGCTGGTGAAGCTTGAGACACCTCCTGCCAGGCAAAGCGCCCGTGGCTGTGGCTGTGCCGGCCCAGCTGGAGGTGGCGGGGACTGAGGGCTCTGCACCTCGAAGCTGCCATGCTTCCCGGCCGAGCGCCCTGTCATATACTATTGACGGCGCCGTCGCTGGGACTCTAAATCATGTTCGTCGAGATTAAAATCAAAGGCCAGAAAGCCACCAACTTAGACAGGAAGAGGGCATGTGCTTGCTCTAGGAACAGGGCCAGTGGGTGCCTGGGTGGGGAGGAGGAGGCCGAGGTCTGGGCAGCTGGAAGGAGGGCCGGGTCTCGGCGAGGGCCCAGAGGGCCTGCTTCCATGCCAGGCCTGTTTGTTTCCGTGCCAGGGCTGCCACCCCTTGGGTCTAGAAAGTTCTCCCGGGATCCTGTAGCCCCCTTGTAGAGTGGGGAAACCGGCGGTGAGGAAGGGCTCGCCCAGAGGGGCACAGGGAGAGCAGGCTCGCTGGCCTGCGGCCTCCCAGACCAGCCGTTGCCTTAGGCCTCGGGTGAGGACGGGCAGAGGTGAGACCTGCCCCGGCCCGGCCCTGGACCCTGGACGGAGGAGGTTCCCTCTGCCTGATGCCAGCAGCAGCCGGTGAAAACTTACCAAGCTCATGATGAAAGACTTCCTGCCTGAAAGCCTGTTCCTAATTAGCCTTTGTTCCGGATAATCTGTCAGATCTCAGCTCCTGGGGAAAGAACCCTTTTACCAAGGAGCCTGGCTGCCGCTGCTGGCAAACTCCCTCCACCAGCCGTCCCCTGGTTCCCCTGGGGGCTGCACCGCTGAGCCCTGGGTCTGGCCGCAGATATGGGGGGAGGGCCCTGAGCAAGCCCCTCCCTAAAGGCACCCCTAAAAGTCTCTAGCTCCCAACAAGGACCCCAGGATGTCTGATACCACCAGTGGTTCCTTCCTCCTGGGAAGGCGCTGGCTTCTCACTCAGGGCTCCTTTTCCCTTCCCTTCCCTTCCCTTCCCTTCCCTTCCCTTCCCTTCCCTTCCCTTCCCTTGCCTTCCTTTTCTTTTCTTTCTTTTCTTTTTCATCGTCACCCCAGGATATGTTTTTATTGATTATAGATAGAGGATGGGAGGGGGAGGGGAAGGGAGGAGGAGAGAGAGGGGGAGGGGGAGTGGGAGAGGAAGAGCAATGTGAGGAACATCCATCAGTTGCCTCCCATACATGCTCCTACTGAGGACGTTACCGAAATCTAGGTAGACACGCTGACGGGGAATCACACGCACAACCCTTTGGTGTACAGGACGTCGCCCCAAACAGCTGAGCCACGGCCAGGGCTGGCTCAGGCTTCTTATAAGAAGAGCCTTTGTTGAGCGTTGCCTGTGCCAGGCACTGTCCATGAAGGAGTCACCTCCTCCCAGCAGGTCCTAAGCCTGCGCACTTGCCCCAAAGCTCCAGCTGGGAAGGCGGCAGCTGGATTTGGACCCATCGCCTCGGCTTTGGAGCCCACGCTCTCCACAGCTCAGCCACACGGTGACGTGCCCTGGACGCTGCCGTGAAGGGGTAAATAGATTCATCGCGGCCGAGGGACCTGGCCTGGGACCTCAGGGTTACTAGGACAGCACACGCCTTCCTCCAGACGGGAGTCTCGGGTTCCTCTAATGTTCTGCCCACAAGCAGCAAACGCCTCTGGCCGAAGGGGGCAGGGCAGCAGGAGTTGCACATCCACAGCTGACCCTGAGGCACCACATCCAACTTGGAGCTGGGAAAGGCCACTCTGGAAGTCCAGGCCTGGGCGATGGGAGGAGCCCGAACCAGACCACCTCGCACCCAGCCCTGCTGCTTTCTAGCGGAGTCACTGGGCAAAGAAAGCAAAGACCCCTTTGAGCCTCTGCTTCCTCTCCTAGGATGTGGGGAGGCGGCGGGGGGGGGGGGGCAGGGAGAGGGGTGCTGCTGATGTGAGGGAGCACAGGGTGGGAGGAATGTCAGCTGCCCTCCTACCGGAGGAGCGTGGCTCAGGGGACAGAGCCTCCCCGCTTCGTCTGGTGGTAGCACAGTCACACTCCTTACCCGCACTGGGCAGAGCCAGGCTGTGCTGACTGTCATTTAGTCCCCCACGGCCCAAAGAGCGGGCACTGGAGCCCATTTTACTGAGGAGAACGAAGGCTCAGCCTGGCTGGTGTGGTCCGGTGGCTGAGCGTTAACCCACGAATCAGGAGGTCATGGTTCGATTCCCAGGCAGGCCACATGCCCAGGTTGCAGGCTCAATCCCCAGTGGGAGGCATGCAGGAGGCAGCCAATCAATGTTTCTATCATCCCTCTCTTCCTCTTTTTCTAAAATAAATAAAAAACATATTTTAAAAAAACAACAAAAAACTAAGGCTCAGAGCGGTTAAGGGAAGGGGCAGAGAAGGGTTTGAAGGGACACGGGACAGTGGCCTCACTGTGCCACCGCGGGTTCTAAAGCCCCAGCATTAAGAATAGGTGCCCAGACCCATTTGCTCCCCAAGCCAGGCCTTGACTTCTGGCTCCTGAGGACGGAGAGTCAGGGCCCTGAAGATTTAGCTGCATGATGAGAGCAAAGGCCCCTAAAGGCTCCCACGGGAGCCACGGCTCAAGAGGGGCCACTCTATGGGGGCTCTGGACTCCTCTCTGCAGAACGGGGGGAGTCCCGAAGCCGACCACGCGCTCCGTGGAGTGCGCCCCGTCTCCCGCTTTGGGCTTTAGCCATAACAACGGCCCATTCGTTGCCGTGAACATTTTGATAAAGGTCGCACAGCTGGGCCCAGGCCCTGGGCTGTTCATCAGGAACCCTAAATTGGGCTCACGGCCTGGTGGGCAGAGGGTCATTTTATTTCAAACTCTTGGCCATTGGACAAGCTGGATCCGCCCTGCCCTTGCCCACCCAGGTCTCATGCCAGGATCCGCACAAGACCACACTGTCTTTCTACTGCTGCCTTCCCCCTGCAATCCACTCCACACACAGTGGCCAGCGGTTTCTTTCTGAGACACAAACTAGGCTGCACCACGCCCCTGCTCAAAACCCTCAAGGAGCTTCCCGTCACACTTAGCACAGCGTCTGAGCTCCGACACGGCCTGTGACGCCCTACAGGATCCGCCCCTGCCAACCTCTGTGACCACATCACCCACCGTCTTCGCTCCTCACACCACTCAACCGACATGGCCCTCCTGAGCCGACCTCTCCCCTCCTTCCAACACTCTGGGCCACAGTCCGATTGAGTCTCCCAGCTCGTGGGCCCACAGGGCATTCTCACCTCTGCGCTTTGCGCATGTCAGGCCCCATTCCTGCAGTGCCCTTTCTTTCTCCCACTATCCTCCAAGTGCCACCTCCTCCAGGGAGCCTCCCCAGCCTGCCTGGACCTCTCCCTGCTGTGAAGCACCGAGAATTCACCTCTATACCAGGCTGGCCCCTGGTCTGAAACTTGGGGCTTCCTAGAGGATCTGTTCTAATACACTTATCAAGATGAAGAAAGCGAGACTTTTAAATCCTTCTATGTCTGAGGGTGGTCTCCCCAGCTCCCCGTAAGGTCCCTCAGGGCAGGGAACTCCCTGCCTTACACCCTGGAGGATAAGTGTCTTATTCAAGTTACTTCTCTTCTCTTGGCCTCAATGCTCCTATCCATAGAATGGGTTGCCGGAGATAAAGTGTGTAAACTGCCTGGTACATTGTCTGTGCCCAGGGCCCATCAGTGATACTATTAACATGAGCTGTCTTTTATCAAGTGCCTGGCTCCTCCAGCTTATCCTGTGTTATCTCTCATCCGTAGGCAATCCAGCAGGTAGATATTGCTCACTGCCCACTTCACATGTGAGGCTCAGAGAGGGTACGTGTCTAGTCCCAGGCAACACAGCTCTCAGTACCAAGGTCCCGACACAACCTCTATCAGGCAGGCTTGTCTGACTCCCAAGAGCTGCCCAAGACGCGGCCATCCTCTGGCTCAAGGGGGAGAGAACCCTGGCTTCCCAGCCATGTCGCCTGGGCCAGTTTCTTCGCTTGTCTGGGTCTGGGGATAACCTGTACCTGGCCACAGAGCTGCCATAAGGATTCGGGACGATGGGTAGGAGATGCCAGGCACACGGCAGGCACCAGTAAAAGATGACTGTTGTTACAGAGCAGATGTTCTGAACATCTTGTTTGGCTCTGATTCTTAAGCAAGCGGAGTCATTGAGAGCAATCTCGGCTGCTGGGCGAGGGTGTCGGGGGCTCAGAGAGCTGGAGACAGCAGCCGGACGAAGGCCGGACGGGGCGGGAGGCTTTCCTCTGCAGGAACTGAGCGCTGCCTGGACGCAGCGGAGGGACAGGGCGAGGGAAGAGGCGGGGGAACAGCGCCAGAGGCAGGCGGGGAAAGCCTGGAGCCAATAGCGTGGGTCTTGTTTTATTGTTTATATCCTTTTAAATTATTTTTTAAGTGAGTTTCGTCCATCCTAGGCATGCGAGTTACATTTGAAAGACGCTAAGTGGGAGGCCTCACCTCAATTCGTGACCTCGTGGGCGCTGGAGAACCCTGTTAACAGAGGGAAGCGAGCGATGATTTTTCACAGCCCGCGGGAAGGGTGGAGACGCGGACGGCCAGAAGCGTGAACAAGCACTCAGCACTCGCACAGCAGGGCGTGAGAACCTGCAGACACCCGTGCGCGGCCTCACGCCTTGGGAGTGTGTCTGGGCTGCGGACGCCCTGTGTCTCCCTCGCACGAGGCTGGGGCGGCCTGATCCTCACGGACGAGGGAGCATCGTCCCAGGCTGCCTCCAGCGAGCCGCTGGGCAAGAGGCAGGCTGGGACCTCACTGAGCTTATGAGGACAGGAGTGTGACTGGGGCCACTTGCTCAGATTAGAGCCTGACCTAACCATTAGACCACGTGAAATCGCCAACATTTTCAACCTGCAGGTCCGTGTGGTTCCCCCTAACCTGCTGGTGCAGGTGGAGAAGTCGGCCCGGTGTGAGGCTGTGCGGAGCAGAGCTGTGCCTGTGCCACCTCTGACCGTGGTGGCTGCTGGCATCGCCCTGAAGGCCCGGCCGCTGTGGGCAGCCAATGGGGCTAGATGGCTTCCTAACCGGTGTGACTCCCAACCCTGCCCTGAGCTGCGTGGCCTCGCACAAGTCGCTTCAACTTCCCCAGCCTCAGTTTCCGCCTGTGACCCGGGCCAACCACCTCCCCTCAGGCCACCGCAGCATCGGCACGAGCCAGCAGAGCACGCAGCAGGGGCCAAGTGAGGGGTTCCTTCCTAATGGCCTCTGTGAGGGTCCCCAAGTGGGGAAGGTTCTCACACCAGGCTAGGGAGTTGCCTCATCTCGAGGTGAAGCCCTGAGCTGTGGTTTGGGAGCCACTGGAGACAGGGAAAGCCTTTTCTGGGCAGGAGGAACTAGAGAGAAGGGACGATGCCTGCCCCAGGAGGAGTGCGGGAGGGAGGAGGGGGAGGGTGACCTTCAGAGCCAGAGCAGGGAGCATGTGAGGTCTGGAGAGGGCAGGAGGCAGAAAGGCCACCACCCAGAGGCAAGTCCCATGGGCAGGCTGAGAGGAGATGCCCCATAGCCCACCAGGAGGGGACGGCGGCCCCGGAAAGGCAGGGAATGGGGATCCCGCACTATCGGCGGCCACCCATCCTGGCAGCATGGCACCAAAGTGCAACGCTCTGTTGGGCATGACAGCGATGACAGCGTCCCTGGGTCCAGCCGGTCCCGCCGGAGCCCCTGATGAGCGTCCCTCCCCACACAGGGTTGGGCTACTTCCCTGCAGCCCCTCTTTTCCTCTGGGCTGGACAAGTGGACGGCACAGGACACACAGCCCGGGGTTCGACAGGAAGCCTGAGTGCCAGGAGTGCTGCCTGGTGCTCTGAGCCCCTCCTGAGGGCAGGCTTGGCGTAGGCCACAGGGCCTAGAGTGTGGCCACTTCCGCGGTGACGGAGCACCCACGTGCTCAGCCTGGGTAATACGGCGTTACCACGGACATTTCCAGGCCTTGTCAGAGCATTCTCTTCCCACGGTCTCCGAGCCCCATCTTACAGGTGAGAACTCTGAGACTGGGAGAGAGTCGATACCTCACGCAGGTCACAGTAAATATCAACTGGGAGGGGAACAGGTTTGGGACATCACACTCAGGGCTTCCTCTGACAAGGCATTTGGCTGTTATTCGCCATGTCCTTAGGGACCAGATGGAGAAAGGGGATGGGTCGCCAGTTGTGTAGATCCCAGTGGCTGGACAAAGGTCACCTAGAGAACTAAGGTCAGTCTGGGGAGAGGTCTGAGGGAGGACCACAGACTCCAGGCCATGCAGCTGCTGGGTGGCCATGACAGCCACCCCGGGACCAGGGGACAGAGCCAAGATGCCGGACGCACAACTGAAACTCAACATGATCTTCACAGACCACACAATAGACTGAATCTACCAAAGGACCCACGATGGAGGTAAATGTAAACCCCATTTAGATTCAAAAACTCAATTTCCAAGTCTGAGCTGAATCCTCTGTGAACCAGCAGCTCATGTGAGAAAGACACAGCTACCCCCAACTCCATATGAAGCCGGAGACAACGGTCACAGGGGCAGGGGGGCTACTGGACACACGGACAGTGACAGCCCTGCGGGAGTGGAGACTCTGTCACAGGGGCAGAGGGGCTACTGGACACACGGACAGTGACAGCCCTGAGGGAGTGGGGGAATCTGTCACAGGGGCAGGGGGGCTACTGGACACACGGACAGTGACAGCCCTGAGGGAGTGGAGACTCTGTCACAGGGGCAGGGGCGCTACTGGACACACGGACAGTGACAGCCCTGCGGGAGTGGGGGAATCCGTCACAGGGGCAGGGGGGCTACTGGACACATGGACAGTGACAGCCCTGAGGGAGTGGAGACTCTGTCACAGGGGCAGGGGGGCTACTGGACACACGGACAGTGACAGCCCTGCGGGAGTGGGGGAATCCGTCACAGGGGCAGGGGGGCTACTGGACACATGGACAGTGACAGCCCTGAGGGAGTGGAGACTCTGTCACAGAGGCAGGGGGGCTACTGGACACACGGACAGTGACAGCCCTGAGGGAGTGGGGGAATCCGTCACAGGGGCAGGTGGGCTACTGGACACACGGACAGTGACAGCCCTGCGGGAGTGGGGGAATCCGTCACAGGGGCAGGGGGGCTACTGGACACACAGACAGTGACAGCCCTGAGGGAGTGGGGGAATCCGTCACAGGGGCAGGGGGGCTACTGGACACATGGACAGTGACAGCCCTGAGGGAGTGGAGACTCTGTCACAGGGGCAGGGGGGCTACTGGACACACGGACAGTGACAGCCCTGCGGGAGTGGGGGAATCCGTCACAGGGGCAGGGGGGCTACTGGACACATGGACAGTGACAGCCCTGAGGGAGTGGAGACTCTGTCACAGAGGCAGGGGGGCTACTGGACACACGGACAGTGACAGCCCTGAGGGAGTGGGGGAATCCGTCACAGGGGCAGGTGGGCTACTGGACACACGGACAGTGACAGCCCTGCGGGAGTGGGGGAATCCGTCACAGGGGCAGGGGGGCTACTGGACACACGGACAGTGACAGCCCTGCGGGAGTGGGGGAATCCGTCACAGGGGCAGGGGGGCTACTGGACACACGGACAGTGACAGCCCTGCGGGAGTGGGGGAATCCGTCACAGGGACAGGTGGGCTACTGGACACATGGACAGTGACAGCCCTGAGGGTGTGGGAGAATCCGTCACAGGGGCAGGGGGGCTACTGGACACACGGACAGTGCACAGCCCTGAGGGTGTGGGAGAATCCGTCACAGGGGCAGGGGGGCTACTGGACACACGGACAGTGACAGCCCTGCGGGAGTGGGGGAATCTGTCACAGGGACAGGTGGGCTACTGGACACATGGACAGTGACAGCCCTGAGGGTGTGGGAGAATCCGTCACAGGGGCAGGTGGGCTACTGGACACACGGACAGTGCACAGCCCTGAGGGTGTGGGAGAATCCGTCACAGGGGCAGGGGGGCTACTGGACACATGGACAGTGACAGCTCTGAGGGAGTGGAGACTCTGTCACAGGGGCAGGGGCGCTACTGGACACACGGACAGTGACAGCCCTGAGGGAGTGGAGACTCTGTCACAGGGGCAGGGGGGCTACTGGACACACGGACAGTGCACAGCCCGAGAAAGATGCAGAATGCAGAGACCTGGGGAGGAGTGTGACTGTCTAGCTCAAGCCCCTGAGGAGGGGCGGCCATGATGCTCTGGGCTGGACAAGTGGACAGCACGGGACACACACTTGGGAAAGGACGATGAAGAAAAAACGGGTGTGCTTGGGGGAGGGGGTGCCTGGATTGGCAAAGGGGCAAAAGACAGTGGTATAAACAGGAACTACTGATAAAAAGGCCCCAGTCGACGTCTGCTGCCGAGCAGACTGGCAGGGCCTGTGAGCAGTCTTCAAATATTGAGGGAAAGGACACGTGGAAGAGAAAACCAACTTAACGGTGTCCATCGAAGGGGGCAGAACGCGGAACGAGCGGAATGGTGCCCTTTGCGTGTAACTGTTACCGTTTCAACAACGTCACGGTTAGAGCCCCTTTCACACTAACCTCTCTGTGCTTCAGTTTCCTCCCCCGGGACATGGGACCAATAATAATAGTGAGTAACCATAATACTACCGCCTTCCCAGGGCGGCGGCGAGGATTCAGTGAGAGACTGTGGGCATGCTCGGAGCGGAGCCCGGCACCTACCGCTCCAGAAGCGAGTGCTGCCAGCTCTGCTGCTGCTGTATTGTTCCCCCGATTGAGAGCGGGCCCTGCTGGCTGTGAACAATGACCGGTGCCCTCCGTGTGCCCAGCGTCCTCCCTGCCACTCAGCAGGTGCCAGCACAGGCTCACGGAGTCACAGTGACGTGAAGGCACACAGCAAGGTGCTCCGGGGAGATTATTCCCAGTGCTTAGCGATGAGCTGTCATCCTCGCGGTGTTAAATGTCCAGGGGGCTGAGGTCGCTCAGAAATAGACTGAGCACTCTGGCGGGATGTGTTGGCCGGCCGGTTGGGCCACATGCCCTGCAGGTGGTAGGGGCCCATCAGCGGGACACCCCATTACCCCGTCGCCTCCTTACCCAGGGGGCCCTCGGCCAGGACAGCCACCGGCAGGGGAGAGGCAAGGGTCACCCCTCCACACACACACTTTTCATGGGACCCTCCCCACCCTGCTTCCCCCCGGACAGCGGGAGGCCCTGCCAAGCCTTGATGCAAATAGTGCTCGACTTCCTGGGCTAAAATCACATCTCGAGTCAATTTTCATAAAATGTGGTGACAGATTTAGGTGCTGGGAAGATGGAGCTTTCTCAGAAGGCATTAAAATGACCTAAACGGTTAAAATCAGCTGAACCCGGCAGCCAGGGGCTGCGAGAAGAGCTCTCATCCTTCTGCGGCCTGTGCAAGCCGAGCCGGGGTCAGGCCCTGCCTGGGGGAACCCTGGGCCCGCACTTGACCCTGCTGGTCATGGGGTGCATCTCCAGGGCGCAGACGCTTGCAATGAGCCCGTGGTGGCGACAGCTTTCTGTTTGCCCGCAAGGGCGGCC